>NW_027361717.1:6622500-7222500 GCF_039654945.1 Dendrobates tinctorius | reverse complement strand
ACCGGACCCAGGTCCAGTGAGCACTAAATAGCCTCCTGCTGCCAGAGAGAGGCAGCACAATTAACCCATAGTCTAACCAGGACGGGTCAAAGTGAAATGCCGTCCTGGTTCATGACAAACACCTATTGGTGCTGCACTGTTTAAAAGACCCGCTTTTTCCTGTCCTTGTTACACGCCCCCTGAGGAAGAGGACGAAACGCGCGTCGGGGAGTGGGACACGCTGTTACTCACATCCATGTAAGTAAGTTGTGCTCTAATTGTTTCTGATCGCAGGTGTAGCATTATCTGCAAACACAGATTTTTATATAGTAGTGCTATTAAGCTACAAATTTGGTTGGGGCACTTATAATTAATTGTGTTGCAAGAATCCCTACCTAGCGGTATCGGACATTTGAAGGGAGAGTGAGTTGTGCTATTTATGGTATGATGTCCATGAGGTGCCTTTCCGAATTCAGTAATAACTGATTGCGATTTGAGCTGAATGTTTACAATTATTTATTTGGCTTACCTCTTGGTATTATTTCTTCCATATTATATTCATTTATTGTTTAGCATTTAATGATCTCTCCATTGTCCAACATAATCGATCTTTTGGATTCATATAGCAATTCACGTGTCTAATAATAGAGGTTTTCCATGTTTGTTTGTTTTTTAATATGTTTCAATAAATAAATGTTTTTATTATGTTTGTGCATAGTGCTGTTTCTGTCTCGGGGTAATTCGTACTACCTATGGGACGGACGGGATTTTGTATTGTTAAAAGGCACTTGATAATTATAGGTTGGATTTCATGTAGCTCTATAAGGTGTAGGTCTGGAAAAATGGAAAATCTCCTCGGTTTGTTTTTCCAGAGTCACACACAGCTTGTATTTGTCCATGATACCAGCCGGTACACGGTAGTATGTGAGGAGCATACATCTCTATACGATGTGTGAAAAAATGAACGCTCGGTAACTCACCAGAGCAAAATAATAAAAGTTGGAGCGCTTTGAAAAAAGCAGTTTGAACAGCAGTGTGCACACAGCAATGCAGCTAGCAGGTAGCCTTAAAAGGCAGCCTAATCACCACCAGCGCTGCTGCACACAACAAAAATCCTCCCCTTTCACTGCACACTAACTGTACAGTGAAAAGCGCTATAAGCAGAAGCTATTTTTTTTTCTTCTTCCCTGCCTAACTCTCTCCTTATTCAGAATCAGCAGCAGCACCTCTCTCTAGTCTAAGATCGGCAGAAGTAAGATGGCGGTCGGCGATCACTGCCTTTTATAGCCACTGTGACGCCACACAAAGCCAGCCAATCACTTCAATGCCCTTCTCTAAGATGCTGGTGGCCGCTGCCCATGTGATCGCGTTGCCCACAGTGTGCGTCCACCTTCATTGGCTGAGAAAAGGCGCTGGAAGCATCATTTGAAACGCAACTTTGGCGCTCGATGACCTCATGGCCGACCTCACGCTATGGTCGGGTTTCGATCGGCGAAACCCGACTTTAGCTAATGTCGTCGTTTTTTTAATTTGACCGACCCGTTTCGCTCAACTCTAGGTCTGACTACTTGGACCCATTCAGCAAAATGTGGATCTTTTCATCCCCATTAGACTGGAGTGGCATGTCCAACTTGACCACTGATCCATTCTTTCCCTCAGTGGCTACACTCCAAAGAGAATGAATGGCGCTGCGGTCAGATATCCCACCTGCCGCTCCATTTCCATATCCATGGGGATAAGTGTCCTATCAACGATAAAACTTCCTCATTCTTCCGATCGGTGCAGTTTCTAATGGTTGGACCTAAGTGATCACCTATCCTGTGGAGCCCATGGATCGATGATAACTTGTTCTAACCAAAGAACCCCATTAATGTAAGCTACTGTAATTATACATCCCTGTTATGGGGCGCACAGTAGATGTGCAGGAGACTGTGTTTTACAGCCGATGCTCCACTATAATGGGGATAACGACTGACAGATATTTGCATACAGCTGTAGGGTGGGCCCATAGAGTCCATTCCCCTGGTGGGCCCCAGACACCCCAGTCCGACCCCACATTTGATACTATACCACATAATAGCCTTATATTGAAGCTACAGAAGCAAGGACTGGGGGAAATGCTTTAAACTTACTTAAATAATGAAGAAATAATTGGTGGACACAGAAAAAAAACATGCCCCTGTGTAAGAACAATATATGAGCTCTTTTCCATCCAATGGCTCATCATAATGTACGATTACACCTGCTTTGGAGGTGCTAGATGAACCCTTAGCACTTTGGTCCCTGAGCAGCTGCACAGGCTGCACATATGTTATGTCCGCCCCTGATTTGACTTTTATTTTATCAGCTCAGTGAAAGATGTTGAAGCAGAAGTCATGTTTGCTTTTTATTAAAATGAATAAAATACTAGTAGTTTGAATGGTTGGTATTGTCATTGTAAGCTGGCGGTAAATGATTTTGGACTTTTAATGCAGACAGTAGGTTTCAGTGTACGAGATATTGAATGCAGAAGTTTTCTTTACCTTATACCAAAATTGCTTCTTTGGAACAGTTTTATTCAGAATTATTGTGACCTCTTGCCATATCTACTTATTTAAAAAGCTATTGAATTTGTTCTTTGTACAAATACATAAAGATGAAAATAATGGAATCGCTTTGGATGTCTGCCTAAAGTCAAATGCATTCAGATTACATTAGCTATTTTTTTTCTACAAATGAAGCAATAATTTGTAGATTGTTCACAAGCTACATTGTGCTTTACGCTTTGTTTAAAGAAGAAAACAATTTTTCAATAAAGTTGTATGTGCATAGAACAACAATAGAAATGCACATGATCGAGTAACTGTGTGATAGATTTGCATCAATTAAAAAATATTATTGAGAAAAAGTAATAATGGCATCACTGGTCCCAGCTTATGAGTGTGCCGAGGGCTTCATAGTAACTATTAGACAGCTGAGAATAGAGTGACCACTTAAACACCTAGAGAAAAAAAATAACACGTACATATGCAATTAGTATTATAATTAATGAAAGGTATGTACTATATATTTCATTGTCCAGTACACTCATCACTAAAGGTATTATTATATAGAGATTCTATTTAGCTTTGAGGTTTTTGGCTTGGGGCCTGATTAGAGATGAGCAGATCTTTTTGAATTTCGAGTTTACCAGATTTGCTGAATTTTCTCTAAAAAATTGATTTGCAGCTAATAAATTTGCATGAATCTGGATACTGGAAATCTTGTGATTGCTCAGAATTTACACTTTAGGGAGAGGAGAGAGAGAGAGGAAGGTAGAACCCAGCTGACCATAAGATCTTACAAGTTACTGGAGGGAGATAGCGAGTGAGAGAGGGAAAACATAAGAGCTTACACTCTACTGGCAAGAGAGAAAGAGGCCCCTGCTGACCATAATAGCTTACACTATACCAGAGGGAGATAGAAAGAACCGCACTGACCTCATGAACTTAGTCTATACGACAGAGAGAGAGAGAGAGGGCCCCACTGATCATAAGAGCTTACACTATACCAGAGGGAAATAGAGAGAGAGAAACCCACTGACCTCAGGAACTCAGTCTATAGCACAGAGAGGGAGAGAGGACCACACTGATCATAAGAGCTTACAGTATACCAGAGGGAGATAGAGAGGACCACACTGACCTCAAGAACTTAGTCTATAGCATAGAGAGAGGACCCCACTGATCATAAGAGCTGATACTTTACAGGAGAGAGGGACTTACCCAGTGTTACTGAAAATGGAAAGCGACTCAAATTGTGCCCCACTGTGAACTGTTGATCTGTGATGTCCCTGATATTGTCCACCACTGTACATTTGATACACTTTATTGATCCCGAGGGAAATCATGGTATGGTATGATAATCCGCTAGATGTCATAGCTTCAGGGCAAAATGAGGTCTCCAGCATGGCTACACAAAAATAAATGTAGTATGTATGTTGTATATATGTTGTATGTATGTAGTATGTATGTATGTATGTTGTATGAATGTAGTATATATGTAGTATGTATGTATTATGTAGTATGTATGTTGTATGAATGTAGTATATATGTAGTATGTATGTATGTTGTATGAATGTAGTTTAAATGTAGTATGTATGTAGTATGTATGTATGTATGTTGTATGAATGTAGTATATATGTAGTATGTATGTATGTTGTATGAATGTAGTATATACGAAGTATGTATGTAGTATGTATGTATGTTGTATATATGTAGCATGTATGTAGTATATATGTAGTATGTTTTTTTTTACATCCAACACATTAGCCGGATGATGGGACTACTACTGTCCCATCATTGGCTAATGTGTCAATCACTGTCATTGTAGCAGGCATCACCCGATGTGACTTGTATTCCCATCGGACGATGCCTGCACACACACACAACCCCCGGCAGGCCCGCACAGACCCCCTGCTGCCCGCACAGACCCCCGGCAGGCCAGCACAGGCCCCTGGCAGCCCGCACAGACCCCTGGTAGACCCGCACAGACCCCCAACAGGCCCGCACAGACCCCTGGTAGGCCCACACAGACCCCCGGCAGCCCACACAGACCCCTGGCAGGCCCGTACAGACCCCCGGCAGGCCCGCACAGACCCCCGGCAGCCCGCGCAGACCCCCGGCAGCCCGCACAGACCCCTGGCAGGCCCGCACAGACCCCCGGCAGTCCGTCCAGACCCCCGGCAGGCCCATACAGACCCCCGGCAGCCCGCACAGACCCCCGGCAGACCCACACAGACCCCCGGCAGCCCGCACAGACCTCCAGCAGGCCCGCACAGACCTCCGGCAGGCCCGCACAGACCGCGCATCATGATGACATCATTTCAGCAGCCAATCACAGCCATGCCATTAGTTAGCATGGCTAACACAACTGGCTCATTGCATTATGGGAACTTCCGATTCCGGTATTTGATATTGTAAAAATATCGGAACTCAGTATCGGAACTCCGATACAGCGAATATCGGCCGATACCTGATATTTGCAGTATCGGAATGCTCATCACCAATAGTAACTCATAGGGTCTTCCACAGGGCAGACCCCTATGACAGACATATTACAAAGGATTTTCCTGAAAAGTTGCTCAATGAACATCAAAAATAATGAACATATGCAAAGCAATGTCAAAACAACTTGGGGCTTATGTTCCTTCTTTTGTAACATCTTTTAAGTACATTATTTCAGGCTTTGAAATCCATGAAGCGGCTAAAAGAAGTGACCTGACCATTCTTCAGTCAGCTTCTGCTCAGAAGCAGCCACTGTCATATATATATAATAATAATAAATTTTATTTCTATAGCGCCAACATATTCCGCAGCACTTTACATTTCAGAGGGGACTTGTACAGACAATAGACATTACAGCATAACAATAATCACATAGATCATAACAGATACCAAGAGGAATGAGGGCCCTGCTCGCAAGCTTACAGTCTATGAGGAAAGAGGTAAACACGAAAGGTGGGTGGCAACAGTTGCCCTGATTGTATGGACCAGCCATAATGTTAAGTGTGTAACAGTACAGATGCAGAGGGCTAATAGATGCATAAAGCATGTGGGAACATGATACGGGGAACCTGGTTATGGTAAAACTTTTGGCTGTGCCACACAGGGATAGATTAGGTTAATGTGTTGAGGCTATAGGCCAGTCTGAATAAATGAGTTTTCAGGGCACGCTTAAAATTGTAGGGATTGGGGACTACTCGTATTGACCTGGGAAGAAGCATTCCAAAGAATTGGCACAGCACGTGTATAGTCTTGGAGACGGGAGTAGGAGGTTCTGATTATTGTGGATGCTAACCTCAGGTCATCAGCAGAACAGAGGGCATGGGTAGGGTGGTATACTGAAACAAGGGAGGAGATGTAGGGTGGTGCTGAGCCATGGAGAGCTTTGTGGGTGAGGGCAATAAGTTTGTACTGGATTCTGGAGTGGATGGGTAGCCAGTGTAAGAACTGGCACAAGGTAGAGGCATCGTTGTAACGATTGGCGAGGAATATGATCCTGGCTGCAGCATTCAAGACAGATTGGAGGGGGGAAAGTTTGGTAAGAGGGAGACCGATTAGAATAGAGTTACAGTAGTCCAGACGAGAATGAATGAAACAGTAAGAATTTTTGCAGAGTCAGATGTAAGAAAAGGTCGATTTCTAGAAATGTTTTTGAGATGCAGATAACAAAAGCGAGCCAGTGATTGGATGTGGGGGGTGAATGAAAGCTCGGAGTCAAGTATGACCCCAAGACAGCGGGCATGTTGCTGGGGAGTAATAGTGGAACCACACAGGGAAATGGCAGTGTCGGGTATAGGTGCATTAGTTGAGGGAGGAAACACAAGGAGTTCAGTCTTTGACAGGTTCAGTTTCAGATATAGTGTGGACATGATGTTAGACACAGCGTTTAGACAATCGCCGGTGTTTTCTAGAAAGGCTGGCTTGATGTCAGGAGAAGAAGCGTATAATTGGGTGTCATCAGCATAGAGATGGTACTGGAAACCAAATCTACTGATTGTTTTACCAATAGGAGCAGTGTATAAGGAGAAGAGGAGGGGGCCTAGTACCGATCCTTGAGGAACCCCAACAGTAAGGGGAAGATGAGAGGAGGAGGAGCCAGCAAAAGATACAGTAAAGGAGCAGTCAGAGAGATAGGAGGAAAACCAGGAGAGAATGGTGTCCTTGATGCCAATGGAGCGGAGCATAGTGAGGAGGAGCTGATGATCCACCGTGTTGAATGCTGCAGATAAATCCAAGAGAATTAGCATGGAGTAGTGACCGTTAGATTTATCTGTTAGTAGATCATTAGAGACTTTAGTGAGGGCAGTTTCAGTAGAGTGTAAAGAGTGGAAACCGGATTGGAGAGGGTCGAGAAGAGAGTTATCAGAGAGATAGCGGATCAGACGGGAGTGGACCAGGCATTCCAGGAGTTTAGAGATGAAGGGAAGATTAGAGACAGGTCTATAGTTAGCGGCACAGTTTTGGTCGAGGGATGGTTTTTTAAGTAGTGGGTGTATGATGGCATGCTTAAATAAGGAGGGAAAGATACCAGAAGAGAAAGAGAGGTTAAATATTTTAGTTAGATGAGGGGTGACAGCAGGGGAAAGGGACTGGAGCAGATGTGACGGAAATGGGTCACTGGTGCAAGTGGTTGGGCGAGAAGATGCAAGGAGCCTGCTTACTTCTTCTTCTGTGACTGGTTCAAACTCAGAGAGTGAGCTAGATGCAGTGGGGGAGGGAGGACAGTGCATGGTATGAGATGATTGGGAGATAATTTCCTGTCCGATATGATCAATTTTTTCTTTGAAGTAATTGGCCAGATCGTCCGATATATACGATTTAAAGAAAAAGACATGACAAAAGTGACCAAAAAAGACACTTCAGGAAAAACACAGCTGGATTTTTCCTGCAGCATCTTCTGTTTGAAAATCTATTTTGGTAAGCCGATGCCTAATGTGCATATAGCGCTATAAATGTGCTGTCCAGCTATTTAGTAGTTCTATCCATATGTTTAACAATAGATTTGTCTCTACTAGAGATGAATGAATCAATTTGACGCAAATCAATTTTGCTTAGAATTTCACATTTCAAATTCTGCAGGAACTCAAATATTTCAGAATTTTTATCTCTCCCTTCTATTATTCTCCAGGGTCTGGAGAGACCTGAGGTCATGATAAACATCTTTTCTGACATTTCTATTTGTACTGAATAAATCTGATGCAAATTGAAGTTCTGGGCAGAACTGAAGCAAATCTGGCAAATTCAAATTTTTCATGACTTGCCTTCATTATTTTTTTTATTTGTATAACTCATTTTCTTCTTGATAGGAATTCTAGTTTATTCTTTTTCTTTGCTGTTATACATTGTGTTCCCGATTCCTCAAAAAGAGTTGAAGAAACGTCATTGTGTATAATGGTCATTACAAGGCACCCGGCACACAATCAACTGCAAAATCCAGCTAAAACACATTCCCTAGGGTGAAGGCCAGTGGCTTTGGAGCGTCTATAGACATCAGAGAATAATAAACATAAGATGTAAAAAATTTTAAAAATACATATACTCACCTCGCCACTCACCTCTCCAACACCTCCGTTACTCATCAAACCCTTTCCAGTCCTCGTCGCATCTTCTGATTGCCGCTGTTAGTGCTGCAATCTCTGACTCTTTCACGCTAAGATGGCAATTCCGGCTCTGATGAAGCCGGGAAGGCACTGCGCAAGTATGCAAAAGATTACAACATCATGACATTGTGGCATGTGCTGTGACATTGAGAGCATACTGCAAACTATCCCAGGCCTTGTTAGGATCGAAAGTTCCAGCCTAGTGTGAGAAGTCTGAGGATTTCACTGCTTTAGGCGACAATCAGAAAATGAGACGAGGACTAGATGGTTGACAGTGAGTAGCGGAGTGAATGGAAAAGTGAGCACTGAAGTGAGTATAAGGATATTTTTATATTTTTTAACCTTTTTGGTGGTCCCTTTATAGTTCACAAAGGGAATTACAAAAAAAAGATATATTTGGGGGAATACGAATTTTTGTAAAATTCAAATAGAAGTCAATTCCTCTAGAATACATTCGCTCATCTCTAGTTTTCATACAGTATATGCACTAGCCATAAAAAGATTCAGCAGCTTCCCTAAGTATCTTTCTGCCTTGGTTTCCCTTTAGATTCTCCTCCCTCCCCTCTTCATAGCCTTCAATAGTTTGCAGGTGTAATTTGCTCCTTCACTGAACATAGATCTGTAGACAGCTTTGAGCAACTTTTGAGAGGAAATGATCAATGAAGGAGTCAAGAAGTGGGAAAAAATGCACTTTTCTCTAATAAGAGATGTAACAAAGTTTCTTAACTTTGCTTGTACTATCGATTTATGATCAAACAAATAAAGAGTAGTCACGTATAAGAAAATATGTTCTAGAATTGTTATTTTATGAGGAATGCAAATAACTAACAGGAGGTTGGGGAATTCTTAACTTTTTGTAAAATATTCAGAATTGAGAGTCCTCAGTGGTTGATACCTTTTAATGGCTAACTGAAAAGATGGTAACACATTGCAAGCTTTCGAGACTACTCAGGTCTCTTCATCAGGCATTGACTAATACAAAATCTGAAGAATCACATATTTATGCACAATACAGCACAGAAAAAATGCAATATTCTTTTTTCTTTTATTGTGTGGCGATGAGAATTCAGCTGCATCACATCTATTGTGGTGTACCTAATTATTTGTACTAAATGTCCAACTGGGGGTCTGTATGTGGGCGAGAACGGGCAAAACTGAGAACAAGGATGAATTCTCATCGCCATACAATAAAAGAAAAAAGAATAGATCGACCTGTGGCAAAACATTTTTGTATGCCTGATCACAGCAACATGGATTTGAAATTACTTGTATTGAAAGGTAACTTCACATCTCAGAGAGACAGAAAAGTTTGGGAGTACAAGCTCATGATGACCTTTGATACTTTCAGTGCAGGAGTGAATGTGTCGCATGGATTTATGTCTTTTTACATCAATTAAGGAATTTGCTCCTAAGACCTTGTGGGGCATCACATCACCAGACCCCAATCAGAGGACAATAAAACCTTCACTGCTTATCTATGAACTGCTCCAATATTTATGGCCATAACTGTCTATTACTCCCCCATAATGATAGCTCTGCTTCACGTCACTTATCTATTGCATTTTTTCTGTGCTGTGTTGTGGATAAATATGTGATTCTTCAGATTTTGTATTAGTCAATGCCTGATGAAGAGACCTGAGTAGTCTTGAAAGCTTGCAATTAGTTACCATCTTTTCAGTTAGCCATTAAAAGGTATCAACCACTGAGGACTCTCAATTCTGAATATTTTTCTATCTACTGGCTAACACGGTACAAAGATATACATCTTTCCTGTAACTTTTTGTAAGCAGATATTAGCATCTATTGTAGCCTCAATCCCGCGTGATAACTATATTCCTATATTTTACTGCTCAGCATCATGTCTAAAAGAAAAGAATAATAGTCCTCCATGGTTTTATACCTATATCTATGCTTTATTACACTATTGTATCATACTATGAAGTCTGAAACACAGTAGAGCGAAAGTCATCTGTAGGACAACCATGCTTACGAAGACTTTCTATGCGCACTTGAGAAGAAAAGGAATATACAGTACAATACCTTCAAAAACTATATATATTCTGATTTATAATACTAATAACGCATTGGTAAGCATGGATATGCACATGGATGCGTTCGATTCACTGCGCACTTCAGACTAAGGAGGTCCAGGAACTGATTAAGCACCTCCCAAATCCCAGGTGTATAAAAGGGGGTGTGGAAACAGGAAGTCCAGAACTCTCAAGACTGTGGATGGGATATCAAGACTCTGTATGTAAGCTTTGAAAATGTCTGTCTCTCCCTGCAGTCTGTACTCTGCACATATATTTTTCTTTCTGTTCCTTGATGACTGTACAGTGTTCCTGTTGTGGATCCTGTCCCGGAATCCTCCTGTTCCAAGATAGTGTCTGGTGGTGTGTTCCAGGCCCTCTCAGCTTCAATCTTATGTAAGTATGAGTCTCTGTGTTGCTCTTTGCCGAGTCTCACACTCTGCCCAGTCTTATGTTTTGCTTTCTGTTCCTTGTAGACTGTGCAGTCGTTGCTCCTGTTGTGGATCCTGTCCCGGATCCTGTCCCGGAATCCTCCTGTTAAAAGATAGTGTCCAGTGGTGTGGACCAGGCGCTCTCAGCTTCAATCTAATGTAAGTATGAGTGTCTGTACTTTTGCTCTGCCCAGTCTCAGCCGTCATCACTTATGTTTTTTCTTTCTGTTCCTTGTAGACATTGCCATGCAACACGTCCTCCAGTGAAGACCAGTATGCTTCCCAGAGTGGACATTACAGTGATTATGTAATCACATTTGATATACTGATTGGTATGTATTGACTGACAATAGACATGTGGTAAATCATGTATTTTCTTTACAGGAACCTTCCAGTGTGGAAGAGCAGGAGCAGTCCAGTGGAAATGAATGTTCCCAGAGTCGTCAGATTCAAGTTCCTGAGGTGGAAAAACGGTGTGTAAGTAGCCTTTTCATTATCAGAGTTGTAATTGAATTTGGTTTCAGTTTTGTATCTTTAAAGCAATAGTATATGACTTGTAATTTTTTTTCTTTTTCTTTTTACTATAGGTTCCACAACGTGAGGAAGGCAAACCAGAGGATTGACAATGACAAGCTCATTCCTCTTATGCAAGAGCGAGCAGCGTTGTGGGACACCCATGATCGTAACCATTCCGACTCAGGATTGATTCGTTAACTCTGGTAATAAGTTGCCAGATCGCTGTTGGATGATTGGGACCATGTCACCTCACAAAACAGAAAAGATTTTCTTAACTATTGCAATGTGGTCTGATGGGTCTGTTTTCCTGTACATGTAGATGTCTAGTTTTACAATTCATTTATTTATTTATTTTTCTTCCCCTTTCACAGTGAAGAGAGTCAAAGTCCGTTGGTGTTCGATGAAGGATCACTTCAACAAGGATTTGAGAGAGGAGATTCATGTTAGAAGTGGTGCTGCTCCAAAGATATCAAAATGCAAATACCATCGCTTGCTGGCTTTCCTGAGGCCTGCAGTTGCTCAGCAAACGTGAGTATCTTTTGTGTTGTGTTACTAATATCTAAACTATTTTATTTTTTTTGTAATGTTTGTAATTTATTTTCCACACAGAACCTGGAGCAGCACCACACAACCTGGATCATCCTCAGTTGGAGCAGTCACTAATCAAACAGCCACCGAACAATCCCAATCATCCACCAACGATGGAGCAACCAGGCAGGCTTCACAGGCTGGGAAACAGGCAGCCGGTCCATCAGGTTTTCCCCTCACCAAGCACTCTGCCACTGGAGGACAGTTGTGGAAAGAGTGGAAAGTGGGTTCACTCATGTGAACACACTTTTCCAGGAAGTCCACACACGCCTTGACCACCTGGAAGCCGACCTTCAGTGACCGGCGATACATTTTTGTCAGCAATCGAACGGGGCGTGTCGGAAAACTTGCCGCCTGACCTCCAGCTGTATGTAATGAAGACCTGTCTGGCTGCTTACGCTGAGGCCATGCAGCAGTCCCAACTGCAGTCAAGATATCAACAGCTGCCACACAGTTCTTTTCCTACACGGCAACAAGGGCCAGCACAGTACCAGTGGCAGAATAAACCAGCACCACAAGGACTTGGATACCAACAAATGAACTATCCTCCACCACCACCGCTGGACAGTTGCTACAGTTCCCAGCTACACCATGCAGCCAAGTACAGCACCCCTCCAGCTTGCAGCACCCACCATGCAGCCGAGTGCAGCACCCCTCCAGCTTGCAGCATCCACCATACATCCGAGTGCAGCACCCCTCCATCTTGCACCTCCTACAGTTCCCAGCTACACCACGCAGCCAAGTGCAGCACCCCTCCATCTTGCAGCACCCACCACGCAGCTGAGAGCAGCACCCCTGCACCATGCAGCACCCACCACTCAGCCAAGTGCAGAACCCCTCCATCTTGCAGCACCCACCACACAGCCGAGTGCAGCACCCCTCCAGCTTGCAGCACCAATCACGCCGCCAATTGTTGCACCTATGGAAAGCAAGAAACGCCAAGGGAACGTAAAAAAGGGCCCATTCAGCACGCAAAACAAAACCCATGGAAAAGGAATTTTTCCCATAAAAATTACCCTCCACCTACACCCTCCCCTCCCAATGTGTCTCTGTTATGCAATCTGCCTACACCTTCCCTTGTGCCTCTCCTTTCCAATGTGTCTATCCCTTCTGCGTTTATCCCTTCCAATTTGTATTCCATGCCTAATGTGTCTTCTTCCCCCAATGACTCAATCCTCCATTTTGTTGCCACTTCCCCTGTAACCACTCTCTCACTAACTCCTACCCAATCATCCCAGCCCGACACTCCCCTGGTCCACAATATCACACCTTCCAATTAACGCTGATCCTAACCCCATTTTAATTTATTGTTTTCAAAATTATTTTTGTTAAATTAAAAATTCTTTTTATTTTTGTTAATAAAAAATCTTTAGTTTTCACAATCACTGTGTTTATCTCTTTATTTGAAAGTGCACACATGTGTGTATTGTATACAGTGGCGGTGTTATTATTATTAAAGTTAGCAAACATTGAAGGTACATTTACAAGCAGATTAAACCATTTCATCTTGCCGTGCCACACGTCCAATATCAGAAACAAAGTAAGCAGCAAAGTGATCCCTCATTTGGATAACTTCCAATGTATTCCTCAGAGGGAGATCTTAGTAATCATGCAATATGCCTACTTCAGGTTCCTCAAGTTCTAAGTGTTGTCGCTCTTTCACCAAGATGTAATTGTGCAGAACAACACACGCTTTCACTACCTCATCAATTGTCTCAGTTTTTAGATTGATGGCTGTTCCCAAAATGCGCCTTTTATATGCCAGCAATCCAGAGGCACATGCCACAGTTCTTTGTGCCCTTGTCAATCGGTAGTTGTAAATCATTATTGTGTGATTCAAGTCCCGACTCGAGCATGGTTTTATGAGGTTGACACACATTTGAAATGCCTCATCCCCAACGACAACAAACAGCACTGGCAGTTCTTCAGTGTTCGCAAGAGGTTGTGGCGTTGGAAAATTGAAATTATTCGCATACAAACGTTGGCCCATGTCCGAGTCTTTGAAAGTCTGAGAGTCATTTGCTCGTCCAAATGAGCCAACATCCACAGCAACAAACCGACAGTCAGCATCTGCAATCACCTTGAGAACTATCAAAAAGTATTTTTTGTAATAGAAATACTCAGATCCACTTCCAGCAGGTTTCAGAATGTGAATGTGTTTGCCATCCACAGCCCCCAAACAGTTTGGAAAATTACAAATGTCCTGAAATTTTGAAGCATTTTCCAGCCAGAGTTCACTTGTGGGTTGGGGAGGAATTCTACATGCAGAATGTCACATAAAGCACAGCAGGTGTCTCCAACAATCCCAGAAAGGGTGGACACTCCAATCTGGAATTAAAAATGTAGAGATCTTAAGGTCTCTCCGGTAGCCAGGAATCTGCCGAACAGAAAAATGGAAAAAACCAATGTTCAGTTCTTTGCTTTTATAACAATAATACTAATGACATGTGTTTCTTTTTCAAAATTACGTACCTCAGGGTCATCAACAGATGTTCCTCAGCAGGAATTGCTCGATGTAGTTGTGTGTCCTGCCTGTTGATGGATCCTCGGACACGTGGTAACAAGTCATTGAAGCTCTGTTCCGACATCCTTGTGTAGTTGAAAAACTTTTGAGGGTTTTCACTCAGCTCATTGTACAACGAGTGGTAGGCTCCACGGCTCTCTTGTAATTCAAGGAAGGGTTCTTGCCAATAGCGACGACGATGTCTTCTCCGTCTTTCTCTTCTTCTTTCTTCTTCACAAGCCACAGCAAATGCAAAAGCTAATTTCAATGACAATTCAAGATTAAAATTGAAGCTCTCCATGCTAAAATCCATCTAGCAGCTGGATACAGCACCAAAAGATGAGGATTGCATCTGTGCAGAGTGCATGTAAAGAAATCCCATGAGACACGCCCATTGTGTGTGGCTTGTTGTGTCAAGGAAATTCTACTGGAAACGCATTGTTCGTTCTCCAGGAAATATCGAACGCATGCACATAAACAACGCAAACGCATGCCAAAATGCATAGAAACGCATGCAGACGCAGCATTTTTTTGGCATCATGCGTAAGCTGATGAGGATAAAAAATGCAGTGTAAACATGCGTTTTAATGCATTTTGGCATGCGTTTGCGCATGCAGACAATACGCTGCACACAGAAATGCTAATGTGTACTTAGCCTAAGTGCAACAGTAAGAGTTTTGTCTTAGTCAAAGAAAAGAAAAGGTTGAATTCTAGAGATGCAGGTGGTTTGAGCGAGCGAGTGATTAGATATAGGGAGTGAAGAAAAGATTTAGGTTAAATATAACCCCAAGAAATTGGGCGTGCTGCTGGGGAGTTGTGGTAGAACCACACATGGAAATGGCAATATTGCGATTGGGAAGGTTAGTAGAGGGAGGAAACACAAGGAGTTCAATTTTTGACTGTTTCTATTTTAGATAAAGGAAGGAGAGACAGCAGAAAGACAATCACTGGTATTTAGTAGTAGTGCATGTGTGATGTCAGGAGAAGATGTATATAGAGTTGAGCAAAACGGGTCGGTCAAATTCAAAAGTCTGCGACTTTCGCTGAAGTCGGGCTTCATGAAACGAAACCCAACCATAGTGTGAGGTCGGCCACGAGGTCAGCGACAAGAGCGCCAAAGTCGCGTTTCAAATGATGGTTCCAGCGCCCTTTTTCAGCCAATGATGGAGGACGCACACTGTGGGCAAAGCGATGACATAGGCATCGGTCACCACCATCTTTGAGTAGGGCATGCAAGTGATTGGCTGGCTTTGTATGGCGTCACAAGGGCTATAAAAGAGCATGCATGCCGACCGCCATCTTACTTCTGCCGATATTAGCATTAGGGAGAGGTTGCTGCTGCTGATACAGAATAAGAGAGAGCGTTAGGCAGGGAAGAAGAACCAAAAAACTGCTTCTGCTGATAGCGATTTCTACTTACAACACAACACTTTGTGTGCAGTGACAGGGGAGGCTCTATTTTTGTGCATCAGCTTTGTTGGTTAATCCAATCCAATTTAAGACTGTTACATTGAGGTGTAATCTCTACTGGCCCTGAGATACTAGTTCAGCGTTCTCAAATCTCTAGTTAGATTCAAATTCTCGACAATACTATATACACCCTCCACCTCGCCATACACCATCCAATTTCAGCCTGTTACATTGAGGTGTAATCTCTACTGGCCCTGAGATACTAGTTCAGCGTCCTCAAATCTTTAGTGAGATTCAAATTCTCACCAATACTATAGACACCCTCCACCTTGTCATACACCATCCAATTTCAGGCTGTTACATTGAGGTGTAATCTCTACTGGCCCTGAGTATACTAATTCAGCGTCCTCAAATCTCTAGTGAGATTCAAATTCTCACCAATACTATATACACCCTCCACATTGTCATACACCATCCAATTTCAGCCTGTTACATTGAGGTGTAATCTCTACTGGCCCTGAGATACTAGTTCAGCGTCCTCAAATCTCTAGTGAGATTCAAATTCTCAACAATACTATATACACCCTCCACCTTGTCATACACCATCCAATTTCAGCCTGTTACATTGAGGTTTAATCTCTACTTGCCCTGAGACAATAGTTCAGCATCCTCAAATCTCTAGTGAGATTCAAATTCTCACCAATAGTATATACACCCTCCACCTTGTCATACACCATCCAATTTCAGCCTGTTACATTGAGGTGTAATCTCTACTGGGCCTGAGATACTAGTTCAGCGTCCTCAAATCTCTAGTGACATTCAAATTCTCACCAATACTATATACACCTTCTACCTTGTTTTACAGTACCATATAGCTGGTGATATTTTGGGTACATTTTCACAAAAATGAGGAAGTATGGTGGAAGAGGCCGTGGAAGCGGGCGAGGGTTGCCAGCTGGTCCTGATGGTGGTGGTGTTGGTGGTGCATCTGTTGGTAGTGGCAAAAGCACAATAGCACCTAAGGCAGGAGGTGTTGAGCCTGCGACATCGTCTGGCTCCACAAGGCCTCGATCGCTCCCTTTTCTGGGAGCAGGTAAACCGCTTTTAAAGCCGGAGCTTCAGGAACAAGGTTTGGCTTACATTGCTGACACAGACTCCAGCTCTCTCGCCTCCTCTTCTGAAGTTTCAAAAAATAAAAGCACTAAGTCGTCAGTGGATTCTCCTGGTCAGGAACAACACCTTTCCTTGTGTCCTTCACCCCTACCAAAAGTGAAGGATGTGGCAGGCCACACTACAGATTACACCATGGAGCTCTTTTCACATACCATGCCTGGGTTATCAAGTCAAATCGTGAATTCCCCTGTCCAAGATGAATCTGACATGGAGTGCACTGATGCACAGCCACTGCTAGATTTTTCTGCTGGTACATTCACTCAGAGCACTATATTGTCCTCGCAGTTTACTGAGGCAGAATCAGACCCTGATGAAACACAGGTGCCCCTTCCCGCATACTATACCACCTACACGGTGACACAGAGGAAGGTGCACATGAAATTGAAGAGGAGGTGATGGATGACCCAGTTGTTGACCCAGATTGGCATCCATTGGGAGAAGAGGGTGCCGCTGCCAATAGCTCAGAAGAGGAGGAGGAGGATCCGCAGCAGGCAACAACATCGCAACAGCTGTTATCTGGCAGGACCATAGCAGTCCAAAAACGTGTTACAAAAACCAAAAGAGTTGCAGGACAGCTTGGCCAGACGGTCAAATTAGCACAGCATGCAAGGCCTCAAAATGTCTTCCATAGTAGGAGAAGTGCAGTGTGGCACTTTTTTGAACAAAATCCTAATGATCAGGCAAAAGTTATCCGTAAGAAGTGCGCACAGATCTCTAGCCGAGAGAAAAATCTGAGAAATTTGAATACCAGTTGCATGCTTAGACATTTAACCACCATGCACTTGCAAGCGTGGACAGAGTACCAAATCTCATGTATCACATGTGCACCTGCTCCGAATGAAGGTAGTCAGCAACACTACATCGCTTCCCCCACTGTAAGCCCACCGGTTAGCAAACCACCAGCAGCAAATGTCGAGGTGTCGTCGCAAGGGCAAAGCAGTCATGGAATCACAATGTTATTGCTACGAAAGACTGAATCTAGGCCATCAGCAACACCACCAACACCATCACCATCACCAACCCTCTCTCAGTCCACCATGGCCACCGCTAGTTCCACCATATGCAGCTCTCAAGTCCAGCTCACCCTACCAGAGACTCTGAGTAGAACAAGAAAGTACTCATCCTCTCATCCACGTACACTGATTTGAACGCCCACATTGCCAAACTAATCTCATTAGAGATGATGCCCTACCGGTTGTTTGAAAGCAAAGCTTTCTACGAGCTCATGGCCTATGCAGTACCCCACTATGACCTACCCAGTCGGCACTTCTTTTTGCGAAAAGCCATCCCAGCCCTCCACGTGCATGTGAAAAGCCGCATTGTTCATGCACTCAAGCAATCAATGAGTGGAAAGGTGCACCTCACAACAGATGCATGGTCCAGTAGGCATGGCCAGGGCCGTTACGTGTCCATCACTGCGCAGTGGGTTAATGTGGTGGATGCAGGGTCCACAGGGGACAGCGGCGTTCGTCCCTCCTCCTCCAGAAGCGAAAGCTCGTCCACAGAGCGCAGTCGCATGAGCACTCCATCCGCAGCTGCCAGTGTTGCACACGAGGTGTCCCACTATCAAGCAGCTAGTGGTAAGCGTCAGCAGGCTATGTTGAAGATGATGTGTTTGGGCGACAACAGACACACCGCGGAGGTACTGACCGACTACTTGCAGCGACAAACTGAGTCATGGCTGGGCAGTCTACATCTTGAGGCAGGCAAGGTAGTTAGTGATATTGGCTGGAATTTTGTGGCAGCCATAGCCCTTTCAAAACTCAGACACATACCTTGCCTGGCTCACACCTTGAACCTAGTGGTGCAGTGCTTCCTCAATAATTATCCGGAGTTAACACCCCTTCTCCATAAGGTGCGAAGACTGTGCTCGCACATCCGCCGGTCGCACGTACACTCCAGTCTTATGCAGAAGTTGCAGCGATTGCTTCACCTTCCCAAGCACTGCCTAATTATCGATGTTGCAGCAAGGTGGAACTCCACCCTGCACATGTTTCAGAGGCTGTGCGAAGAGAGGCAGGCTGTAATTCATTTGTGGGAGGATACACGGGCAGGCAGTTTGCAGGCAGGCATGGAGTTGTCTTGTGTGCAGTGGTCGAAGCTGAAAGACCTCTGTAAAGTCCTTCAGTGTTTTGAGGAATTCACATGGCTGGTAAGCGCAGACGACACCATCATAAGCATGAGCATCCCACTTATGCGTCTGCTCATGCAAACTTTGACTCCCATTAAGGAGCAGGCATCTGCAGCCGAGGAGGAAGAGGAGGAGGGAAGTCTTGATGACAGTCAGCCATTGTCTGCTCAGGGAAGTCTCGTGGACGAGGTGTAGGAAGAAGAGGAGGAGGATGATGGGGATTATTATTTTGGGGAGGAAGATGCTTCTCAGGGGGCAAGAAAAAATGTTGGCATGGCAAGGTTAGGTATAGGGTTTGTGCATGACTGGAGGAATGTTGATTTGCCAGAAAGTGCTCCTCCACCCAGCACACCTGGAACATTTACCCACATGTCAGATTATGCCTTGCAGATCCTAAAAAGGGACCCCTGCATTGCCAAAATGATGAACGATGACGTCTACTGGTTGGCCAGCATCCTGGATCCACGCTATAAAGGCAAATTCCAAAACATCATGCCACAGGAGAACTACAGCTAATATTGGCTAACAAACAAGCAACTCTGGTAAACCGTTTGTTTGAGGCATTCCCAGCACACAGCGGCGGTGATGCTTCTCCCACGAGCCATAGGGGGCAAAATGGAAGAGGTGTTTGTGGTGCACACAGCCTAAGTGGCATTGGACACAGGGGTTTCATGACCATGTTGTGGACTGATTTTTCAAGTATCGCTCACATGACTGGTAATACTGCATCGATTGAAAGTGACAGGAGACAGCAGTTGTCAACTATGGTAACAAACTACTTCTCCTCCCATATCGATGTTCTCCCTCACCGGTCATTCCCCTTTGACTATTGGGCCAGTAAACTGGACACCTGGCCTGAATTGGCACAATATGTCTTACAGGAGCTCGCTTGCCCTGCTGCTAGTGTGTTATCTGAAAGAGTCTTCAGTGCTGCTGGATCAATCCTGACAGAAAAAAGGACCCGTCTGTTGACCCAAAATGTTGATGATCTAACCTTCATTAAAATGAACCTTGCATGGGTTTCAAAGGATTTTGTCCCACCCTCCCCTGCTGACACGTAGGTTGCCAGAAAAATGGCTCACTTTTGTCCTCCTCTTCCGCGGACTTCTCCAGTTACACCATTTGCAGCTGCTGAATGTCCAACATCAACATATGCCATTTTTTCCACCTCCCTAACTGGACATCTCTAGATGTATATAATTGGTGTCATCAGTAGAGATGAGAGACTTTGCCTTTTTTCAGGTCAAGTCGGGTTTCATGAAACCCGACTTTCTCAAAAGTCGGGTCAAACGCAATCGGCCGATTATCATGAAAAGTCGAAGGCCGATTGCGGAAGATGCCTATTGGAACATGCATCTGTTGTGAGGTGCACCTTTCCACTCACTGATTGCTTGATTGCATGGACAATGCGGTCTTTCACATGCACGTGGAGGACTGGGATGGCTTTTCGCCAAAAGAAGTGCCGACTGTGTAGGTCATAGAGTGGTACTGCGTAGGCCATGAGCTCGCGGAAAGCTTTGCTTTCAACCAACCGGTAGGGCATCATCTCTAATGAGATTAGTTTGGCAATGTGGGCGTTCAAAGCCAGTGTACGTGGATGAGAGAATGAGTACTTCTTTGTCCTACTCAGAGTCTCTGGTAGGGTGAGCTGGACTTGAGAGCTGCATATGGTTTAACTAGCGGTGGACATGGCGGACCGAGAGAGGATTGGTGATGGTGATGGTGTTGGTGGTGTTGCTGATGGCCTAGATTCAGTCTTTCGTAGCAATAACATTGTGATTCCATGACTGCTTTGCCCTTGCGATGACACCTCGACATTTGCTGCTGGTGGTTTGCTTACCAGTGGGTTTACAGTGGGGGAAGCGATGTAGTGTTGCTGACTACCTTCATTCGGAGCAGGTGCACATGTGGTACGTGAGGTTTGGTAGTCCGTCCAGTCCACGCTTGCAAGTGCATAGTGGTTAAATGTCTAACCATGCAACTGGTATTCAAATTTCTCAGATTTTTCCCTCGGCTAAAGGTCTTTGCGCACATCTTACAGACAACTTTTGCCTGATCATTAGGATTTTGTTCAAAAAAGTGCCACACTGCACTCCTCCTACTATGGAAGACATTTTGAGGCCTTGCATGCTGTGCTAATTTGACTGTCTGGCCAAGCTGTCCTGCAACTCTTTTGGTTTTTCTAACACGTTTTTGGACTGCTACGGTCCTGCCAGATAACAGCTGTTGCGATGTCGTTGCCTGCTGCGGATCCTCTTCCTCCTCTTCTGAGCTATTGGCAGCGGCACCCTCTTCTCCCAATGGATGCCAATCTGGGTCAACAACTGGGTAATCCATCACCTCCTCTTCAATTTCATGTGCACCTTCCTCTGTGTCACCATGTAGGTGGTATAGTATGCGGGAAGGGGCACCTGAGTTTCATCAGGGTCTGATTCTGCCTCAGTACACTGCGAGGACAATGTAGTGCTCTGAGTGAATGTACCAGCAGAAAAATCTAGCAGTGGCTGTGCATCAGTGCACTCCATGTCAGATTCATCTTGGACAGGGGAATTCACGATTTGACTTGATAACCCAGGCATGGTATGTGAAAAGAGCTCCATGGTGTAATCTGTAGTGTGGCCTGCAGCATCCTTCAATTTTGGTAGGGGTGAAGGACACAAGGAAAGGTGTTGTTCCTGACCAGGAGAATCCACTGACGACTTAGTGCTTTTATTTTTTGAAACTTCAGAAGAGGAGGCGAGAGAGCTGGAGTCTGTGTCAGCAATGTAAGCCAAACCTTGTTCCTGAAGCTCCGGCTTTAAAAGCGGTTTACCTACTCCCAGAAAAGGGAGCGTTCGAGGCCTTGTGGAGCCAGATGATGTCGCAGGCTCAACACCTCCTGCCTTAGGTCCTATTGTGCTTTTGCCACTACCAACAGATGCACCACCAACACCACCACCATCAGGACCAACTGGCATCCCCCGCCCACATCCATGGCCTCTTCCACCATACTTCCTCACTTTTGTGAAAATGTACCCAAAATAAGCTATATAGTACTGTAAAACAAGGTAGAAGGTGCCTCTGCTCCCTATCTAACCTCTCTAACTCACCTCTTCCTCTCTCTGACCACAACCTGCTCACATTCTCTTCCCTCTTCACTCCATGTCTACAATCCCCACCCCACAAACTTTCACACCCTCGCAGGAATCTTAAACACCTTGACCTACACTCATTCTCCGAATCCCTCCTCCCTCTTACAGATATAAGTTCCTTACACAATGCGGATGACGCTGCCGCTCTATATAACACCACAATAGCTGTAGCTTTGGAATCCGCTGCCCCACTTACACATACCAAAACTCGCAAAATCAACAGACAGCCCTGGCACACCAGCCTGACCAAAGAGCTGAGGCGAGCTTCCAGGGCTGCTGAGCGCAGATGGAAAAGATCCCACTCCAACGAGCATTTCATCGCATTCAAACAGTCCCTCACTACTTTCAAGACCACACTCGCCACAGCTAAACAAACCTACTTCTCATCTCTCATATCCTCCCTGTCTCACAACCCTAAACAGTTATTCAACACCTTCAATTCTCTCCTCCGCCCCCCAGCACCTCCTCCCTCCCCACTCATCTCAGCTGAAGACTTTGCCTCATTTTTCAAGCAGAAAATTGATAACATCAGGGACAGTTTTGGTCAACAACCCCCAGAGCCCTTCCTCCCGACTTCCCAGCCCTCCACCTTCAAAACCAACTTCTCCACCATTACAGAAGATCGACTCTCCACTCTACTCTCAAGATCACATCTCACCACCTGTGCACTCGACCCGATCCCATCCCACTTCATCCCAAACCTCACCATAGTCTTCATCCCAACCCTAACCCATCTCTTCAACCTATCACTAACAACTGGTGTTTTCCCCTCAAGCTTTAAACATGCCTCCATCACACCTATCCTCAAAAAGCCCTCTCTTGACCCATCCTCTGTATCTAGCTATCGCCCTATATCACTTCTCCCATACGCCTCCAAGCTACTGGAACAACACGTCTACCTTGAACTGTCCTCCCATCTCTCTTCTTGCTCCCTCTTCGACCGCTTACAATCTGGCTTCCGGTCACACCACTCCACTGAAACTGCCCTTACTAAGGTCACCAATGACCTCTTAACTGCCAAGAGCAAGCGACACTACTCCGTCCTCCTCCTCCTGGACCTGTCGGCTGCCTTTGACACAGTGGACCATTCCCTATTATTACAGACCCTCTCATCCCTCGGCATCACAGACTTGGCCCTCTCCTGGATCTCATCATACCTAACAGACCGGACATTCAGCGTCTCCCACTCACACACCACCTCCTCACCTCGCCCCCTATCTGTCGGAGTCCCACAAGGTTCAGTCCTAGGGCCCCTGCTGTTCTCTATTTACACCTTTGGCCTGGGACAGCTCATAGAATCTCATGGCTTTCAGTATCATCTTTATGCTGATGACACACAGATCTACATCTCTGGACCAGATATCACCTCCCTACTAACCAGAATCCCTCAATGTCTGTCCACTATTTCATCCTTCTTCTCCACTAGATATCTGAAACTCAACATGGACAAAACAGAATTCATCATCTTTCCCCCATCTCACGTGACCCCCCCTACGAACCTATCAATTACAGTAAATGACTGCCCACTCTCCCCAGTCCCACAAGCTCGCTGCCTCGGAGTAATCCTTGATGCTGATCTCTCCTTCAAACCACATATCCAAACCCTTTCCACTTCCTGCCGACTTCAACTCAAAAATATTTCACGCATCCGTTCATTCCTCACCCAAGAATCTGCAAAAACCCTAGTCCATGCCCTCATCATCTCTCGCCTTGACTACTGCAACCTCATGCTCTGTGGCCTCCCCTCAAACACTCTCGCACCCCTCCAATCTATTCTAAACTCTGCTGCCCGACTAATCCACCTGTCCCCCCGCTATTCCCCAGCTTCTCCCCTCTGTCAATCCCTTCACTGGCTCCCAATTGCCCAGAGACCCCATTACAAAACCCTAACCATGACATACAAAGCCATCCACAACTTGTCTCCTCCATACATCTGTGACCTCGTCTCCCGGTACTTTCCTGCACGCAACCTCCGATCCTCACAAGATCTCCTTCTCTACTCCCCTCTTATCTCCTCTTCCCACAATCGCATACAAGATTTCTCTCGCGCATCACCCCTACTCTGGAACTCTCTACCACAACATATCAGACTCTCGCCTACCATCGAAACCTTCAAAAAGAGCCTGAAGACCCACCTCTTCCGACAAGCCTATAACCTGCAGTAACCACTGATCGACCAAACCGCTGCACGACCAGCTCTACCCTCGCCTACTGTATTATCACCCATCCCGCTGTAGATTGTGAGCCTTCGCGGGCAGGGTCCTCTCTCCTCCTGTACCAGTTATGACTTGTATTGTTTAAGATTATTGTACTTGTTTTTATGTATACCCCCCTCACATGTAAAGCGCCATGGAATAAATGGCGCTATAACAATAAATAATAATAATAATAATAATATAGTATTGGTGAGAATTTGAATGTCACTAGAGATTTGAGGATGCTGAACTGGTATCTCAGGCCCAGTAGAGATTACACCTTAATGTAACAGGCTGAAATTGGATGGTGTATGACAAGGTGGAGGGTGTATATAGTATTGGTGAGAATTTGAATCTCACTAGAGATTTGAGGACGCTGAACTGGTATCTCAGGCCCAGTAGGGATTACACCTCAATGAAACAGGCTGAAATTGGATGGTGTATGACAAGGTGGAGGGTGTATATAGTATTGGTGAGAATTTGAATCTCACTAGAGATTTGAGGATGCTGAACTAGTATCTCAGGGTCAGTAGAGATTACACCTCAATGTAACAAGCTGAAATTGGATGGTGTATGACAAGGTTGAGGGTGTATATAGTATTGGTGAGAATTTGGATCTCACTAGAGATTTGAGGATGCTGAACTAGTATCTCAGGGCTAGTAGAGATTACACCTCATTGTATCAGGCTGAAATTGGATGGTGTATGACAAGGTGGAGGGTGTCTATAGGATTGGTGAGAATTTGGATCTCACTAGAGATTTTAGGAGGCTGACAATGATGCTCTCAGTCCAAGTATGGACGCAGGCAGCCTAATAAGCAGGACTGCTGCACACAAAAGGGTGGAAAAATGAACGCTTGGTAACTGTGCAGAAAAGAGGAAGAAAAGTATTTTTGCTTTTTAAAAAGCAGTTTGCACAGCAGTGTGCAAACAGCAATGCAGCTATCAGGGAGCCTTATAAGGCAGCCTAATAATCCACAGAGCTGATGTACAAAAATAGAGTCTCCCCTGTCACTGCACACAAACTGTTTTGTTGTAAGTGGAAATCGCTAACAGCAGAAGCAGTTTTTTGGTTCTTCTTCCCTGCCTAACGCTCACCCTTATTCTGAATCAGCAGCAGCAACCTCACCCTAATGCTAATATCGGCAGAAGTAAGATGTCGGTCGGCGTGCACGCCCTTTTATAGCCCCTGTGACGCCACACAAAGTCAGCCAATCACTTGCATGCCCTTCTCAAAGATGGTAGTGACCGATGCCTATGTCCTCGTGTTGCCCACAGTGTGCGTCCTCCATCATTGGCTGAAAAAGGGCTCTGGAAGCATCATTTGAAACGCGACTTTGGTGCTCTGGTCGCCGACCTCACGCTATGGTCGGGTTTTGTTTCATGAAACCCGACTTCAGCGAAAGTCGCCGACTTTTGAATTTGACCGACCCGTTTCTCTCAACTCTAGTCATCAGCATATAAATGGTGCTGAAAACTGAATCTATTTAATGTTTGTCCAATAGGGGCAGAATACAGGGAGAAGAGGAAAGGACTGTGAACTGATCCCTGAGGGACACCAGCAGTAAGATGAAGAATAGAGGAAGAAGAGCCAGCAAAAGATACAGTGAAGGAGCAGTCAGAGACGTAGGAAAAAAAACAAGAGCAGTATCCTTGAGACCGATAGAGCGGAGCATAGTGAGGAGGAGCTGGGGAGCCACCGTGTCGATTGCCGCAGAGATATGTAGGAGAATCAGTAGGGAATAGTGACCATTAGATTTAGCTGTTTGTAGGTTAATAGAGACTTTAGTAAGTACCGCTTTAGTACAGTGTAAAGAGCGGAAACCAGATTGTAAAGTGTCAAGAAGAGCGTTTTCTGAGATATAGTGGATTCGATGGGAGTGGACCAAATGTTCCAGTAGGCTAAAAATTTTAAGTGCACAGTTTTCATCAAGGTATGTTTTATATGTAATGGGTGTATACTAACCTCTTTGAAGTGGGAGGGAAAGATATCAGATTAGAGAGAGAGGTTAAATATTTTTGTCAGGGGAGTAGTGATAGACAGGAAGTAAGAATGATGTGACGTTAATCTGTTGCACTAAGTTTCTTTGGCCCTTAACGTTGCCCATTTCTTGGTGTCCTCAATGCTGAATAATACTTCTCCATCATGCAATGCTATCACAAAAGCATCTTAGTGACTCCAAATCTATTCTGCAGTGGAGCAACAAGCCCAAGCAAGAACAAGGGGCCCTGAAAGTGTTAATATGGCTTCACCATGCCTTGATCTCAACATCGAGTCTCACTGTGATCACATGAAAAGACAGAAGACTTGTCATTATGTCTCCAAGATGCTTAGAAAAACCTCCTTGTCGAGTCCCTCACAAATCTTTGTGCAAGTGTATCTAGAAGAATTAGGGCTGTTTTGAAGGCAAAATGAGTTCACAACAGATATTGATTTAATATAGATATAGTTAAATATATAGATATTTATGAGTGATTAGCCATACCCTATAATTAATGCATATTCACGCAGTAATGCTATTCTAGAGGGAGAGTCAGTTTGGTGATTGGGACAGAACTTGCTTAATAATGGATGACATTCCGTCTGCTCCTAAGCAAAGTGAAGTCCCTGGAAAGACATCTGCTGCAGCTCAGACATACTACATAGTGATTTATAGCTGTCTTGAAAGACAATGCCAGTTAATGCAAAATTTGCAGATAACATGTAGTGCAGTGGAGCAAGCAGATGAAAATCAGCCAAGAGATAAAGTGAATGTCCCATCTCAGATATTTATGGTATTTCCACAGAATTCACCTCTGGGACCCACACCTACAAAGGTAGCCTTTCTTTAAAGGGTTATCCACTGCTTGAACAACCTCTTTTTACATACCATATTCTTTCATATAAATTAAAAAAGCCATGTGACACTGTGTCTGCTGGTAGTCGCGTAACATTGTCTCACGTGAATGCTACTGACTAATAGCAGCTGCTGATCAATTGCAGTTTTCAGTCTGCCCTCTGACGAAAGAATTCAGAAAGGTAACATTTAAATGGGTAATGTAAAGTTATTAAATTGCTTTCAAGCACCACTCCAGCATAATATTTTGTAATGCAGAGATGGTATGGTGCTACTAATCTAAGGACCCTGCACCTAGTATTATACTCATCACTTGCTGTTTTCAGCTTTGTCCAGTGCCACCATTTTGTCCTCGCAACATCTGTCTGACCCAAAGCCCTCAATGCAAGTGAATGAAAGCTGGAATGAGGCTCTCATAGACTTACATTGAAACAGTGCCCTTCAGCTCGCTACAGCATGAAGATGTGGACAAATAAATGTATGGCTGGAGTCACACACAAGGTAGAAAAATACGGACCGTATTTTACGTCCGTAATAGGCATAAATGGTCCCTAAATAGTGCTCTATATGTCATCCGTTGTCAGGGTGTGGCCGCGTATTTTTCTCATGTAAGCATCCGTATGTAATCCGTATGGCATCCGTATACCGTTTTGTTCTCGCAACCTTGCAAAATGGACATTTAACAGTTTTTAGGCCTGCACATAATTTAAAGCATCAGCACCAACCCTATTTATTGCCTCAACATCAGGTGGCAGCCTCCAATCTGCCCATTTTGGTGCTATGCTTGTGTGGGTGTCTTGCTGGTTGTTAGCAAAGATGTCTGACACACTTCAGTTCACCCCAACTGACCGTGTTCTCTTCAGCTGGGTTTTGTCCAGGCGCTTTTGCCAGCCATACCCAGTGATTGTGGATCCGACGAGGAGGAGACGCATGTGGGTGCATCCGCATTTGAGACAACACCTCCATAAAGGCCATTTTCACAGGCTTTATGCAGCTCTGAGGACACATCCTGACAAGTTTTTCCTCTATTGTCGGATAACCGGTTCTACCTTTGATGCTTTGTTGGAGACAGTGCGCCCTGGGATCACCTTCCAGGACACCCGGATGCGCAAATGTATCTCTGCGGAGGAGCGCCTTCTCGTTATGTTACGGTATGTATTTCTCCGCTATAGAATGTATGTAGATGAATCTTTTCTCAACTAATTCTCTTACTCAGTAACCCCTTTTTGGGCAAGAAACATTAGGTATTGGTACCAAATATATGCTCTGAAACTTAGAACACTTTGATGTGTTATTCCACATTACATAGCCGTGGGACATGTGTATATGTATTGTTTGCCTAGCTTCTTACTTGCATACTGTTCTGGTGATCTATATGTAATGTGTGCATCCTTGAGCATGTATTTTAATGTATATATTTTCTACATTTGTTTAATTGTATGTTCCTCTCAACTGGCCTTTCTTATGCAGCACTCCATCTGGAGTTTTTGATTGGGCGATCGACAATATCCGGCATCGTTCGTGCTACATGTTCGGAAATCTGGTCCAGAGTTCATCAACTGGTCATGCCAGAGCCCAATATGGTAGACTGGTTGAGGATTGCCTGGGGATTTGAGTTGCACTGCCAATTCCCCAATTGTATTGGAGCCCTGGATGGGAAGCACATCCGTGTGCGTAAGCCGCCGAACTCTCAGGGTCCCAATTCTATAATTATAAACAATATTTTTCTGTAGTTTTGTTGGCTCTGGTTAACAGCAACTACAGGTTTATAATTGTAGACATTGGGGCTTAGAAGAACTGGAGACTCTAGAGTCTTCAGTTCTTCCATTATGGGTCGGCAGCTGCGCAATAACCTGTTGGACCTACCACCACCATGTCAGCTGCCAGGCTCAAATCAGGAAGTGGTGCCTTATGTCCTAGTGGGGGATGAAGCCTTCCAATTGACCAGGCATGTCATGAGGCCATACCTGTGCAGAAACCTTGACCACCGGCGCAGGATTTTTAATGTGCGCCTTTCACGTGCCCGAAGTCTGGTGGAGTGCGCCTTCTGCATTCTTTGTGCCAAATGACGTGTCCTCCAGTCTGCCATTCAGCTGAGTGAAGCCAACGTCAATGAGGTCATCAAAGCTTGTGTGGTCCTCCATAACTTCACTAGACTGCATGATTGCTCCTCATCTGATGTGTCTGAAGGTGTGGTGGACAATGGGGCTAGGCCTACGCCACAGGTGCTCCCTTTACGGCGTCCTCTCTCAGGACTCAAAGTACGTGATGTGTTCACCCAGTATTTTGTTCACTCATGGTTCTACTACCTGGCAAGATCAGGCTTTATCTATGTTGTGATGTTCTTATGTGTGTGTATATCATTTTTTTTGCTTGGTCTTCTCTGATTTGTGTTGTCTGTTTATGTGTGATAAAGTTGACTTACTTATTCAAATGGCTAAAATAATTCAGGAAGAAGGCCAAAGATGCATTTTCAAATGTTTTATAAATGCAAAAAATAGCTTACAATACGGTGTACCATATTTTTGTCATATGGCAGATATTGCCCAGGCCATTTAGCCTTTTCTGTATGTAACATTGTCATTTTTTGACACACAAAGAGGTAACAAGAAATTATAAATACCAACAAAAATAATTTACAAAACAATTAGCTATTTTATAACTGCTGGTAGCTTGGCGGAGGTGATGGCAGGAGGCCTTCATCTCTTTGTTGGGGGTTGGGGTGCCCAGCTTGACATCACCCTGTTGGGGTGGATGATCTTGGCCCTGTGGGAAGATGTGGCCATGTTCCTGCAGCTGCGCACCAAAGAGACCATAAGGATACTGTTGATTATAATCCTGTGGCTGATTGTAGCCACGTCCATCATACCCCCCAATATGACCATGTCGTCCAAACCCAGGTTGGGGCCAGCCTCCAACACAAGGTCTGTACAAGTGGCCATATTGGGCAGGTTGGTTATAGGCTGCCATTTGGCCCTGTTGTGGCCAAGGTTGGGTGGAGGTGTAGGCACACGTGCAGGCGGATACTCAGATCCTAATTGAGCATGCACAGCTGGTTGTCGGACAAGATGGAGACGGTTACAGGTTGAGAGCTGCCACCTCTCAAGATACTCAAACAACTCATATGGGTCATTGGGGTATGTGCATGCATCAATTAGGATCTGAATGGATCCGCGCACATGTAGCCTCGCCTCACGGGGTAGGGGACGGAGGTACCGGGCAAGGATTCGGGAATATGCCTCTTCACCCTCATCCTGGGCAGCCCTGGACAGGTAATTTAGGACACCTGTGTCTACATGCCTCCGGGTATCAGAGGCAGTGTTGTCCCTTCTCCATCTCCCATGGTGGCCTATGACTGCAGGCTGGGGGGACCCCTCAACACGGCCAGTAGGGCTGCTGCTGTTGCCAGGGTCTTCTAAGTTGCTGGCTGCTGGTGGCTCTGCTGGGTCTGGACCAGGTGCAGAACCTGATGCTGGGCCTGATGCTGGTGGAGCTTGGGGGTTGCAAAAGCTCTGGTCAGAAGATGGGCCAGCCACCTCTTCACATCTCCCGTCCGGGTCTATAATAGGCTCAGTATCCGACCCTGTCTCCCTCTCTGTGAGGTTGGACTGAGTTCTGTTAGGAAATGTCCAAAAAAACAAATGTAGCTCTGACCCTAAAAAGCATATGTGTCATGTGGTGTGATGTCTGTACTTACGGTCTGAGATCCATACTGGGTGCCAAAAATGCCAAGCGGTCAAAATAGATGTATTTTCGCTTGGCCGGTGATGCTGCCCCACTCCTGGCCCTCTGCTGTCTTTCCCGTCGGTACTGGTCGAGGATGCTGTGCCAGCGTCTCATTACATCCTCAACTGCAATGTGAAGTGAAAAGGGACTGTAACCTTTGGGAATTGTGCCAAGCAATATTCCTAACATTTCACATAGTCACGTGGCCTAGTAGGGGGTGGTTTTGATGTAAACTTTTCTTTAGCAAACAGGGATAGCTACATACACAGTCCAGGATTGTAGGGGCTACATTTCAAAAAGCTCACTTCTGGCCTTTAAGCTGATTGGTAAAAATTACATTTACTTACGAATGTGTTGTTGCTCCTCACGTGGCCGTTGGGCATAGTCTGGGAACATGTGCACACAGATGCGCCTCTATGCCGCCTCTTTGTGGCCCCGGTCAGAATAATGGGCATCCCGATGGTCCCAAAGTTCGGGCCTTTTCAGTACCAACACAAATAGGAGCTCCACATTAATGTAGCCAGACATGATGCTGCAGGACTCCGTGGAGGCGTACTTCATGGATGTCTGGAGCGCTATTTGAGCTAATTTGCATGTCTAAGCTTCCTAATGATGGATTTGCCCATTTCCTGGGACCAGGAAAAGTCTTGCGTATTTCTCGCAAGTCACACGGGTGGTCCGTGTGTAATGCGATTTTTTTGCGCACCCATAGACCTGCATTGGCGTACTACGGTCGTAAGACGCTGACAATCGCAGCATGCTGCGATTGGCATGGACCGTAGAAAATACGCGAGAAAAATACGGCTCATGGGAGCTACCCCATAGAGAATCATTTGTCCGAGGGCAATGCGTTTTTTTATCGCCTCTCACTCGTCCGTATTCCTCTCTAGTGTGACGCCGGCCTAAGACTTACTGGGAAGTGAATGGACCTTACATCAGAAGCACCATTCCAGCACTGCAATAAAGACAAAAACACTGGAGTAGTACTTTAATTGGTTATGCATGATGAAAATAATTTGCTTGCTTTATTTCTATCTGCTGTCTTTCTCCTGCAATTACAGCTTTTATCTTTCATAGTGTTCAGCTAGTTTATATAGAGCTTGGCCACAGGTGCCTGTACAGACCTTGGCCAAGTGTGAGCAGTAATTATATTCCAGGAAAGGAATGATCTCATGACATAACAATCAGCTCTCTCCAGTTCACTGATTTCTATTTAGCAGTTAGCTGCTTACTTTTCACCCCTTCTCTTAACTCCTGACAAGCTGATGTTATAAATCTTGCACAATAATCAGTCTTCACTAGCTGCTGCTTGTAGAGTGGATCACTTAATCACAGATCTTAAGGTACTGTCAAACTTAGCGATGTACCAGCGATCCCGACCAGCGATATGACGCGGTCAGGATCGCTGGTACATTGCTAAGTGGTCGCTAGTGAGCTGCCACACAGGCAGATCTCACCAGCGACATCACTGGGGACGGGGGTCGCTACTTACCTGTCGCACACAGCGATCCTGCGTCCTCCCGCCCGGCTCCACGCGTCGCTCGTCGTCACAGCAGGAAGCGCCGCAGGAAGCTGATGACGAGAAGCGGTCCAGGACGTTCTCGCGCGATCAGCGATAACCAGCGGGGGAGCCGGTCGTAGGTAAGTATCAGACACAGAGATATCGCTAGCAATATTGCTATAACGTCACTAGTTATAGCGATATTGCTAGCGATATCTCTTAGTGTGACATGCCCTTTACTGTCTGGAGCTCTGTGCTTGTTCAACTGCTCTGTTATCTCTGTAGGGTAATGACAGTGTATACTCGAGTAAAAACTATTGATAACTGAATGTGATGTAGCAGAACTTGTGCTGAGCCTTATAGTTCTTCTAATGCTATTGGTCTGTTGTTCACCAAAACTATCACTAAAGGACCAGAGTCTGCCCTGCCTGGAACCAAGAAGTGAGAAATGGCAGAGTTGTGAGCTGCTCAAGAGACAACTTGAGAATAACTCTTTAACACAATACAACAAAGCCATTTAAGTTGTATAGTTAGGTGTTGAGTTACATGGCCAGTGTTCCAATTGCTAATGTCTAATTAGATCAGCTACGTTCTCTTGATAGTACATCTCTCCTTACAAATTGTCCAGCACCTCTGTACATACAATGGCTGTTCAGAGAGCTCCATGTAACAAGACATGTCCATCAGCTTCCTCCAACAGAAAAGCAGCTTTCCCATGTGAGGTGTAAGAATAGGTCATCAAAGTAAAAGTAGAGGACAACCTCTTTAACCTTTTCACAACCTATGACTTATACAGTTGTGTGAAAAAGTGTTTGCTTCCTTCCTCATTTTTCTTTTGGATGTTTGTCACCCTTAAATGTTTCAGATCAACAAAGTTAGATATTAGACAACGATAACACAAGTAAACACATAATAATAAAGATCTTCTTAAGAAAACTGCATTAACCCCTTCACCCCCAAGAGTGGTTTGCACGTTCATGACCGGGCCAATTTTTAGAATTCTGACCACTGTACATTTATGATATCATAACTCTGGAATGCTTCCATGGATCCTGGTGATTCTGACATTGTTTTCTCGTGACATATTGTACTTCATGTTAGTGGTAAAATTTCATTCAAATAACTTGCGTTTATTTGTAAAAAAAATGGAAATTTGGCAAAAATTTTGAAAATTTTGCAATTTTCCAACTTTGAATTTTTATGCCCTTAAATCACAGAGATACGGCACACAAAAAACTTGATAACTAACATTTCCCACATGTTTACTTTACATCAGCACAATTTTGGAACCAAAATTTTTTTTTGTTAGGAAGTTATAAGGGTTAAAAGTTGACCAGCGATTTCTCATTTTTACAACACCATTTTATTTTTAGGACCACATCACATTTGAAGCCACTTTGAGGGGTCTATATGATAGAAAATACCCAAAAGTGACACCATTCTAAAAACTGCACCCCTTAAGGTGCTCAAAACCACATTCAAGAAGTTTATTAACCCATTAGGTGCGTCACAGGAATTTTTTGGAATATTTAAAAAGAAATGAACATCTAACTTTTTTTCACAAAAAAAATACTTCAGGTTCAATTTTTTTATTTTACCAAGGGTAACAGGAGAAATTGGATTGCAAAAGTTATTGTGCAATTTGTCCTGAGTACGCTGATACCTGATTTGTGGGGGGAATGACTGTTTCGGTGCATGGCAGAGCTCAGAATGGAAGGAGCGCCGTTTGACTTTTTCAATGCAAAATTGGCTGGAATTCAGATCGGACGCCATGTCACGTTTGGAGAGTCCCTGATGTACCTAAACAGTGGAAACCCCCTACAAGTGACCCCATTTTGGAAACTAGACCCCCCAAGGAACTTATCTAGATATATGGTGAGAACTTTGAACCCACAAGGGCTTTACAGAAGTTTATAACGTACAGCGGTACAATTAAAAAATCATATTTTTTCCACAAAAATGATCTTTTCACCCCAATTTTTATTTTCCCAAGGGTAACAGGACCCTAAAAGTTATTGTGCAATTTGTCCTGAGTATGCTGATACCCCACATGTGGGGGTAAACCACTATTTGGGCGCATGGCAGAGCTCGGAAGGGAAGCAGCGCCATTTGACGTTTTTGGCTGGAATTGAGATCGGACATTATGTCGCGATTGGAAAACCCCTGATGTACCAAAACAGTGGAAACCCCCCACAAATGACACCATTTTGGAAACTAGACCCCCTAAGGAACTTATCTAGATGTGTGGTGAGAACTTTGAACCCCCAAGGGCTTCACAGAAGTTTATAACATAAAGCCGTACAATTAAAAAATCATATTTTTTCCACAAAAATGATCTTTTCACCCTCAATTCTTATTTTTCCAAGGGTAACAGCACCCTAAAAGTTATTGTGCAATTTGTCCTGAGTATGCTGATACCCCACATGTGGGGGTAAACCACTATTTGGGCGCATGGCAGAGCTCGGAAGGGAAGCAGCGCCATTTGACGTTTTTGGCTGGAAATGAGATCGGACACCATGTCGCGATTGGAAAACCCCTGATGTACCTAAACAGTGGAAACCCCCCACAAATGACACCATTTTGTAAACTAGACCCCCCAAGGAACTTATCTAGATGTGTGGTGAGCACTTTGAACCCCCCAGTGCTTCACAGAAGTTTATAATGCCAGGGCATAAAAATAAAAAAATCGTATTTTTTCCACAAACATGATCAATTAGTCCCCAATTTTTTTATTTTCCCAAGGGTAACAGGAGAAATTGAACCCCAAAACTTGTTGTCCAATTTGTCCTGAGTACGCTGACACCCCATATGTGGGAGAAAACTACTGTATGGACACACGTCAGGGCTCGGAAGGGAAGTAGTGACGTTTTGGAATGCAGACATTGATGGAATGGTCTGCAGGTGTCATGTTGCCTTTGGAGAGCCCCTAATGTACCTAAACAGTGGAAACACCCACAAATGACCCCATTTTGGAAACGAGAACCCCTAAGGAACTTATCTAGATGTGTGGTGAGCACTTTGAACCCCCAAGGGCTTCACAGAAGTTTATAATGCCCGGGCATGAAAATAAAAAAATCGTATTTTTTCCACAAACATGATCAATTAGTCCCCAATTTTTTCATTTTCCCAAGGGTAACAGGAGAAATTGGACCCCAAAAGTTGTTGTCCAATTTGTCATGAGTACGCTGACACCCCATATGTGGGAGAAAACTACTGTATGGACACACGTCGGGGCTCGGAAGGGAAGCAGTGACGTTTTGGAATGCAGACTTTGATGGAATGGTCTGCGGGTGTCATGTGCGTTTGGAGAGCCCCTGATGTACCTAAACTATTGAAACTCCCCACAAGTGACCCCATTTTGGACACTAGACCCCCCCACGGAACTTATCTAGATGTGTGGTGAGCACTTTGAACCCCCAAGTGCTTCACAGAAGTTTATAACGCTCGGACGTGAACATAAAAAAATCATTTTTTTCCACAAAAATGATATTTTTGCCCCCAATTTTTTATTTTCCTAAGGGTAACAGGAGAAATTGGACCCCAAAAATTGTTTTGCAATTTGTCCTGAGTAGGCTGATACCCTACATGTGGGGGTAAAACACTGTTTGGGCGCATGGCAGAGCTTGGAAGGGAAGGAGCACCATATGACTTTTTCAACTCAGAATTGGCTGGAATTGAGATCAGACGCAATGTTGCATTTGGAGAGCCCCTGATGTGCCCAAACAGTGGAAACCCCCAATTCTAACTCCAACCCGAACCCCAACACACCCTTAACCCTAATCTCAGCCCTAACCCTAGCCCTAACCCAAGCCCTAACCCTAGCCCTAACCCTAACCCTAGCCCTAACCCTAACCCTAGCCCTAACCCTAGCCCTAACCCTAACCCTAATGGAAAAATGGAAATAAATACATTTTTTTTATTTTATTATTTTTCCCTAACTAAGGGGGTGATAACGGGGGGTTTGATTTACTATTTATGGCGGTTTTTATGTTTGGCAGCTGTCGCAAGCTAAAAGACGCTTTTTATTGTAAAAATAGTTTTTGCATCACCACATATTGAGAGCTATAATTTTTCCCTATTTTGATCCACCACGTGGGCGCCGCTGATCGCTGAGACTTACTATCCCGTCCATGGGCATAGGGGCCCAGGTCCCATGGACGGGATAGTACGTCGGATGGCAGGAAGGGGTTAAAAGACAAAGAACATAATACATAATAACTGGTTCGGCAATCCTTAGCAGCAAGAACTGCAATCAAACGTTTGCGATACCCAGAAATGAGTGTTTTACAATGCTCTGGATGAATTTTGGCCCACTTATCTTTGCAGAATTGTTGTAATTGAGCCACATTGGAGGGTTTCCAAGCATGAACCCTATTTTTAAGGTCATGCCACAGCATCTCAATTAGATTATGGTCAGGACTTCGACTATGCCACTCCAAAGTGTGTTTTGGATCATTGTCCTGCTGCATAACCCAAGTCTGTTTCAGCTCGAGGTCACAAACATATGGCCTGACATTCTCCTTCAGGATTTTTTGGTAGACAGCAGAATTTGTGGTTCCATTTACCACAGCAAGTCTTCCAGGTCCTGAAGTGGCAAAACAGCCCCAGATCATCACATTACCACCATCTTACTTTACTGTTGGTATGATGTTCCTTTTCTGAAATGCTGTGTTACTTCTACGCCAGATGTAATAGGACATACACTTTCCAAAAAGTTCAACTTGTGTCTCATCAGTCCACAGAGTACTCTCCCAAAAGTCTTGGGTATCATCAAGATGTTTTCTGGCAAAGCTGAGACAAGCCTTTATGCTCTAGTTGCTGAGCAGTGGGTTTTCATCTTGGAACTCTGCCATGCACACCATTTTTTCCCAGTCTTTTTCTTGTTTTGCAGTTATAAATACTGACCTTAACTGAAGCAAGTGAGGCCTACAATTATTAGGATGAAGAAACAGGATCTTCTGGAAATGGCACCCAATACCCTTATACTGTATTTTATATAGTCAGCAACTTTTTGGTGCCAGATCAGAACTATTACAGTAAAGAGGTGGTTGTTACCTGTAGATAGTGAGTGTTTTCTTGCTTTTTGAAGCATACCCAAAAAAGCTTTTTTTTGGAGACAACTAACACACTCAAACTGACTGTCAAAGTTTCATAATTTAGTGAGCTACCCAGATTGTGTGACTTGGTTTCAAAAGTAGTCAGACGCTTAACTTCATGACTGAAGTGCAAAAAAAAATCTCCATTTAAACAATAAAATATGATTTTTTTTGAGGAAGAAAAACAAAAACATTTTTGGTATCGCCGCATCTGTAATGACACCCACTATTAACTGGTACATTATTTTAATAAGATGTGAATGCTGCAAAAGAAAATTTGAAAAACACTGTTAGAATCGCTTTTTATGTTTATCCCACCTTGCAAGCCCTCATACAAATCTGCAAACAAAAACATGAAGTAGTTAGAGTCCTCAGAATATGACAGCTGCTTAAAAAAAAAATTGTTGTAAAAAGAGATTTTATACTGCAAAAGTAGTAAAGGATAAACGTGTAATTTAAATCGCAAATATATGAAACTGCAGAATAAAAGTAAGTACTAAAATGTTAATTACACCGCATGGTGAAAACATGAAAAAATATCAATAAAGAACAATTCCAGATTTTTTTTTTTTTTTATTCTTCTTTGGTACAAAATGATGAAGTAAAAAGGGATCAATACGATGTTTGTACTAAAATCTGTACCAGTGGAAACTACAGTTTGTCCCGCAAAAAACAAGGACTAAAATAGCTCTGTGTAAAGAAAAATGGAAAAGTTCTGGCTCTAAGGATATGGCAATAGAGAAGAGTGAGACGGTTACCCAATGACTTTGGGAATTGAAAACAAATATTCCATAAAGACTGTGCTCCACGGGAAACCGCTGATCTGTGATGTCCCAGGTATTCACCACCATTGTACTAGATGTGATAATCTGCTAGATGTCATAGCAGCTGTACAGTATGGGGAAGCCTGCGGGGCAATTGCAAAATGACATTAGTCCGCTTTCTAATGCTTATGAATACAAGCCTCAGTTGCATGCTCTATGCAGGGTGGTAGCACTAAATAGTAACCCACCCTAAATAAAGATATACACCAACTCCAAGAAAACCATGTGAGGAAAGGAGGAAAAGGATTACTCAGGTGGATAAGATAAAAAATCAATTTTTATTAGAAAATAGTAAAACGTTTAGAGAATCATTTAAAGTGACACATTCCAGGAATCAGACAGAAACCCAAGGATCACTACTCACAATTACAACAGTATTGCACATATCTCATGTATCTGAAAACCATGCCTAAAGTGCTAATATAATAAGTTGACCGTGACAAGTACCATTCAGATAAGTAACAACATATGATACAAATAGTAATGATTATAAATTCCATATAGGGATGGTGCTTACCAGAGTGAGAGTAGGAACCTGGGCCAGGTGGCAGTACCCCGACGCGTGTTTTGCATGCTAAGAGCATCGCTTTCTTAAGGGCATGCGTTATATGATTCTCTAAACCTTTTACTATTTTCTAATAAAAATTGATTTTTTTTTATCTTATCCACCTGAGTACTCCTTGTCCTCCTTTCCTTACATTTCTACTGCTTCAGCAGTGTTGGAAATGATGCAGGGCAATTTTTTTTTGTGAACCACAAATGAAATCGCAAAATGTTTGCATTCACTTGAAGCTGCGAATTTCTAGAAATTCGACTGGAACTCTATCCTCGATGATCAATTCAATAATTTCTAGCCATTACATTTATATTTTTCCATCGTCATGAACATATGAATAGTATTTTTGTGAAGCAAATTATAGTTTTGCACGACACTTTCCATTTTACCATTAAATGTACTGAAAAAAAGGTGGAAAATTTCAAAGTAGGATGAAATTGTGAAAAAGAAACGTAATTTTACTGGGAAGGACCTTGGGGTTTTGTTTAAAGTATTCATTTTGCAGTAAAAATGATGACATAACATGATTCTTCAGTTCTCTACTATTACAGTACATGCAGAGATTATTACATTATATCAGTAAAATTCTGAAGTTTGTAAAAAACAATTAGTTTATGTCACCAGTTTCTGAGACCCACAATGTTTATAGTTTTTCATTGGTAGAGCTGTGTGAGGTTTTATTTTTTGCCTGGCGAGGTTGAGGTTTTATTAATACCAATATGGTCTACATACAATGATTTGACTGCATCAATTAAAAAACTCCAGTCAGCAGTTTTATTTTTTTTTCTCTATAAGGCATTTTGCATGTGCTTTATTTAATTTTATATATTCATAGATCAAATTTTTCTGGATGCAGAAATACCAAAGAAAGCGGCCCTGCCCTGCAGCGAAACGCACGTCGGGGTGCACAACATCTCCCGCTGCTTCCCTGCCTTTTCTCCCTGGTAAGCTTGGGCACTTTATTATTCTTAACAGGCATTGCTGCTATTTTTGATATAATGGGACACTGTGCAATAAGGCTCTATGTATGGAGCCTAAACTACTATGGCAGCTGCTATGTATGTTGATTGTTTCTCTGTATGAGCCCATATGCTTGCCACAATACCGACCATCATGGGTATTAATGAAGGTATGGGTAATCAGGGTTAGGTTTTCTGAATTTTCACTGGTTTTGCATTTTTTGATATTGTTGTTAGTACTTACTAAATAAAAATTAATTTTATTAACCTACTATTGAGGACACTATTTGGCTCTCTTTTCTTCTCCTGTTCTCAATCTATTATTGGAGCTAGTGCTTGTTTGTTTGGATTTGGGATGTGACCTCACCCTGCCCTTCCAGTCATTAATGATGTATTTGGGATTTTGCATTTTAGAAATACCAAATATGTTTACTTTTCTAAATTTCTAATTCTGTATTTTTAATAATAAAGAGTGGGAGTAAAGTTTTTTACTTTTAAGTCTTTTTAAATTTTGTTTTGTTTTATGAAACTCTTTTTTATCTACTTTGCTATTAGTCACTTTAGAGGAGGGGAGAGGACGAATCCAAAAAACAACCAAAAGGTCAAAGTGAAAAATATATGCTTTATTAAGTGGAATTGCAAGGAGCAAAATGCGATTAAAACATGCAGCAGTGCTAGTTGGTCATTGGTAAAGCATGATCAGGGCCCGGGGAACCCTATTGCCAATGGTATATAGGTATTATCATATACGACTTAGAGAAAGATTTATACATCAGGATGAAAAGCGGCAAAAAGATATGGACAACAATTCACATGTATATATATGCCGCTTTATATAAAAATAGCTCATAGAACTGTCCCTGAATGAGAACAGGTATATATCATGTGCAATACAAATCACAGTTATATCGGTATATTGTGAATTACCTGAAAAACGGCAAGTGCAGGCAAGTCAAGGTCCCCGTGCCGGCCCAACGCGCGTTTCGAAAGCACCTTCTTCAGGGAGTGCACTATTATCATGAACGCTCAGCTTAAAAAGGGCTCAGACCGGAAAGAGCGCAGGATGTAAAACCGGAAGTCGTCATACGTTGTTATAACAACTGTTATGGACCCGGTACATTGATGATATCCTCTTGATCTGGCAGGGCCCCCATGGTGATTTTGTTTACTTTTTGACCGGTCTGAACAACAATGATCAGAACATTCGGCTGACATATGTATGCAGCAGTGAGAAAGTGGAATTTCTTGACACTGTTGTCAGGAAAGATGGCACTGGTATGGTACAAACAGATATATTCCGTAAACCTACAGCCACGAACTCACTGCTGCATGCTTCCTCTTGCCACCCTACACATATTATTAGGGCGGTACCTGTGGGACAGTTTCTCCGATTGCGGCGGATCTGTTGCACAGACTCTGATTTTGAAAAACAGGCAGAGGATTTAAAAAAACGTTTTTTGGATCGGGGTTATAGCCGCCGTTTGGTGAAAAAGGCGTATAACAGGGCAAGATCTAGCTCTCGTTCATCCCTTATTTATGGTAATATGCGGAGAACATCCACTTCTAAGGACCACCAGATTAGGTTTATAACTAATTACAATTTTCAAGCAACCAGACTTCGCGAGACTCTCCAGAAGTCTTGGCCTATTTTGCGGATTGATCCCATATTGTCCAAAATATTGCCTGAGAAACCTTCCATGTCATTCAGACGTGCCAGAAATCTAAAAGACCATTTGACACGTAGTCTTTATGTAGGGGAGCCTAGGACTACGTTCCTCAATGATGCAACCCCCCGGTGTGGATGCTATCCTTGTGGCCACTGCGTCGCTTGCCCGAACATGGATCACGCAACCACCTTCTCTGACTCTAGTGGTAAGATCTATAAAATCAAGAAGTCCATTTCTTGCGATACACGCTACGTTATTTACCATGCTACATGCCCGTGTAACCTTATCTGCGTAGGATTGACAACACATCAATTGAAGGTGCGTGTGCGCGAACATGTTTTGGGTATTGAGGCGTCTGTTGGTCATGAGGATGCATCCACACTGAAGACCATTCCACGTCACTTTAAGCTCTGCCACGGCAGTGATTGTAGCTTGATACATTTTAAGGACATTGACACGATTGATATTAATATAAAGGGAGGCATATTATCTACTAGACTGGCACGTCTTGAATCTAGATGGATCTGGACATTGAGAACTGTGCATCCTCACGGGTTAAATGAGAATCTCTCATTTTCCCCCTTCCTCTAATGGCTGTCAATTGGCGTTCCCCATGCAGGCTGTTGTAATTTTTGCTTTTAACACTTGTTTTAAAAACTTTTTTAGATATCTGTACAATTTCGTGGCCCTACCGATTGATCTGCTGGACTATAGAAGACATGAAGATACTTCTACTGTATGATCCTTTGGATGGACATATGACAGATGAAGAGGAGGTCACACATTATTTTCCTTTTCATTACTTATGTGGAGGAATGATCATATATTCTCATTAGGATATGCTTGGTATATATAATCATGACGTTGATAATTTTCTGTATACCTCCTTTGCACCTTGCTTGTAAAAAATTGGGATTATAGTCCTGTTTATAGTCTTTACTTGGTTGCCTCTGTATTAAATCTTGCAATTTATGCTGAGTTATTGTAGCATCAAAATTAATTAGCCTAAACTAGAAAGTAGAAATTGGATCCTGGAAAGACGGTAGACGTTGTAGGTGGAATGGAACAAAGTCTGCACAAAGATAAACATACTGTACTAAGATGTTGTACTTTCCTGCATACTCAGGCAACTCATTGCTGCCTGAGCAAGCCTGATAAGGACTTGGATGATAACACCATTGATGTTTGCCTGGCAACAGAAGAAGAAAACAGGGCTCAGGATTGGAGCTGGGACAGGTGAGAAAAAACAAAAAGCAAAATACTTCTTATGAAAATGCTCTATGTTATCAAGAGTGGAAGGATTTTTAATTTGATAGCTTACTGATCACTGCTTACATTAGTAGCCACCTCTGCAACCTATCATCGATGACTGCTCTCCGAGGCGAGGAACCAAGTATTCACAATCTTGTAAGGGCTGCTCTGAATCTGACCAGATTGCTGTTTCCAGCCAACCTCAGTGCTCTTGTGCTCCTCAGATCTTGTCAGGATTCCTTTTGTCCTTCTACTGTTTGACCACTAACAGCTGCAATTGTTCACCTTGATAATTGAAGTGCAATTACACTTCTTACCACTGGAGGATGCTGGTGTGTTTTGCAATTGCCTTTTCTGAACCAGTAGAATCCATCTTGTTTCCAATTTGGGCCTACTTGAAGCCACATGGATCCCTCACTCATTGCTTCAGTATTGATTCTAGCTGTTAGTTTAGTTCCAATCTCCAGCTACTGAACTTTTTTATCCAGACAATTCTCATTTACCTCTGGATTGTTTCTTACAACTTCTTTGTTATCTCCAAGGACTTCTATTACATCTTGCTCTTCTTTGCTTGTGCTCCACTGGCCACTAGATTTCAGCAGTGCTACACAAGAATCGTTTGCTGCTAGAATAGTCATTTACCACATTAACAATGTATAGAGCTCTGCAAAAGCTAACTCATATAACAGTACTTCAGGCCAGTGGTATGACAATGACTCTATTCCAAACTCAATCAATCACAAGCTCACATTCCTTAGGAAGCAAATAGCGGGAGGCTGTGAAGTGTTGAGCTCCTGAAAATATATCGTGAGATAAACCCTTTAAGATGGCTTTAAAAAAATAAAAAGTAAACTTTAATAATATGCATATCTACAGGTAAAGGGAGGATACATAACTGCACACAAGATATTTTATACTTACACTACCGTTCAAAAGTTTAGGGTCACTTAGAAATTTCCTTATTTTTGAAAGAAAAGCACAGTTTTTTTCTAATGAAGCTAACATTAAATGATTCAGAAATACACTCTATACATTGTTAATGTGGTAAATGACTATTCTAGCAGCAAACGTCTGGTTTCTAATGCAATATCTTCATAGATGTGTAGAGGCCCATTTCCAACAACCATCACTCCAGTGTTCTTATGGTACTTTGTGTTTGCTAACTGTGTAAGAAGGCTAATGTATGGTTAGAATACCCTTGAAAACCCTTGTGCAAGGATTTTAGCACAGCCGAAAACAGTTTGGCTGATTAGAGAAGCTATAAACCTGACCCTCCTTTGAGCTAGTTGAGAATCTGGAGCATTACATTTGTTGGTTCCATTAAACTCTCAAAATGGCCAGAAAAAAAGAACTTTCATGTGAAACTTGACAGTCTATTCTTGTTCTTAGAAATGAAGGCTATTCCACGCGAGAAATTGCCAAGAAACTGAAGATTTCCTACAATGGTGTGTACTGCTCCCTTCAGAGAAGAGCACAAACAGGCTCTAACCAGAATAGAAAGAGAAGTGGAAAGCCCCGCTGCACAACTGAGCAACAAGACAAGTACATTAGAGTCTGTAGTTTGAGAAATCGACGCCTCACAGGTCCTCAACCGGTAGCTTCATTAAATAGTACACGCAAAATGCCAGTATCAACATCTACAGTGAAGAGGCGACTCCGGGATGCTGGCCTTGAAGGCAGAGTGACAAAGAAAAAGCCATACCTGAGACTGGCTAATAAAAGGAAAAGATTAATATGGGCAAACGAACACAGACATTGGACAGAGGAAGATTGGAAAAAAGTGTTATGGACAGACGAATCCAAGTTTGAGGTGTTTGGATCACACAGAACAATATTTGTGAGATGCAGAACAACTGAAAAGATGCTGGAAAAGTGCCTGACACCATCTGTCAAGCATGGTGGAGGTAATGTGATGGACTGTGGTTGCTTTGGTGCTGGTAAAGTGGGAGATTTGTGAAAGGTAAAAGGTATTTTGAACAAGGAAGGTTATCGCTCCATTTTGCAACGCCATGCCATACCCTGTGGACAGCGCTTGATTGGAGCCAATTTCATCTTACAATAGGACAATGACCAAAAGCACACCTCCAAATTATGCAAGAACTATTTAGGGAAGAAGCAGGCAGCTGGTATTCTATCAGTAATGGAGTGGCCAGTGCAGTCACCAGATCTCAACCCCATTGAGCTATTGTGAGAGCAGCTTTACCGTATGGTACGCAAAAAGTGCCCATCAAGCCAAACCAACTTGTGGGAGGGGCTTCTGGAAGCATAGAGTGAAATTTCTCCAGATTACCTCAGCAAATTAACTGCTAGAATGCCAAAGGTCTGCAATGTTGTATTTGCTGCAAAGGGAGCATTCTTTGACAAAAGCAAAGTTTGAAGGAGAAAATTATTATTTCAAATAAAAATCTTTTTTTCGAACCTTGTGAATGTCTGGACTAGATTTTAAATTCATTTGGCAACTCATTTGATTAATAAAAGTATGAGTTTTCATGGAAAACACAAAATTGTCTGTGTGACTCCGAACTTTTGAACGGTAGTGGATGCTAAAAGATCTCTTTGAAACAGTAGAGAGTGTCAACAATAATGATCCCACAAGATATTCAAGAGTATTCTTAACCTGGCTCTTCAAATGTAGATGTAGTTACATAGATCATGTAGGCTCCTCTATATTTAGTATCACAGAACAACAGTATTATAACTGAACACTTGAGGTCGCCGTTAAAAGTCGTATCGGTAGTCGTTAAGGGGTTAATAATATGTTAAAAAAAAAATTTGCTTCAACAAAATGGCGCCAGTTAAAAAAATACAGTCAATACTTGGGTAATCATTTAGTTAATTTGTGTTGCAAATCTGTAGTGTTGAATATATGATGTGAAATGTTTTTATGTGCAATATAATCATTATAATTTGTTATATCTAACCACAGTTGGTTACTATGCCCAGGCAACGCCGGGCTCTTCAGCTAGTTTAAGGAATATTATTGTTTGAGCTTTTTGGACAACTATATCAGGTAAATTCTGCAGAGGTCAGAGGAGATGGGGCTTCCTGAATTGGATTCTGACTGACCCGACTTCCTTAGCCTTTTCCCACAACATGACATAGTATTGCATCATGCAGCAGGTGCGGGTGAACAGAGGAGCTGAGCCGGCATCAATCTTGGCAGCTGTCATCTGTGTTAAACAGCCAGCATTTATATAGAACAGCAGCATTCAGATCTAAGCTCTGATTGCTTCTGTTAGCCCTTAAAGCACCATTAAATTCTACAGTTGTAAAGTACATACAAAATGCCTAATGTTGTAGACAGCGAGACACAAGCATAGACATCCCTGCTCATCAGAGAGTGCCATGTTTTGAATGCCTCTATCAATCTTTGGCCTGACCATCACATCTAGAAAAATAATCCCAGATCACTGACACATCTCCAGCAGTTAGGGTCATAGGGGTGGTGTACCATTTAATAAGGACCTTATAGCCCCTTTCTTGCATTCTGACATATTTGGAGCATTATTAAGGTGCCAATCGTCATCCAAAGAGTTTAACTGATTTGAAGTCTGCACTACCGGCCACCAAGTTTTTTAAAGGGTTATTGTCAAGTTGCTTCTTGAGCAGCTCAGAACTATGCAGTCTCCTTACAGTCTGCTCACTTCCTATTTTCTGCCAGGGTGGGCTGTCCTTCTTGAGTGACAGTTTGCTTGAGTATCCACACCATATGGGCTAATATAGTCTATTTGTTCACTATTTATTGGAGTGCTGCCTTCTTTTTTTCTTTTATATTATTTTTACAAATGGATATTTGTTTGGAGTGCCCTACACCTTAAATTTGCTTTTACGGTGCTGTTCCATTTTTTCTTCTCAATAGATAGACAGATAGGACTGGCAAAGACTACTTAAAATTAACTTATTTAAAGCTAAGTTTCATTATTAAAGACCTAGAAACTAATATTATTTTGAAACATAAACGCAATAGTATTAGACACCAGATTGTCAATTAGTCACGAATATTAAAGTGTCGTATTCCAGTGCTCTCCAAGACTGTCCTTTCGTAACCTTGTTTTGTCAATTTCCTCCTTCTATTAAATTGACTGTGAACTCCAATTTATAGGATGTAATTAAAATGAGATTGATGGAAAGTAGACTTCCAGACCCTTGGTGTGTTAGTCACCCTGAACTGCTACGCATGTGTGATCATTTCACTGCTAAAAAGTCATTATTATATTGCATGAATGACCCCAGTAAGAAACGTTACTAATCCTCAGTGTGCACTGGAACATTGAATATATATGACCTTACACGATGCCTAGATCGCATGTCATTTCTAGCGAGGTCAACCAAATATGTCATTTTCTTTTACTGAAGATTGAATATATTTGCATAAGCCATAAAGATACTGCCATGTGGTCATTGTGCAGAATATTGGAAAAGTATATATTCTCCTACAATAAGTGAAGAAGAGTGCTCTTTGAGGTCAATTTACTGATTATAGAAGGTAACTGTATAACTAGCAATTTCCTGATAATTATTACAGCTTGCTTTCCTTGGATTACCTGTAAGCAGAGTAGAAGCTTCTAGTCTTTCAAGTCAGATACGACTTGGGATGAGACTATGAAGAGCTTTGCAACTATAAATTGTTCCAAGGCATCTAAAATGGGGAAAAATAAAAAAAATTCTCAAATGGTCTTGATAAAAAAAAAAAAAATGCTGTGGCTTTACTTTTAAATTAGTTTTGCAGACCTACTCTTCTCCATGGTGACACACAACAAGCTGTTGGAATAACTGTAAAAGACAGACAGGAAATTGATGAAGAAGTAGACTACACAGGGTTTGTTTGTAGTCTGTTGTCATGGAAACAAATATATAGAGTCAACCATTAAGGTACTGTCACACTTAGCGATGCACCAGCGATCCCGACCAGCGATATGACGCGGTCAGGATCGCTGGTACATCGCTAAGTGGTCGCTAGTGAGCTGCCACACAGGCAGATCTCACCAGCGACATCGCTGGGGACGGGGGTCTCTACTTACCTGTCACACTAGGCGATCCTGACATCCTCCCGCCTGACTCCACGCTCGTCTCTCCACAGGAAGCGCCGCAGGAAGCTGACGACGAGAAACAGTCCTGGACGATCTCGCGTGATCAGCGATAACCAGTGGGGGAGCGGTCATAGGTAAGTATCAGACATAGCGATATCGCTTAGTGTGACAGTACCTTTAGGCACAGTCAGGGCCGGACAGGAACTAAACTCAGCTCTGGTATTTGAGAGCCCACCAGCCCACTCGGTGCTGGGTAAATGTGAAATATTTTCGTGCACTTGGTGGGTTATGTCAGGTTGGGTATATGTCACATTTTTTAAATAAAAATTGCTGTAAACTGTACTTCATCATTGACATACAAAACTGAATTGATATAATGTAGAATATAAATTTGCCTCCGGGAAAATGTTAATTTCTTTCAATTGGAAGGACGGACATATTTGCAATAAAGAGCTCCATGATCCCAAAAATGCTATGTTCGATAGTACCAGAAAAGTGAATGAGATATCTGAAATCTCATGGAAAAGCAGATTATTTTTTCCTTGCAGATTTGAAGCAGTTTCATGTCTTCAGCGTCTATTCTTCAAGCATTTTTGCAGCGTTTTTCACCAAAAATCTCATAAAAATGCAGCAATATGAAGGCAAATTTCCTGCCAAAGGTTTTTCCTGCCACAAAACACATTTCTGTTATCTTTACTAGATACTGACTTCAACAATTATCTTAGACAGGAGAAAGTTGCATGTACACTGGCCAGCTGCAGTCGTTGATGTGAAAGGGTTATGCAAAAAATGTTTCTTGTATTTATTACTCTTTGCTAACTGGTACTGCTGCATGTTTACATGTATTACCACACGTATGACATGGTATTGCTACCCCTTCTGGGTATTACCATCATTTTGTCTTTACGTTTTACTGTATTATTGCGTTTACTTGCGCATAATTGTGATAATGATTACTGCATTTCATGGTTTGTCATTTACAGTATAAGGAAAGCGTAGTGCTCTGTGGTGGACACTAGAGGTGGGCATTCTAGTGTATAGAATTCATAGCAGGATAGGGTTAAGTGTAGGAGGGGCTGCTGGGAGTAGGATAGAGAAGGGAAGTTAGTTCAGATTGGGCCAGGGTGCCCGAAGTGTCCACATGGGCCATAGGCTCAGGATGGCTCAGCAGCCACGCAACGTTGAGCAGCGACAGCCCACGCTATCCACAGCCAGTGAGCCAGTACAGTAGAGAGAAGATGTGGTGACTCATATCCTGGGCAGACACCTTTAGGGCGGGAGTCGGTTGGAGTGAGGAACAAGGATGCTGAAGCTTCGCAGGGAGCGGTACAGATGAGTCGGATGCTTTTCCAGGGGTAGCCAAGCCAGGTGGTGGATGATTTCAAGTCAGGGGCAAAAGAGGCAGAAAGAATTGTCATCATGGCGAGGTTAGGCCAGGAAGAAGCTGGGAAGCAGTGTAAGATGGTCCGGTCCGGACGTGTACCATATAGAAGCATCAGCAAAGTAGCGAAAGCTGAGGAAGCAAGTAAAGTTGAATATGTATCTCATGATGTGCCGACTGTGGATATAATGTGTGACGTTATCAGTAAAGCATTACTTGAGGTCTGAAAGCACTGTTGTTTTTTTGTTTTTTTTTTAATTTTGACCATTTTTCTGTGAGAGAAAATAATCCAAAATTTATTGCTTGGAAATTCAGAGACATGTTGTCAGAAGTTTATAGACTAAAAGAACAATTTACATTTTACTCAAAAATATACCTATAAAGAGAAAAATCAGACAAACTGAACATTTGAAAGTGGTCTTAGAATGTATATAGCTCTGTGAAAAATTAAGAGACCACTGCACATTTTTATAAAAATCAGCTTCTTTACATGTCTGACTTCCATTCCAGTGTAGTTGAATTCCAGCCAGAGTACACCTCGTTCTACTTAATGTGCTTCTGATTAGGTGATCACCAGAACCAAATCTTATATAACGAATGAAAGTATAAAGAAAAACCCTGTTGTGGTGTTCACAATCCTTTTGCAACAGGACAAGCTGGATGGCAAAACAAGTGATAGTAATATCCCAAAAGTAATAGGAATTAAAAAAATAACTTTTAGCTATGCCAAAGGAGTTAAAGAGAAGTCTTGAGAGAGGAAAATAAGGGCTCAATTCTGGCTTTACTAGCAGAGGGATACAATGATGATCATATTGCCTCCGTCATTAAAATTTCTAAGACGACATTCCATTACAACAAGGTCAAGCAGCAGACACTGGGGACAGCAAAGCCACAGACTGGCAGAGGGCAAAAATGACTCTCCACTGACCGGGATGACCATCATCTTATTTGAATGTCACTCACAACAACCGCAGGATGACATCAAGTGACCTACACAAGGAACGGCAAAAGGCAGCTGGGGTGAAGTGCACAGCAAGAACAGTTCATAACAGGCTCCTAGAGGCAGGGCTCAAGTCAAGTAAAGCTAGAAAAAGCCTTTCATCAATGAGAATCAAAGGAGAGCCAGGCTGAAGTTTGCCAAAGACCATAAGGATTGAACCATAAATGACTGGAGTAAGCTAATCTTCTCTGATGTGTCTAATTTTCAGCTTTGCCCAACACCTGGTTGTCTAATGGTTAGATGGAGACCTCGAGAGGCGTACAAGCCACAGTGTCTTGCACCCGCTGTGAAATTGGTGGAGGATCGGTGATGATCTGGGGATGCTTCAGCAAGGCTGGAATTGGGCAGGTTAATCTTTGCGTAGGATGTATGAATCAAGCTGCATACGAGGTTATCCTGGAAAAACAGTTGATTCCTTCTGCTCAGGCAATGTTCCTCAACTCTGAGGACTGTTTTTTCCAGCAGGACAATGCGCCAAGCCACACAGCTAGGTCAATCAATATGTGGATGAAGGACTACCACATCAAATCCCTGTCATAGCCAGCCCAATCTCCAGACCTGAACCCCATTGAAAACCTCTGGAACGTAATCAAGAGGAAGATGGATAGTCACAAGCCATCAAACAAAGAACTGCTTACATTTTTGTACTAGGAGTGGCATAAGGTCACCCAAAAGGAGTGTAAAAAACTGGTGGAAAGCATGCCAAGATGCATGAAAGCTGTGATTAAAAATCATGGTCATTCCACAAAATATTGATTTCTGAACTCTTCCTGAGTTAAAACATTAGTATTGTTGTTTCTAAATGATTATGAACTTGTTTTCTTAGCATTATTTGAGGTCTGCAAGCACTGCATTTTTTTGTTATTTTGACCATTTCTAATTTTCTGAGAATAAACACAAACTTAAGAGCTTGGAAATTCAAAGATATGTTGTCAGTAGTCTATAGAATAAAAGAGCAATTTACATTTTACTCAAAAATATAACTATAAAGGGAAAAATCTGATAATCTGATAAATTTGCAGTGGTCTCTGAATTTTTGCAGAGCTGTATGTATATATATATATTTAAGTATATATATATAAATACACACAAATATATATACATATATATCTAGTGGTACAGTAAGGGGTGTTTTACTGGATGGGAGATACATTTCTCCCAGCAGATTAATGTTTGGCCGGGTTTTTCCCTAAAGACAGGACCTGTGATGATGCCATGGTCACGTGATCAGCCCATGTGATGTCTACCTCACCGGTGGGAGGGGTTATTGGCTATGTAACGGAGGTTGGTATTTGGCACAGGGTGAGTGTGTGTCTGGAAGTTACAGGAACTTGGCTAGACTTAGCCTGAACTGATATTCAGGATCCCGGTGCTGCAGGACTATAGCAGCAAGACTCTCAACAACCCTGGGAATGGCACCTGGCGGATGCCACTGGACCTTGCAGCCGCATAGTTAAGCCCGTCCCGTGCAAGGGGTGAGTCTGGGACAAGTGGGTCTCCAAGATGAAGTACATTTATGTTTTTCCCTTATTTTCTGTTAACCTGCTGTTTGCAAAGTGACATTAACTGAAATTAGACTTTAAGCCTGTGTATTGCCTCATTACTGCAGCCCTGCCATTACCTACCAGAGCGAATCCCTACAATTGGTGGACTGAATGCGGGCAAATGCAGTGAGGCCAGTCTGTTTTTGCTTATTTTTGATCTGTACCCCAGCCTACGTCCTGGGTGAAACAAGTGGCACAGACCCAGGTGGGGAACTTTCCAGAAATGGAGACCACGGTCAAAACGCTCAAAGAGGCCATGCGACAGCAGCAGCAGGCTATGCAGCAGCAGCAGGAGGCCAAGCGGCAGCAGCAGCAGGAGGCCATGCGACAGCAGGCTATGCAGCAGGCTATGCAGCAGCAGGAAACCAATCAGCTGTTGATACAGCATATCACGACAGCACAGACGAAAGGAACTAACCGGGGAATCTATGATGTCCGGAAAGCGGTTCATACAGCGGTTCCCAAAATGGAGAAGTCGGACGATGTGGAGGCGTACCTGGAGATGTTCGAAGGAGTCGCTGAGAGAGAGAAGCTACCCCGGGACCAGTGGGCAGAAATCATCGCTCCGTTTCTAGCCCCAGGACCTTTGAAAGCATATCAGGACCTACCACGGAGCAAAGGGCGGACTACACGGTCGTCAAGGGTGAGATACTGGCACGTCTTGGGGTAAATGTGTTAGTTCAGGCCCAGCGAGTACACCAGTGGGAGTTTACCCCCTCCAAGCCGGCTCGGTTCTAGTACTACGAACTTTGGGTACCACCAGTCTCACTATGCCGAATCGATGTGTGCAATGGGCACTCTGTAAGGTCCCAATATGGAACATTTGTGTCAGGTTGAAGTGGAGGGCACCCCGGCTGTGGCCCTATTGAACTCAGGGAGTCTTGTGACCCTGGTACGAGCCAGCTGGATACAAACCAGTGAGTATAACGGTCGGAAAATTGGGGTGTTGTGTATACATGGGGACTTAAAAAACTATCCCACCGCACTTGTGATCAGCACGCCAGTGGGGAGGCGATGCCATGAGGTGGGGGTTGTGACTAATTTGCATTATGAGGTGATAATTCAAAGAGACTTTCCTTTATTTTCTATGCTGTGGCCATCTGTTGTCTCACCCACGGAGCAACTGCCGGCACCAAAGGCAACCAGGTTACATTCTCTAGAAGTAGGGCATGAACCTGGGGGCCTGGAGGAAGAAGTGCTGGCAGTAGGGGTAACCTTCCCTTCGGTGGACGAGGAGAAGAGTTCTCTCATAGAAGTATTGGCTGGACCCGAGTTGTCAGACTTGAATGTGTCAGGTGACAATTTTGGTACGGTGCAACTCCGAGACCCTACTTTGGCCCGGGTCAGAAAAAATGTACTGTTTGTCAATGGGGAACTCCAACAACCTGGGGCAGCTGCAGTGCTGCCACACTTTGAGCTACACCAAGATTTGTTGTACCGAGTGGAGAAAATACATGGGGAACTGGTAGAACAGTTACTCGTACCTCAGAAATATTGTAGGCCGGTAATGGACTTAGCACATGCGCATGTACTTGGTGGGCATTTGGGCCAAAAGAATACCCTAGACCGAATTCTGCAGCGGTTCTACTGGCTAGGGGTCCATGAAGAAGTTAAACGGTACTGTAGTTCCTGTCCAGTGTGCCAGGTAACCAGTCCCCAGCCTCACTTTCAGAGTCCTTTGGTGCCTTTGCCAATTATAGAGGTACCCTTCGAGAGAGTGGCAATGGATTTGATGGGGCCTCTCAATAAGTCAGCAAGGGACACCAACACATCCTTGTACTTCTAGATTATGCTACCCGATATCCTGAGGCCATTCCTCTGCACCACAGATCAGCTAAGCTTATAGCAAAGGAACTCATGGGTATGTTTTCGCGGGTGGGAAATTCCTCAAGAGATTTTAACAGACCAGGGAACCCCCTTTATGTGAAAAATTATGAAGGAACTCTGCCATTTACTAAATGTTAAGCAGTTGCGCACATCAGTCTATCATCCCCAAACAGACGGTCTGGTAGAAAGGTTCAATTAGACGCTGAAAAGCATGTTAAAAAGGGCAGTTTCCAAAGATGGGAAGGACTGGGATCTCTTATTGCCATATTTGTTGTTTGCAGTGTGGGAGGTGCCTCAGGCATCTACGGGGTTCTCGCCCTTTGAACTATTGTACAGCAGACAATATCGGGGCTTACTCGATATAGCCAGAGGCCGGGGAGAACCAACCTACCCCCCATAAAAGTGTGATAGAACATGTTGCAAAAATGCAAGAAATAATGGAGACAGTCCTACCCTTAGTCCTGGAACATATGGAGGAAGCACAACAATCACAGAGGCGGGTCTATAACCGGAGGCTCAGGTAAGAACCTTTAGCCCTGGGGATTAGGTGTGGGTACTTGTGCCTACCGTAGATGGCAAATTCCTTGCAATGTGGCAGGGACCCTACGAGATCATGGAAAAGGTGGAGCCAGTAGACTACAAGGTACACCAGCCAGGACGGAGAAAGACAGAACAGGTTTACCATGTTAATTTGCTTAAACCATGGAAAGATAGAGAAAACCTTGGTGGGGATAGTCCGCTGCCTGCTTTTCAGATGGAGAAGGCTCCATTACCCCGGGGCGAGGCAGGAGAAGCCCAACCCACAGTCAAAATTGCAGATACTTTGTCTCCTAGACAGGTTCAGGAGGTCCGGGAGTTCATTAGCTGAAATACAGATGTTTTTTCGGAGCTACCCGGGCGCACCTCCCTAATCCAACATGACATTGTCACGCAGCCACAGACCAAAGTCCAACTAAAGCCATATTGGGTGCCTGAGGCCCGGCGACAAGCCATCTCGGAAGAGGTGAAGATTATGCTACAGTTAGGAGTCATAGAAGAGTCGCAAAGTGAGTGGGCCAGCCCAATAGTCCTAATACCCAAGCCTGATGGGTCTCTAAGATTCTGTAATGAGTTTAGAAAGCTTAATGATATTTTAAAGTTTGATGCCTACCCCATGCCCCGGGTTGACGAGTTGATAGAGCGATTTGGGCAGGCACGGTATTTTACAACTCTGGACCTCACAAAAGGCTATTGGCAGGTACCCCTAAGAGAGTCAGCAAAGGAAAAAATGGCTTTTGTAACGCCCGAGGGGCTGTTCCAGTATAAGGTGTTACCCTTTGGTTTGCATGGCGCACCAGCAACGGTCCAGCGATTAATGGATATTGTTCTCCGCCCCCATCGCCACTATTCCTCAGCCTATCTAGACGATATTATTGCGTACAGCACCGACTGGGAAAGTCACTTAGCAAAAGTACAGGCAGTGATAGACTCTCTGCGACAAGCAGGGCTAACTGCCAACCCAAAGAAGTGTTCCATAGAGTTGAAGGTAGCTCGGTACTTGGGTTACGTCTTTGGGAGAGGAGCTCTTAAGCCTCAAGTAAACAAAGTGGAAGCAATTCAGAACTGGCCCCGTCCTCTCACAACAAAACAGGTAAAAGCCTTTTTAGGTTTGGTGGGATATTACAGGCGGTTCATTCCCAACTTTGCAACCCTGTCTGTGCCTTTAACAGACTGCTTGAAAGGAAGGAAATCTGTGATAGTCCACTGGAATGATCAGTTAGAGGAGGCCTTTGCAAAGTTAAAAGGGGTACTGTGTGGTACACCAGTCCTGATCACTCAAAATTTCAAAAGAGAGTTCGTTGTGCAGACTAATGCCTCTGAAATAGGGTTCAGTGCTGTGCTGTCTCAGGAGGTTAACAGGGACGAGCATCCCGTTAGTTTCCTAAGCCGGAAGCTTACCCCAGCTGAAACCAGGTACAGTATTGTGGAGAGAGAGTGCCTGGCCATCAAGAGGGCACTGGAGTCATTGCGCTACTATTTGCTGGGGAGAACATTTCGGTTGGTGACAGCTCTTTCCCCTCTTACGTGGATGAGTCAAGCTAAGGAGAGGAATGCCCGAGTCAACAGGTGGTTCCTGTCCCTGCAAAATTTTAAGTAGAGCATCGGGCAGGCAGACTACAGGGGAATGCAGATGCCCTGTCCAGAGTTCATTGTATGTCATGTGTCCACCCCTCTAGGGCTGAACATAGGAGGGAGGAATGTGGTACAGTAAAGGGTGTTTTACTGGATGGGAGATACATTTCTCCCAGCAGATTAATGTTTGGCCGGGCTTTTCAGACAAACTGAAAAATTTGCAGTGGTCTCTGAATTTTTGCCAGAGCTGTATATATATATATATATAATATAAAGCTCAAGTGTGCGCATGTATGTATGTATGTAAGTGTGTGTGTGTATATGTCCGGGATTGGCATCCGCACCGTCGCAGCTACAGCCACAAAATTTGGCACAGTCACATGTCTGGACCCCGAGAGTGTTCTAAGCTATGCTGTGAGGAGAAATTTTAACCCCGCGCGTTCCAATTCACCAAACAATTTTGCCCCTATCTACATAATGGGGAAAAAGTGTGTGTATGAAGCCCCTCCCCTCATTATGATGTCATAATGGTTGCCATGGCGACGCTAATGTATTCATAGGTTGCAAGCCCCGCCGCTCATTATGATGTCATAATGGTTGACTATGGGATGGAGGATGTGTGATGGGTATATGGGCACTGGACTATGGGATGGAGGATATGTATGATGAGTATATGGGCACGGGACTATGGGATGGAGGATGTGTGATGGGTATATGGGCACTGGACTATGGGATTGAGGATATGTATGATGGGTATATGGGCACGGGACTATGGGATGGCGGATATGTATGATGGGTATATGGGCACGGGACTATGGGATGGAGGATATGTATGATGGGTATATGGGCATGGGACTATGGGATGGAGGATATGTATGATGGGTATATGGGCATGGGACTATGAGATGGCGAATATGTATGATGGGTATATGGGCATGGGACTATGGGATGGAGGATGTGTGATGGGTATATGGGCATGGGACTATGGGATGGAGGATGTGTGATGGGTATATGGGCACTGGACTATGGGATTGAGGATATGTATGACGGGTATATGGGCACGGGACTATGGGATGGCGGATATGTATGATGGGTATATGGGCACGGGACTATGAGATGGCGAATATGTATGATGGGTATATGGGCATGGGACTATGGGATGGAGGATGTGTGATGGGTATATGGGCACGGGACTATGGGATGGAGGATAATTATAATTTGCTATAACTAACCACAGTTAATTACTATGCCCGGGCAGCGTCGGGCTCTTCAGCTAGTATATATATATATATATATATATATAAACACTGTGTATATCTATATGTATATATATAAATATGCATATATATGTATTGTGGTACAGTAAGGGGTGTTTTACTGGGTGGGAGATACATTTCTCCCAGCAGATTAATGTTTGGCCGGGTTTTTCCCTAAAGACAGGACCTGTGATGTCATGGTCACGTGATCAGCCCATGTGATGTCTACCTCACCGGTGGGAGGGGTTATGGGCTATGTAATGAAGGTTGGTATTTGGCACAGGGTGAGTGTGTGTCTGGAAGTTACAGGGACTTGGCTGGACTTAGCCTGAACTGATATACAGGATCCCTGTGCTGCAGGACTATAGCAGCAAGACTCTCAGCAACCCTGGGAATGGCACCTGGCGGATGCCGTAGGACCTTGCAGCCACTTAGTTAAGCCCGTCCCGTGCAAGGGGTGAGTCAGGGACCAGTGGTTCTCCAAGCTGGAGTACATTTATGTTTTTCCCTTATTTTCTGTAAACAAAGTGACATTAAACCACTGAAATTAGACTTTAAGCCTGTGTGTTGCCTCGTTACTGGAGCCCTGCCATTACCTACTAGAGCAAATACCTACTATATATATATATATATATATATATATATATATATATATATATTGTAGAGATCTACCAAATGAGTGGCCGGGGATTAACTTGCTTGGCTGTGATACTGAGCCACACAGGAACACTTTTGCTTAAAGTAACAGTCTGTGTGGTTTATTTCCTTCATAAACCAATGTCACAGGAACACAAGGCAAACAGTCTTATATCAGACAGACAAGTTCTTAATGTCCGTAGTAGAGCTTCGCTCTCTCAGGCCTGTGGGCTGTGGAGCAGTAACCTCTGTTTAAAGCTAGGGGGTGCTGTATATGCAACTCAGAATATGCATGTGGGCGTATGTCTGAACGTCCATGATAAAGCCTGTATGTGTCTGGCTGTGTGGAATAGGACCTGTAGTGAATTCATCACCATGTGATCCATACCTCACTTGTGGGTGTGGTCATGTACCATATAGTGTGACTGAGGTCTGGTCACATGGGTAGTGTGTTTGATCCTGAGTACTCAGAGTGCAAAGTTCCGGAAGGCCTGTGTGTGTTGGAAGTGTCTGGGACTGAACTTCCTGGGGCTATACTAAGCAACCAAAGCAAAATAACAACAGTTGTCCTCGCAGGGACTCAGTACAACCAAACACTATTAAAGAGAACACGAATAACCCTGCAAAGGCCGGTTACTATAGGGCCGCGGTATGGCCGACTACGGGTCCTTATTTCCTATAGTGTCACTTATCCGACCTGACGTCCCTCGGCTTCTCTGATGAAGCTGCTTTGGCATCGCAGCCGCTGGGCCCAGCTGCTGAAGATCTGGCTTAGTCTTCAGGTGCCCCGGCGCCCAGGAGGGGTTGGGGCACAACAGGCCCTGGGTGAGTCCTTTGATGAGGTAAACCCCTGTAAAGACAGCGAGGTTCAGGGGGACTCCAGTCCCCAAGCAGGGGTGTGTCGCAGTTACCAGGAGTGGTGGTTGGTAAGCCACGTGCACGCCCTGAGGCTGGGCAAAGAGTCTCTCTGTTGGCGAGGAGGAGGCTCCAACTGCCGACTGCAGCGAGGTGATGGCAGCTGTGGGCGGTGATGGACAGGCCGCAGCCACGGGCTGAAGCGGGGCGGCAGTGGGCAGGCCGCAACTGCGGGCAGGCCGCAACCGCGGGCTGGAGTGAAGCGGCAGCAGCCATGAGAGGCAGCGGACAGGCCGCAACGGGCTGGAGCACAGCGGTAACGGCCGCGGACGACCGTGGGCAGTTTGTGATCCCGGATTGGAGTGAAGCGACAGTCTCTTGTCGGTAAGCTCGGCACCTCCTCCCCGAAGGCCACTGTAAATCTCCCCTCTGTAGCTGGTCTTCTCTCTGGTCACTGTTTGTCGCTCTGGCTCTCTCACGCTCCCACAGTTTCTTGCTCCGTGTCTGCCATTCTGCTGACTCCCTTGCGCGCTCCCTGCCACTTTTATACTCGCCCCTCCCCTTGCTGTCCTGTCACTCTCAGCCGTCCACATTCCTCCTCCGTTCCCCGGGTACAGTTCCCTTAGGAACCTAGATGGCGGTTCCCTTGGTTCCGGCCCGGACACTCTGCGGGGGCCCTCCTCCCTACATGCCCACAGGCCTGAGAGAGTGAAGCTCTACTATGGACAGTAAGAACTCATCTGTCTGATGTAAGACTGTTTGCCTTGTGTTCCTGTGACATTGGTTTATAAAGGAAATAAACCACAGACTGTTACTTTAAGCAAAAGTGTTCTTGTGTGCCTCAATATTGCAGCCAAGCGAGTTAATCCCCGTCCACTCATATGGTGGATCTCTACAATATATATTAGAAAAAAAGTTGTTTGGCATAGCCAGCTCCCCACTTTCAGGAAACCAGGAATACGTCCAGCCTGTGGTTACAGTTTGCACGGAAAATGGATTGGGATAAATCCATCCACACACAAAAATGAAATGGCTTTTGTTTCTCCAGTGATCAGTGCAATGGTAGGGTAAAATATAACTTTTATTTATCCATTAAAAAGTTCCAGGCTTCTTCAATAACAATTTTGCATACAATCAGTCCCTTTTGGACGACATAATTCGACACTACATATGTCTTCCTCCAGGTCCAAGTGAGGAATGAATCAAGACTGCATATATAGTATAATGACAGGGAAAACCCAGCTTAGTTTCTGGGTATCACCCTTTATAGAAAGTAAATGGTGTGTATAAAAGATTCCAAATGGATTTAATTTAACCAGGTTAACCTGATAACCAACAGTAACCCTTTGCGATGTTGATCCATCCCTAAGGACTTCACCAACATGAATAAAAATAATAATTAAATTCGACATTAAATACGAAAAAAATCAATCAATACCTATAGGATACAAAATTCATATAAAATACTCAGATATTCCACAGCATAAGAATCGTTAATAGTGGAATTATTTAATACTGAATCAATTACTGTTGCTATGAAACCACTATTATAACGTCACCATTTGGATTTAATATTACGTTATCAAGTCCATGCGGCTATTTAAACCGCATGGCACTCTAGTTTCCAGTAAAAAAAAATCCACTTACTTTCTCTTGCCAGGATTTTTTCATGTAAATTGCCCCCCTCCCCCCAACGGGCTTGGACACTTTCTCTATTCCTTTGAAGGAAAAAGATTTTAGATCTCCATCATGCTTATTGGCGAAATGTCGTGAAACTGCAGAGTAACCTGCCAGCGGTAAATTAACCGCTTCGGACAAGTGTTTACGGCTGCGTTTTTTCAGAGGGTTCATAGTACAACCCACATATTGAAGATGACAAATATTGCATTGAATTAGATAAATAACATTGTCCATATTACAATTTATAAAACTGCGTATTGGAAACTCTTTTTTAGTTGTAAAGGAGACACATTTTTTGTCCTTTGAAACATACTGGCAACATTTGCACACATTAGCTCCACATTTGTGGAAACCAACGGCACTGAGCCAGTTTTTCTTTTGATCTCATTCTAAGTCCACAAATATGTTGGGAGGCAAATGGGATTTTAATGTAGTCAAGTCACTCTATTTGGCACAAATCGGACCATGTGATTATCCAAGATGTTTCTGAGAATTATATCTTGTCGTAAAATAGGTAAATAATAGAAAACATTGATATTGGCCTCCTGACACCAGACTTATAATGATAACGCTTTTCCAGCTCCAGAAGTCCATGTAAGAACTTCCAGGCTTTATTTACAAGTAGCTCATCCAACTTAAGTTCAAAATAGGAAAACACATGCATTGGTGACATGATTGGGGCGCTCTACTATAGCATAAGCCCTAACTCTAAGCCCTAACTCCTATCACCAGGCGCTTCCTTTCTCAGACCTACCTTCAGGATGCTGAGTGAAGTGATGCCTGGGTGCAAAAATGACGGTACGACCCAATCAAAAGGAGATGTAACTAAGCGGGTTGTCTGGTATAAGGGCTGTAAGACACTTTGGGGTATGATAAAGAATTGTATTTAATTTTGGTGCGTGATGCACTACTTAGGTTGGAGATGTAACCTTTAAAAAAAGGACATGCTGTATATTAATAATGTAGTAGCGGGGCAACCAGGACACTAAACTTCAGGAAAGCAAATTTCCATCTGTAAATAGTTGATCTGGATAATGGGCTTTAAAATAATAATACACATAGCAAATGGGACACTTTTATAAGCATCGTGAATAGGACCTGTGTACAATGTATACCTTATAGGAATGAACATGCTAGAAATAGGAGGCAACCACTAAGGCTAAACAGAACTCTAAGGGGCGCAATAAAGGACAAAAAGAAAATGTTTAGGGAATTAAAACAAGTTGGGATGAGGCGTTTAACAAAGAAAAATAAATAAATTATGTAGAAAGAAAATCAAGGCAGCAAAGACTTAGTCAGAGAGACTCATTGCCTAGGAATGTAAAAATAATCCAAAATCATTCTTCAATTACATAAACAAAATTCAAAAATGATAGTGTTGGTCACCTCAGATTAATCTGGGAGTAATGAGGGAAGAGGATGAGGTAAAAGCAAATCTATTAAACGCCTTCTTCTCTACAGTACGTATACAAGAAAACCCCATGACAGATGACAAGATCAGGGATAACATATATTTTCCATGAAATGTCACCTGCTTAACCCCGCAGGAAGTACAATGCAGCCACAAAATCACTAAAGTAGACAAATTAAACGACATGGATGACATACACGCCCGAGCACTGTAGGAATTAAAGATGCACTCCTAGGTAAGTTCTAGATTGGACCAGAGGAACACAATGGACATTATCTATCTGGACTTTTCAATAAGTTGAGATAAAAATAAAGATAATAAGATAATAAAATGAGAACTATTGGGCCAGGGGAAAATATGTGTAACTGGGTTAAGAACTGGCTCAGTGATAGGAGAAAGAAATTGGCTATTAATGGAAGACACTCAGATTGAGTCACAATTAAAAGTGGGGTGCCACAGGGATTAGTAATGGCAGTGGTGGACATATCGCAGGTGCAGCTGCACCGAGGCCCACAGTTGGAGGGGTCACACGCTGCCATATACTCGCTAGCTAATCAAAGGCTGGCAGCTGATGTCGGTGTGCCCCTGATTGAGGGGACATGGCAGTGATATCATGCACCATGGCTGGCACGCCAAAGATCATGTGTAGCAAGATGGGAGCAGCAGATCAGAGGCAGGAGCTTCTGGACAGAGGACAAGCATTTCACCTAACACATCCTCCCACACACCGGGAAAAAGTCCTTCTCATGAGTTGGACTGGGAGACTGTTCCTACACTAAGGTGCTGCTGCACTTCAGTGTGTGGAAGCTGGGTACCTCAGCTTGCTCCTGACTGCCATAGGCAATCACGCTGACTGGCTGAGTAATCATTGGCTCTTTCATCCTTCACATGCATAACATGAATGTGTTGAAAAGGAGGTCACGTGGGACTCGTGGGAGAAGGGGTGCGGCGTTGACCCTGAGCAGCGAAAGGTTCCTTGGAGACAACAAGTGACAGAGCGGCTCAGTGCAAATGCCAGATTTGCCAGATGGCCAGTCCGGCTTTGCCGCACAGTGAACTCTTTTTACTAGAGATGATCCAATGAATTTTATGCAAATTAATTGTAAGTCGAATTTCCTGGGATCTGCAGGTCCTGGACAATTAAAATAATGAATGTTAAATCACCAGACCCTTGTCTGGTTGTTTCATGGCAGCATGAACTCACTAATGGGATGATTTTAATAGATTTAACTAGAAATAGGCCCGATGCTATCGCATCGGGAGTGCGGTGAAATTAACATCTGTCCCCATGCAGGCGCAGTAACAGCCGCGTTGTTACCGCGCATGCTCTGGTAGAGCGCGCAGTTGTGGCTGTTACTGCGCATATGCAGGAATAGCAGTGACGCGAATGACACTTGCGCAGGTGCAGTTCATGGCCTTGCGATCATGAACTGTGCCTGCGCACGCGACATATACACATCACCGCTGTTCCCATGCATGCATAGTAATGATGCTGCTGTGACTGCGACTGCATGGGAATAGCAGAGACGTGTTTGTCACTTGCGCAGGTGCAGCTCGTGGCCCTGCGGCCACAAACTGTGCCTGCGCAAGTTACACTGCCACGGTGCCTTATGGGATTCGGGGACAGCGGCCGGAAGTATCAAACTGGCGATTATATATATAGATATGTAGCACTGTATATACTGTCCCTGTAAACATTGAAACTTGACAGCTGTGGCCCCCGAAAAGGAGCCTGGTGCTGGGTGAGGCTAAGCTGCCCGTGGGTCTCCATGAGGTAACCACCTCCGCAAGCAGCCATGTTGGGCACACGCTTTCTCTCCAGCACTGTCGCCTCTCCTCGCCCTCCCTTGGAGAGCCGCCCATACACAGTAGGAGCAGTAGGAGGCGGCTCCTCAGCGCTCACACCAACCATTGCCGGCAGCTGCCACCCTGTGCTGTATTGAACTTCACCACCCCTGCAGCCAGTCCTCATTGATGTCCTCTGTCTCTCCACCTTCTCCCTGCCCCCTGGACTGTTGGGAGGGTGGGAGAAATCACAGGACCGGACCCTGGATGTGTCAGCCTGCTGGAGGTGGGGAGAGAACAAAGTGCACAGCCCAGGGCTGCATTACATACATGGAGTGATTACCGCCGGACCTCCGCTGACCATGACCGCCGTGTCCCTCAGAGAGTGAGGCAGACGTGTACCAGCATTAGCCCTCTGAGGAGCAAGTAACTTGCGTGAGGCCGGGGCTCGGAGGACACCCAGGTAAGAGCAGCTCAGAGCTGGCAGCTGTCCCTGGCCGCCTCCCACCAGCACCCCGCGGCCGTCTCCAGACCGTATAGAGCATGTTATCGTGCTAGTGTAGGGTCGGTGGGCCGGGCTGGGGGGTGGCCCCTCTGGATACCGTGCAGACACAAGCTGGAGGCAAGTTTCAGGTGCAACAGGTCCAAGTTTATTCTTTCTCTCGCCGTCTGCCAGACGGCCTCACAGCACACCGCACTTTCCTTCACAGTTCTCAGGGTGACACATTTTCTCCAGGGACGTATATTTACGTACCGTCCCATTTTACACTCAGTGATGCTCTGACAGCTCCGTCACTGTGGCTGCCTTAGGCCTATACACCAACAGTAATGTTACTGGTCAAGCGTTGTTCCAATATGGTGTCCCACACCTGGAGCCTCGTCTAGCAACGCTGGTACGCCACAGCACTCCCAATTTGTAATCCACAGGTTGGTAATTTGTAATCCACAGGTGTTTGTAATCCACCCAGTGCAGTCCAAGTCCGTTCCCACTCCTCAGAGGCAGGCCTGCCACAGAGGATATTGTATTAGCGGCATTGATCCTGCCGACTATGCCAAGTGTATGGTCGGTGGGCCGGGCTGGGGGGTGGCCCCTCTGGATACCGCGCAGTAACGTACAGACACAAGCTGGAGGCAAGTTTCGGGTGCAACAGGTCCAAGTTTATTCTTTCTCTCGCTGTCCGCCAGACGGCCTCACAGCACACCGCACTTTCCTTCACAGTTCTCCGGTTACAGAACACAGGGTGACAACACTTTCTCCGGGGACATATATTTATGTACCGTCCCCTTTTACACTCTGACAGCTCCATCACTGTGGCTGCCTTAGGCCTATACACCAACAGTAATGTTACTGGTCAAGCGTCGTTCCAATACGGTGTCCCACACCCGGAGCCTCGTCTATACTGTGGTACTTCGTGTCAGGACCACCCCCCTGACTTCCTTTCTCCTCAGTCCCCCTGGTTGGGTTTTGTTCACAGTGCAGCCACTGACACAGTCTCCTCGTCACTTGAGCTCCCCCTGGGAACTGGAACTTTCTGGAACTCTCCTGTCAAATTTATAGCTTTCCTGGTTCCCTATAACTCCGCCCCCCATGACCAACGGTTTCTTAGCCCTAAGCTGATGTCAAGTCCTATGCTCACACTCCTCCCTGCCCTCTAATGTCAGTTCAAGGTACTGCACGTCACCTACACTTTCCTAGCTGTTTTCCCTTTTGAAATCTGACCAGTCAGTCCGTCTGTCAGATCACCTTCCCTACACTGGGAAAGCCCGCCTCTAGGCCCTGCACCCCGCTCTCCTCCCTGCTCCAGCTGTCAGGATGCAGCCTCCCCGGACAGCGCGGTGGCCGAGGGCTCCCAGGAGGGCTGCTGGCAGGAGTCAGAACTTCTCCACATTTGCGCCCTGTCCGGAGGCAGGCTGATGTGCTGGAGACCCTGCCGCCTGTACCAGGCCGCCGCACGCTGTATTCAGGATGCCCGCTTCTGGGAGACCGGCTTATCCATAACATCCACGAACTGCACCTGCGCAAGTGACACTGCCGCGATGCCTTATGGGATTCGGGGACAACAGCCGTAAGTTTCAGACTGGTCATTATATATAGAGATGTGCTGTCTAAGTTTATTCTTTCAGGAATCCTAATACTGAGTTACAACAACAACAACAGCAGCTCATTTTGGCTGTGTGTGGAGATGAGGACAACATACTACCATGGTTATGGAGCAGGCTGATGATTTCTCCCTGCTGCTGTGGCTTAGCAACTGCATGTGACTATTCAGCTGGAAAGTGCGGGAAAAAGCAAATATATAAAGACTGGTCTCACTGGGAGTGGTCAGTACCTGCCCTGTCAGGAGAAGATGCCCACCCGCCCGTCCCAGTTTTTTATTCATGTTTCCTTCTTGTATTCTATCTTTTTCCTGTCATGAAGCTTTATTAGCGTGGGCAAGATTGCTCTTGTCATGAGTGAATCAAGGGTTTTATGCTATATTAGATTGGTTGGTATTTACTAGTTACTTATTAAAGAAATGTTATTATATGGTATTTACGTATATATGAATGGAAGTAAATAAAGTAACCCTTAATAAAGCTCCATGGCCATTTGCTTCCACAAACGTCTGATTGTTTTATTTACTTAATACATATAGTAGTTTGTTGGGTTCTATGTTGCCATGATTTAATTTATGTGAATCGCCAAAATATGCCAGTCACCATTTTACGCATAGTAGAAGACTGCATGAGTCACAGATCTCACCAGCTTCCTAGAAACACCTTTCAGCTACCACATCACATGGTATAGCGCCAACAACCAGGATGGACTTACCGGGCATTTAGCATCATTTGCTGAATTAGCACCTGAAAATTATATGCAATGCTTGCTGTGCAATGTAGCACACACTCTATTTCCTTCTTTCCTTTTTTTTCCTCCCTTCCTTCCTAACTTCCAGATTACCACCATCTATTTCTTAACTCAGCTTATTTTCCAATTACTGAAAGTGTATTTGTGTCAAAGATATCAAAAGTTGCAATTAAAGGATTTATCCAGAACTATTTTTATTTTTTTACAACGTGCCTAAGAATTAACAGGCAGGTAGTTCTAACTAACTGCCTATTGTGCCCAGCGCCGATCTCTGCCAGCTCAGAGTGCTCACAGTCACTTCTGACAGCATTTCAGCAGGTTTCAATTATGTCATGTTGATAAAGTATCGGCTTCGCTTCCGCTCTGCTCTGTTGATGAGACATGACAGTCAATGTCATGCTGATTGACAGCCGGCTCCCCTCTGCCTAACTGCATGAAGGTCGCTGTTAAATAGTGTGATGTGGGAAGTCAGTCGCTGTGGACAGAGCAGCCCGGAAGAAGAAGAGGTGCTGTGTTGACGTGGAGCAGCTGAATTGCCAGCCGGTGTAATCAGTGACCGTTCTGATTCAGTCCTGGGTAGAACAGGCAGGTAGTTAGCAACTACCTGCCTGTAAGTTTTTAGGACAAAAGTGGAAAAAAAGTCATGGCCAACCTCTTAAAAAGGAGTTCCATGCACTCCTTGATGACATCGGAGTGTTAAACATATGTTTTTAAAAAACATCGCTATTGCTGTCTAGTTTTTTTTGAGATGAGCTACAGTTTTTTAGTGTTTGATTTTTTTTTTGCCACACACTTACATAAGCATTAAATTTATATTAACTGTTAGTAGGGGTTAAATGCATTGATCCCATGGTGCTGTACATAAAAAGGGATTTCATACGAAATATGAATATATATTACAGTGAACAAACCAACAATGATAGACAGGTAGAGAAAGAAGAGTGCCCTGCCCTTGTAGGCTTATATGCTACAGGATAATGGGAAAATAGTAGGTTGGGGGGTTGTGGCATTTTCGGTGGTGGTGAGGTGGCAGCAGGGTCGTTGTAGGCTGAAAGCTTTCTTGAAGAGATGAGTTTTCAAGTTCTATCTGAGTGTGGCAAATCAGATGTGTTGGATAGAGTTGAGCGAAACGGGTCGAAAAAATTCAAAAGTCGCCGACTTTTGGCAAAGTCGGGTTTCATGAAACGAAACCCGACCCTAGGATGAGGTCGGCCACGAGGTCGGCGACTTACGCGCCAAAGTCGCGTTTCAAAAGTTTGTTTTGCGCTCTTTTTCAGCCAATCAGGATCCACGGACACTGTGGGCAAAGTGATGACATAGGCACGGGTCACCACCATCTTTCAGAAGGGCATGCAAGTGATTGGCTTGCTTTGGTGGGCGTCACAGGGGGTATAAAAGGGCGTGCACGCCGACCGCCATCTTACTTCTGCCGATCTTAGTATAGGGAGAGGTTGCTGCTGATTCTGTAGGGAGAGCGTTAGGCAGGGAAGAAGACAAAAAAACTGCTTCTGCTGCTAGCGATTTGGCCTGCACAAGACACAAGTCACTGTGTGTGCAGTGCAAGGGGAGGCTATATTGTGGTGTATCAGTGGTGTTGGTTGTTGGGCTGCCTTCTAAGGCTTCCTGACACGCTGGCATTGCTGTTTACCCACTGCTCCGCAAACTGCTTTTTTAAAAGCAATCCAATCTCCCTTATCCTCTCGTCACTTTGGTCACAGGCAGCTGTGCCATCGAGCGTGTCACATAGCGCTCAGATATCAGTGGGCCGCATACAATCCACAAGTGTCCAGTGTCCAAAAGTGTACGCAGAGATTCAAAATCTCCATTATCCTCTCGTCACTTTGGTCACAGGCAGCTGTGCCATCAAGCGTGTCACATAGCGCTCAGATATCAGTGGGCCGCACACAATCCACAAGTGTCCAGTGTCCAAAAGTGTACGCAGAGATTCAAAATCTCCATTATCCTCTCGTCACTTTGGTCACAGGCAGCTGTGCCATCGAGCGTGTCACATAGCGCTCAGATATCAGTGGGCCGCACACAATCCACAAGTGTCCAAAAGTGTACGCAGAGATTCAAAATCTCCATTATCCTCTCGTCACTTTGGTCACAGGCAGCTGTGCCATCGAGCGTGTCACATAGCGCTCAGATATCAGTGGGCCGCACACAATCCACAAGTGTCCAGTGTCCAAAAGTGTACGCAGAGATTCAAAATCTCCATTATCCTCTCGTCACTTTGGTCACAGGCAGCTGTGCCATCGAGCGTGTCACATAGCGCTCAGATATCAGTGGGCCGCACACAATCCACAAGTGTCCAATGTCCACAAGTGTACGCAGAGATTCAAAATTTCCATTATCCTCTCGTCACTTTGGTCACAGGCAGCTATGCCATCGAGCGTGTCACATAGCGCTCAGATATCAGTGGGCCGCACACAATCCACAAGTGTCCAGTGTCCAAAAGTGTACGCAGAGATTCAAAATCTCCATTATCCTCTCGTCACTTTGGTCACAGGCAGCTGTGCCATCGAGCGTGTCACATAGCGCTCAGATATCAGTGGGCCGCACACAATCCACAAGTGTCCACTGTCCACAAGTGTACGCAGAGATTCAAAATCTCCATTATCCTCTCGTCACTTTGGTCACAGGCAGCTGTGCCATCGAGCGTGTCACATAGCGCTCAGATATCAGTGGGCCGCACACAATCCACAAGTGTCCACTGTCCACAAGTGTACGCAGAGATTCAAAATCTCCATTATCCTCTCGTCACTTTGGTCACAGGCAGCTGTGCCATCGAGCGTGTCACATAGCGCTCAGATATCAGTGGGCCGCACACAATCCACAAGTGTCCAGTGTCCAAAAGTGTACGCAGAGATTCAAAATCTCCATTATCCTCTCGTCACTTTGGTCACAGGCAGCTGTGCCATCGAGCGTGTCACATAGCGCTCAGATATCAGTGGGCCTCACACAATCCACAAGTGTCCACTGTCCACAAGTGTACGCAGAGATTCAAAATCTCCATTATCCTCTCGTCACTTTGGTCACAGGCAGCTGTGCCATCGAGCGTGTCACATAGCGCTCAGATATCAGTGGGCCGCACACAATCCACAAGTGTCCAGTGTCCAAAAGTGTACGCAGAGATTCAAAATCTCCATTATCCTCTCGTCACTTTGGTCACAGGCAGCTGTGCCATCGAGCGTGTCACATAGCGCTCAGATATCAGTGGGCCGCACACAATCCACAAGTGTCCAGTGTCCAAAAGTGTACGCAGAGATTCAAAATCTCCATTATCCTCTCGTCACTTTGGTCACAGGCAGCTGTGCCATCGAGCGTGTCACATAGCGCTCAGATATCAGTGGGCCGCACACAATCCACAAGTGTCCACTGTCCACAAGTGTACGCAGAGATTCAAAATCTCCATTATCCTCTCGTCACTTTGGTCACAGGCAGCTGTGCCATCGAGCGTGTCACATAGCGCTCAGATATCAGTGGGCCGCACACAATCCACAAGTGTCCACTGTCCACAAGTGTACGCAGAGATTCAAAATCTCCATTATCCTCTCATCACTTTGGTCACAGGCAGCTGTGCCATCGAGCGTGTCACATAGCGCTCAGATATCAGTGGGCCGCACACAATCCACAAGTGTCCAGTGTCCAAAAGTGTACGCAGAGATTCAAAATCTCCATTATCCTCTCGTCACTTTGGTCACAGGCAGCTGTGCCATCGAGCGTGTCACATAGCGCTCAGATATCAGTGGGCCGCACACAATCCACAAGTGTCCAGTGTCCAAAAGTGTACGCATAGATTCAAAATCTCCATTATCCTCTCGTCACTTTGGTCACAGGCAGCTGTGCCATCGAGCGTGTCACATAGCGCTCAGATATCAGTGGGCCGCACACAATCCACAAGTGTCCAGTGTCCAAAAGTGTACGCAGAGATTCAAAATCTCCATTATCCTCTCGTCACTTTGGTCACAGGCAGCTGTGCCATCGAGCGTGTCACATAGCGCTCAGATATCAGTGGGCCGCACACAATCCACAAGTGTCCAGTGTCCAAAAGTGTACGCAGAGATTCAAAATCTCCATTATCCTCTCGTCACTTTGGTCACAGGCAGCTGTGCCATCGAGCGTGTAACATAGCGCTCAGATATCAGTGGGCCGCACACAATCCACAAGTGTCCACTGTCCACAAGTGTACGCAGAGATTCAAAATCTCCATTATCCTCTCGTCACTTTGGTCACAGGCAGCTGTGCCATCGAGCGTGTCACATAGCGCTCAGATATCAGTGGGCCGCACACAATCCACAAGTGTCCAGTGTCCAAAAGTGTAAGCAGAGATTCAAAATCTCCATTATCCTCTCGTCACTTTGGTCACAGGCAGCTGTGCCATCGAGCGTGTCACATAGCACTCAGATATCAGTGGGCCGCACACAATCCACAAGTGTCCAGTGTCCAAAAGTGTACGCAGAGATTCAAAATCTCCATTATCCTCTCGTCACTTTGGTCACAGGCAGCTGTGCCATCGAGCGTGTCACATAGCGCTCAGATATCAGTGGGCCGCACACAATCCACAAGTGTCCACTGTCCACAAGTGTGTGCAGAAATTCTAAATCTCCCCTGTCCTATAGACACCTTGTACCTTGTTTTACATTACTATATAGTTTGTTGGATTTTGTCTACATTTCTACCAAAAATGAGGAAGGCTGGTGGAAGAGGCCGTGGAATTGGGCGGGGGTTGGCAGCTGGTAATGATGGTGTTGGTGGTGGATCTGATGGTAGTGGCAAGAGCAAAATGGGACCAAATGCAGGAGGTGCTGACCCTGCGTCATCGTCTGTCTACATAAGGCCTCGAACGCTTAGTTTTCTAGGAGTTGGCAAACCGCTTTTAAAGGCAGAGCATCAGGAAAAAGTTTTGTCTTACATTGCTGACTCAGCCTCCAGCTTTATCGCCTCCTCTTCTTCAGTTGTAAAAAGTAAAAGCACTGAGTCGTCATTGGAGGCTCATGTTCATGAACCACACCTTTCCTTGTGTCCTTCACCCCAACCAAGATTGAAGGATGACGCAGGCCATACTACTGATTACTCCATGGAGCTGTTTTCACATACCATGCCTGGATTATCAAGTCAAATGGTGAGGCCAAGATGAATCTGACATGGAGTGCACTGATGCACAGCCGCTGATGGATGATTCTGCTGGTACATTCACTCAGAGCACTACATTGTCCTCGCAGTGTACAGAGCCAGATTTTGACCCTGATGAGACTCAGGTGCCCCTTCCCGCACACTATACCACCATACACGGTGACACAGAGAAAGGTGCACATGACATAGAAGAGGAGGTGATGGATGACCCAGCTGTTGACCCAGATTGGCATCCAATGGGGGAAGAGGGTGCTGCTTCCAATAGCTCAGATGAGGAGCATCCACAGCAGACATCGACATCGCAACAGCTGTTATCTGGCAGGCCCGGAGCACTCCAAAGACAGGTTCCAAACATCAAAAGAGTTGCTGGACAGCTTGTCCAGAGGGTCAAAAGTTCACAGCGTGCTAGGCCGCAAAATGTCTGCCAAAGTAGGAAGAGTGCAGTGTGGCAGTTTTTTGAACAAAATCCTCATGATCAGGCCAAGGTTATCTGTAAGAAGTGCGCAAAGACCTTTAGCCGAGGGAAAAATCTGAAAAATTTGAATACCAGTTGCATGCTTAGACATTTAACCAGCATGCACTTGCAAGCGTGGACACAACACCAAACCTCAAGTGCCACATGTGCAACTGATCACAACGAAGGTAGTCAGCAACGCTACATTGTTTCCCCCACTGTAAGCACACCGGTTAGCACAGCAGCAAATGTTGAGGTGTCGTTGCAAGGCCACAGCAGTCAGGGAATCCCACTGTTATATCAACGAAAGACTGATTCTAGGCCATCAGAAAGAACATCAACTCCATCACCATCATCAACCCTCTCTCAGTCCGCCCTGTCCACCGCTACTTCCACCATATGCAGCTCTCAAGTCCAGCTCACCCTCCCAGACACTATGAGTAGGTCAAGAAAGTACTCAGTCTCTCATCCGCGTACACTGGGTTTGAACGCCCACATTGCCAAACTAATCTCGTTTGAGATGATGCCCTTTCGGTTGGTGGAAAGCACAGCTTTCCGCGAACTCATGGCCTATGCAGTACCACGCTATGACCTACCCAGTCGCCACTTCTTCTCTCGCAAAGCCATCCCAGCCCTCCACCATCATGTGAAAGACCGCATTGTCCATGCACTCAAGCAGTCAGTGAGCGGAAAGGTGCACCTCACAACTGATGCATGGTCCAGTCGGCATGGCCAGGGCCGTTACGTGTCCATCACTGCGCACTGGGTTAATGTGGTGGATGCAGGGTCCACAGTGGACAGCGGTGGTGGGACAGTGCTGCCTAGCCCACGGTCTAGGAAACAGTTGGCTGTAGGCGTTCGACCCTCCTCCTTCTCCTCCTCCTCCAGAAGCGACAGCTCGTCCACAGAGCGCAGTCGTACGAGCACTCCATCTGCAGCTGCCACTGTTGCACACGATGTGTCCCCCTATCGAGCAGCTAGTGGAAAGCGTCAGCAGGCTGTGTTGCAGATGATGTGTTTGGGCGACAGACACACCGCCGAGGTGCTGGCCGAGTACTTGAAGCAACAAACTGAGTCATGGCTGGGCAGTGTACATCTTGAGGCAGGCAAGGTAGTTAGTGATAACGGCCGTAATTTTGTGGCAGCCATAGCCCTTTCAAAACTCAGCCACATACCTTGCTTGGCTCACACCTTGAACCTGGTGGTGCAGTGCTTCCTCAAAAATTATCCGGAGTTAACAGCCCTGCTCCAGAAGGTGCGAAGACTGTGCGCGCACATCCGCCGGTCGCCTGTACACTCCGTTCGTATGCAGAAGCTGCAGCGATTGCTCCACCTTCCCAACCACCGCCTCATTATCGACATTGCAACAAGGTGGAACTCCACCCTGCACATGGTGGAGCGGCTGTGCGAGCAGAGGCAGGCCATAATGCATTTGTGGGAGGATACACAGCCAGGCACTTTGAGAGCAGACATGGAGTTGACAGGCGTGCAGTGGTCGAAGCTGAAAGACCTTTGTAAAGTCCTTCAGTGTTTTGAGGAATGCACACGGCTGGTAAGCGCAGACGACGCCATCCTAAGCATGAGCATCCCACTTATGCGTCTGCTCATGCAAACTTTGACGCACCTTAAGGATCAGGCGTCTGCAGCCAATGTTGATGAGGAGGAAGAGGAGGAGGGAATCCTTGATGACATTCAGCCATTGTCTGCTCAGGGACCTCTCCTGGACGAGGTGGAGGAAGAAGAGGAGGAGGAGGAGGATGATGGGGATGATTACTTAGGGGAGGAGGATGCATCTCGTGGGGCAAGTGAAAATGTTGGCGTGGCAAGGTCTGGTACAGGGTTTGTGCGTGACTGGAGGGATGTGGATTTGCCAGAAAGTGCTCCTCCACCCAGCACTCGCAGTGCATCATTGACACCGGGAACATTGGCCCACATGTCAGATTATGCCTTGCGGATCCTAAAAAGGGACCCCCGCATTGCCAAAATGATGAACGATGACGACTACTGGTTGGCCAGAATCCTGGATCCACGCTATAAAGGCAAATTACAAAACATCATGCCACAGGAGAACCTTGACCTAATATTGGCTAATAAACAAGCAACTCTGGTAAATCGGTTGCTTGAGGCATTCCCAGCACACAGCAGCGTTGATGGTTCTCACACGAGCCGTACGGGCCGGGGGCAGCTTGGCAGAGGAGTTCGTGGTGCACACAGCAGAAGTGGCGTTGGAGACAGGGGTTTCATGACAATGTTGTGGACTGATTTTTCAAATACCGCTCACACAACTGGTAATACTGCATCGATGGAAAGTGACAGGAGACAGCAGTTGTCAACTATGGTTACAAACTACTTTTCCTCCCATATCGATGTTCTCCCACACAGGTCATTCCCCTTTGACTATTGGGCCGCTAAACTGGACACCTGGCCTGAATTGGCCCAATATGCCTTACAGGAGCTCGCTTGCCCAGCTGCAAGTGTGCTATCGGAAAGAGTCTTCAGTGCAGCTGGATCAATCCTGACAGAAAAAAGGACCCATCTGTCTACCCAAAATGTGGATGATCTAACCTTCATTAAAATGAACCACGCATGGGTTTCCAAGGATTTTGTCCCAGCTTCCCCTGATGACACATAGGGTGACAGTAAAATGGCTTGCTTTGGTCCACCTCTTCCTGGTACTTCACCTATTTCACCTTTTGCATCAGTTGAATGTCCAACATCAACATATGCCACTTTCTAAAACTCCCTAACTGTGCTGCCTCCCCCCCCATGGCCGGGGTCACCACCTAGCGCACGACACCGTGCGAGTGCCGTTGCCCTGGACAGGTGGGTAGGCCGACTCTTGGGCGCGGGCACTGGCACAGGGTCCCTCATAGTGCAATCAAGTGTCTCTGACGGTGGTGGTGCACACCCGCCGTCAGACACACCGCTGTACTATGAGGGGCCCAGTGCCAGTACCGACGCCCACGAGTGTGCCCCCCTTGCTTGGCCAGGGCCCCAGCATTTGCAATCTTTACCTCTCCCTGCTCCTCCGCTGTGTAATCTGGGCCGTCAAATCCATACTGTGCCTGACACCGTCTGAGCCTGCCTCCTGATGTATAGACATATATTTTGAATGTGTACGCTATCCATACATGTTATCCAGGGATATGGTACCCTTTCTAACCTTTGTGCAATGACGTGCAATCCATACTGGGCCTAACACCGTCTGAGCCTGCCTCATGCTGTATAGACATATATTTTGAATGTGTACGCTATCCATACATATTATCTGGGGATACGGTACCCCTTCTAACCTTTGTGCAATGACGTGCAATCCATACTGGGCCTAACACCGTCTGAGCCTGCCTCATGCTGTATAGACATATATTTTGAATGTGTACGCTATCCATACATGTTATCCAGGGATACGGTACCCTTTCTAACCTTTGTACAATGACGTGCAATCCATACTGTGCCTAACACCGTCTGAGCCTGCCTCATGCTGTATAGACATATATTTTGAATGTGTACGCTATCCATACATGTTATCCGGGGATACGGTACCCCTTCTAACCTTTGTGCAATGACGTGCAATCCATACTGGGCCTAACACCGTCTGAGCCTGCCTCATGCTGTATAGACATATATTTTGAATGTGTACGCTATCCATACATGTTATCCAGGGATACGGTACCCTTTCTAACCTTTGTGCAATGACGTGCAATCCATACTGGGCCTAACACCGTCTGAGCCTGCCTCATGCTGTATAGACATATATTTTGAATGTGTACGCTATCCATACATGTTATCCGGGGATACGGTACCCCTTCTAACCTTTGTGCAATGACGTGCAATCCATACTGGGCCTAACACCGTCTGAGCCTGCCTCATGCTGTATAGACATATATTTTGAATGTGTACGCTATCCATACATGTCATCCAGGGATACGGTACCCTTTCTAACCTTTGTGCAATGACGTGCAATCCATACTGGGCCTAACACCGTCTGAGAAAACCAAAAGCAAAACACAAAACAAATATCCTGGAATAAAAAAGTAAAAAAATATTGCAAAAATTGCATGAAGGTAGTAATAATAGTAATAATAAGGGTATTTAGTTAACATAATTTTGCCGTGACGTGGCGGGATGGCTTCTACATTATTTTGATCAAAATTATGTTAACTAAATACCCTTATTATTACTATTATTACTACCTTCATGCAATTTTTGCAATATTTTTTTACTTTTTTATTCCAGGATATTTGTTTTGTGTTTTGCTTTTGGTTTTCTCTGTGTAAAGGTCATGTGTTCATATGCAATTACATTTTGCATGCACATTAATTTACTTTTTCTGCTCAGACCCAGTTTCTCATTTTTTTCATTGTGCATTCTGTGCATATAAGGGTGTGACCGCCCTGTTTCTGAGTTGGAAAATCCATCCTGTCTGGCCTATACTATTACTGGTGGTTCAGTCCCTCTGTCCTTGTTCACATTTACGTCACTTGACAAGTGGAAAGGTTTTAAATACAAGAGTTAGGACTGTCCCACAAGGGTTGCCGTGACGTGGCGGGATGGCTTCTACATTATTTTGATCAAAATTATGTTAACTAAATACCCTTATTATTACTATTATTACTACCTTCATGCAATTTTTGCAATATTTTTTTACTTTTTTATTCCAGGATATTTGTTTTGTGTTTTGCTTTTGGTTTTCTCTGTGTAAAGGTCATGTGTTCATATGCAATTACATTTTGCATGCACATTAATTTACTTTTTCTGCTCAGACCCAGTTTCTCATTTGTTTCATTGTGCATTCTGTGCATATAAGGGTGTGACCGCCCTGTTTCTGAGTTGGAAAATCCATCCTGTCTGGCCTATACTATTACTGGTGGTTCAGTCCCTCTGTCCTTGTTCACATTTACGTCACTTGACAAGTGGAAAGGTTTTAAATACAAGAGTTAGGACTGTCCCACAAGGGTTGCCGTGACGTGGCGGGATGGCTTCTACATTATTTTGATCAAAATTATGTTAACTAAATACCCTTATTATTACTATTATTACTACCTTCATGCAATTTTTGCAATATTTTTTTACTTTTTTATTCCAGGATATTTGTTTTGTGTTTTGCTTTTGGTTTTCTCTGTGTAAAGGTCATGTGTTCATATGCAATTACATTTTGCATGCACATTAATTTACTTTTTCTGCTCAGACCCAGTTTCTCATTTGTTTCATTGTGCATTCTGTGCATATAAGGGTGTGACCGCCCTGTTTCTGAGTTGGAAAATCCATCCTGTCTGGCCTATACTATTACTGGTGGTTCAGTCCCTCTGTCCTTGTTCACATTTACGTCACTTGACAAGTGGAAAGGTTTTAAATACAAGAGTTAGGACTGTCCCACAAGGGTTGCCGTGACGTGGCGGGATGGCTTCTACATTATTTTGATCAAAATTATGTTAACTAAATACCCTTATTATTACTATTATTACTACCTTCATGCAATTTTTGCAATATTTTTTTACTTTTTTATTCCAGGATATTTGTTTTGTGTTTTGCTTTTGGTTTTCTCTGTGTAAAGGTCATGTGTTCATATGCAATTACATTTTGCATGCACATTAATTTACTTTTTCTGCTCAGACCCAGTTTCTCATTTGTTTCATTGTGCATTCTGTGCATATAAGGGTGTGACCGCCCTGTTTCTGAGTTGGAAAATCCATCCTGTCTGGCCTATACTATTACTGGTGGTTCAGTCCCTCTGTCCTTGTTCACATTTACGTCACTTGACAAGTGGAAAGGTTTTAAATACAAGAGTTAGGACTGTCCCACAAGGGTTGCCGTGACGTGGCGGGATGGCTTCTACATTATTTTGATCAAAATTATGTTAACTAAATACCCTTATTATTACTATTATTACTACCTTCATGCAATTTTTGCAATATTTTTTTACTTTTTTATTCCAGGATATTTGTTTTGTGTTTTGCTTTTGGTTTTCTCTGTGTAAAGGTCATGTGTTCATATGCAATTACATTTTGCATGCACATTAATTTACTTTTTCTGCTCAGACCCAGTTTCTCATTTCTAACACCGTCTGAGCCTGCCTCATGCTGTATAGACATATATTTTGAATGTGTACGCTATCCATACATGTTATCCGGGGATACGGTACCCCTTCTAACCTTTGTGCAATGACGTGCAATCCATACTGGGCCTAACACCGTCTGAGCCTGCCTCATGCTGTATAGACATATATTTTGAATGTGTACGCTATCCATACATGTTATCCAGGGATACGGTACCCTTTCTAACCTTTGTGCAATCACGTGCAATCCATACTGGGCCTAACACCCTCTGAGCCTGCCTCATGCTGTATAGACATATATTTTGAATGTGTACGCTATCCATACATGTTATCCGGGGATACGGTACCCCTTCTAACCTTTGTGCAATGAAGTGCAATCCATACTGGGCCTAACACCGTCTGAGCCTGCCTCATGCTGTATAGACATATATTTTGAATGTGTACGCTATCCATACATGTTATCCGGGGATACGGTACCCCTTCTAACCTTTGTGCAATGACGTGCAATCCATACTGGGCCTAACACCGTCTGAGCCTGCCTCATGCTGTATAGACATATATTTTGAGTGTGTACGCTATCCATACATGTTATCCAGGGATACGGTACCCTTTCTAACCTTTGTGCAATGACGTGCAATCCATACTGGGCCTAACACCGTCTGAGCCTGCCTCATGCTGTATAGACATATATTTTGAATGTGTACGCTATTCATACATGTTATCCGGGGATACGGTACCCCTTCTAACCTTTGTGCAATGACGTGCAATCCATACTGGGCCTAACACCGTCTGAGCCTGCCTCATGCTGTATAGACATATATTTTGAATGTGTACGCTATCCATACATGTTATCCAGGGATACGGTACCCTTTCTAACCTTTGTGCAATGACGTGCAATCCATACTGGGCCTAACACCGTCTGAGCCTGCCTCATGCTGTATAGACATATATTTTGAATGTGTACGCTATCCATACATGTTATCCGGGGATACGGTACCCCTTCTAACCTTTGTGCAATGACGTGCAATCCATACTGGGCCTAACACCGTCTGAGCCTGCCTCATGCTGTATAGACATATATTTTGAATGTGTACGCTATCCATACATGTTATCCAGGGATACGGTACCCCTTCTAACCTTTGTGCAATGACGTGCAATCCATACTGGGCCTAACACCGTCTGAGCCTGCCTCATGCTGTATAGACATATATTTTGAATGTGTACGCTATCCATACATGTTATCCGGGGATACGGTACCCTTTCTAACCTTTGTGCAATGACGTGCAATCCATACTGGGCCTAACACCGTCTGAGCCTGCCTCATGCTGTATAGACATATATTTTGAATGTGTACGCTATCCATACATGTTATCCAGGGATACGGTACCCCTTCTAACCTTTGTGCAATGACGTGCAATCCATACTGGGCCTAACACCGTCTGAGCCTGCCTCATGCTGTATAGACATATATTTTGAATGTGTACGCTATCCATACATGTTATCCGGGGATACGGTACCCCTTCTAACCTTTGTGCAATGACGTGCAATCCATACTGGGCCTAACACCGTCTGAGCCTGCCTCATGCTGTATAGACATATATTTTGAATGTGTACGCTATCCATACATGTTATCCGGGGATACGGTACCCTTTCTAACCTTTGTGCAATGACGTGCAATCCATACTGGGCCTAACACCGTCTGAGCCTGCCTCATGCTGTATAGACATATATTTTGAATGTGTACGCTATCCATACATGTTATCCAGGGATACGGTACCCTTTCTAACCTTTGTGCAATCACGTGCAATCCATACTGGGCCTAACACCGTCTGAGCCTGCCTCATGCTGTATAGACATATATTTTGAATGTGTACGCTATCCATACATGTTATCCGGGGATACGGTACCCCTTCTAACCTTTGTGCAATGACGTGCAATCCATACTGGGCCTAACACCGTCTGAGCCTGCCTCATGCTGTATAGACATATATTTTGAATGTGTACGCTATCCATACATGTTGTCCGGGGATACGGTACCCCTTCTAACCTTTGTGCAATGACGTGCAATCCATACTGGGCCTAACACCGTCTGAGCCTGCCTCATGCTGTATAGACATATATTTTGAATGTGTACGCTATCCATACATGTTATCCAGGGATACGGTACCCTTTCTAACCTTTGTGCAATCACGTGCAATCCATACTGGGCCTAACACCGTCTGAGCCTGCCTCATGCTGTATAGACATATATTTTGAATGTGTACGCTATCCATACATGTTATCCAGGGATACGGTACCCCTTCTAACCTTTGTGCAATGACGTGCAATCCATACTGGGCCTAACACCGTCTGAGCCTGCCTCATGCTGTATAGACATATATTTTGAATGTGTACGCTATCCATACATGTTATCCGGGGATACGGTACCCTTTCTAACCTTTGTGCAATGACGTGCAATCCATACTGGGCCTAACACCGTCTGAGCCTGCCTCATGCTGTATAGACATATATTTTGAATGTGTACGCTATCCATACATGTTATCCAGGGATACGGTACCCTTTCTAACCTTTGTGCAATCACGTGCAATCCATACTGGGCGTGAGAACGGCTGGCGAGCTGTTAAGCAAGCTACAGCACCTGTCCAGGCAAGTACAGGGATTCCCTAGCGAGGAGACTTATTTGATTGTTTTCTATGTTTGGACAGCAATTTTTGGGGAGCACTATACTCTGGAGAATGATAGATGGGTCCCACCATACACTGGAACATTCCAAAGGTGGACATCAGACACTGGAGCAGCATTTACAGGGCCCATTATACACTAGAGCATTAGAAATGGGGCCCATTATGTTTGGAGCATTATTTGGGCCCATAAGACAGTGGAGCTTCATCCATGGGGACCAACATATACTGTAGCATTATGTGGAGCTCATCATATACTGTTTCAAACATTATATGGGACCAATGATTTTGTATGGAGAAATAGATGGGCCTCGTCATGAGATGTAAAAAGTGAGGTATTTTTCATTGTACTATACCGCTATTTCTCTGCCGTATCGGAGCATGATTAGTTGTGGTATGTGTTAAAGGGGCGCTCTTTCGCCCAGGGCACATGAAAACCTGCAGCCAGCCCTCCCCCCCCACAAATTTAGCCAAATAGCCCCCATTTTTCAGTGCGTAACTTGTATTATGAAGTTAATTAAGGTTGTCAAGCTTAAGTAAGAAGAATTGATGCTTTTGGCATTCAAATGGGCACTGTAGGTGTGTTTCCTGTCCTCCTCTCACTGCCGACTTTTATTCCCCATTGACTTACATTGGGTTTCGTGTTTCGGGATGACCCCGACTTTTCCCTATAATCGGACGATCTTGCTCGACCCGACTTTTGGAAAAGTCGGGTTTCACGAAACGAAACGCGACCCTAAAAAAGCAAAAGTCGCTCAACTCTAGTGTTGGAGAACAGAATTCCAGAGTAAGGGGGATATTCAAGAGAAGACAAGATTGGGTGAGGAACGTATGAGTGTGGAGGAAAAAAGAAGGTCTTGGGAGGACCAGAAGAGACAGATTAACTAAAAAATAATGATTAAAAAGTGGAATCACTGTTCTGTACTAATTTAATTTAGATGTTCATATTATAAGATGCATCACCCATTCTTAAAAACACGTCTATGCTGTATAATAACATGGCATGCATGGTCTATATGAGAAAAGGCAGTATGTGTGGGGAAATTCTTGCAATTACTTACTCAAAGTCAATATTTTCAACCTTGCTAGTATAGAGTGGGAGCTGGCAGTGTTGTGTGAGAATATAGAATAATGCGGGAAGGCATATACCTCTATTATTCCCGTATAGCTCCTATCAGCATGGAGCAGAAATGGTGCTACTTAGAAACAGTGACGCACCTTTTTATGTTCCAGTTTTACTCAGGTTCTTGACAGGATTTGGTTTAATCAGGAAACCTCTCCTGCTGGGTTCACGCAAAGGCGGGTGGTTCGGAAAATAAAAATATGTGCTGTGTTAAGCAAACAGGAGACCATCTGGCTTCTCATTACCATCTAGATTGAAAGGAAGTACTCTTTTAGGAAGTGTTCTGGAGAAAAATCTGACACGAGAAGAGATCATTTATTACACACAGAACGGTGCGCACGGATAATTCTCCCCTCTGGAGTGCTCCTCTATTGAACCAAGTTCAATCCCATTCCTGTGTTCAATTGACAATCTATCTGTTTCTTGGTGTTTTTTGATAACCGAATGTGAGTTCCGTGAAAAGCTCAGAAGGAGATGGATTAAGCAGCTAAATGTAATGTTTAATTGCGTATAGGAATATTTATAGAACACAGCACGCTGAGAGAAATAAGGGACCTGTGTGAATAAAAAGGCTCCTGTAATAATAGTCTACGACGGCCTTTCAGTATGAGATGGCAACACATATTTAAAGCGCAGAAAATCAATGGAAACAGAAGGTTTAATGAAATTATATGGAAGAAAAAAATAAATAACAGCGCTGCTGATCAGAAGGAACAAAGAATTTACACAATACATTTTCCTATTCTGTGTAGACTGTATTAGATGTTCTCTTAATAAAGGAAAATTTTATTTCAAGGAGACTTTAAAGGGGTTATGCCACAAAGAAAACCCCAACATACAATATTAGCACCTATTCACATCATACAATGGGTGGGTGGGGGTGAGATCTTTGACTTAGTAACTGACTCTATGAAGGAAGAGAGTTGCTAGGTTTTAGTGGTTCCCGCTCTTGCAGCCTTGATCCATCTATATATTATGAAGATTAATTCCACAGCTGGCAGACACTTCTTTCAGTAGAGAAGTGGATACAGTTGCACTGAGTCTAGTGCTAGGCAATTCTTTGTGAGCCCGAACTTGAGTATAAATTGTAGAAAACTGGCAGACAGATCTGTACAACTATTGTGATGTGTTTAGCTTAAAGCATTAGCTTGGGTCAATGCAGCTGGGTCTACTTCTCAGCTGAGAGCAGAACTAGGCGTGTCGGGGTTCCTGCCTCTAAGGCTAGGGTAATACGACCGTTTTTCCTCTTATCCGAAAAGATTGGTCCGTTTGTGTTAATCACTTTCTGATCAGAGTGTGATCCCAATATGATACGATTTTCTCAGATGTGGAGAATAAAAAAAAGTCTCCATCTTCTTTATTATGTCAGTCCATGTGGTCTAATTTGTTCTGTGGACTCAGACATGAATGACTGAGTGAAATCTGATAATCAAATGCAACATGTGCATGCTGCGATCTTTTTCCTTGGACGCAGAGCTAAGCAAAAACATCCAGCTTAGCTATAGCAGACATTGACTACTAACAGCAAGCAAGCTAAAATGATTAAGCACAGGAGGCACCTGAGGAAACATCAGCAGACTAAACCAGATAGAGCAGCAGGGCTCTCAGTCAAAATACTGACAGTCCGGCATGCCCCAGGATCAGCTGAGATGGACTGTCACTCCCACAATCAACAGTTCAACGCACTCCACATTCCATAGGGCGGCTGAGCTGTCACAGCTTTCTTAGGCCACAGTCTGTTATAAAACTGTGACACCTAGTAATCCTTATATTTGCCATTGAACCTACTATACGATAAAAACTAAGCAACAGAAGGTGTGGCATGATAAGTTGAAGTCATCAAGAGAAATGAAAGAAAAGAATTATATGATTAGTGATTGGTCAATTTCTTGAGAAGAAGCAGGTGGTGGAAGGTGTTCAGTATTACAGCAAAGATCTTTCAAAAATCAGTCATTATTAATTTATTGCTGATTGCTAAATTTGTTTTGTCAATGATTGGAATGAGATCCTGACATGCCCATCATCAATATCTATAGAATGTGTGTCAGTTGACCTGCATCCCACCTGGTAAGGTAGAAACTGGCTTTCATCCCTCGGAGGAGACTAAAGAGATTGCCATGCATTGCAGCACTCACATTGCTCTTGGGTTTTGTCTGTGAGAGGGCAACAGTGTGAACATGCCCTTACACTCTTCACGTATACCAACTTATGCTCTGGCTTATCTCTATTATTTTGCTGTAGTTTCTTGTTCTTTGAACAAATGTAATGTGGACCGGGGTTATAGTCAGATCTCTGCTCATACTCCTCTAGCAGGAAGACAGTCACCTTTTCCTGCTAATCACCTATGGGCTAATCCCAGCAATAACTCTGTCTGCCCCAGCAGTCTGTTGCTGGGCAGACCTAACCTTTCACTTACATTCTAACACAACATGCATTACTTTCCTACATTAATATTCCATTACATCTTACATATGTAGCACAGTAGCTTTGATGTCTTCAAATCATGGAAGCTGGTCCACCTCACACAAACAGTGGTGTGACCTCCCTTTCTGAGCAATATATTTCATTTTTTTAGCTTCCCATGTATGGGTGTTTCAGTCTGGCCTTGTCCTGCTCTGCCCTCATTCACATTGACATAGTTTGACACGCGATAAGGTTCTAATACTAGAGACATGTTAGGACTAGAGATGAGCGACTTAGCCTTTTTTCGGGTCGAGTCGGGCTTCATGAAACCCGACTTTCTCAAAAGTCGGGTCGAATGAAATCGGCCGATTATCGCGAAAAGTCGAAGGCCGACTGAAACACAAAACCCAATGCAAGTCAATGGGGAACCAAGGTCGGCAGGGAGTGGAGGACAGGAAACACACCTACAGTGCCCATTCTAATGCCCAAAACATCAATTCTTATTACTTAAGCTTGTCAACCTTAATTTACTTAAAAATAATAGTTAGGCATTGAAAACTGGGGGTTATTTGGCTAAAGTTGTGGGGGGGTAGGGCTGGCTCCAGATTTTCATGGGCCCTGGGCCAAAGAGTGTCACTGAGCTCTTTTAACACATGCCACAATTCATGATCCTCTGATACGGCAGAGAAATAGCGGTATAGTACAATGAAAGATACTTCACTTCTTACATCTCATGACTGATATCCATTTTAAATTCTCCAATAGCTCCAAAAACGGACAGTATATTACTCCATACAGTATTATGGCCACCGCATAGTGCGCTATACAGAGTAATGAGGCCCATATATTTCTCCATACAGAATCATTGGTCCCATATAATGTTTGAAGCAGTATATGATGAGCTCCACATAATGCTACATTATATGTTGGTCCCCATAGATGAAGCTCCATTGTGTTATGGGCGCAAATAATGCTCCATATATAATGGACCCCATTTCTAATGCTCCAGTGCATAATGGGCCCTGTAAATGCTGCTCCAGTGTCTGATGTCCACCTTTGGAATGCTCCAGTGTATGGTGGGACTCATATATCATTCTCCAGAGTATAGTGCTCCCCAAAAAGAGCTGACCCAACATTGAAAACAATTAAATAAGTCTCCTCGCTAGGGAATCCCTGTACTAGTCTGGACTCCTCATCGTCCCCATCTTCCATCTCACTGCACTTGGACTGTTTAGGCAGATGGCGTACAGACGTGATGTCATCGCACTCTCTGACCAGAATGTCACTGTCAGGAAACGCGGAAGACGTCACGGCGGTGGAGCAGGGAGAGGTAAGTATTTCAACTTTGCAAGTGCTGTGATCCTGAGCAAGCAGGGGGGCCCACTTGTTGGCGACGGCACTGGCACAGGGCCCCTCATAGTACGGCGGTGTGTCTGACGGCGGCTTGGCCCTCCCACCAGCAGAGACACTTTTGTGTACTATGAGGGGCCCTGTGCCAGTGACATCGCCCATGAGTATGCCCCCCCACCTGCTCAAGGAACCTGCACTTTCATCTGCAGCTTCCTCTTTGTCACCGTGTAAAATGGAACTGTATATGGGAAGGGTAACCTGAGTTTCATCAGGGTCAGATTCAGGTCGTGTAGCGTGCGAGGGGAATGTAGTGGTCTGGGTCATTGTACCAGCAGATTCATCAAGCAGTGGCTGGGCATCAGTGCACTTGTGGCTCCCCCAGGAGTACGTTCGCCACAGTGGCATTACCTTCCTGCTAGGGAGTGTGATGTCATGCTTGGGAGCAATGAAGGATCTCTCTAGCAGTTAAGCCAACACACAACACAGTTCCCACTCCAGGCCAGCAGGGAGAGCTCTGAACCTGACTGCTGAGGAGCTGCTCTCTGTGGTCGGGAGGAGGTAAGTTAGGGCAGTCTGTGAAGGGAAGGGGAAGTGTGTGGACGTGAAAAGGGGAGCTGGAGGATGAGCAGAGTTAAGGCTCACTCCTAGCTGGCGCGCATGGTCGGGATTCCGGTCTCTGAGTTTGTAGGGACACTGACGGTCCTGCAGCAGAAACCGGAGGAAGTAGCAGCTGTAAATGCTCTGTTCCCAACTAAGGCTCGGTGGCCCCAGCAGCGACGTGTGTGAGCCAGAAGGAAAAGGCTATGGCTGCCTGCCATACGAGAAAGTTCCAAAAGAGAGTCAACAGGGGGAACTTCAGTGAACTCAGTACTGCGAGTACCTCAGATAAGCGCTAGAACGGAGGCCACACTACCTATCTGCAGAGAGAGAATTCCAAATTTGCTTCCAGGCTGATCAACTCTTTCTCTATCTGTACTCTAGGTCCTGGACGGCACTTACCAAGTACAGGTAAAGGAACTGCATGACTGTGTCTGTCATCTTTCTCCTGCGCCTGGCGCACGGCTCTGCTACATCCTGCACTGCACACCATCTACCAACTCTTTCATCTGCCCTGCGACAACGGCCCTACCTGTGCAGGGCTTCTACATCTTAGCTGCACCACAACATCTGTACCAGAGAAGCGACACTGCAGCGCGGGTCAATCTGACCAGAAACCACAGGTGGCATCATGTATCATTCACCTATAAACATTATTCACCCCTTTGCATGGACGCCCAGGGCCACGTAACGGGTCATCACTACCAACGTGACACATCCCTCTGAGACACCGTCCCGGTACCGATTAACCCCACTGCCCTGGCTGGCCACCCACACTCCATGTCAGATTCATCTTGGACTGGGAAATTCACGATTTGACTTAATAACCCAGGCATGGTATGATAGAAAGAGCTACAAGGACTAATGTGAAGTGTGGCCTGCTGCATCATTCTCTTTTGGTGGGGGTGAAGGACACAAGGAAAGAGGTTCTTCCTGACCAGGAGCCAGCACTTGACGACTCAGTGCTTGCATTTTTTGAAACTTCAGAAGAGGAGGGCATATTTGCTGGAGTCTGTTTCGGCAATATAAGCCAAAACCAGTTCCTGATGCTCCGGCTTTAAAAGCGGTTAACCTACTCCCAGAAAAGGTAGCCTTCCAGGCATTCCAGAGCCAGACCATGATGCAGGCTCAACACCTCCTGCCGTAGCTGCTATTGTGCTTTTGCCACTACCAGCAGATGCACCACCACCATCAGCACCAGCTGGCCCCTCCACAACCACGTCCGTGGCCTCTTCCACCAAACTTCAAAATGTTACAGAACATGAACCCAAAATAACATCAGATATATGGTACTGTATCAGAAGCATACAGATCTATATAGTCAAAGGATGATTGTCAATCTCCCTATATATTCCATCAGTCACACAGAGACGCTCACAGGCCCAGTATGGATTAGACAAGAATATAAAAAGTAGAAAAAGGGTACAATATCATCAGATAGCAGGTATATATAGTATAGTTTAAACATTCTAAATCTCCGTAGATATTTCAGGAGGCAGACACCGTCGCTCTCAGGCTCAGTATGGATTACACCACAATATTAAAAGCCGTAAAACGGTAATGGATCTGAAGAGTACAGCTGTACACAGTGTAGGGGTCATTGTTGTCAATCTCAGTAATTATTTCCACAGTCAGAAAATAACTCTCACTTGATCAGTTTGGATTAGACTAGAATATAAAAAGCAGTAAATGGGTAATGTATCACAAGCGTAGAGCTGTATACACGAGTGTTGGGGTAATTTTTAAATGTACATGTAAATTGCAGGAGTAACCCACAGACTGTCACACACTCAGGATGGATCACACCACAATATAACAAGAAGATCCGCAAGAAATAATCACACATGTGGGACAATGTTCCAGGTGTCAATGATACACTTAGAGTGGTGGGTGGAGGAGGACTTCCTGGCAGAAAGGGTACAGTATCACCAGATAACAGGTTTATATAGCATAGTTTAAACATTAAAAATGTACATCTATATATTCAGGAGTAGTGTTGAGCCACCCCGCTAGTGTTCCAGTTCGTTTTGGTTCGTCGAACAAGAGGCAAGTTCGTCGAATGTTTGTCGAACGTTCGACGAACAACGTCGAACACCATTGAAAACAATGGCAGGCAGACACAAACACATACAAACACATAGAAAACAATTACAAAACACCTTAAAAGGTGTCCCAAAGCAGACAAAATGCTCAGAATACAAAAATAACATATGGAAAACGGGTGGAGGAGTAAAAGGAGGAGGAGGAGATACAGATATAGGCATGTCATGCCCTTATGAAGTCAAGAAAGGCTGGAATAAAAATGTAAAATACCAAAAAACAGTAAAAATCTGAAATCGAAGACGATCATATACCGTCGGACTTCCCACCATAAATTAGCCCAACTGCTGATCGGGGGGCGTTATTCCCACGAACCTCCGAACAGCGTCCATGAAGGCAAAGTGTTTGGTTTCCGGGTTCAGTATGGTTGCAAAGCTGAACCTTAAAGGAATGTCCAGAAGGGCACCACCAGGAGTGGAACCTGCGGCTTAATTCGACTCCACCCGGGAAACCTCAACCATGCCAGCTACAGAAAAGATTGACAGATTGCAAGCTTTGTTGATTCTGTGGGTGGTGGTGGATGTTTTTAGTTGTGCTAGCGATTTGTCAGGTTAATTCCATTAACGAACGAGACTCCGGCATGCCCCCGCGGTACGCGTCAAGCTTACTAGAGGGACACGCGAGGCTCTGGCACGCGAGATCGATCAATAACAGCTCTGTCGTGCCCTTACATGACTGGGGCTGCATGCGCGCTACACTGAAAGGTCTAGCGTGTGTCGCTTACAGGTGCAGATAACCCGCTGAACCCCGTTAGTGATGGGGATCCGGGATTCCAATTCATCCCCGCGAACGAGGATTTACCAGTAAGTGCAGGTCAAACGGAATTCTGGAATTAAAATTACGTGTCCCAACCACAGGTGGTGTAGCTTGCTTTACAGCTGGGCTCCTATGCTGAGTAGCACGCAGTTCTTACATAAACAGGCGGCATAGCTTGATTCACTGGTGGGCTCCTCTGCTGATTAGCAGACAGTGCTACAAGGCCCAAAAGGATTTTCTGGACAAGATGCGGTAAAAAATAATTAGAAACACACACGGTGTAGCTCCTTGACAGGTGTACTACACCGCTTGCTACCACACACCGCTACTATGCCATGAAACAGTCTATTAATACTGAAAACCATTATTAATGTGAAAATGAAGTTACGCTTTGGGTGAACGAACCGTTCTCGAACGGAACCTCGAACAGCCGAATTTTAAGCAAAGTGTTCGAGTTCGACGAACGGCTCGAACACCGCCCAAAACAGCTGGAATTTTAACTTGGCGAACAGGTCGATTCGAACACCGCTCATCTCTAATCAGGAGGCAGACTCAGATGTTCTCAGGCCCAGTATGGATTCGACAAGATTGTAGAAAGTTGAGAAAGGGTACAGTATCACCCGATAACAGGTATATATGTAGCATAGTTTACACATGAAAAACCTATGTCTATATATCAGGAGGCATACTCAGAGGGTCTCAGGCCCAGTATGGATTTGGCGCGATTGTACAAAGATGAGAAAGGGTACAGTATCACCGAATAACAGGTATATATAGCATAGTTTAAACATTAAAAACCTATGTCTATATATCCGGAGGCAGACTCAGACGGTCTCAGGCCCAGTATGGATTCAACGTGATTGTTTAAAGTTGAGAAAGGGTACAGTATCACTGGATAGCAGGTATATATAGCATAGTTTAAACATTAAAAATCTACGTGTATATTTCCGGAGTCCGACAAAGACACTCACAGCCTCAGTATGGATTAGACAAGAATCTAAAAAGTAGAAAAAAAGGGGAAAAGGTGTTATGTATTCGAAGCGTACACCAGTATACACTGTTGGGGCATTTTTCAATCTTCATATATATTTCAGTCTCAGTAAGACAGTCCAGACTCTCCGCAAGAGGAAACGAGATGGATACAAGTACAGACGGAAAAAATCACGGTAAAAACTCCCAGGAGAATTCTCAGAGGCGATGCTGACCCTCAATTACTTTGTCTGTGGAGACAGCGAAAACAGTTCTTGTGAAGAAAGTTTTGCTGTATCACAGTACTGTGGAACCCATCACCGTTACTCATCTCCATCAAATTGTGATCAAAGGGACAGATGTAGACATTGTCCTCACTGCCTATCATGATCAGTCAGGCAACTTTAGAGTGCAAAAGACACAAGCCACAGGCCGTAGGCGATTCTATTGGATTGGCATGAGAGGACACATTTAAAAATGTGGGCAGGAATGTCACAAGTCTGTGAGTCGGAAAACCGTGAAAGCTGATGATAAACCACCACTGCATCTCATTGCGAGTTGACGTCCATAACAAATGGAAGCCATTGATCATCTGAAATAGAGCCCAGCAGGACAGGGCATAGCTACATCTTAACCATCATCTATCATTTCACCAAATTTGTATTGGCAGTCCCAGTGAAGTATTTAACAGGCCAGACTACACAGTGGTGGAGCAGGGAGAGGTAAGTATTGCAAGTGCTGGTGCCCAGAGCAAGCAGGGGGGGCCCACTCATGGACGGCGATACTGGCACAGGGCCCCTCATAGTACGCCGGTGTGTCTGACGGCAGGTGTGCACCCCCACCGTCAGAGACACTTGATTCTACTTTGAGGGACCTTGTGCCAGTGCCATTGCCAAAGAGTGTGCCCACCCACCTGTCCAGGGCAACGGCACTCGCACGGGTGCATGCGCCAGGTGGTGACCCCGGCCCTGTGGGGGGAGGCTTCCCAGTTAGGGAGGTGGAAAAAATGGCATATGTTGATGTTGGACATTCAGCAGCTGCAAATGGAATAATTGGAGACGTCCGCGGAAGAGGAGGACAAAAGCAAGCCATTTTTCTGGCAACCTATGTGTCAGCAGGGGAGGGTGGGACAAAATCCTTTGAAACCCTTGCATGCTTCATTTTAATGAAGGATAGATCATCAACATTTTGGGTAGACAGACAGGTCCTTTTTTCTGTCAGGATTGATCAAGCAGCACTGAAGACTTGTTCAGATAACACACTAGCAGCAGGGCAAGCGAGCTCCTGTAAGGCATATTGTGCCAATTCAGGCCAGGTGTCAAGTTTACTGGCCCAATATTCAAAGGGGAATGACCGGTGAGGGAGAACATCGATATGGGAGGAGAAGTAGTTTGTTACCATAGTTGACAACGGCTGTCTCCTGTCACTTTCGATCGATGCAGTATTACCAGTCGTGTGAGCTGTACTTGAAAAATCAGTCCACAACATGGTCATGAAACCCCTGTGTCCAATGCCACTTCGGCTGTGTGCACCACAAACACCTCTTCCATGGTGCCCCCTACGGCTCATTGGAAAAACATCACCGCCGCTGTGTGCTGGGAATGCCTCAAACAAACGGTTTACCAGAGTTGCTTGTTTGTTAGCCAATATTAGCTCTAGGTTCTCCTGTGGCATGATGTTTTGGAATTTGCCTTTACAGCTTGGATCCAGGATGCTGGCCAACCAGTAGTCGTCATCGTTCATCATTTTGGCAATGCGGGGGTTCCTTTTTAGGATCTGCAAGGGATAATCAGACATGTGGGCCAATGTTCCAGGTGTCAATGATACACTGCGAGCGCTGGGTGGAAGAGCACTTTCTGGCAAATCAACATCCCTCCAGTCACGCACAAACTCTGTACCTGACCTTGCCATGCCAACATTTTTTCTTGCCCCTGAGAAGCATCCTTCTCCCCAAAATAATCATCCCCATCATCCTCCTCCTCCTCTTCCTCTTCTTCCTCCACCTCGTCCACGAGACATCCCTGAGCAGACAATGGCTGACTGTCATCAAGGCTTCCCTCCTCCTCTTCCTCCTCGGCTGCAGACGCCTGCTCCTTAATGTGCGTCAAAGTTTGCATGAGCAGACGCATAAGTTGGATGCTCATGCTTATGATGGCGTCGTCTGCGCTTACTAGCCGTGTGCATTCCTCAAAACACTGAAGGACTTTACAGAGGTCTGTCAGCTTCGAACACCGCACACCAGACAACTCCATGTCTGCCTGCAAACTGCCTGCCCATGTATCCTCCCACAAATGAATTACAGCCTGCCTCTGTTCGCACAGCCTCTGAACCATGTGCAGGGTGAAGTTCCACCTTGTATAACAGCAAGTAAGATAAAATATAACTTTTAATACATAACTCTAAAAATAATCAAACCTAAAGTGTCACAAAAAGAGATTAAAACGAGATGCCCATACATTGGGTAATCCCCAAAGGATAATTGAATGCACCCAAAAGCATCAGATAGGAGTATAGAATGCAGTTAATGTAATAACCAAGCAGCAATCTATATATATTGGATACAGCATAAAAAATAGCAAAATGCCATAGCCAATTGCACTCATATGTTTATATACTGGCTAAACCAAGGAAAGGGAGAAGAGGTTCATAGCCACAAATAGATGAGAATAATAATAAAAGGAACAATCTCACCAATATTTTGCAGACGGTCAGGAGTCTCCAGGGATACTCATCATACATATGGATAGGCAGCAGTGGGAGTACAATACCCTGTCACAACCCTCATAAGCTGACCATTATCTGATCCCCAGACTCAGAAGTGGGGCATCCGCCATCTTGGTTTCACAGGAAGTGTGGCGTCTTTGACCAGTGAGTGCTCTGTACCCATGAGGCTTTGCTTTGTGATGTCATGGGGCGGAGTTAATGTGAACTGTGGCGCGCACCTTGGGGAAGAATCACATAATGGAGGACAATTGATATGTAAAGTGAGAGTGAGTATACATGTGTGACTCACTGAATTAATTAGGATGGGGCTGTGTGGATCGCCCTGATGATACAAATAAGCCCTTTTTCCTCAGCTCACTGCAGACAGCAGATAGTATTGAGAGCAGGAGGATGTATCTCTTAGCTTTAGCACTGTGGCACTTTTGAACAAGTTAGTCCCCTGAAGAATTACTTGGATGAAACGCGTTGGGACGCTCCTTGAAGGGAAAGTGTAGGGCTTGTGCAATTTAGGGCTAGCTGTGGACTGCCCTTGTCAGGGCAGGAGTCTGGGGATCAGATAATGGTCAGCTTATGAGGGTTGTGACAGGGTATTGTACTCCCACTGCTGCCTATCCATATGTATGATGAGTATCCCTGGAGACTCCTGACCGTCTGCAAAATATTGGTGAGATTGTTCCTTTTATTATTATTCTCATCTATTTGTGGCTATGAACCTCTTCTCCCTTTCCTTGGTTTAGCCAGTATATAAACATATGAGTGCAATTGGCTATGGCATTTTGCTATTTTTTATGCTGTATCCAATATATATAGATTGCTGCTTGGTTATTACATTAACTGCATTCTATACTCCTATCTGATGCTTTTGGGTGCATTCAATTATCCTTTGGGGATTACCCAATGTATGGGCATCTCGTTTTAATCACTTTTGGTGACACTTTAGGTTTGATTATTTTTAGAGTTATGTATTAAAAGTTATATTTTATCTTACTTGCTGTTATACATTATACATTGTTGGGTGAGAATTCATTGTCAATCCCTGATTACTATTGGCATTTTTGCTGTATACTGAAGTTCCACCTTGTTGCAACGTCGATATTTAGGCGGTGCTTGGGAAGGTGGAGCAATCGCTGCAACTTCTGCATACGACTGGAGTGTACGGACGACCGGCGTATGTGCGAGCACAGTCTTCACACCTTATTGAGAAGGGGTGTTAACTCCAGATAATTAGTGAGGAAGCACTGCACCACCAGGTTCAAGGTGTGAGCCAGCCAAGGTATGTGTCTGAGTTTTGAAAGGGCTATGGCTGCCACAAAATTCCGGCCGTTATCACTAACTACCTTGCCTGCCTCAAGATATAGACTGCCCAGCCATGACTCAGTTTGTCGCTGCAAGTAGTCGGCCAGTACCTCCGCGGTGTGTCTGTTGTCGCCCAAACATATCATCTTCAACACAGCCTGCTGACGCTTACCACTAGCTGTTCGATAGTGGGACAACTCGTGTACAACACTGGCAGCTGCGGATGGAGTGCTCGTGCGACTGCGCTCTGTGTATGAGCTTTCGCTTCTGGAGGAGGGTCGAACGTCTACAGCCAACTGTTTCCAATACCGTGGGCTAGGCAGCACTATCCCACCGCCGCTGTCCCCTGTGGACCCTGCATCCACCACATTAACCCAGTGCGCAGTGATGGACACGTAATGGCCCTGGCCATGCCTACTGGACCATGCATCTGTTGTGAGGTGCACCTTTCCACTCACTGATTGCTTGAGTGCATGGACAATGTGGTCTTTCACATGCACGTGGAGAGCTGGGATGGCTTTTCGCGAAAAGAAGTGCCGACTGGGTAGGTCATAGCGTGGTATTGCGTAGGCCATGAGCTCGCGGAAAACTTTGCTTTCAACAAACCGGTAGGGTATCATCTCTAACGAGATTAGTTTGGCAATGTGGGCGTTCAAAGCCAGTGTACGCGGATGAGAGGATGAGTACTTTCTTGTCCTACTCATAGTCTCTGGTAGGGTGAGCTGGACTTGAGAGCTGCATATGGTGGAACTAGCGGTGGACATGGCGGTGTGAGAATCATGTGGGAATAGTGGATGAGGGCAGGTATATCTCGCCCAGATTCCTTTCCTATGTGGCCTAGTCTGGTCAGTATCGCACCTGCTTACTAATGGATAATGGGAGGTGGATATAAAAGGATGCCAGGTGGTTGTGTGAGTGTCTCAGCCTGGGAACACAGAGTGCCTGTCTGTGTGAGAGACACACGTGAGTGGAAGCAGTGCCCACTGCAACTGTGGTTTGGCTGGACGGGAGAAGCCCGCCAGTTGGTAGTTAGGTTGTCCATTGTTTAGTTAGTGCCGGACAGGCAAGGATTTGTTTTATGTTTTATTTCCTTTTGCATTGCTTTCACCGTTAATAAACCTGACCCAGGGTCAGTTACACCCGAATCCCAGCTCTGCGCCTGAGTTTCATGCTGAATGCACGTGACCTTTGACCCCAGCAAAGGCGACCCCGGAGTGTTTTATCACAGCGGACTGAAAGAGGGTTGGTGATGGTGATGGTGTTGGTGGTGTTGCTGATGGCCTAGATTCAGTCTTTCATAGCAATAAGATTTTGATTCCATGACTGCTTTGCCATTCCGATAACACCTCGACATTTGCTGCTGGTGGTATGCTAACCAGTGGGCTTACAGTGGGGGAAGCGATGTAGCGTTGCTGACTACCTTCATTCGGAGCAGGTGCACATGTGGTACGTGAGGTTTGGTAGTCCGTCCATGCTTGCAAGTGCATGGTGATTAAATGTCTAACCATGCAACTGGTATTCAAATTTCTCAGATTTTTCCCTCGGCTAAAGGTCTTTGCGCACTTCTTACAGATAGCTTTTGCCTGATCATTTGCATTTTGTTCAAAAAAGTGCCACACTGCACTCTTCCTACTATGGAAGACATTTTGAGACCTTGCACACTGTGCTAATTTGACCGTCTGGCAAAGGTGTCCTGCAACTCTTTTGGTTTTTGTAACACGTTTTTGGACTGCTACAGTCATGCCAGATAACAGCTGTTGCGATGTCGTTGCCTGCTGCGGATCCTCCTCCTCCTCTTCTGAGCTATTGGCAGCGGCACCCTCTTCCCCCAATGGATGCCAATCTGGGTCAACAACTGGGTCAGCCATCACCTCCTCTTCAATTTCATGTGCACCTTCCTCTGTGTCACCGTGTAAGGTGGTATAGTATGAGGAAAGGGGCACCTGAGTTTCATCAGGGTCTGAATCTGCCTCAGTACACTGCGAGGACAATGTAGTGCTCTGAGTGAATGTACCAGCAGAAAAATCTAGCAGTGGCTGTGCATCAGTGCACTCCATGTCAGATTCATCTTGGACTGGGGAATTCACGATTTGTCTTGATAACCCAGGCATGGTATGTGAAAAGAGCTCCATGGAGTAATCGGTAGTGTGCCCTGCCACATCATTCACTTTTGGTAGGGGTGAAGGACACAAGGAAAGGTGTTGTTCCTGACCAGGAGCCTCCACTGACGACTCAGGGCTTTTATTTTTTGAAACTTCAGAAGAGGAGGTGAGAGAGCTGGAGGCTGTGTCAGCAATGTAAGCCAAAACTTGGTCCTGAAGCTCCGGCTTTAAAAGGATTTTAGGATGCAGAACTATTGTCTCAGGCCCAGGAAAGATTACACCTCAATGTAACAGGCTGAAATTGGATGGTGTATGACAAGGTGGAGGATGTCTATAGGATTGGTGAGAATTTGAATCTCACTATAGATTTGAGGACCCAGAACTATTGTCTCAGGCCAAGGAGAGATTACACCTCAATGTAACAGGCTGAAATTGGATGGAGTATGACAAGGTGGAGGATGTCTATAGGATGGGTGAGAATTTGGATCTCACTAGAGATTTGAAGACGCTGAACTATTGTCTCAGGCCCAGTAGAGATTACACCTCAATGTAACAGGCTGAAATTGGATGGTGTATGACAAGGTGGAGGGTGTCTATAGGATTGGTGAGAATTTGAATCTCACTATAGATTTGAGGACGCAGAACTATATTCAGGCCCGGGAGAGATTACACCTCAATGTAACAGGCTGAAATTAGATGGTGTATGACAAGGTGGAGGGTGTCTTATGATTGAGTCACCGTAGGAGGCAAAAACAGAAATACAAGCTAAGTCCAGAAAACGAGAAGTTGGCAACTATCAGATTGCAGACCCCTGAACCTATCAACACAACTAGTAGTAGCCGTGGGGGGTTCCTACGATGCCCTAGACCCCTCGATCACAGCCGGAGAATTAAATAGGCCTAAAGAAAGAAAGGGGAAATCTAAACTGCCCCAGAGCAGACCCCAAAGCAATAGGCAGCCCCCAACATATAATGACGGTGAAGCAAGATGAAAACACTAACACAGACAGAAAGATAGACTGAGCAAAGCCGGGGCCCAAAACTACCTAGATAGGAAAGGACAGGAAGGCTGCTGTCTGCAATCTGCCAAAACCCTATCAAAGACATAAGCCAACAAGCTGATATGAAAAAGACCCTGAAGCAGCTAGGCTTCAAAAACTAAATCAGCACTCAGGTATTTTCAGAAGACAGAGCTAAAGGAATTCAGCACACCCAAGCAGGGAATGGCAGAAATCCAGAAAAACAAAGCAAAACAAAGTCAAAGCACAAATGCAAAAAGCCGAGCAGCAAACTTAGCTTCAGAGGAGCAGGAATTCAGACTGGTCTCCAAGGATCCCACAGAGAAATCACCCGCAGGGCAGAAGGGCGTCGGCAGCCTTATATCCAGTCAGTAACTCCACTCAGCCAGTCATCTTCATCAGCCTCAGGTGTTTGATAATCAGGCTCACTACCTTTCTTTACCAGAAGAGGGAGTTCCTCGGGCCTCAGTAGTGAAGTGGAAAATGAACTCACAACAGTACCTCCCCCTTGAGGAGGGGTCACCGAACCCTCAACCACGCCACCAGGGTGATGAGGGTGAGCCCGATGAAAGGCACGCACCAATCTTTTGGCATGAATATCAGAGGCAGAGACCCAGGAATTATCCTCCTGACCATAACCCTTCCACTTAACCAAATACTGGAGTCTCCGTCTAGCCAGACGGGAATCCAGTACTTTCTCTACCTCATATTCCATGTTACCTTCAACCAATACAGGGTCTGGAGGTGTCACCCCCGGAACAACAGGTTCAAAAAACCTCTTCAACAATGATTTATGGAACACATTATGGATTTTAAATGTGACAGGAAGAGCCAAACGAAAAGAGACCGGATTAATAATCTCCACAATCTTGTAAAGTCCAATAAATCTAGGCTTAAACTTAGGAGAAGCCACCTTCATAGCAATATTTTTTGATAATAACCACACCATATCACCAACCTTAAACTGGGGACCAATGGTCCTATGTCGGTTGGAAAACCGCTGGGCCTTTTACTGGGAGAGAGATAACTTATCCACCACTTGGTCCCAGATCTGGTGCATTCTCTCCACCACAGTGTCAACACCTGGGCAGGCAGAGGGCTCCACCTGCCCTGAAGAAAATCGAGGATGAAACCCAAAGTTACAAAAAAAAGGTGACATCAAAGTGGCAGAACTAGCTCTATTATTTAAAGCAAATTCGGCCAAGGGCAAAAATGAAACCCAATCATCCTGATCAGCAGAAATAAAACATCTCAAATATGACTCCAAGGTCTGGTTTGTTCTCTCTGTCTGCCCATTGGTCTGAGGGTGAAAAGCAGAGGAGAAGGACAACTGAATTCCCAGCCTGGAACAGAAAGTTCTCCAAAATCTAGACACAAATTGGACTCCTCTGTCAGATACAACGTTCTCAGGAATCCCGTGCAAACGAACCACCTGTTGTAAAAACAGGGGCACCAACTCAGAGGAAGACGGTAACTTAGGGAGTGGTACAAGATGAACTATCTTAGAGAACCTATCACAAATCACCCAAATAACAGTCATCCTTTGAGAGACAGGCATATCAGAGATGAAATCCATTGAAATATGGGTCCATGGCCTCTTGGGGACAGGCAAAGGCATCAACAACCCACTAGAGCGAGAACACGATTTAGACCGGGAGCACGTCCCACAGGACTGCACAAAATTCCTGACATCACGAGACAAGGAGGGCCACCAAAAAAAACGACTCACCAGATCTCTAGTACCAAAAATACCTGGATGACCAGCCAAAGCAGAGCAATGAACTTCAGACATCACTCTCTTCTTCCACTGGTCAGGAACATACAACTTTACACTGGGACAACGCTCAGGTTTGTCCTCCTGGAACTCTTCCAAAGCACGTCCCAAATCGGGCGAGATGGCAGAAAGAACTACCCCTTCGCCTAAGATGGTAGCAGGCTTGGTCACCACAGGAGAATCAGCAAAGAAGCTCCTAGAGAGGGCGTCTGCATTGACATTCTTCGTAACAGGAAGAAAAGAAACCACAAAATCAAAACGTGTAAAAAACAAGGCCCACCTAGCCTGTCTAGGGTTCAAGCGCTTAGCCGACTCTAGGTAAATCAAATTCTTGTGGTCAGTGAGGACCACGACTTGATGCATAGCTCCCTCCAACCAATGTCTCCACTCCTCAAATGCCCATTTCATGGCCAACAGTTCCCTATTTCCCACATCATAGTTACGTTCAGATGGAGAGAACTTTCGGGAAAAGAAAGCACAGGGATTCATTTTAGATGTTGCAGGATTCTTTTGGGACAAAACAGCTCCTGCACCAATCTCAGAAGCATCCACCTCTACCTGGAATGGAAGTGAGACATCAGGTTGCCGCAAAACCGGGGCGGAGGTGAATCTTCGCTTCAGCTCCTGAAAGGAAGAAACAGCCTCCGGAGACCAATTTAACACATCAGCACCCTTCTTAGTCAAACCAGTCAATGGCTTGGCAATACTAGAAAATTTTGCTATAAATTTCCGATAAAAATTAGCAAAACCCAAAAACTTCTGGAGGGCCTTCAAAGAAGTGGGCTGAACCCAATCGTAAATGGCCTGTACCTTGGCCGGGTCCATTTCAATAGTTGACGGGGACAAAATAAATCCCAAAAAAGAAATCCTCTGTACTCCAAAAAGGCATTTAGATCCTTTGACATACAGGGAATTCTCCCTCAAGATCCGGAACACAGTCCGAATATGTTCCACATGAGAATCCCAATCCTTGGAGAAGATCAAAATATCATCCAGATAGATAATCAAAAATTTATCGACAAAATCTCGGAAAATATCGTTCATGAAGCACTGGAAGACAGAAGGGGCATTAGTGAGCCCAAAAGGCATCACCAGGTACTCAAAATGTCCCTCCGGAGTATTAAACGCCGTCTTCCATTCATCCCCATGCTTAATGCGAATAAGATTATACGTCCCCCCTGAGGTCAAGCTTGGTAAACCAGCAAGCACCTTTAACTCTGGAGAATAGATCAGAAATCAGGGGTAAAGGATACTGATATTTAACAGTAATTTTGTTGAGGGCACGATAATCAATCCTTTTTGGCTACAAAAAAAAAACGGCACCTAAGGGTGACGAGGATGGTCTAATATGACCCTTCTCCAACGCCTCCTTAATATAGGATCGCATAGCCTCGTGCTCGGGTACAGATAAATTGAAGAGCCGACCCTTGGGAAATTTACACCCCGGGCTCAGTTCAATTGCACAGTCATAACTCCTATGAGGAGGAAGAGACGCAGACTCATTCTCACTAAATACATCATAAAAGTCCGCCAAATAATCAGGAACATCATGCGACTGAGGAGAGGTGGAAAACACCCGAGCCTCACTAAAGGCACACTGACAACCCCAACTCACCACAGACACAGATTTCCAATCCAAAACTGGATTATGAATTTGTAACCAGGGAAACCCCAGAACAATAGTATCATGCAGATTATGCAACACCAAAAATCTGCAATTTTCTTGATGGTCTGGGGCGACCCGCATTACCACCTGGGTCCAAAACTGAGGTTTATTTTTAGCCAAAGGAGTAGCATCAATCCCCCTCAAGGGGATAGGCGTCTGCAGAGGTGTCATCGGAAATCCACAACGTTTAGCAAAATCCAAGTCCATTAGGTTTAGGGCTGCTCCCGAATCCACAAAAGTCTTGGCGGAAAATGTGGATAGGGAGCAGATCAGAGTAATAGCCAGAAGAAACTTAGGTTGAACACCCCCAACAGAAAATGTGTGTGCAAAGCGTTTCTCTCGTTTAGGACAGACAGAAATAATATGTGAGGCATCTCCACAGAAAAAACACAACTTATTACGCCTTCTGAACTCCTGACGCTGCTCTCTGGAAAAAACTCTATCACATTGCATAGGTTCAGACATTTGTTCAACAGGTGGCAACACCTCTCGTGCAGCTTTGCGTTCGCGCAAACGCCGATCAACCTGAATGGCCAATGACATAGAATCATCAAGACCAGAGGGAACAGGAAATCCCACCATAGTATCTTTTACGGCTTCTGACAACCCCTTCCGAAAGAGCCAAGGCATTATCATTCCAGGTAGTAAGTACTGCCCACTTTTGGAATTTTTGACAGTACAATTCTGCAGAATCACGACCCTGGTTCAATGCCAGCAGGGTCTTTTCAGCCTGATCAATGGCATTAGGTTCGTCATACAACAACCCCAAGGCCTGAAAAAATGCGTTCACATTAGTCAGAATAGGATCATCTGGTTTCAAAGAAAACGCCCAATCCTGGGGATCGCCACGCAGCAAAGAGATGACGATTTTAACCTGTTGCGCGGAGCTCCCTGACGAGTTAGGCTTCAAGGCAAAAAATAATTTACAATTATTTTTGAAATTCAAAAATTTAGACCGATCCCCAAAAAATACATCAGGTGTAGGAATCTTTGGTTCAGCAGCATGTGAATGAGCAAGTTAGGCGGAAATTCCCCACACTCCCGCAGCAAGCTGCTCCACACGATCAGACAATTGATTTATCTCCATTGAGAGAAAAAAAAAATTCCCCCTATGGCCTCAGAGATATAGAGGAAAAAATATACACACTTTTTTTTTTTTTTATTTACAATTCTTTCCTGCTATTGAGTACCCTAGGATCTGCGGTATGGCGGGTGATTCTGTTATGATTGAGTCACCGTAGGAGGCAAAAACAGAAATACAAGCTAAGTCCAGAAAACGAGAAGTTGGCAACTATCAGATTGCAGACCCCTGAACCTATCAACACAACTAGTAGTAGCCGTGGGGGGTTCCTACGATGCCCTAGACCCCTCGATCACAGCCGGAGAATTAAATAGGCCTAAAGAAAGAAAGGGGAAATCTAAACTGCCCCAGAGCAGACCCCAAAGCAATAGGCAGCCCCCAACATATAATGACGGTGAAGCAAGATGAAAACACTAACACAGACAGAAAGATAGACTGAGCAAAGCCGGGGCCCAAAACTACCTAGATAGGAAAGGACAGGAAGGCTGCTGTCTGCAATCTGCCAAAACCCTATCAAAGACATAAGCCAACAAGCTGATATGAAAAAGACCCTGAAGCAGCTAGGCTTCAAAAACTAAATCAGCACTCAGGTATTTTCAGAAGACAGAGCTAAAGGAATTCAGCACACCCAAGCAGGGAATGGCAGAAATCCAGAAAAACAAAGCAAAACAAAGTCAAAGCACAAATGCAAAAAGCCGAGCAGCAAACTTAGCTTCAGAGGAGCAGGAATTCAGACTGGTCTCCAAGGATCCCACAGAGAAATCACCCGCAGGGCAGAAGGGCGTCGGCAGCCTTATATCCAGTCAGTAACTCCACTCAGCCAGTCATCTTCATCAGCCTCAGGTGTTTGATAATCAGGCTCACTACCTTTCTTTACCAGAAGAGGGAGTTCCTCGGGCCTCAGTAGTGAAGTGGAAAATGAACTCACAACAGTACCTCCCCCTTGAGGAGGGGTCACCGAACCCTCAACCACGCCACCAGGGTGATGAGGGTGAGCCCGATGAAAGGCACGCACCAATCTTTTGGCATGAATATCAGAGGCAGAGACCCAGGAATTATCCTCCTGACCATAACCCTTCCACTTAACCAAATACTGGAGTCTCCGTCTAGCCAGACGGGAATCCAGTACTTTCTCTACCTCATATTCCATGTTACCTTCAACCAATACAGGGTCTGGAGGTGCCACCCCCGGAACAACAGGTTCAAAAAACCTCTTCAACAATGATTTATGGAACACATTATGGATTTTAAATGTGACAGGAAGAGCCAAACGAAAAGAGACCGGATTAATAATCTCCACAATCTTGTAAGGTCCAATAAATCTAGGCTTAAACTTAGGAGAAGCCACCTTCATAGCAATATTTTTTGATAATAACCACACCATATCACCAACCTTAAACTGGGGACCAATGGTCCTATGTCGGTTGGAAAACCGCTGGGCCTTTTACTGGGAGAGAGATAACTTATCCACCACTTGGTCCCAGATCTGGTGCATTCTCTCCACCACAGTGTCAACACCTGGGCAGGCAGAGGGCTCCACCTGCCCTGAAGAAAATCGAGGATGAAACCCAAAGTTACAAAAAAAGGTGACATCAAAGTGGCAGAACTAGCTCTATTATTTAAAGCAAATTCGGCCAAGGGCAAAAATGAAACCCAATCATCCTGATCAGCAGAAATAAAACATCTCAAATATGACTCCAAGGTCTGGTTTGTTCTCTCTGTCTGCCCATTGGTCTGAGGGTGAAAAGCAGAGGAGAAGGACAACTGAATTCCCAGCCTGGAACAGAAAGTTCTCCAAAATCTAGACACAAATTGGACTCCTCTGTCAGATACAACGTTCTCAGGAATCCCGTGCAAACGAACCACCTGTTGTAAAAACAGGGGCACCAACTCAGAGGAAGACGGTAACTTAGGGAGTGGTACAAGATGAACTATCTTAGAGAACCTATCACAAATCACCCAAATAACAGTCATCCTTTGAGAGACAGGCATATCAGAGATGAAATCCATTGAAATATGGGTCCATGGCCTCTTGGGGACAGGCAAAGGCATCAACAACCCACTAGAGCGAGAACACGATTTAGACCGGGAGCACGTCCCACAGGACTGCACAAAATTCCTGACATCACGAGACAAGGAGGGCCACCAAAAAAAACGACTCACCAGATCTCTAGTACCAAAAATACCTGGATGACCAGCCAAAGCAGAGCAATGAACTTCAGACATCACTCTCTTCTTCCACTGGTCAGGAACATACAACTTTACACTGGGACAATGCTCAGGTTTGTCCTCCTGGAACTCTTCCAAAGCACGTCCCAAATCGGGCGAGATGGCAGAAAGAACTACCCCTTCGCCTAAGATGGTAGCAGGCTTGGTCACCACAGGAGAATCAGCAAAGAAGCTCCTAGAGAGGGCGTCTGCATTGACATTCTTCGTAACAGGAAGAAAAGAAACCACAAAATCAAAACGTGTAAAAAACAAGGCCCACCTAGCCTGTCTAGGGTTCAAGCGCTTAGCCGACTCTAGGTAAATCAAATTCTTGTGGTCAGTGAGGACCACGACTTGATGCATAGCTCCCTCCAACCAATGTCTCCACTCCTCAAATGCCCATTTCATGGCCAACAGTTCCCTATTTCCCACATCATAGTTACGTTCAGATGGAGAGAACTTTCGGGAAAAGAAAGCACAGGGATTCATTTTAGATGTTGCAGGATTCTTTTGGGACAAAACAGCTCCTGCACCAATCTCAGAAGCATCCACCTCTACCTGGAATGGAAGTGAGACATCAGGTTGCCGCAAAACCGGGGCGGAGGTGAATCTTCGCTTCAGCTCCTGAAAGGAAGAAACAGCCTCCGGAGACCAATTTAACACATCAGCACCCTTCTTAGTCAAACCAGTCAATGGCTTGGCAATACTAGAAAATTTTGCTATAAATTTCCGATAAAAATTAGCAAAACCCAAAAACTTCTGGAGGGCCTTCAAAGAAGTGGGCTGAACCCAATCGTAAATGGCCTGTACCTTGGCCGGGTCCATTTCAATAGTTGACGGGGACAAAATAAATCCCAAAAAAGAAATCCTCTGTACTCCAAAAAGGCATTTAGATCCTTTGACATACAGGGAATTCTCCCTCAAGATCCGGAACACAGTCCGAATATGTTCCACATGAGAATCCCAATCCTTGGAGAAGATCAAAATATCATCCAGATAGATAATCAAAAATTTATCGACAAAATCTCGGAAAATATCGTTCATGAAGCACTGGAAGACAGAAGGGGCATTAGTGAGCCCAAAAGGCATCACCAGGTACTCAAAATGTCCCTCCGGAGTATTAAACGCCGTCTTCCATTCATCCCCATGCTTAATGCGAATAAGATTATACGTCCCCCCTGAGGTCAAGCTTGGTAAACCAGCAAGCACCTTTAACTCTGGAGAATAGATCAGAAATCAGGGGTAAAGGATACTGATATTTAACAGTAATTTTGTTGAGGGCACGATAATCAATCCTTTTTGGCTACAAAAAAAAAACGGCACCTAAGGGTGACGAGGATGGTCTAATATGACCCTTCTCCAACGCCTCCTTAATATAGGATCGCATAGCCTCGTGCTCGGGTACAGATAAATTGAAGAGCCGACCCTTGGGAAATTTACACCCCGGGCTCAGTTCAATTGCACAGTCATAACTCCTATGAGGAGGAAGAGACGCAGACTCATTCTCACTAAATACATCATAAAAGTCCGCCAAATAATCAGGAACATCATGCGACTGAGGAGAGGTGGAAAACACCCGAGCCTCACTAAAGGCACACTGACAACCCCAACTCACCACAGACACAGATTTCCAATCCAAAACTGGATTATGAATTTGTAACCAGGGAAACCCCAGAACAATAGTATCATGCAGATTATGCAACACCAAAAATCTGCAATTTTCTTGATGGTCTGGGGAGACCCGCATTACCACCTGGGTCCAAAACTGAGGTTTATTTTTAGCCAAAGGAGTAGCATCAATCCCCCTCAAGGGGATAGGCGTCTGCAGAGGTGTCATCGGAAATCCACAACGTTTAGCAAAATCCAAGTCCATTAGGTTTAGGGCTGCTCCCGAATCCACAAAAGTCTTGGCGGAAAATGTGGACAGGGAGCAGATCAGAGTAATAGCCAGAAGAAACTTAGGTTGAACACCCCCAACAGAAAATGTGTGTGCAAAGCGTTTCTCTCGTTTAGGACAGACAGAAATAATATGTGAGGCATCTCCACAGAAAAAACACAACTTATTACGCCTTCTGAACTCCTGACGCTGCTCTCTGGAAAAAACTCTATCACATTGCATAGGTTCAGACATTTGTTCAACAGGTGGCAACACCTCTCGTGCAGCTTTGCGTTCGCGCAAACGCCGATCAACCTGAATGGCCAATGACATAGAATCATCAAGACCAGAGGGAACAGGAAATCCCACCATAGTATCTTTTAAGGCTTCTGACAACCCCTTCCGAAAGAGCCAAGGCATTATCATTCCAGGTAGTAAGTACTGCCCACTTTTGGAATTTTTGACAGTACAATTCTGCAGAATCACGACCCTGGTTCAATGCCAGCAGGGTCTTTTCAGCCTGATCAATGGCATTAGGTTCGTCATACAACAACCCCAAGGCCTGAAAAAATGCATTCACATTAGTCAGAATAGGATCATCTGGTTTCAAAGAAAACGCCCAATCCTGGGGATCGCCACGCAGCAAAGAGATGACGATTTTAACCTGTTGCGTGGAGCTCCCTGACGAGTTAGGCTTCAAGGCAAAAAATAATTTACAATTATTTTTGAAATTCAAAAATTTAGACCGATCCCCAAAAAATACATCAGGTGTAGGAATCTTTGGTTCAGCAGCATGTGAATGAGCAAGTTAGGCGGAAATTCCCCACACTTCCGCAGCAAGCTGCTCCACACGATCAGACAATTGATTTATCTCCATTGAGAGAAAAAAAAAATTCCCCCTATGGCCTCAGAGATATAGAGGAAAAAATATACACACTTTTTTTTTTTTTTATTTACAATTCTTTCCTGCTATTGAGTACCCTAGGATCTGCGGTATGGCGGGTGATTCTGTTATGATTGAGTCACCGTAGGAGGCAAAAACAGAAATACAAGCTAAGTCCAGAAAACGAGAAGTTGGCAACTATCAGATTGCAGACCCCTGAACCTATCAACACAACTAGTAGTAGCCGTGGGGGGTTCCTACGATGCCCTAGACCCCTCGATCACAGCCGGAGAATTAAATAGGCCTAAAGAAAGAAGGGGGAAATCTAAACTGCCCCAGAGCAGACCCCAAAGCAATAGGCAGCCCCCAACATATAATGACGGTGAAGCAAGATGAAAACACTAACACAGACAGAAAGATAGACTGAGCAAAGCCGGGGCCCAAAACTACCTAGATAGGAAAGGACAGGAAGGCTGCTGTCTGCAATCTGCCAAAACCCTATCAAAGACATAAGCCAACAAGCTGATATGAAAAAGACCCTGAAGCAGCTAGGCTTCAAAAACTAAATCAGCACTCAGGTATTTTCAGAAGACAGAGCTAAAGGAATTCAGCACACCCAAGCAGGGAATGGCAGAAATCCAGAAAAACAAAGCAAAACAAAGTCAAAGCACAAATGCAAAAAGCCGAGCAGCAAACTTAGCTTCAGAGCAGCAGGAATTCAGACTGGTCTCCAAGGATCCCACAGAGAAATCACCCGCAGGGCAGAAGGGCGTCGGCAGCCTTATATCCAGTCAGTAACTCCACTCAGCCAGTCATCATTATCAGCCTCAGGTGTTTGATAATCAGGCTCACTACCTTTCTTTACCAGAAGAGGGAGTTCCTCGGGCCTCAGTAGTGAAGGGGAAAATGAACTCACAACAGGTGTGTATAGGATTGGTGAGAATTTGAATTTCACTATAGAATTGAGGACACTGAACTATTGTCTCAGGCCAAGGAGAGATTACACCTCAATGTAACAGGCTGAAATTGGATGGTGTATGACAAGGTGTAGGGTGTCTGTAGGATTGGTGAGAATTTGAATCTCACTGTAGATTTGAGGACACTGAACTATCGTCTCAGGCCCAGTAGAAATTACACCTCAATGTAACAGGCAGAAATTGGATGGTGTATGACAAGGTGGAGGGTGTCTATAGGATTGGTGAGAATTTGAATCTCACTATAGATTTGAGGATGCAGAACTATTGTCTCAGGCCCAGGAGAGATTACATCTCAATGTAACAGGCTGAAATTGGATGGTGTAAGACAAGGTGGAGGGTGCCTATAGGATTGGTGAGAATTTAGATCTCACTAGAGATTTGAGGACGCTGACAATGATGTTCTCAGTCCAAGTGTGGACGCAGGCAGCCTAATAAGCAGGACTGCTGCACACACAAAAGGGTGGAAAAATGAACGCTTGGTAACTGTGCAGAAAAGAGGAAGAAAAGTATTTTTGCTTTTAAAAAAGCAGTTTGCACAGCAGTGTGCAAGCAGCAATGCAGCTATCAGGGAGCCTTATAAGGCAGCCTAATAACCAACAGAGCTGATGCACAAAAATATAGCCTCCCCTGTCACTGCACACAAAGTGTTGTGTTGTAAGTGGAAATCGCTAACAGCAGAAGCAGTTTTTTGGTTCTTCTTCCCTGCCTTACGCTCTCTCTTATTCTTAATCAACAGCAGCAACCTCTCCCTAATGCTAAGATCGGCAGAAGTAAGATGGCGGTCGGCGTTCACGCCCTTTTATAGCCCCTGTGACGCCACACAAAGCCAGCCAATCACTTGCATGCCCTTCTCAAAGATGGTGGTGACCGATGCCTATGTCATCGCGTTGCCCACAGTGTGCGTCCTCCATCATTGGCTGAAAAAGGGCGCTGGAAGCATCTTTTGAAACGCAACTTTGGCGCTCTGGTCGCCGACCTCGAGGCCGACCTCACGCTACGGTCGGGTTTTGTTTCATGAAACCCGACTTCAGCGAAAGTCGCCGACTTTTGAATACGACCGACCCGTTTCGCTCAACTCTAGTTCTGATAGGTACGCCTTGTTGTGGTGGGATGGCTTTTATGGTGCTTGATCAAAGTAGTGATAACTAAGTACCCTATGTTATTTATATGTACTATTACTACTTGCTAATTTACTTTCTCTAGGGTATATGCTCATTTTGTTTTCTTCTTGGGTTTTGTCTGTGACATGGTCACAGTTTGATATAATAATAGAACCAAGGAGGGCACCACCAAATAAGATATTGGGATCCTCCTGCAGTCAGCAAAAGACATCAACTGTGTAAAAATTGAAAAGCTACTGACCAAAGAAAAGCAGGGATCACCAAAAGAAATATAATACATTTTATTGGACAACCATGAACAACACCATGTAAAAACAATTAAAAGTCATAACACATGACGAAATGTACACAAGGCTCCTGATAAAGCCAAAAAGACATCCCCCACACACCTAAGAAAATGGCTGAGCAGTTCAACGTAATGTATGAATGGTATAGGTGACCTGAAGAGATCAGTTGTAATTAATACAAAGAATGCAATGATTGGGTCAAAACAATATCAGTATCAACATCCCCTATCAGTAACAGCAATGATAATGGTTAGTTGCCCATAAAAATGAACATATCAAAGCGCTCTGGTAATAAGAGAAAGGCATTAGAGACACAATTAAAACAAATAGTAAGCAATGAAATCCAACATACACAATTGATATAGATGCCTCAAAATGCCCTATAGGATATCTTATTATAAAGTGATACTGTATATAAAGGTAAGATGTGGACTCAGACCTTGTCCAGCAATGCAACAGCAGCAGTACAGATAGAGATAAATGGACAGGCTGAAATGGAACCAAAATAAATGGAAGCCATACCACGCATCATCTAACAATAGCGATGCAAAATGCTCTACAGGAGGTGAGTGAAAGATACTGCTTGCACTGTGCTGGTAACATTCCTACACATGGGGCAGCTTGTGGAGTGCCCGACGCGTGTCGCCACCGCAAGGTGGTTTCGTCAAGGTCACAGTTTGAATGTGCTCTTACACTTTGCACATATACCAACCTATGTTCTGGACTATTTCTTTGGTTTTGCTTCAGCATAAATAAGTACTCCCCAACAGGTTTGTTTAAAAAAAGTTAGCTTCCTTTCAGAGTCAACACTTTCTATTTCATATCATACTACAAACTACTTTCACTAATGTGGACCATTGATTGCAAATATGACTTGCTATTTTGCATACCTGAAAAAGTAATATTACTAACAAATTCATTGAAAGCCACAATGAAAAAAATAGTACACCCCAATGTTTTAAGCTAAAGTTTAGACTACAAAATTTGAATTGGGCATTGACTCCACAGCATTATCTGTCACAATACCCACACTTGCTACCTGATCATTAATAGAGATGAGCGAATATGTTTGGGTTCCATGTTATTCGGAAAGCTATAGCACTTGCCGAATAAGCTACTGCTTCCTGAACAGCTGAATGCTGCCACAGCTGCATGTGTCGCAGCTCTGTCACAGCACATGCTTGGAGAGCCCAACACACAGGCTCTTGATGCAGCTTATTTTTCGTCAAGTGCCTCCTTATTGTGAATCTTGAAACAGCCACACTGCTAGTTTTCAGAGAGTCCAGTATTTCAGCTGATGTTATTTGTGGGTTTTTCTTTGCATCCCGAACAATTTTCCTGGCATTTATCACAGGTCACAAGTGAGGATGTTACCTTTAGTAGTTATTCAAACTCATTTGTGTCAACTTCTGTGCATGTTATCAGGCCAAAATCACCGGGGTATGTAAACTTTTGATCAGGGTCATTTGGATGTTGTGGATTGCCATTATGATTAAAAAAAGTGAAAACACAGTAGTTTGACAATAAATGGCTTCACCCAACCACTAACCATGAGTGGAGAAAAAGTTTTGGTGTTATCATTCATATTCTCTGAAAAAAGGCCAAGAAAGCAAAAATTCTGCTGGGGTATGTAAACTTTTGAGCACAACTTTACATAAGGAGGACACCCCTCATGGATCTACTGGACATTGGAATACTAGAGTCCACTGTATTTTTTCAGAGCTTCTATAAGGCATTTAAACCAATTTTTTATGCCACTTTGGCTACTAAGAGCTTTAACCTGTAACTATAATCTGATATCTTTTTCGAGGAGTAGTATTTATAGATAAAAGATCAACTTCAACAGATGATTAGCACTATGGAGGTCTCTGGAGTTTGTACGCCTAGATTCTGACTCCAGCTTCGACTTCAAAGCTTTGCCATCACTGTTGGCAGTAAGGAAAAAGAATTCTTGAATGTTAAATTAAAAAGTTCCTAGCGACAAATACATGATATTGACTTTTAGCTTTACTCACAGACAACTTTGCTTTCATTAAGATTGGTTTTTATTTTTTTTATTTTCTTTGACCTCTCAAAAAACAACATTTCCTAGGTCAGTTTTGTATCAAATATTAAGGAAAGTTGTGATACATATTTATTTTATTCTATTCTACTCAAATCAATATGAGGTGGATGTGCAGTACCTAGTGCAGCCACTATCAGGAGATAGAGCAGCATCATAATTGAGCTTTGCCGGTCGGCGGCCGCAAACACCGAGAACAGCTGATCGGCATAGGTCCCCGGTGTCGGACGCCGACTGATCAGACATTGATGACCTATCCTATGTGTACATCATCAATGATAAAGGTAGTAGACAACCTCTTTAAATGCATACATTTCAGGCTAAAAACTATTTTTATAATTGGGTTTCATTACATATTTTCCACTGTTTGGCTTTTTATAGGCTCTTTACTTGCATTAACATTATTCAGATTTACAAACTTTCCTGTGAGACTGTCCAAATGAAAGCATTGATAGATTTTCAGTTAGCGGTTGGCCACTTTCCTCACAGGCAGACCAGCCCTTCTGCCCGTACAATGGCCGCTGGTGGAGAAGCATGTGACCGGAACATCAGCCTCCTCCAATTTTAAAACACCTTACGTGGGAAAACTACTTTTCCATCGGACAAGTTGATGGACTCATCTGGTCACATACTCGTCCACCAGCATCTATTGTATGGACAGAAGCGTTGGTCAGGAAAGCTGCACTAACAAGAGAAAGTGGTCAACCTCTAACCAGAATCCATCAATGATAGCCTAAGGCTACTTTCACACTTCAGGTTTTCGGCGTCAGGCACGATCCGGCGTCGTGCCGGAACGCCGGATCCGGCAAATGTTTAGTAAAACCGGATGTGACGGATCCGGTTTTCTGCCGGATCCGTCTTTTTCTTGACAGACAAAACCGGATCCGTCTCATCCGGTTCATCCGTTTTTCTATCCGTTTTTCGACGGATTACGCCGGATCCGGTTTTTAAAATTGACCCTTGTGGCCTTCCGAACGGGATTGGCTACTGGAAAACTATATATAGCATGTTCCTACAGCCCTTCTTTGACAGGTTGTAGAGGAGAAAGTGCAGGTTGGAGAGAAGAGCAGGTTACTGGCGAAGATGGATGTTGTCATTGGAAATATTTTGAAGAATTTGGCGGATTTTATAGCGGAGGCGAATCGTTTGAGGGTGATTGTTCTGGAGAAGGAGAGAGCGAGACAGCAGCGCATCAGGCATCGTAGACGACGTTTGTGGATCCACCCCATCACAGCCAAGAGAATGACGCGTGGGGTCTATTCTATACTCTGCATGGACCTTCGACGAAACCCGGATAAATTTTTTGGATATGTTAGGATGAAAATGGAGAATTTTGATTACTTGGTGGAGCGCATTGCACACCTCATAAGAAAAGCGGACACCTATTGCCGCTTCTCTGTTTCACCCACAGAGCGTCTGATGGTGACTTTAAGGTAAGCCACATTTATTGGATGTGATCGCATCAGAGCACACTTTCACTGCAATCTTGTTGGTGGTAGTTTGTATCTCCAAGTGTTATAGCTCAGTTTTGGTATGTAATGCTGTGATTAGTGTTGAGCATTCCGATACCGCAAGTATCGGGTATCGGCCGATATTAGCGGTATCGGAATTCCGATACTTAGTTCCGATACTTTTGTCATATCGGATTCCGGAATCGGAATCGGAAGTTCCCATCATGCTATGAGCCTGCTTGCTTTGATTAAGCCAATGGGAATCCTCCGAAGTGTGGGCACATCCTGTTAGGCATGTAGGCATGTTAACTATTGGCATGGCTGTGATTGGCTGCCGAAATGATGTCATGATGCACTATAAAAGCCACCGCAGCCGCCATTTCTGGTCACTCTGCTGTGAATTCAGTTAGGGACAGTTAGAAATAGCGATTCCACCAAACATCTAGTGCTTTACCCAGGCTACATAAACCACCACTGTAGCCTTCTTTGCCCTAGCAGCAGTGTTCACAGCTGTCTGCAAGGGCTGTGTGAGTGCAGCTCACGCTGTGGAGTGGGTCCTGCAGCCACGTCAGGCTGTAGGCCACCCAGTGTGATCACTGCTGCCTCATACATCTTTTATTTTTTGAGCTGCATTTTTTACATAATTTCAATCTAGTGTGCTTCCATCCGTATCCATATACGTTGGTTGCAAACACTAGTAGTAGACAGCGGAGCCTTTCTGCAGCCTTTCAGTGCTAGTGTCCACTTTGCTGCACTGTTCACGGCTGTCTGAGAGGTCTCTGACTGTGTGTGAGTGCAGCTCACACTGAGTAGTGTGTCCAGCAGCTACGTCTGGCTGTAGGACGCTCAGCGTGCGTCAGTGCCTCACACATATTTTTATTTGAGTGCAGCTCATTTTTTCTTCTATTAGTGTGCATCCATCCGTCTCCATCTACGGTGGTTGCAAACACTATATAGGAGTACACAGCGGAGCCTTTCTGCAGCCTGTCAGTGCCAGTGCCCACTTAGCTGCACTGTTGACGGCTGTCTGAGAGGCCTCTGACTGTGTGTGAGTGCAGCTCACGCTGAGTAGAGTGTCCTGCAGCTACGTCTGGTTGTAGGACGCTCAACGTGCGTCACTGCCTCACACATATTTGTCTTTGAGTGCAGCTCATTTTTTCTTCTCCTATTAGTGTGCATCCATCCGTATCCATCAACATTGGTTGGTTGCAAACACTATATAGGAGTAGATAGAGGAGCCTTTTTTTCTGGCTTGTGCCCTGCCGGCGCAGCCAGATTAGTATTACCCAATTTTTTTGGAGCCTCATCTTTTGCATTGTAGGTTACCTGCCTGCATTGTAATAGCTCCAAAAAGTTGGTGATACTATCAGTTTCAATTCTTTGTTCACATACTTTGAGTTTGTTTCCAACAAAGAAACCACAAAAAAAGTTCACCAAACACTACATTTGGAACTTGTGTAGGCCACATCAGCTCCTATTAAAGTCTAGTCCACACACACACACTTCATAAAATTAGTGTTTCTTGTACCTGTAACCAGCTGTTCAGGAATAAGCACACTAAGGCCCCCCTTTGTACTTTTTTGCCTATCTTAAGCAGTCTTGCAAGATGAAGAAGGCAGGGAGTAAGGCGCGTGGGCGTGGGCGTGGGCGTGGAGTTTCAGCAGGGAGAGGACGTGGGGATTCTGCAGGGAGAGGACGTGGGGATTCTACAGGTAGAGGACGTGGGGATTCTGGGCCTGCTGCGGGCACCAGTGGATCAGCATCCCCCAGTTTTAGCAGGCAACAGTCCTTTATGCGCAGCTTTGTAGGACCTCAACGTACCCCACTGCTGCGGGAGGAACAAATTGAAGCCGTTGTCGGATGGATGGCAGCTAACGCATTGACTTCAATTACTTCCGCATCCTCTCAGGGTCAGAGCACCGAAGAGCAACCATCTGTCTCTTCACCACCTGCCAAAGTGCCCAGGCAGTCAGAGAGACATGGACAGGAGCCATCACAGTCTCTACTTCTGTTCTCGGAATCTGTTGGCTTGGAAAGAGGGGGCCAGCCAAGCAGCATTCCTGAATGTGAAGAAGAGGGAGTATGCAGTGATGCGCAACTTCTTTGTCCCTCTGAATCTGAAGAGGCGAGTGGGCCAGTGCCTATGGTCAGCACACCTCAGTACGCATCAGATGATGACGAGACTCAGTTGCCACTTTCTGGTGCGTACGGTGCTGGCGAGACAACCCCGGAGAAGCAGCTGTTTGAAGAGGGGAGGGAAGATGATGAGGTCCTTGACCCATCATGGCGTGAGCAACAGGAAGGTGGTGGGAGCAGCTCGGAGGAAGAGATTCCCCTACCGGCCAAAACAGGAGGCAGAGGGAGGGGGAAGACTTGGTTGCCTGTACCCTCCACTTCAGCACCCGTTAGGAGCATTCCTCCTTCCAAAGGCAAACCGGGCGCTCACAAGAGTTGCAGTGCGTGGTCCTTTTTTGACACAGTTGCAGATGACATTTGCTTTGTCAAATGCAAGCTGTGTCATCAGAGAGTCAAAAGAGGGAGAAATGTCAGCAACCTCAATACCACAAATATGTGGAAACATGTGCGCACCAAGCACGAGTTGGAGTTGCAGAGACACCCTGAAGACGTAGGCCAACGTACAGCACCACCTACCACCTCTTCAGTTCGTGTTGGGCCCTCTTCCTCCAGCTCACACACTGCTGGTTCGGCTTCCTCACAGGATCGCCAAGGAAGAACCTCTGCCACTGTTGTCCGGAGACCCTGTCAGATTACACCCATAGCAGCACGTTCCCATCCATCACAGCCATCGGTAGCACAGGCATGGGATAAAAGGCGCCCTTACTCGGCAAACCATCCCCGAGCACAGTCTCTGAATGCTGGCATTGCCAAACTTCTGGCAGTTGAAATGCTGTCATTCAGACTGGTGGACACTGACACCTTCCGGGACTTAATGGCATTGGCAGTCCCCCAATACAACGTGCCCAGCCGCTTTTATTTCAGCAGGCGAGCCGTCCCTGCCCTGCAGAAACATGTTGAGGGCAAAATAAAACATGCGCTACTAAACGCCGTTAGTAGCAAGGTCCACCTGACCACCGATGCGTGGACCAGTAACCATGGACAGGGACGATACCTTTCCCTCACTGCCCACTGGGTCAATGTTGTGGAGCCGGGTACGGATCTGGAGAGTGGCGCTGTACGTGTTCTTCCAACGCCACGGATTGCAGGACTCCAGTCTGTACACATAGACTCCTCCTCCTACTCAAGTTCCTCAGAAACAGCAGAGCAGGAGCCTGTTACGACCGATATGAGCACAGCCGTGGCCAAACGTCAACAGGCTGTACTCAAATTAATTTCTTTGGGGAATCGAAGCCACACAGCGCAGGAGCTCTGGAATGCTATCAAGCTGGAGAGCGATGTGTGGTTTGGGCCAGCGAATCTCCAGCCGGGCTTGGTAGTGTGTGACAATGGCCGAAATCTGGTGGCAGCTCTTGGCCTAGGCAACCTCACACACATCCCATGTCTGGCACATGTTCTTAACTTGGTCGTGCAGAGCTTTCTGAGGGACTATCCGGATCTTGCTGCACTGTTGCACAAGGTCCGCATAGAGTGCGCTCACTTGCGACGTTCCAGCACGGCAAGATCGCGCCTCGCTGCTCTGCAGCGACGATTTGGCCTTCCGGAACATCGCATCATATGTGACCTACCCACCCGGTGGAATTCAACGTTACATATGTTGGAGCGGTTGTGTGAGCAGCAGGCAGCAGTCATGGAGTACCAGCTGCATCAGGCGCAAACAAGTCGCACTGTGCGCCGTTCACACTTCAGCACCATTGAGTGGGCCTCTATGAAGGACATCTGCCTCGTTTTGCGTGCCTTCGATGAATCCACGCGGATGGCGAGTGCAGATGATGCACTAGTCAGCATGACTGTCCCCCTTATCTGCCTGCTTCAACAAACACTGCAAGCACTAAGGGATGAGGTTTCAGAAGAGGTGGAGGATGAGGAGTCCCAAATTCCATCTGCTTCTGGACAGTCTGCGCTATGTGTTTCCTCACAAAGGCCTAGGCAGGGGACACTTTGTGAGGAGGATGAGGAGGAGTCGATGGAGGAGGAAGACATCTCTCCAGAGGAGGGAGGTACACAAACCTCTACTCAGTATGTACAGCGAGGGTGGGGTGATGCAGAGCAGGCCGAGGTCACGCCTCAAACAGGGGACAGCGGTTCTTTGGCAGTTGGGAGTCTGCAGCACATGGTTGATTTCATGCTGCAGTGCCTGAGAAACGACCGCCGCATCGCCCACATTCTCGTCTCGGCTGATTATTGGGTGTACACCCTCCTAGATCCTCGCTACCGGGACAGCGTACAAAGGCTCATACCAACGTTGAACCGGGAGCGTAAAATGCGGGAGTACGAAGAGTCACTGGTGCAGTCCATAATGTTTTCCATTCCACCCGACAGCATTGTTGCTAGTGCTTTACAAAGCAGCTCTGTGCGTCGAGGCAGTGGAGGAAACTCTGCACAAAGAGGGAGCAGAGGCAGCGCCGCAGCACAAGGCAAGACCACTATGGCCCAAATGTGGCAAAGTTTTGTGTGTCCACCACAATTGTCTACACCATCAGCGACGCCTCGAGTCAGCAGGAGGCAACGCTTGCCATGTCTTGCCCTGTCGCTGTACTCCCAGATGGCTCTTCCCCCTTCAAGTTTTGGGTCTCTAAGCTGGATACATGGCCAGAGCTTAGCCAGTATGCATTGGAGGTGCTGGCTTGCCCTGCTGCCAGTGTATTATCGGAATGTGTCTTTAGTGCCGCAGGTGGTGTACTAACAGACCGTCGCACGCGACTATCTTCCGATAATGTTGACCGGCTGACTTTTCTGAAAATGAACAAGGCCTGGATCTCCAAAGACTTTGCCATTCCTCTTACAGACTAAATTAGTGGTTGGCAACTGTATCCAGGTCTGCTGGTGTGTTCATTTTTCTACCACCTGAACTATAATCCCTTTGCTTCAACACAGCCAGTTGTCGCTCAGATGTGTCGTCTGCACAGAGAAACACACTAGCTCCTGTGTTAGTGGGGTTCAGTAATGCCAGCTGATCCCCTGCTGTGTGGACGGCAAAGTCACCAGCTCCATCAACATTCAAACCACTACTGATTTTTAACCGTGCCCAACTTAGGTCTCTGGCTCCACTGTCTCTACTATTTCCCCTGACCTCCAACCCCGCCATCTACATCTCTGAAGTGGCGTCAGCACAATCTACACTTGTTCCTGTGTTCCTGTGGCTCAGTCCCATCAGTTTATCCCCTGATGTGTGTCCGGCAAGGTCTCCTGCTCTGTCCACATTCCCATAACCAGTAGTGGGCATGAGGACAGAGCTGGCGAACTTGCCGGACAAACATCAGGGGATCAACTGACAGGACTGAGCACCAGTAACACAGGAACAAGTGTAGATTGTGCTGACGCCACTTCAGAGATGTAGCTGGCGGGGTTGGAGGCCAGGGTAAATAGTAGAGACAGTGGAGCCAGAGGCCTAAGTGGAGCATGGTTAGAATCAGTAGTAGTCCACAACCTCCATAAAAACCGCTGCCCATTGGCCTCTGCATGCGGCATGCGTAATCCTGGGCTCCAACAGTGTCAGTTGGTGTTCAGAAGTGTCGTCTCCACAGAGCCAAACACATTCGTTCGAGTGTTAGTGGGGTTCAGCACTGCCAGCTGTTCCCCTGCTGTGGAGATGGCAAGTCTCCTGCTGCCTTCACCTGCCAAAATCCAGTAGGCCCCAGCCTGCTCCTCGCCTAATCCTGGGCTCCAACAGCGTCAGTTGGTGTTCAGAAGTGTCGTCTCCACAGAGCCAAACACATTCGTTCAAGTGTTAGTGGGGTTCATCATTGCCAGCTGATCCCCTGCTGTGGAGATGGCAGTCTCTCCTGCTGTCTCCGCATTCCAAAGACAGTAGGCCTCTGCCTACACCCTCCTATTTCCTGGGCTTCAACTCAGCCAGTTGTAGCTCGGAAGTGCCGTCCACACGGAAAGAGATACTTGCTCCCGTGTCTCAGTGGGGTTCAGTAATGTCAGCTGATCCCCTGCTGTGTGGATGGCAGTCTCTCCTGCTGTCACCTCATTCAAAATAGAGTAGGCCTCTGCCTACACCCTCCTATTTCCTGGGCTTCAACACAGCCAGTTGTAGTTCGGAAGTGCCGTCCACACGGAAAGAGATACTTGCTCCCGTGTCTCAGTGGGGTTCAGTAACGTCAGCTGATCCCCTGCTGTGTGGATGGCAGTCTCTCCTGCTGTAACCTCATTCAAAATACAGTAGGCCTCTGCCTACACCCTCCTATTTCCTGGGCTTCAACACAGCCAGTTGTAGTTCGGAAGTGCCGTCCACACAGAAAGAGATACTTGCTCCCGTGTCTCAGTGGGGTTCAGTAGTGTCAGCTGATCCCCTGCTGTGTGGATGGCAGTCTCTCCTGCTGTCACCTCATTCAAAATAGAGTAGGCCTCTGCCTACACCCTCCTATTTCCTGGGCTTCAACACAGCCAGTTGTAGTTCGGAAGTGCCGTCCACACGGAAAGAGATACTTGCTCCCGTGTCTCAGTGGGGTTCAGTAATGTCAGCTGATCCCCTGCTGTGTGGATGGCAGTCTCTCCTGCTGTCACCTCATTCAAAATAGAGTAGGCCTCTGCCTACACCCTCCTATTTCCTGGGCTTCAACACAGCCAGTTGTAGTTCGGAAGTGCCGTCCACACGGAAAGAGATACTTGCTCCCGTGTCTCAGTGGGGTTCAGTAATGTCAGCTGATCCCCTGCTGTGTGGATGGCAGTCTCTCCTGCTGTCACCTCATTCAAAATACAGTAGGCCTCTGCCTACACCCTCCTATTTCCTGGGCTTCAACACAGCCAGTTGTAGTTCGGAAGTGCCGTCCACACGGAAAGAGATACTTGCTCCCGTGTCTCAGTGGGGTTCAGTAACGTCAGCTGATCCCCTGCTGTGTGGATGGCAGTCTCTCCTGCTGTAACCTCATTCAAAATACAGTAGGCCTCTGCCTACACCCTCCTATTTCCTGGGCTTCAACACAGCCAGTTGTAGTTCGGAAGTGCCGTCCACACGGAAAGAGATACTTGCTCCCGTGTCTCAGTGGGGTTCAGTAATGTCAGCTGATCCCCTGCTGTGTGGATGGCAGTCTCTCCTGCTGTCACCTCATTCAAAATACAGTAGGCCTCTGCCTACACCCTCCTATTTCCTGGGCTTCAACACAGCCAGTTGTAGTTCGGAAGTGCCGTCCACACGGAAAGAGATACTTGCTCCCGTGTCTCAGTGGGGTTCAGTAATGTCAGCTGATCCCCTGCTGTGTGGATGGCAGTCTCTCCTGCTGTCACCTCATTCAAAATACAGTAGGCCTCTGCCTACACCCTCCTATTTCCTGGGCTGCAACACAGCCAGTTGTAGTTCGGAAGTGCCGTCCACACGGAAAGAGATACTTGCTCCCGTGTCTCAGTGGGGTTCAGTAATGTCAGCTGATCCCCTGCTGTGTGGATGGCAGTCTCTCCTGCTGTCACCTCATTCAAAATACAGTAGGCCTCTGCCTACACCCTCCTATTTCCTGGGCTACAACACAGCCAGTTGTAGTTCGGAAGTGCCGTCCACACGGAAAGAGACACTTGCTCCCGTGTCTCAGTGGGGTTCAGTAACGTCAGCTGATCCCCTGCTGTGTGGATGGCAGTCTCTCCTGCTGTCACCTCATTCAAAATACAGTAGGCCTCTGCCTACACCCTCCTATTTCCTGGGCTTCAACACAGCCAGTTGTAGTTCGGAAGTGCCGTCCACACGGAAAGAGACACTTGCTCCCGTGTCTCAGTGGGGTTCAGTAACGTCAGCTGATCCCCTGCTGTGTAGATGGCAAAGTCTCCTGCTGCCTACACAGTCGTACCACTACTGATTTTTAACCGTGCTCCAATTAGGCCTGTGGCTCCACTGTCTCTCGTATTTCCCCTGTCCTCCAACCCTGCCAGTTACAGCTCCGAAGTGGCGTCTGCACAATCCACACTTGTTCCTGTGTTACAGGTGTTCAGTCCGGTCAGTTAATCCCCTGATGTGTGTCCGGCAATGTCGCCTGCTCTGTCCACATTCCCATTATGGGAATGTGGACAGAGCAGGCGACATTGCCGGACACACATCAGGGGATTAACTGACCGGACTGAACACCTGTAACACAGGAACAAGTGTGGATTGTGCAGACGCCACTTCGGAGCTGTAACTGGCGGGGTTGGAGGACAGGGGAAATACGAAAATCAGTGAAGCCACAGGCCTAAGTGGAGCTTGGTTCAAATTAGTAGTCTACAACCGATCTTAAAATTTCTTCAATGCAGCCTCAGCCTGCTCCGTGCTTGTCCCTGGGCTTCAACACAGCCAGTTGTTGCTCGGAAGTGCCGTCTTCACAGAGTAAAACACTAGCTCCTGTGTTTGTGGGGTTCAGTAACGTCAGCTGTTCCCCTGCTGTTTTGATGGCAATCTGTCCTGCTGCCTCCCAATTGACAGCACATCAGGCCTCAGCCTGCTAAGTGCTTGTCCTGGGCTCCAACATCGCCAGTTGCTGCTCATAACTGACTTTGGCACGGGTACTCCCTCCTGCCCAGCTTGGTTCCAGCCCTGCCTGCTGTTTCCGGGAAGTGTCAATGTCAGTTTGCCACCCCAAGTTGCCATGTCGTGTTGCGGTTGGGTTAGCCGAGGCTAGGGTGCCAGCAGTTTAGGTGCTTCCTATGTGGACTGCGGGTTCTGGTAAGAAAGGCTTGTTCCATAGTGCCAGTAGGACAAGCACCCCCTGTAGGACTGTGTGATTCGGTAACTGCGGCCAGCTTGCGGCATGCCAACTTTGCTTTTCAGGGGTAACTTCTGATACCCCTCCGGGTTCCAGCACCGTCAGCTGGTTCTCGTCAGAGCCTTTGGCCTAGGTGCCTCCATCTCGGTATCCGAGTTCCGGCAACGTCTGCTGGTCCTTGGTAGTGCTTTGTAGCACAGGTACCTCCTGCTTAGTAACCGGGTTCCAGCACCGTCAGCTGGTCCTCGGTAGTGCCATTGGCTCTTGTTCCTTCTGCTGCCCCTCCGGGTGCCAGCTGGTTCAAGAGGACAAAGAACAGGAAGACAACCACCAAGATGCAGAACAACAAGAGAGAGAAGACAAAGAAGCATAAAAAAAACAAAGCAGAAGAACATTAAGCATAAGACTAATACTCTGAGCAAATGATATTATCTTATTTATAAGCAGAAGAAGACTAAGCAGTGTATGGGGGTGAGTCCGTTCCTCCTCGTGGTGCCCCTGGAAAAGGCCTGCTGCTGCAGGCCAAACTGAACGCGGACAAATCCTGTTGTAAATCTTTTGTGACAGGCAGAACGGAAGGTGTAAACTTCTAACTTTTCTAGATAACAACTACAGGAATGCCTGACACAAACAAGAATATGATGAAGAAGAATAGGAAGAAGATGAAGAAGTTGAATATGTAGAATAATAATTGTTGAATAAGAAGAATATGAAGAATGTAAGAAAAGGAAGAAGAAGAAGAAGAATGTAAAAAAAGGAAGTAGAAGAATTTAAAAAAGGAAGAAGAAGAAGAATGTAAAAAAAGGAATAAGAAGAAGAATGTAAAAAAAGGAAGAAGAAGAAGAATGTAAAAAAAGGAAGTAGAAGAATGTAAAAAAAGGAAGAAGAAGAAGAATGTAAAAAAAGGAATAAGAAGAAGAAGAAGAAGGTAAAAAAAGGAAGAAGAATAAGAAAGAAGAAGAAAGAAGAAAGAAGAAGAAGACATACATGTCTGGCAAAATATAAATGAGGCTAACATAGTCAATATCTTTGTAACTCCTAACATCTTTAAAAAAAAAGTTTAATTCCTGCTATTCCATTTGATTGGGCTAAACCTCTATGGCTTTAATGTCTCCTCCACCTCCCACAATACATTCTACATTATTCTTAGTTGTTTTTCTTCATGTAGAATTAACCTACAAGGAAAGAAAGGGTTTTTTTTAATTCCGATATTTTGGCCCCATTGACTTGCATTGGTTCCCGGTATCGGAATCGGCGATACCGATACTTTTTTTTAAGATCGGCCGATCCATTCCGATCCGATATTTTCAAGTATCGGCTGGTATCGCTCAACTCTAGCTGTGATTTAAAACTAATTTATTGTTTTTTAATTCCCCACAGATTTCTTGCAACTGGAGAATCCCTTTCGTCACTGCATTTCCAGTACAGACTCGGGATTTCCACCATATCTGGAATAGTGAAGTACACATGCCGTGCACTGTGGGACTCCTTAGCTGAAGAGTTTTTACCAGAGCCCACAACAGAGAGGTGGATTGAAATTGCTGACAAGTTTCAACAGATATGTCAGTTTCCCAACTGCTTGGGCGCTGTGGACGGGAAACATATCCGCATTGTAAAGCCAGCTGGATCGGGATCGGAATATTTCAATTACAAGAAATATTTTTCAATTGTCCTCATGGCCATCGCTGACGAGGAATACAAATTTATTGCGGTTGATATTGGGGCCTATGGCCGCTCCAATGACTCTCAAGTTTTCAAACTGTCTGCCATGGGGCGTAAACTGTATGGAAACACCTTCCAGTTCCCACCACCTAGACCGCTGCCGCAAACATCTGGTCCACCTATGCCATTTGTCTGTGTAGGGGATGAAGCCTTCCAGCTGTCAGAACACCTTTTGAAACCGTACTCTAGCAGAGGATTGACAAGACCAAAACGCATTTTTAATTACCGCCTCACAAGAGCAAGAAGAATGGTTGAATGTACCTTTGGTATTCTGACAGCCAAATGGCGGGTCCTATTGACTGCGATCAACCTCAAGACAGAAACTGTGGACGAGGTGATCAAAGCGTGCGTGGTACTCCACAATTTTGTTATCTGCAAGGAACCCATTTCCATTGAGGACACCTCTGAAGAAACCACCTTGCAAGATTACCATGACATTACCACTAGAAGTTCTGTGACGGTTTCAGTAATGAGGGACAATTTTGCACTATACTTTATGTCACCTCAAGGCAGAGTACACTGGCAGGATGACAGAGTGTGAAAGATTTGTGCCCAACCAAACTTGTGTACCTTCTGTACCAACAGTATATACCTTTGCCAACCAAAGTTGGCTATCTTGTCATGGTCTCTATTTTTAGCTTTAGGCCACAGGTGTGTACCTGGTTGTGTTTTATGCAAAGTATTTCACCTTTTAACAAAAGTTGTGTACATTGTTAGGAAATCACCAACAATAAACACAACTTTTTAGGTGAAATACTTTGCTTCAAACACAACCAGGAACACAACTGTGGCAAAAAGCTAAAATTTACCCACAGTTATATACCTAGTTTTGAATACCATTTCACCTTTTAAATACCCTGTATTTAACCTTTTTCGCCGCAGAAAGAAATGACAGACAACCAGTGTAAAATAATTTAACTTTTATTGAAAAATGTTTTTTTTAGTAAACTTTTTTAAAATTTTAATAAACTTGTTTAATAAAGCTTTGAAACCATAAAACTGGTCATTTTTATTTAAATACACACATTATAAATCTGTGTAGTGTGTGGTGGAAATACTGCTGTAGGGGCTGCGGGACACTTCGACACTGGGAGTGTGGAGAGAGGACTGGGATCGTGGTGGGGAAGGAACAGTTAGAGGTGAAGGTGTGGAAAAAACTACAGAATGGGTGGACATGTGGGAAGCAGAAGAGGTGGTGGGTGGTGGAGTGGAGGGTTGGGCAGGGACTGTAGGAGCAGATGATGTTGATGGCAAGTTGTATGGGGAAGGAGTTTGGTACGGGGCAGGTTGCTGGAAGTGGGGAGATGTCTGGTACGGGGCAGGTTGCTGGAAGTGGGGAGATGTCTGGTACGGGGCAGGTTGCTGGAAGTGGGGAGATGTCTGGTACTGAGGAGGTTGCTGGTACTGGGGAGTTTGCAGGTACTGGGGATGTTGCTGGTACTGGGGAGGTTGCTGGTACTGGGGAGGTTGCTGGTACTGGTGAGGTTGCTGGTACTGGGGAGGTTGCTGGTGCTGGGGAGGTTGCTGGTGCTGGGGAGGTGGATGGTGCTGGGGAGGTGGATGGTGCTGGGGAGGTGGATGGTATGTAATAGGAGGGGGAGGATGGAAAGTGGCTGGAGGGGGTGTAGATGTAATAGGAGGGGGAGGATGGAAAGTGGCTGGAGGGGGTGTAGATGAAATAGGAGGGGGAGGATGGAAAGTGGCTGGAGGGGGTGCAGGTGGAGGAACTACTGTGGTGGGAGGAGGAGGTTGGGAGGTAACTTGCTGGAGAGCAGCGTGGCATGAATGCATTACATGCATCTGCTGGGCAGGAGAGAGCGTTTCCATGCGCTCCACAACAGACCTGAAAAAGGTGTGGTTTGGCGAAGATCTTGCTTCTGAATGCATGGTTTGCAGAAGTGTCTTCACCTCCAGAATGCTGGAGTTGATCTGCTGATAGCCTGCGGAGATTTGCTCTGACAAGACTTTTAGACAGTTATGGAAAGATGCATTCAGATGCAAGAACTCTGGCGCATAAGTCTTTTCCTGACCCCTCTGCCGCTGCCGCCCAGTACCCGAAGGGGCAGAAGGGTGGGGTAAAGGGAAAGCGATCTCCTCACCAGCAGCTTCATGTAATGTAGGCGGCCACGATGCTCCTGTGCTGGTGGATGGGACAGATGGGTCGAATGTGTGGGAAGGCTGGGAAGGTGCAGATGTACCGGGGCGGTCGAAGTGTCCCTCGGTGCCGGTCTCTTCAGGGATCGCCTCAGAAGGGTCCAATCGTGCAGGCTCCCGAGTGCTGCTCACCGTGCTGTGGAATAAAGAGAAAAAAAAACAATTAAAATAGTGACATGGTATGGCCCTGGCTGAAAAAAAAAAGTTACATCTAAACATTTTTTTGTCACATGTGGTGTGTAATATTTACCTTCTGGTGAGCATTGTCTCCCGGAGGAACGACAGGGCTCGTGCGTACTTGTACTTGCTCCTGCGTCCTCCAGATCCACTCGGGGCCCGCATCTCTTTATTGAACTCCTTCTTGAAACGATCCCTCACAGACCGCCACCGCTTCACAATTCTCTCCCCTGAAACGAGAAAGGACAAAGTGGTTAGTATACAACATCAGTGTTTCCCAAACTCCAGTCCTCATGGTCCCCAGGGGTCATGTTTTCAGGATTTCCAAAGTAAATAGAAATCCTGAACACATGATCCGTGGGGACCACGAGGACTGGAGTTCGGGAAACACTGGTTTAAATCAAGCAACCGGTACTGTATATACTTACGCTCTTTAATCTGGGCCCGAGCTTCGAGGTCCTCCCAGCGGTCCACAAGGAGCGAACAGATTTCCTCCCAGAGTCGTCGGGTAACGATCAGGTCAGCGTGGCGTCGGTCAGCCATATTCCAGAGCGGCTCCCTTTCTCTGACGAGATCGATGAGGCGGTCCACATCAATCCCTCCATCCTCACCGTCAGAGTCGGGAGCACGCTGTGAAGGCTGTTAAAGAAAAAGACAAAAATAACATAATTAGCCTCCACAAAAGAAATGAAATAAAAAGTGCAAAAAATACAAAGCAAAAATATTTATACTTACACACTGGTGACCGCCGCGTTGCTGTCGCCGATGACCCTGGGAGGCACTGCGAGGACCTCTTGGCCGAGCACCAGATTGGGAAGACTAGAGAAGAAAACAAAAAATGTTATGTCTTTGGATGTAGGCATTTGTTTGCTGTGTGTGGTCTTCAGAACATTGTTTTCTATGTGTTGTGTGTATTGTGATGTTGTGTTTCTGCGTTTGATGCAAAAAACTTACCAATTGTGAGCCCACTCCAAGTGTCTGTCCACCCCTTCCTTCTTCTTCTGGGAGCTCCTCTTCATCTTGTGATTCCTGTTTTGAAATAAAAGGCAATGAATACACATATATTACAGAGATGATGGATTTTGGAAATAAAAACTTACCGTCAAACGCTGACGATGCGAGGGAGGGCTCCCAGAAGATGTGCTGTCTTCCTCATGGCCAGACTCCATGGCTGTGGGTGGTGTTTCTGCTGCTGCCATTGCTGCTGCTGCTGCATCTATTGGGCGGCTGTTGAATAAAGAGAAACAAAGGGCCAATGAATATCTTGATATTCCATAGCCCTAGTTTGGAGGAATGGGGGATTTGATAATTACCGTCTCTCATCTGCTGCTGGACTCCCCTCCCGTTGTTCAGCATGCTGCTCCATTTGGGGTGGTGCTGATGGTGCTGCTGCTGCAGATGTCTGCTGCCTTCTCCTGCTCCTGGTTCTTGGCTTGGGTGGCATGTTGGGTGTGGCTGAGGGTCCCATTGTCTTGCTTTTATATATGTCCTGTGGGCAGAGCTACTGAGCATGCTCAGACCAAAGAAACCGGATCCGGCCGCCGGATCCGGCTGTCGCCGGATCCGGCGCATTGCGGCGCTCATAGGCTTTCATTGTATGAAAAAGCCGGACACGCCGGATTCGGCGTGTCCGGCTTTTTCGACGGATACAAAAAACGTTACAGTCACCGTTTTTTCCAGACGCCGGATCGCGTCACATTGCCGGATCTGGCGAAAATCAGATGAAACGCATGGCCATCGGCTCGATCCGGCTCTAATGCAAGTCAATGGGGGGGGAAACCGGATCCGGCATTGCATTTCGACGGATCCGGTTTTAGTCAAAAGCGCCGGATCGCGCCTGAAGCAGAAAACCTGATGTGTCAAAGAGGCCTAACAGGAAAGTTTGTAACTGTTTTTTATTTCTTTTTCTGACCTCTTTTCTGATGATTTATGATCACTATGATCACAGACCACATCAAAGTTGAAACAAAGAGACAAACGCTACAAATGTATATTGAAAATGAATTGCAATTTTTTTTAACCAAATCTACATTTATTTATTTATGATTAAAAAATACATTGGTCCATGTGCTGTTGCATTCTCAGCTCCCTTTTGTCATTTTACTAGTTAACAAACTCATTTCATAAATTCTTATCTGCAATCCAGCAACTAGCTTCTACAGTAGCTCAATCCATCTACTGCTGGTGCTAATACTTTCACAGCTCTAATCTGCCAAGTTAAATGCTTACAAACTCATCTCTGCTATCTAAGGTATCTGATATTATTTGCTTTTATATTATATTATGCTTTTACATCTCTTAAATTTATGTGTGTGGCTGCACTCATGCTGCATCTAGTGCTTCAAGGTTGGCTTACCCATTTCCATTCTGCATAGTCTATTCCCCTGGTCCTGGACCATTCGGTAAGTACAGATCTGCTGCTTCATCACCTCTGGTCTGTGTCGCTCATTCTGACATACTGTATGGCTTAGACAAAGCATGTCATAAACTGGACCTATATCAAATTTTTTTTTACAATTTCATTGCAATTTCCAGAATAAACATGATAAAGCAAACAGCAAAAAAGGGATGTACACTGGTAAGTACTGACAAAAGAATGGCTGGTTCCTAAAAATCTGTACTAGAGATAAACTATCTAATCCAGGGGTCTCAAACTTGGCAGAGTAAATGAGCCGCACATAAAAAAAAATTAAGCTGGGGGTCCGCATTCCTTTCATACAGTGGGGAAAAAAAGTATTTAGTCAGTCAGCAATAGTGCAAGTTCCACCACTTAAAAAGATTAGAGGCGTCTGTAATTTACATCATAGGTAGACCTCAACTATGGGAGACAAACTGAGAAAAAAAAATCCAGAAAATCACATTGTCTGTTTTTTTTTCATTTTATTTGCATATTATGGTGGAAAATAAGTATTTGGTCAGAAACAAGCAATCAAGATTTCTGGCTCTCACAGACCTGTAACTTCTTCTTTAAGAGTCTCCTCTTTCCTCCACTCATTACCTGTAGTAATGGCACCTGTTTAAACTTGTTATCAGTATAAAAAGACACCTGTGCACACCCTCAAACAGTCTGACTCCAAACTCCACTATGGTGAAGACCAAAGAGCTGTCAAAGGACACCAGAAACAAAATTGTAGCCCTGCACCAGGCTGGGAAGACTGAATCTGCAATAGCCAACCAGCTTGGAGTGAAGAAATCAACTGTGGGAGCAATAATTAGAAAATGGAAGACATACAAGACCACTGATAATCTCCCTCGATCTGGTGCTCCACGCAAAATCCCACCCCGTGGGGTCAGAATGATCACAAGAACGGTGAGCAAAAATCCCAGAACCACGCGGGGGGACCTAGTGAATGAACTGCAGAGAGCTGGGACCAATGTAACAAGGCCTACCATAAGTAACACACTACGCCACCATGGACTCAGATCCTGCAGTGCCAGACGTGTCCCACTGCTTTAGCCTGTACATGTCCGGGCCCGTCTGAAGTTTGCTAGAGAGCATTTGGATGATCCAGAGGAGTTTTGGGAGAATGTCCTATGGTCTGATGAAACCAAACTGGAACTGTTTGGTAGAAACACAACTTGTCGTGTTTGGAGGAAAAAGAATACTGAGTTGCATCCATCAAACACCATACCTACTGTAAAGCATGGTGGTGGAAACATCATGCTTTGGGGCTGTTTCTCTGCAAAGGGGCCAGGACGACTGATCCGGGTACATGAAAGAATGAATGGGGCCATGTATCGTGAGATTTTGAGTGCAAACCTCCTTCCATCAGCAAGGGCATTGAAGATGAAACGTGGCTGGGTCTTTCAACATGACAATGATCCAAAGCACACCGCCAGGGCAACGAAGGAGTGGCTTCGTAAGAAGCATTTCAAGGTCCTGGAGTGGCCTAGCCAGTCTCCAGATCTCAACCCTATAGAAAACCTTTGGAGGGAGTTGAAAGTCCGTGTTGCCAAGCGAAAAGCCAAAAACATCACTGCTCTAGAGGAGATCTGCATGGAGGAATGGGCCAACATACCAACAACAGTGTGTGGCAACCTTGTGAAGACTTACAGAAATCGTTTGACCTCTGTCATTGCCAACAAAGGATATATCACAAAGTATTGAGATGAAATTTTGTTTCTGACCAAATACTTATTTTCCACCATAATATGCAAATAAAATGAAAAAAAAACAGACAATGTGATTTTCTGGATTTTTTTTTCTCAGTTTGTCTCCCATAGTTGAGGTCTACCTATGATGTAAATTACAGACGCCTCTAATCTTTTTAAGTGGTGGAACTTGCACTATTGCTGACTGACTAAATACTTTTTTTCCCCACTGTACTTAATACAGTACAAAAATTATTGGTAAACAATTGAGAAAACGAGAGAGAAAGAAAGAGGGGAAAGAAAGAAAGAACAGAGTGAAAGAAAGAACGGAGAGAGAGAAAGGAAGATTCTATAAAGATACTATAGCAGCCCGGCTCACGTAATACCCACCTGAGCCTCCTGATGCAGGACATATCATGATCTGCTCACATGCCATCCTCAATTCCAAGGCGATCCCACTGTCGGAAGAGGACACGGTGATAGATCTGAAGCATTCCCTGAAGTGCCTCTATGGTTCCGTCACAATCTCCTCCCGAAGTTACCTTATTTCCGGTAAGTTTCCAGCACGTCACTTCTGGTGGAACGTCACGTGCGAGTTTTAAAGTGCTCCTCGGGGCTCCGCCATGTACTTCTGTGTCCGCTGGAAAAGTAACCTCCCGGCCGGGATAGTGGGGCAGACTCAAAATTGGGACTGTCCCCCTGGATCCGGGACGGTTGGGAGGTATGAATGCTCCCCACCATACACCTTGTACATGCATGGCTCTGCACACCTCATACACACACGGTTCTGCTTTGTATGCCTCATACACACACGGCTCCGCTCCGTACACATTTCCGCTCTGTACACCTCGTACACACACGGCTCCCTTCCGTACACCTTGTATACACATGGCTCTGCTCCATACACCTTGTACACATACACGGCTCTGCTCCATACACATCTCTGCTCCATACACCTCGTACACACGTGGCTCTGCTCCATACACATCTCTCCTCCGTACACCTTATACACACATGGCTTTGCTCCGTACACCTCGTACAAATGCGGCTCTGCTCCGTACAACTCATACACACACAGCTCCGCACACATCTCCGCTCCATGCACCTCGTACACACATGGCTCCACTCCGTACAACTCGTACACACGCGGCTCCGCTCCGTACACATCTCTGCTCCGTACACCTCGTACACATGTGGCTCCGCTCTGTACACCTTGTACACACACGGCTCCACTCCGTACTCCTCGTACACACATGGCTTCACTCCGCACACCTTGTACACATACGACTCCGCTCCGTACACCTCGTACACACAGCTCCGCTCAGTACACCTCGTACACACATGGCTCCGCTCCATACACTTCGTACACACACTGCTCCTCTCCATACACCTCGTACACACACAGCTCAGCTCCGTACAGCTCATATACACACGGCTCCGCTCCATACACCTCGTACACACGGCTCTGCTTAGTACACCTCATACACACGGCTCCGCTCCGCATACCTCGTACACACATGGCTCGCTTAGTACACCTCATACCCACGGATCCGCTCCGTACACCTCGTACACACATGGCTCCGCTTAGTGCACCTCATACACACGGCTCCGTTCTGTACACCTCATACACACATGGCTCCGCTCAGTACACCTAGTACACACACGGCTCTGCTCCATACACCTCATACACACATGGCTCCACTCCGTACACCTCGTACACACGGCTGCGCTCCATACACTTAGTACATACACATCTCCGCTCCGTACTCCTTGTACACATGGCTCTGCTACATCTACCCTGTAAACCCCTCCTGACCCCACACATAAACTTCCCTCATCCAGCACCATAACGAGGACAGCAGAGTCCTGCAGGCACAGAGGCTCCAGATCATGTGACCCCTGACTCCTCCCCTCCTGTGACCTCATCACAGTTCCTGTGCGCAGAGAAGGGAACAGCCTAGCGCCATCATTGCTGGCTGTGAGAAGCTGCGGTGGGTGTCTGGGAGGGCGAGGATGGGGTGCATAGGGGGACGTGGTGGTTTATCTCCCTACAGTGTGTGCAAGTAAAATCCTGTGCGGGACAGCGGGTGGGGGGGGTCCAAATCGGGACTGTCCCGCAAAATTCGGGAAGGTTGGAAGCTTTGCATGTGGTGCATGCGGGCCAAAGATGCCTGCCTCAGGGGCCACATGCAGCCCGCGGGTTGCGTGTTTGAGACCCCTGATCTAATCAGTTCAACTAAAAATCTTGAGCCATTGTGTCTGATTACTACACAATGCATAAAATATATTAATTTTGTAGCATTTACACAGCTTTGCCTCATAGTCACACCTTGGTATTACCCCTTAGATAATATGTTTTTGGTTCCCTTAGGCTGAATCAGCGGCAACTTCAAAATGCATCCTCCCAACGGCAAAATTACTAAACACACATTTCTTTTACAGATACATTATTCATTTTCTTTTGTCTAACAATAAACTTACCAAGAAATCATGAAACATCTTGAAACAGGAATGAGGCTGTTGAAATAGTTGATTTCCTGAATATGTCTTATGGACTCATGTTTTAATGATAAGAAAACTCTGGGTGACCTTGAAAGTTTCTCCAACGCTTTCAGACTGGGCGACATCACTAAACAGGAACTGCTGCATCATTTATGCTGGCTGCTAAATTCTGGAGCCTTCCTAATGAGGTCAACCATGACTCCAGTAAAGGAAGAGACTGACATTTTAGTGCTACTGCTGGATCCTAGCTTTTGTGAAATAATAATGAATTTGATCCTATGATTAAGGCTAGAGATGGTATACACAGAGTGCACTGCTCAGGTTATATGTGAATTATTTATCTGCTGTGCCCTGCATTTATCTATTATTCTGCACATATGCTTCTATAGGTAAACAGAGTGATGTGATGAGAGTCTATAGGATATGTCAAGGGTTTCCAGGCGTGCTATTTCATTATGTCAGTATGTTCGTGTTCCCGTGTGCTTGGCAGGTCGGGTTATTCAGAGTTCACTCTGCCATGGAGAATAATTATAAAATATATATTCTAAACCACTCTGACTTCCTTGAAAGCATGTTGCCTGGTTCTTTGAAGTAAGAAAAGAAGTAGGCTCCTCAAGTAGAATTAAAAGGAAATGTATTAACTAGAGTTGAGCGAAACGGGTCGAAAAATTTCAAAAGTCACCGACTTTTGGCAAAGTCGGGTTTCATGAAACGAAACCCGACCCTAGGATGAGGTCGGCCACGAGGTCGGCAACTTACGCGCCAAAGTCACGTTTCAAAAGTTTGTTTTGCGCTCTTTTTCAGCCAATCAGGATCCACGGACACTGTGGGCAACGTGATGACATAGGCAGGGGTCACCACCATCTTTCAGAAGGGCATGCAAGTGATTGGCTTGCTTTGGTGGGCGTCACAGGGGGTATAAAAGGGCGTGCACGCCGACCGCCATCTTACTTCTGCCGATTTCAGTATAGGGAGAGGTTGCTGCTGATTCTGTAGGGAGAGCGTTAGGCAGGGAAGAAGACAAAAAAACTGCTTCTGCTGCTAGCGATTTGGCCTGCACAACACACCAGTCACTGTGTGTGCAGTGCAAGGGGAGGCTATATAGTGGTGTATCAGTGGTGTTGGTTGTTGGGCTGCCTTCTAAGGCTTCCTGACATTCCTGCATTGCTGTTTACCCACTGCTCCGCAAACTGCTTTTTTAAAAGCAATCCCAATTTTTTTTTTTTGTCCTGCTGAGAAGAAAAAAAAACTGCTTCTGCTGCTAGCAATTTGGCCTGCACAACACACCAGTCACTGTGTGTGCAGTGCAAGGGGAGGCTATATTGTGGTGTATCAGTGGTGTTGGTTGTTGGGCTGCCTTTTAAGGCTTCCTGACAGGCTGGCATTGCTGTTTACCCACTGCTCCGCAAACTGCTTTTTTAAAAGCAATCCAATCTCCCTTATCCTCTAGTCACTTTGGTCACAGCTGTGCCATCGAGCCTGTCACATAGCGCTCAGATATTCATTGGGCCTCACACAATCCAAAAGTGTCCAGTGTCCAAAAGTGTGCGCAGAGATTCAAAATCTCCCTTATCCTCTAGTCACTTTGGTCACAGCTGTGCCATCGAGCCTGTCACATAGTGCTCAGATATTCATTGGGCCTCACACAATCCAAAAGTGTCCAGTGTCTAAAAGTGTGTGCAGAGATTCAAAATCTCCCTTATCCTCTAGTCACTTTGGTCACAGCTGTGCCATCGAGCCTGTGACATAGCGCTCAGATATCAGTGGGCCTCACACAATCCAAAAGTGTCCAGTGTCCAAAAGTGTGTGCAGAGATTCAAAATCTCCCTTATCCTCCAGTAAATTTGGTCACAGCTGTGCCATCGAGCCTGTCACATAGCGCTCAGATATTCATTGGGCCTCACACAATCCAAAAGTGTCCAGTGTCTAAAAGTGTGTGCAGAGATTCAAAATCTCCCTTATCCTCTAGTCACTTTGGTCACAGCTGTGCCATCGAGCCTGTGACATAGCGCTCAGATATCAGTGGGCCTCACACAATCCAAAAGTGTCCAGTGTCCAAAAGTGTGTGCAGAGATTCAAAATCTCCATTATCCTCTAGTCACTTTGGTCACAGCTGTGCCATCGAGCCTGTCACATAGCGCTCAGATATTCATTGGGCCTCACACAATCCAAAAGTGTCCAGTGTCCAAAAGTGTGTGCAGAGATTCAAAATCTCCCTTATCCTCTAGTCACTTTGGTCACAGCTGTGCCATCGAGCCTGTCACATAGCGTTCAGATATCAGTGGGCCTCACACAATCCAAAAGTGTCCAGTGTCCAAAAGTGTGTGCAGAGATTCAAAATCTCCCTTATCCTCTAGTCACTTTGGTCACAGCAGCTATGCCATCGAGCCTGTCACATACCGCTCAGATATTCATTGGGCCTCACACAATCCAAAAGTGTCCAGTGTCCAAAAGTGTGTGCAGAGATTCAAAATCTCCCTTATCCTCTAGTCACTTTGGTCACAGCTGTGCCATCGAGCCTGTGACATAGTGCTCAGATATCAGTGGGCCTCACACAATCCAAAAGTGTCCAGTGTCCAAAAGTGTGTGCAGAGATTCAAAATCTCCCTTATCCTCTAGTCACTTTGGTCACAGCAGCTGTGCCATCGAGCCTGTCACATAGCGCTCAGATATTCATTGGGCCTCACACAATCCAAAAGTGTCCAGTGTCCAAAAGTGTGTGCAGAGATTCAAAATCTCCCTTATCCTCTAGTCACTTTGGTCACAGCTGTGCCATCGAGCCTGTGACATAGCGCTCAGATATCAGTGGGCCTCACACAATCCAAAAGTGTCCAGTGTCCAAAAGTGTGTGCAGAGATTCAAAATCTCCCTTATCCTCTAGTTACTTTGGTCACAGCTGTGCCATCGAGCCTGTCACATAGCGCTCAGATATTCATTGGGCCTCACACAATCCAAAAGTGTCCAGTGTCTAAAAGTGTGTGCAGAGATTCAAAATCTCCCTTATCCTCTAGTCACTTTGGTCACAGCTGTGCCATCGAGCCTGTGACATAGCGCTCAGATATCAGTGGGCCTCACACAATCCAAAAGTGTCCAGTGTCCAAAAGTGTGTGCAGAGATTCAAAATCTCCCTTATCCTCTAGTCACTTTGGTCACAGCTGTGCTATCGAGCCTGTGACATAGCGCTCAGATATCAGTGGGCCTCACACAATCCAAAAGTGTCCAGTGTCCAAAAGTGTGTGCAGAGATTCAAAATCTCCATTATCCTCTAGTCACTTTGGTCACAGCTGTGCCATCGAGCCTGTCACATAGCGCTCAGATATTCATTGGGCCTCACACAATCCAAAAGTGTCTAGTGTCTAAAAGTGTGGGCAGAGATTCAAAATCTCCCTTATCCTCTAGTCACTTTGGTCACAGCTGTGCCATCGAGCCTCTGACATAGCGCTCAGATATCAGTGGGCCTCACACAATCCAAAAGTGTCCAGTGTCCAAAAGTGTGTGCAGAGATTCAAAATCTCCTTTATCTTCTAGTCACTTTGGTCACAGCTGTGCAATCGAGCCTGTCACATAGCGCTCAGATATTCATTGGGCCTCACACAATCCAAAAGTGTCCAGTGTCCAAAAGTGTGTGCAGAGATTCAAAATCTCCCTTATCCTCTAGTCACTTTGGTCACAGCTGTGCCATCGAGCCTGTCACATAGCGTTCAGATATCAGTGGGCCTCACACAATCCAAAAGTGTCCAGTGTCCAAAAGTGTGTGCAGAGATTCAAAATCTCCCTTATCCTCTAGTCACTTTGGTCACAGCAGCTATGCCATCGAGCCTGTCACATACCGCTCAGATATTCATTGGGCCTCACACAATCCAAAAGTGTCCAGTGTCCAAAAGTGTGTGCAGAGATTCAAAATCTCCCTTATCCTCTAGTCACTTTGGTCACAGCTGTGCCATCGAGCCTGTGACATAGTGCTCAGATATCAGTGGGCCTCACACAATCCAAAAGTGTCCAGTGTCCAAAAGTGTGTGCAGAGATTCAAAATCTCCCTTATCCTCTAGTCACTTTGGTCACAGCAGCTGTGCCATCGAGCCTGTCACATAGCGCTCAGATATTCATTGGGCCTCACACAATCCAAAAGTGTCCAGTGTCCAAAAGTGTGTGCAGAGATTCAAAATCTCCCTTATCCTCTAGTCACTTTGGTCACAGCTGTGCCATCGAGCCTGTGACATAGCGCTCAGATATCAGTGGGCCTCACACAATCCAAAAGTGTCCAGTGTCCAAAAGTGTGTGCAGAGATTCAAAATCTCCCTTATCCTCTAGTTACTTTGGTCACAGCTGTGCCATCGAGCCTGTCACATAGCGCTCAGATATTCATTGGGCCTCACACAATCCAAAAGTGTCCAGTGTCTAAAAGTGTGTGCAGAGATTCAAAATCTCCCTTATCCTCTAGTCACTTTGGTCACAGCTGTGCCATCGAGCCTGTGACATAGCGCTCAGATATCAGTGGGCCTCACACAATCCAAAAGTGTCCAGTGTCCAAAAGTGTGTGCAGAGATTCAAAATCTCCCTTATCCTCTAGTCACTTTGGTCACAGCTGTGCTATCGAGCCTGTCACATAGCGCTCAGATATTCATTGGGCCTCACACAATCCAAAAGTGTCCAGTGTCTAAAAGTGTGTGCAGAGATTCAAAATCTCCCTTATCCTCTAGTCACTTTTGTCACAGCTGTGCCATCGAGCCTGTGACATAGCGCTCAGATATCAGTGGGCCTCACACAATCCAAAAGTGTCCAGTGTCCAAAAGTGTGTGCAGAGATTCAAAATCTCCCTTATCCTCTAGTCACTTTGGTGACAGCTGTGTCATCGAGCCTGTCACATAGCGCTCAGATATTCATTGGGCCTCACACAATCCAAAAGTGTCCAGTGTCCAAAAGTGTGTGCAGAGATTCAAAATCTCCCTTATCCTCTAGTCACTTTGGTCACAGCTGTGCCATCGAGCCTGTCACATAGCGCTCAGATATTCATTGGGCCTCACACAATCCAAAAGTGTCCAGTGTCCAAAAGTGTGTGCAGAGATTCAAAATCTCCCTTATCCTCTAGTCACTTTGGTCACAGCTGTGCCATAGAGCCTGTGACATAGCGCTCAGATATCAGTGGGCCTCACACAATCCAAAAGTGTCCAGTGTCCAAAAGTGTGTGCAGAGATTCAAAATCTCCCTTATCCTCTAGTCACTTTGGTCACAGCAGCTGTGCCATCGAGCCTGTCACATAGCGCTCAGATATTCATTGGGCCTCACACAATCCAAAAGTGTCCAGTGTCCAAAAGTGTGTGCAGAGATTCAAAATCTCCCTTATCCTCTAGTCACTTTGGTCACAGCTGTGCCATCGAGCCTGTGACATAGCGCTCAGATATCAGTGGGCCTCACACAATCCAAAAGTGTCCAGTGTCCACAAGTGTCTGCAGAAATTCAAAATCTCCCCTGTCCTATAGACACCTTGTACCTTGTTTTACATTACTATATAGTTTGTTGGATTTTGTCTACATTTCTACCAAAAATGAGGAAGGCTGGTGGAAGAGGCCGTGGAATTGGGCGGGGGTTGGCAGCTGGTAATGATGGTGTTGGTGGTGGATCTGATGGTAGTGGCAAGAGCAAAATAGGACCGAAAGCAGGAGGTGTTGAGCCTGCGTCATCGTCTGGCTACATAAGGCCTTGAACGCTTAGTTTTCTAGGAGTTGGCAAACCGCTTTTAAAGCCAGAGCATCAGGAAAAAGTTTTGTCTTACATTGCTGACTCAGCCTCCAGCTCTATCGCCTCCTCTTCTTCAGTTGTAAAAAGTAAAAGCACTGAGTCGTCATTGGAGGCTCATGTTCATGAACCACACCTTTCCTTGTGTCCTTCACCCCAACCAAGATTGAAGGATGACGCAGGCCATACTACTGATTACTCCATGGAGCTGTTTTCACATACCATGCCTGGATTATCAAGTGAAATGGTGAATTACCCAGGCCAAGATGAATCTGACATGGAGTGCACTGATGCACAGCCGCTGATGGATGATTCTGCTGGTACATTCACTCAGAGCACTACATTGTCCTCGCAGTGTACAGAGCCAGATTCTGACCCTGATGAGACTCAGGTGCCCCTTCCCGCACACTATACCACCATACACGGTGACACAGAGGAAGGTGCACATGACATAGAAGAGGAGGTGATGGATGACCCAGTTGTTGACCCAGATTGGCATCCATTGGGGGAAGAGGGTGCTGCTTCCAATAGCTCAGATGAGGAGCATCCACAGCAGACATCGACATCGCAACAGCTGTTATCTGGCAGGCCCGGAGCACTCCAAAGACAGGTTCCAAACATCAAAAGAGTTGCTGGACAGCTTGTCCAGAGGGTCAAAAGATCACAGCGTGCTAGGCCGCAAAATGTCTGCCAAAGTAGGAAGAGTGCAGTGTGGCACTTTTTTGAACAAAATCCTCATGATCAGGCCAAGGTTATCTGTAAGAAGTGCGCAAAGACCTTTAGACGAGGGAAAAATCTGAAAAATTTGAATACCAGTTGCATGCTTAGACATTTAACCAGCATGCACTTGCAAGCGTGGACACAACACCAAACCTCAAGTGCCACATGTGCAACTGATCACAACGAAGGTAGTCAGCAACGCTACATTGTTTCCCCCACTGTAAGCCCACCGGTTAGCACAGCAGCAAATGTTGAGGTGTCGTTGCAAGGCCACAGCAGTCAGGGAATCCCACTGCTATATCAACGAAAGACTGATTCTAGGCCATCAGAAAGAACACCAACTCCATCACCATCATCAACCCTCTCTCAGTCCGCCCTGTCCACCGCTACTTCCACCATATGCAGCTCTCAAGTCCAGCTCACCCTCCCAGACACTATGAGTAGGTCAAGAAAGTACTCAGTCTCTCATCCGCGTACACTGGGTTTGAACACCCACATTGCCAAACTAATCTCGTTTGAGATGATGCCCTTTCGGTTGGTGGAAAGCACAGCTTTCCGCGAACTCATGGCCTATGCAGTACCACGCTATGACCTACCCAGTCACCACTTCTCTCGCAAAGCCATCCCAGCCCTCCACCATCATGTGAAAGACCGCATTGTCCATGCACTCAAGCAGTCAGTGAGCGGAAAGGTGCACCTCACAACTGATGCATGGTCCAGTCGGCATGGCCAGGGCCGTTACGTGTCCATCACTGCGCACTGGGTTAATGTGGTGGATGCAGGGTCCACAGGGGACAGCGGTGGTGGGACAGTGCTGCCTAGCCCACGGTATAGGAAACAGTTGGCTGTAGGCGTTCGACCCTCCTCCTCCTCCTCCTCCAGAAGCGAAAGCTCGTCCACAGAGCGCAGTCGTACGAGCACTCCATCTGCAGCTGCCAATGTTGCACACGAGGTGTCCCCCTATCGAGCAGCTAGTGGAAAGCGTCAGCAGGCTGTGTTGCAGATGATGTGTTTGGGCGACAGACACACCGCCGAGGTGCTGGCCGAGTACTTGAAGCGACAAACTGAGTCATGGCTGGGCAGTGTACATCTTGAGGCAGGCAAGGTAGTTAGTGATAACGGCCGTAATTTTGTGGCAGCCATAGTCCTTTCAAAACTCAGCCACATACCTTGCTTGGCTCACACCTTGAACCTGGTGGTGCAGTGCTTCCTCAAAAATTATCCGGAGTTAACAGCCCTGCTCCAGAAGGTACGAAGACTGTGCGCGCACATCCGCCGGTCGCCTGTACACTCCGTTCGTATGCAGAAGCTGCAGCGATTGCTCCACCTTCCCAACCACCGCCTCATTATCGACATTGCAACAAGGTGGAACTCCACCCTGCACATGGTGGAGCGGCTGTGCGAGCAGAGGCAGGCCATAATGCATTTGTGGGAGGATACACGGCCAGGCACTTTGAGAGCAGACATGGAGTTGACAGGTGTGCAGTGGTCGAAGCTGAAAGACCTCTGTAAAGTCCTTCAGTGTTTTGAGGAATGCACACGGCTGGTAAGCGCAGACGACGCCATCCTAAGCATGAGCATTCCACTTATGCGTCTGCTCATGCGAACTTTGACGCACCTTAAGGAGCAGGCGTCTGCAGCCAATGTTGATGAGGAGGAAGAGGAGGAGGGAATCCTTGATGACATTCAGCCATTGTCTGCTCAGGGACCTCTCCTGGACGAGGTGGAGGAAGAAGAGGAGGAGGAGGATGATGATGGGGATGATTACTTAGGGGAGGAGGATGCATCTCGTGGGGCAAGTGAAAATGTTGGAGTGGCAAGGTCTGGCACAGGGTTTGTGCGTGACTGGAGGGATGTGGATTTGCCAGAAAGTGCTCCTCCACCCAGCACTCGCAGTGCATCATTGACACCGGGAACATTGGCCCACATGTCAGATTATGCCTTGCAGATCCTAAAAAGGGACCCCCGCATTGCCAAAATGATGAACGATGACGACTACTGGTTGGCCAGCCTCCTGGATCCACGCTATAAAGGCAAATTACAAAACATCATGCCACAGGAGAACCTTGACCTAATATTGGCTAATAAACAAGCAACTCTGGTAAATCGGTTGCTTGAGGCATTCCCAGCACACAGCAGCGGTGATGGTTCTCACACGAGCCGTACGGGCCGGGGGCAGCTTGGCAGAGGTGTTCGTGGTGCACACAGCAGAAGTGGCGTTGGAGACAGGGGTTTCATGACAATGTTGTGGACTGATTTTTCAAATACCGCTCACACAACTGGTAATACTGCATCGATGGAAAGTGACAGGAGACAGCAGTTGTCAACTATCGTTACAAACTACTTTTCCTCCCATATCGATGTTCTCCCACACAGGTCATTCCCCTTTGACTATTGGGCCGCTAAACTGGACACCTGGCCTGAATTGGCCCAATATGCCTTAAAGGAGCTCGCTTGCCCAGCTGCAAGTGTGCTATCGGAAAGAGTCTTCAGTCTGTCAACCCAAAATGTGGATGATCTAACCTTCATTAAAATGAACCATGCATGGGTTTCCAAGGATTTTGTCCCACCTTCCCCTGATGACACATAGGGTGACAGAAAAATGGCTTGCTTTGGTCCACCTCTTTCTGGGACTTCACCTATTTCGCCTTTTGCATCAGCTGAATGTCCAACATCAACATATGCCACTTTCTAAAACTCCCTAACTGTGCTGCCTCCCCCCCATGGCCGGGGTCACCACCTAGCGCATGACACTGTGCGAGTGCCGTTGCCCTGGACAGGTGGGTAGGCCGACTCTTGGGCGCAGGCACTGGCACAGGGTCCCTCATAGTGCAATCAAGTGTCTCTGACGGTGGTGGTGCACACCCGCCGTCAGACACACCGCTGTACTATGAGGGGCCCAGTGCCAGTACCGACGCCCACGAGTGGGCCCCCCTTGCTTGGGCAGGGCCCCAGCATTTGCAATCTTTACCTCTCCCTGCTCCTCCGCTGTGTAATCTGGGCCGTCAAATCCATACTGTGCCTGACACCGTCTGAGCCTGCCTCCTGATGTATAGACATATATTTTGAATGTGTACGCTATCCATACATGTTATCCGGGGAAACGGTACCCTTTCTAACCTTTGTGCAATCACGTGCAATCCATACTGGGCCTAACACCGTCTGAGCCTGCTTCCTGAGACATATATTTTGAATGTGTACGCTATCCATACATGTTATCCGGGGAAACGGTACCCTTTCTAACCTTTGTGCAATCACGTGCAATCCATACTGGGCCTAACACCATCTGAGCCTGCCTCCTGAGACATATATTTTGAATGTGTACGCTATCCATACATGTTATCTGGGGATACGGTACCCTTTCTAACCTTTGTGCAATCACGTGCAATCCATACTGGACCTCACACCGTCTGAGCCTGCCTCCTGATGTATAGACATATATTTTGAATGTGTACGCTATCCATACATGTTATCTGGGGAAACGGTACCCTTTCTAACCTTTGTGCAATCACGTGCAATCCATACTGGGCCTAACACCGTCTGAGCCTGCCTCCTGAGACATATATTTTGAATGTGTACGCTATCCATACATGTTATCCGGGGAAACGGTACCCTTTCTAACCTTTGTGCAATCACGTGCAATCCATACTGGGCCTAACACGTCTGAGCCTGCCTCCTGAGACATATATTTTGAATGTGTACGCTATCCATACATGTTATCTGGGGATACGGTACCCTTTCTAACCTTTGTGCAATCACGTGCAATCCATACTGGGCCTAACACCGTCTGAGCCTGCCTCCTGATGTATAGACATATATTTTGAATTTGTACGCTATCCATACATGTTATCCGGGGAAACGGTACCCTTTCTAACCTTTGTGCAATCACGTGCAATCCATACTGGGCCTAACACCGTCTGAGCCTGACTCCTGAGACATATATTTTGAATGTGTACGCTATCCATACATGTTATCTGGGGATACGGTACCCTTTCTAACCTTTGTGCAATCACGTGCAATCCATACTGGGCCTGACACCGTCTGAGCCTGCCTCCTGATGTATAGACATATATTTTGAATGTGTACGCTATCCATACATGTTATCCGGGGAAACGGTACCCTTTCTAACCTTTGTGCAATCACGTGCAATCCATACTGGGCCTAACACCGTCTGAGCCTGCCTCCTGAGACTTATATTTTGAATGTGTACGCTATCCATACATGTTATCCGGGGAAACGGTACCCTTTCTAACCTTTGTGCAATCACGTGCAATCCATACTGGGCCTAACACCGTCTGAGCCTGCCTCCTGATGTATAGAAATATTTTGAATGTGTACGCTATCCATACATGTTATCTGGGGATACGGTACCCTTTCTCACCTTTGTGCAATCACGTGTAATCCATACTGGGCGTGAGAACGGCTGGCGAGCTGTTAAGCAAGCTACAGCACCTGTGGTTTGCACACGTAAGTTTATTATTTTTTAGGAATGACGGTTAGGCCTAATTCCGGAACTGCGGTTGACCTGCACTTACTGGGAAATCATTGTTCGCGGGTAATAATTGTAATCAGTGATCCCCATCACTAACGTTGTTCAGCGGGTTATCTGCACCTGTAAGCGACAAATGCTGGCCTTTTCAGTGTAGCGCACATGCAGCCACGGACATGTAAGGGCATGACACACCAGTTATTGGCCAATCTCATGTGCCAGAGCCTCACGTGTCCCTCTAGTAAGCCGGACTCGGAACGCGGGGCATGACGGAGTCTCGTTCGTTAACGGAATTAAGCTTGCAATGTGCGCATCTGTTCTGTAGCTGGCATGGTTGAGGTTTCCCAGGTGGAGTCGAATTTAACCGTAGGCTCCACTCCTGGTGGTGCCCTTCTGGACATTCCTTTAAGGTTCAGCTTTGCAACCATACTGCCCACGTAAAACAAACACTTTGCCTTCATGAACGCTGTTTGGAGGGTCATGACTCGTGGGAATAATGCCGCCCAATCAGTTAACCTGCTAGAGAGATCCTTCGTTGCTCCCAAGCATGACATCACACTCCCTAGGAAGAAGGTAATGCCACTGTGGCGACCGTACTCCTGGGGGCGACACAAGTGCACTGATGCCCAGCCACTGCTCGATGAATCTGCTGGTACATTGACCCAGACCACTACATTCCCCTCGCACGCTACACGACCTGAATCTGACCCTGATGAAACTCAGGTTACCCTTCCCATATACAGTTCCATCTTACACGGTGACAAAGAGGAAGCTGCAGATGAAAGTGCAGGTTCGGCCCACCCGCCATCAGACACACCACCGTACTATCAGGGGCCCTGTGCCAGTGCCGTCGCCAACGAGTGGGCCCCCCCTGCTTGCCCAGGATCACAGCACTTGCAAAGTTGAAATACTGTACAGTGAGATGGAAGATGGGGACGACGAGGAGTCCAGACTAGTACAGGGATTCCCTAGCGAGGAGACTTATTTGATTGTTTTCAATGTTGGGACAGCAATTTTTGGGGAGCACTATACTCTGGAGAATGATAGATGGGGCCCACCATACACTGGAACATTCCAAAGGTGGACATCAGACACTGGAGCAGCATTTACAGGGCCCATTATACACTAGAGCATTAGAAATGGGGCCCATTATGTTTGGAGCATTATTTGGGCCCATAAGACAGTGGAGCTTCATCCATGGGGACCAACATATACTGTAGCATTATGTGGAGCTCATCATATACTGTTTCAAACATTATATGGGACCAATGATTCTGTATGGAGAAATAGATGGGCCTCGTCATGAGATGTAAAAAGTGAGGTATTTTTCATTGTACTATACCGCTATTTCTCTGCCGTATTGGAGCATGATGAGTTGTGTTATGTGTTTAAGGGGCGCTCTTTCGCCCAGGGCACATGAAAACCTGCAGCCAGCCCTCCCCCCCCACAACTTTAGCCAAATAACCCCCATTTTTCAGTGCGTAACTTGTATTATGAGTTAATTAAGGTTGACAAGCTTAAGTAAGAAGAATTGATGCTTTTGGCATTCAAATGGGCACTGTAGGTGTGTTTCCTGTCCTCCTCTCACTGCCGACTTTTATTCCCCATTGACTTACATTGGGTTTCGTGTTTCGGGACGACCCCGACTTTTCCCTATAATCGGACGATCTTGCTCGACCCGACTTTTGGAAAAGTCGGGTTTCACGAAACGAAACGCGACCCTAAAAAACCAAAAGTCGCTCAACTCTAGTATTGACCACTAGAGTTGAGCGAAATGGGTCGGTCAAATTCATAAGTCGCCGACTTTCGCTGAAGTCGGGTTTCATGAAACAAAATCCGACCATAGCGTGAGGTCGGCCACGAGGTGTGCGACCAGAGCGCCTAAGTCGCCTTTCAAATGATGCTTCCAGCACCCTTTTTCAGCCAATGATGGAGGACGCACACTGTTGGCAACGCGATGACATATTCAGCGGTCACCACCATCTTTGAGAAGGGCATGCAAGTGATTGGCTTGATTTGTGTGGCGTCACAGGGGCTATAAAAGGGCGTGCACGCCGACCGCCATCTTACTTCTGCCGATATTAGCATTAGGGAGAGGTTGCAGCTGCTGATTCTGAATAAGGGAGAGCGTTAGGCAGGGAAGAAGAGCCAAAAAACTGCTTCTGCTGGTAGCAATTTCCACTGTACAACACAACAGTTTGTGTGCAGTGACAGGGGAGGCTCTATTTTTGTGCATCAGCTCTGTTGGTTATTAGGCTGCCTTATAAGACTCCCTGATAGCTGCATTGCTGTTTGCACACTGCTGTGCAAACTGCTTTTTTAAAAGCAAAAATACTTTTCTTCCTCTTTTCTGCACAGTTACCAAACATTCATTTTTCCACTTTTTTGTGTGCACTGTGCAGCAATCCTGCTTATTAGGCTGCCTGCTGCCATACTTGGACTGAGAGCATCATTGTCAACCTCCTAAAATCTTTAGGGAGCTTCCAATTCTCCCCAATATTATATACACACCTTGTACTTTGTCATACACCAGCCAATTTCAGCCTGTTAAATTGAGGTGTAATCTATAGTGGGCCTGAGATAATAGTTCAGCCTCCTAAAATCTCTAGGGAGATTCAAATTCTCCCCCAATACTATATACACCCTGTACCTTGTTTTACAGTACCATATAGCTGGTGGTATTTTGGATACATTTTTCCAAAAATGAGGAAGTATGGTGGAAGAGGCCGTGGAAGTGAGCGGGGGTTGCCAGCTGGTACTGATGGTGGTGGGGTGGTGGTGCTTCTGCTGGTAGTGGAAGAAGCACAATAGCACCTAAGGCAGGAGGTGTTGAGCCTGCGTCATCGTCTGGCTCCACAAGGCATGGAAGGCTCCCTTTTCTGGGAGTAGGTAAACCGCTTTTAAAGCCGGAGCTTCAGGAACAAGTTTTGGCTTACATTGCTGACACAGCCTCCAGCTCTATCGCCTCCTTTTCTGAAGTTTCAAAAAATAAAAGCACTGAGTCGTCAGTGGAGGCTCCTGGTCAGGAACAACACCTTTCCTTGTGTCCTTCACCCCTACCAAAAGTGAAGGATGTGGCAGGCCACACTACAGATGGAGCTCTTTTCACATACCATGCCTGGGTTATCAAGTCAAATCGTGAATTCCCCAGTCCAAGATGAATTGGACATGGAGTGCACTGATGCACAGCCACTGCTAGATTTTTCTGCTGGTACATTCACTCAGAGCACTTAGAGTTGAGCGAAACGGGTCGAAAAAATTCAAAAGTCATCGACTTTTGCCAAAGTCGGGTTTCAAGAAACGAAACCCGACCTTAGCGTGAGGTCAGCCACGAGGTCGGTGACTTTAGCGCCAAAGTCGCGTTTCAAAAGATGCTTTAGCGCCCTTTTTCAGCCAATCAGGAAGAACGGACACTGTGGGCAACGTGATGACATAGGCAGCGGTCACCACCATCTTGGAGAAGGGCATGCAAGTGATTGGCTTGCTTTGTGTGGTGTCACAGGGGGTATAAAAGGGTGGGGACGCCGACCGCCATGTTACTCATGCTGATCTCAGAATAGGGAGAGCTGTTACAGCTGCTGATTCTGTAGGGAGAGCATTAGGAAGGCAAAAAGAAAAAAAAACTGCTTCTGCTGCTAGCGCTTTTCACTGTAGTTACTGTGCAGTGAAAGGTGACGATTTTTGCTTTTGTGCAGCAGCGCTGGTGGTGATTAGCCTGCCTTTTAAGGCTAGCTGCATTGCTGTGTGCACACTGGTGTTCAAACTTCTTTTTTAAAAGCAATCCAAATTGTATTGTTTTGTCCTGGTGAGGTAGTGAGCGTTCATTTTTTCACACACCGTACAGCGGTGTACGCTCCTCACACTTTACCGTGTAACAGCTGTTATCACGGCCAAATTGAAGCTATCTAAGTGTGTGACTCTGTAAGGAAAAGCCGAGGAGTTTGTCCGTTCTTACAGACCTACACCTTATAGTTTTGTCTGTTTTTCAAACAGTTTAGTATATTTGCTGTTTGATTACATTCAAAACTAGAGAGAGACAGCGTGTGTCAGTCCGTATGCAAAAACACGGAGCTTGACAATTTTACATACACCGTACAGTGGTGTACGTGCACGCTCCTCTCTCAGTACCGTGTAACGGCTGTTATCACAGCCAAATTGAAGCTATCTATGTGTGTGACTCTGTAAGGAAAAGTTGAGGAGTTTGTCCATTCTTACCGACCTACACCTTATAGTTTTGTCCGTTTTTCAAACAGTTTAGTATATTTGCTGTTTGATTACATTCAAAACTAGAGAGAGACAGCATGTGTCAGTACGTATACAAAAACACGGTGCTTGACAATTTTACATACACCGTACAGCGGTGTACATGCATGCTCCTCTCTCAGTACCATGTAAAGGCTGTTATCACGGCCAAATTGAAGCTATCTAAGTGTGTGACTCTGTAAGGAAAAGCCGAGGAGTTTGTCCGTTCTTACAGACCTACACTCTAGGGAGATTCCAATTCTGCCCAATTCTATATACACCTTGTAGTTTGTCATACACTAGGCAATTTGTGCTGGTCACATTGCGGTGTTATAGACACAGGGCCTGACAGAATCCAACTGTGTCCTGAAGTGTAGAGAGATTCCAATTCTCCACAGTCCTCTATCCACCTTTCTTACAACATCCAGAATCTGCCTGTCACATTGCGGTGTAAAATAAACAGGGCCTGACAGAATCCAACTGTGTCCTGAAGTCTACAGAGATTCCAATCCTCCACAGTCCTCTATCCACCTTTCTTACACCATCCAGAATCTGCCTGTCACATTGCGGTGTAAAATAAACAGGGCCTGACAGAATCCAACTGTGTCCTGAAGTCTACAGAGATTCCAATTCTCCCCACTACTATATACACCTTGTACCTTGTTTTACAGTACCATATAGTTGGTGGTTTTTTGGGTACATTTTCCCCAAAAATGAGGAAGTGTGGTGGAAGAGTCCGTGGAAGTGGGCGGGGCTTGGCAGCTGGTATTGATGGTGTTGGTGTTGGTGGTGGATCTGCTGGTAGTGGCAAAAGCACAATAGCACCTAAGGCAGGAGGTGTTGAGCCTGCGTCATCGTCTGGCTCCACAAGGCCTGGAAGGCTCCCTTTTCTGGGAGTAGGTAAACCGCATTTAAAGGCGGAGCTTCAGGAGCAAGTTTTGGCTAACATTGCTGACTCAGCCTCCAGCTCTATCGCCTCCTCTTCTGAAGTTTTAAAAAATAAAAGCACTGAGTCATCATTGGAGGCTCATGTTCATGAACCACACCTTTCCTTGTGTCCTTCACCCCAACCAAAATTGAAGAATGCGGCAGGCCACACTACAGATTACTCCATGGAGCTGTTTTCACATACCATGCCTGAGTTATCAAGTCAAATCGTGAATTACCCAGGCAAAGATGAATCTGACATGGAGTGTACTGATGCACAGCCACTGATAGATGATTCTGCTGCTACATTCACTTAGAGCACTACATTGTCCTCACAGTGTACTGAGCCAGAATCTGACCCAGATGACACTCAGGTGCCCCTTCCCGCATACTATACCACCATACACGGTGACACAGAGGAAGGTGCACATGACATTTAAGAGGAGGCGATGGCTGACCCAGTTGTTGACCCAGATTGGCATCCATTGGGGTAGAGGGTGCCGCTGCCAATAGCTCAGAAGAGGAGGAGGAGCATCCGCAGCGGGCATCAACATCGCAACAGCTGTTATCTGGCAGGCCCGGAGCAGTCCAAAAACGGGTTACAAAAACCAAAAGAGTTGCAGGACAGCTTGGTGAGACGGTCAAAATAGCACAGCGTGCAAGGCCTCAAAATGTCTTTCATAGTAGCAAGAGTGCAGTGTGGCACTTTTTTTAACAAAATCCTAATGATCAGGCAAAGGTTATATGTATGAAGTGCGCAAAGACCTGTAGCAGAGGGAAAAATCTGAGAAATTTGAATACCAGTTGCATGCTAAGACATTTAACCACCATGCACTTGCAAGTGTGGACGGACTACCAAAACTCACGTACCACATGTGCTATTGCTCGCAAAGAAGGTAGTCAGCAACGCTACATTGTTTCTCCCACTGTAAGTCCACCTGTTAGCACACCACCAGCAGCAAATGTTGAGTTGTCGTCGCAAGGGCAAATCAGTCAGGGAATCACACTGTTATTGCAACAAAAGACTGAATCTAGGCCATCAGAAAGAACACCAACTCCATCACCATCATCAACCCTCGCTCAGTCCGCCATGTCCACCGCTAGTTCCACCATATGCAGCTCTCAAGTCCAGCTCACCCTACCAGAGACTATGAGTAGGACAAGAAAGTACTCATCCTCTCATCCGCGTACACTGGCTTTGAACGCCCACATTGCCAAACTAATCTCGTTAGAGATGATGCCCTATCGGTTGGTTGAAAGCGCAGCTTTCCGTGAACTCATGGCCTACGCAGTACCACGCTATGACCTACCCAGTCGCCACTTCTTTTCTCGCAAAGCCATGCCAGCCCTCCACCTTCATGTGAAAGACTGCATTGTCCATGCACTCAAGCAATCAGTGAGTGGAAAGGAGCACCTCACAACTGATGCATGGTTCAGTAGGCATGGCCAGGGCCGTTAAGTGTCCATCAATGCGCACTGGGTTAATGTGGTGGACGCAGGGTCCACAGGGGACAGCTGTGATGGCACAGTGCTGCCTAGCCCACGGTATAGGAAACAGTTGGCTGTAGGCGTTTGACCCTCCTCCTCCTCCAGAAGTGAAAGCTCGTCCACAGAGCGCGGTCGCACGAGCACTGCATCCGCAGCTGACAGTGGTGCACACGATGTGTCCCACTATCGATCAGCTAGTGGAAAGCGTCAGCAGACTGTGTTGCAGATGATGTGGTTGGGCGACAGACACACGGCAGAGGTACTGGCCGACTACTTTCAGCGACAAACTGAGTCATGGCTGGGCAGTCTACATCTTGAGGCAGGCAAGGTAGTTAGTGATAACGGCCGGAATTTTGTGGCAGCAATAGCCCTTTCAAACCTCAGACACATACCTTGCTTGGCTCACACCTTGAACCTGGTGGTGCAGTGCTTCCTCACTAATTATCCGGAGTTAACAGGCCTGCCTGCTCCATAAGGTTCGAAGACTGTGCTCGCACATACGACGGTCGCCGGTACACTCCAGTCGTATGCAGAAGCTGCAGCGATTGCTTTACCTTCCCAAGCACCGCCTAATTATCGATGTTGCAACAATGTGGGACTCCACCCTGCACATGGTTGAGCGGCTGTGCGAACAGAGGCAGGCCGTAATGCATTTGTGGGAGGATACACGGGCAGGCACTTTGAGGGCAGACATGGAGTTGACAAGTGTGCAGTGGTCGAAGCTGAAAGACCTCTGTAAAGTCCTTCAATGTTTTGAGGAATGCACACGGCTGGTAAGCGCAGACAACGCCATCATAAGCATGAGCATCCCACTTATGCGTCTGCTCATGCAAACTTTGACGCACATCAAGGAGCAGGCGTCTGCAGCCGAGGATGATGAGGAAGAGGAGGAGGGAAGCCTTGATGACAGTCAGCCATTGTCTGTTCAGGGAACTGTCGTGGACGAGGTGGAGGAAGAAGAGGAGGAGGAGGATGATGATGGGGATGATTATTTAGGGGAGGAGGATACTTCTCGTGGGGCAAGAGAAAATGTTGGCGTGGCAAGGTCTGGTACTGGGTTTGTGCGTGACTGGAGGGATGTGGATTTGCCTGAAAGTGCTCCTCCACCCAGCACTCGCAGTGCATCATTGACACCGGGAACATTGGCCCACATGTCAGATTATGCCTTGCAGATCCTAAAAAGGGACCCCCGCATTGCCAAAATGATGAACGATGATGACTACTGGTTGGCCAGCATCCTGGATCCACGCTATAAAGGCAAATTCCAAAACATCATGCCACAGGAGAACCTTGACCTAATATTGGCTAACAAACAAGCAACTCTGGTAAACCAGTTGGTTGAGGCAATCCCAGCACACAGCAGCGGTGATGGTTGTCACACGAGCCGTAGGGGCCGGGGGGCAACTTGGAAGAGGTGTTGGTGGTGCACACATCAGAAGTGGCGTTGGAGATAGGGGTTTCATGACCATGTTGTGGACTGATTTTTCAAGTCCCGCTCACACGACTGGTAATACTGCATCAATTGAAAGTGACAGGAGACAGCACTTGTCAACTATGGTTCCAAACTACTTTTCCTCCCATATCGATGTTCTCCCTCACAGGTCATTCCCATTTGACTATTGGGCAGCTAAACTGGACACCTGGCCTGAATTGGCACAATATGCGCTACAGGAGCTCGCTTGCCCAGCTGCAAGTGTGCTAAAGGGAAAGAGTCTTCAGTGCTGCTGGATCAATCCTGACAGAAAAAAGGACCTGTCTGTCGACCCAAAATGTGGATGATCTAACCTTCATTAAAATGAACCATGCATGGGTTTCCAAGGATTTTGTCCCATCTTCCCCTGATGACACATAGGTTGACAGAAAAATGGCTTGCTTTGGTCCTCCTCTTCCTGGGACTTGAACAATTTCGCCTTTTGCATCAGCTGAATGTCCCACATCAACATATGCCATTTTGTAAACCTCTCTAACTGGGCTGCCTCCTCCCCCCATGGCCAGGGTCACCACCTAGCGCACGCAACCATGCAAGTGCCATTGCCCTGGACAGGTGGGTGGGCCGACTCTTGGGCGCGGGCACTGGCACAGGTTCCCTCATAGTGCAATCAAGTGTTTCTGATGGTGGGGGTGCACACCCGCCGTCAGACACACCGCCATACTATGAGGGGCCCAGTGCCAGTACCGACGCCCACGAGTGGGCCCCCCTTGCTTGGGCAGGGCCCCAGCATTTGCAATGTTTACCTCTCCCTGCTCCTCCGCTGTGTAGTCTGGGCTGTCAAATCCTTCACTGGGACTGCCACTACAAATTGATTGAACTGAAAGATGATGGTTAAGACGTAGCTATGCCCTGTCCCTCTGGCCGGGATCTAGCTTCAGATGATCAATGGCTTCCATTTGTTATGGACGTCAACTCACAATGAGATGCAGTGGTGGTTTCTCATCAGCTTTCACAGTTTTCCTACCCACAGACGTGTGACTTTCCAGCGCACATTTTTAAATGTGCCCTCTCATGACAATCCAAATGAATTGCCTACGGCATGTGGCTTCTGTCTTTTGCACTCCAAAGTTACGTGACAGAGCATGATAGGCAGTGAGCACCATGTTTACATCTCTCCCTGTGATCAAAATTATATGGATATGAGTAATGGCGATGGGATCAACGGTACTGCGATACAGCAACACTTTCTTCACAAAGAAAGGTTTTCGCTGTTTCCACAGACAAAGTAATTGAGGGTCAGCATCGCCTCTGAGAATTCTCCCGGGATTTTTTCCCGTGATTAGGAATTCCTAGATTTCTGCAATCACTAGAATTTATGTCAGTAATTGTATGCATCTCATTTCCTATTGCGGAGAGTCTGGACTGTCTTACTGAGACAGAAATATATATGAAAATTGAAAAATACCCCAACAGTGTGTACTGGTGTACGCTTCGAATACATTACCGTTTTTCTACTTTTTAGATTCTTGTCTAATCCATACTGAGGCTGTGAGTGTCTTTGTCGCACTACGGAAATATACACGGAGATTTTTAATGTTTAAACTATGCTATATATACCTGGTATCCAGTGATACTGTACCCTTTCTAAACTTTCTACAATCTTGTTGAATCCATACTTGGCCTGAGAATGTCTGAGTCTGCCTCCTGATATATAGGCATTGATTTGTAATGTGTAAACTATGCTACATATATATCTGGCTTAGCGTACATTTTTTTGCAAAAAAACGTATCAACAAAATACCCTGGTTTTGTTAACATCTTTTACTAGCACTTGCTACTTACAGTTACATATATTTTACAGCAGAGTATTTATGCACGTTTGTCATACTGTGCTCTGTTTCTGTGTCTTAGTTCTTGGGTGGTGTGAACAGGGTCTTATTGACCCATTCAGTTTTTGTGCATGTGTCATGTGTTCTGAATATATATCTGTTATCCGGTGATACTGTACCCTTTCTCAACTTTCTACAATCTTGTCGAATCCATAGTTGGCCTGAGACCGTCTGAGTGTGCCTCCTGATATATAGACATAGATTTTTAATGTGTAAACTATGCTACATATATATCTGTTATCCGGTGATACTGTGCCCTTTCTCAACTTTCTACAATCTTGTCGAATCAATACTGGGCCTGAGACCGTCTGAGTCTGCCTGATTAGAGATGAGCGGTGTTCGAGTCGACCTGTTCGCCAAGTTCAAATTCGAGCTGTTTTGGGCGGTGTTCGAGCCGTTCGTCGAACTCGAACACTTTGCTTAAAATTTGGCTGTTAGAGGTTCCTTTTGAGAATGGTTCATTCACCAAAAGCATAACTTTATTTTCACATTAATAATGGTTTTAAATGTTAATAGACAGTTTCATGGCATAGTAGCGGTGTCTGGTAGCCAGCGGTGTAGTGCATCTGTCAAGTGGCTACACTGTGTGTGTTTCTAAGAATTTTTTACCGCATCTTGTCCAGAAAATCCTTTTGGGGCTTGTAGCACTGTCTGCTACTCAGCAGAGCAGCCCACCCGTGAACCAAGCTGTGCCACCTGTTTATGTAAGAACCATTTTTTAACTCCATTTAGCCCAGTCAATACTTTGGGCCTAGTACCTGTGTCTACTGCTCAGCAGAGGAGCCCACCCGTGAACCTAGATATGCTGCCTGTTTATGCAAGCACTGTCTGCTACTCAGCAGAGTTGCCCACCCGTGAACCAAGCTATGCCGCCTGTTTATGTAAGAACTGTGTGCTACTCAGCAGAGGAGCCCTGCTGTTAAGCAAGCTACAGCACCTGTGGTTTGGACAATTAATTTTTTTCACATTCTTTCAGGAATGCCGGTTAGGCCTAATTCCAGAATTCCGGTTGACCTGCACTTACTGGGAAATCCTCGTTCACGGGGATGAATTGGAATCCCAGATCACCATCACTAACGGGGTTCAGCGGGTTATCCGCACCTGTAAGCAACACACGCTGGTCCTTTCAGTGTAGTGCGCATGCAGCCCCGGACATGTAAGGGCATGACAGACCTGTTATTGCTCGATCTCACGTGCCTGAGCCTCGCGTGTCCCTCTAGTAAGCTGGACGCAGACCGCAGGGTCATGCCGGAGTATCATTCGTTAACGGAATTAAGCTGACAAATCGCTAGCACAACTAAAAACGGCCATGCACAACCACCCCACAGAATCGACAAAGCTTGCAATCTGTCCATCTTTTCCGTAGCTGGCATGGTTGAGGTTGCCCGTGTGGAGTCCAATTAAGCCACAGGCTCCACTCCTGGTGGTGCCCTTCTGGACATTCCTTTAAGGTTCAGCTTTGCAACCATACTGCCCCCGGAAACCAAACACTTTGCCTTCATGGACGCTGTTTGGAGGGTCATGGGAATAACGCCGCCCGATCGTCAGTTGGCATAATTTATGGTGGGAAGTCCAACGGTATATGATCGTCTTCGATTTTAGAATTTTAGATTTTTTTATTTTAGATTTTTAGTCCAGCCTTTCTTGACTTTATAAGGGCATGACATGCCTATATCTGTGTCTCCTCCTCCTCCTTTTACGCTTCCACCTCTTTTCTATATGTAGTTGCCCTTTTCCATGTTATTTTTGTCTTCTGAGCATTGTGTCTGCTTTGGGACAACTTTTAAGGTGTTTTGTAATTGTTTTCTATGTGTTTGTATGTGTTTGTGTTTGCCTGCCATTGTTTTCAATGGGGCTCGATGGTGTTCGTCGAACGTTCGACGAACATTCGACGAACTTGCCTCCTGTTCGATGAACTGAACCGAATTCGAACACTAGCGGGTTGCTCAACACTACTCCTGATATATAAATGTACATTTTTAATGTTTAAACTATGCTTTATATACCTGGTATCTGCTGATACTGTACCCTTTCTGCCAGGAAGTCCTCCTCCACCCACCACTCTAAGTGTGTCATTGACACCTGGAACATTGGCCCACATGTGTGATTATTTCTTGTGGATCTTCTTTTTATATTGTGGTGTTATCCATCCTGAGCGTGTGAGAGTCTGTGGGTTACTCCTGCAATTTATATGTAGATTTAAAAATTACCCCAACACTGTATACAGCTCTACGCTTGTGATACATTACCCATTTACTGCTTTTTATATTCTGGTCTAATCCAAACTGACCATTGAGAGTCTGTTTCTGACTGTGGAAATAAGGTAAATACTGAGATTGACAATGACCCCTACACTGTGTACAGCTGAACGCTTCAGATCCATTACCGTTTTACGGCTTTTTATATTATGTTGTAATCCATACTGAGCCTGACAGCGTCTGTGTCTGCCTCCTGAAATATATACGGAAATTTAGAATGTTTAAACTCTACTATATATACCTGGTATCTGATGATACTGTACCCTTTTTCTACTTTTTATTTTCTTGTCTAATCCATGCTGAGCCTGTGAGCATCTCTGTGTGACTCATGAAATATATAGGGAGATTGACAATTATCCTTTGACTGTATAGAGCTGTACGCTTCTGATACAGTACCATATATCTACTGTTATTTTGGGCACATTTTATCCAAAATTTGGAAGTATGGTGGAAGAGACCGCAGACGTGGGCGTGGGGGGGCCAGCTGGTACTGATGGTGGTTGTGCATCTGCTGGTAGTGGCAAAAGCACAATAGCAGCTAAGGCAGGAGGTGTTGAGCCTGCGTCATGGTCTGGCTCCGGAACGCCTGGAAGGCTACCTTTTCTGGGAGTAGGCTAACCGCTTTTAAAGCCGGAGCATCAGGAACTGGTTTTGGCTTACATTGCCGAAACAGACTCCAGCAAATATGCCCTCCTCTTCTGAAGTTTCAAAAAATGCAAGCACTGAGTCGTCAAGTGCTGGCTACTGGTCAGGAAGAACCCCTTTCCTTGTGTCCTTCACCCCCACCAAAAGTGAATGATGCAGCAGGCCACACTTCACATTAGTCCATGTAGCTCTTTCCCACATACCATGCCTGGGTTATCAAGTCAAATCGTGAATTCCCCAGTCCAAGTTGAATCTGACATGGAGTGTGGGTTGCCAGCCAGGGCAGTGGGGTTAATCGGTACCGGGGCCAGTGTCTCAGAGGGATGTGTCACGGTGGTGGTGACCCGGTCCGTGGGTCTGGGCATCCATGCAAAGGGGTGAATAACGTCTATAGGTGAATGATATGTGACGCCACCTGTGGTTTCTGATCAGATTGACCAGCGCTGCAGTGTCACTTCTCTGGGACAGATGTTGCGGTGCAGCTAAGATGTAGAAGCCCTGCACAGGTAGGGCCATAGTCGCAGAGCAAATGAAAGAGTTGGTAGATGGTGTGCAGTGCAGGATGTAGCAGAGCCGTGCACCAGGCGCAGGAGAAAGATGACAGACACAGTCGTGCAGTTCCTTTACCTGTACTTGGTAAGTGCCATACAGGACCTAGAGTACAGATGGAGAAGGAGTTGGTCAGCCTGGAAGCAAATTAGGAATTCTGCCTCTACAGATAGGTAGTGTGGCCTCTGTTCTAGCGCTTATCTGAGGTACTCGCAGTACTGAGTTCACTAAAGTTCCCCCTGTTGACTCTCTTTTGAAACTTTCTCGTATGGCAGGCAGCCATAGCCTTTTCCTTCTGGCTCACACAAGGTGCTGCTGGGGCCTTCGAGCCTTAGCTGGGAACAGAGCATTTACAGCTGCAACTTCCTCCAGTTTCTGCTGCAGGACCGTCAGTGTCCCTACAAACTCGGAGACTGGAATCCGGACCATGCGCTCCAGCTAGGAGTGAGCCTTAACTCTGCTCATCCTCCAGCCCCCCTTATCACATCCACACACTTCCCCTTCCCTTCACAGACTGCCCTAACTTTCCTCCTCCTGACCACAGAGAGCAGCTCCTCAGCAGTCAGGTTCAGAGGTCTCCCTGCTGGCCTGGAGTGGGAACTGTGTTGTGTGTTGGTTTAACTGCTAGAGAGATCCTTCGTTGCTCCCAAGCATGACATCACACTCCCTAGGAGGAAGGTAATGCCACTGTGGCGACCGTACTCCTGGGGGCACCACAAGTGCACTGATGCCCAGCCACTGCTAGATGATTCTGCTGGTACACTGACCCAGACCATTACATTCCCCTCGCACTCTACACAGCCATAATCTGACCCAGATGAAACTCAGGTTCCCCTTCCCGCATACTATACCACCTTACACGGTGACAAAGAGGAAGGTGCAGATGAAAGTGCAGGTTCCTTGAGCAGGTGGGGGGCATACTCATGGGCGACAGCACTGGCACAGGGCCCCTCATAGTACGCAAAAGTGTCTCTGCAGGTGCCTGCTGTCAGACACACCGCCGTACTATGAGTGGCCCTGTGCCAGTGCTGTCGCCAACGAGTGGGCCCCCCCTGCTTTCTCAGGATCACAGCACTTGCAAAGTTGAAATACTTACCTCTCTCTGCTCCACCGCGTGATGTCTTCCACGTTTCCTGACAGTGACATTCTGGTCAGAGAGCGCGATGACATCACGTCTGTACGCCCTCTGCCTAAACTGTCCAAGTGTAGAGAGATGGAAGATGGGGACGAGGAGTAGTCCAGACTAGTACAGGGATTCCCTAGCGAGGAGACTTATTTAATTTTTTTCAATGTTGGGACAGCAATTTTTAGGGAGCACTATACTCTGGAGAATGATATATGTGGCCCACCATACACTGGAGCATTCCAAAGGTGGACATCAGACACTGGAGCAGCATTTACAGGGCCCATTATACACTGGAGCATTAGAAATGGGGCCCATTATATATGGAGCATTATTTGGGCCCATAAGAAAGTGGAGCTTCATCCATGGGGACCAACATATACTGTAGCATTATGTGGAGTTCATCATATACTGTTTCAAACATTATATGGGACCAATGATTCTGTATGGAGAAATATATGGGCCTCATTACTCTGTATAGCACACTATGCGGTGGCCATAATACTGTATGGAGTAATATACTATCCATTTTTGGAGCTATTGGAAAATTTAAAATGGATATCAGTCATGTGATGTATGAAGTGATCTATTTTTCATTGTACTATACCGCTATTTCTCTGCCATATCAGAGGATCATGAATTGTGACATGTGTTAAAGGAGCCCATTGACACTCTTTGGCCCTGGGCCCACAAAAATCTGGAGCCAGCCCTACCCCCCCACAACTTTAGCCAAATAACCCCCAGTTTTCAATGCCTAACTATTATTATAAAATAAATTAAGGTTGACAAGCTTAAGTAATAAGAATTGATGTTTTTGGCATTAAAATGGGCACTGTAGGTGTGTTTCCTGTCTTCCGCTCACTGACGACTTTTCTTCCCCATTGACTTGCATTGGGTTTCGTGTTTCAGTCGGCCTTCGACTTTTCACGATAATCGGCCTGTTTCGTTCGACCTGAATTTTGCGAAAGTCGGGTTTCATGAAACCCGACTCGACCCGAAAAAAGACAAAGACGCTCATCTCTATTGACCACCATAGAAAGCATGCCTGGAGCTGGGTAATTTCCCTCATCGGAAACCAGTTTTGGTTATACAAGACCTAAATGCTAGTACGGTATGTTGACTCTTTATTCACTGTGGTTCTGGGCATTCTATAGTATTTGCGACATCTTCAATGGCAATGTCCATCCTGTTCCTTGGGTATAGAATAGGGTGATGGCCCTCTTCTCTCGTAACTAGTGTCTAGTACTACTCTGCATTGTACAGTAATTTTTATGGGAATTTTTTTGTATGTTTTTTGTATTTATTTTAATTGATACCAATAAATAGAGATGTTATGTGTATAGTCTGTGAACCATCCTGCTCAAGGAGTAGCTTCAGTTAAATTGGATGGCCAGACCCCCTCTTTCCCCAAAAATAATAAATAATGAAGCTTTAAAGTAAGTTATACACATAACCTGCTAATATCGTTCAGGTGCACCGATCCTCTACTAGAAGCTCCATTTATTTATATAGCACCATTGATTCCTTGGTACTGTACATGAGAATGGCTTACATACAAATTACAGATATCATTTACAGTAAACAAATTAACAATCACAGACTGATACAGAGGGGAGAGGACCCTGCCCTTGCGGGCATAAATTCTACAGGATGGTGGGGAAGGAGACAATAGGTTGGGGATTGCAGTAGCTCCAGTGATGGTGAGGCGGTAGGTCTGGTAGTGGTGAAGAGGCAGTGGGGTCATTGTAAGCTTTCTTGAAGTGATGGGTTTTCAGGTTCCATCTGAAGGATCCGAGTGTGGTTAATAGTCAGACATCTTTGGGCATGGAATTCCAGAGGATGGAGGATATTCGGGAGAAGTCTTGGAGGTGATTAGGTGAGGAGTGAATAAGTATGGAGGAAAGAAGGAGGTCATTGGAGGACCGGAGATTACGTAAGAGAAGATATTGGGAGATTAGTTAAGAGATATATGGAGGAGACAGATTATGGATGGCTTTGTAGGTCAGTATTAGTAATTTGAACTGGATATGCTGTGGGAATGGGAGCCAGTGAAGAGATTTGCAGAGAGGAGAAGAGGAGGACTAGGGAGGAGTGAGATGAACTAGTCAGGCAGCAGAGATAAGGATGGACTGGAGAGGTACGAGAGTGTTAGCAGGGAGGCCACAGAGGAGGATGTTGCAGTAGTCGAGGTGGGGGATGATGAGGGGATGCACAAGCATTTTAGTAGATTGAGGGTTGAGAAAAGGACAGATTCTGGAAATATTTTTGAGCTGGAGATGACAGGAGGTGGAAAGAGCTTGGATATACGGTTTGAAAGACAGAGTCAAGGGTTACTCCGAGGCAGCAGATTTCTGGTACGGGGGAAAGCGTGATATCTTTATTGTAATAGATAGATCAGGTAAGGAAGATCTGTAAGATGGAGGAAAGATGAAGAGTTCAGATTTGTCAACATTGAGTTTGAGGAAGTGAGAGGAGAAGAAGGAGGATATGGCTGACAGACACTCTGGGATTCTGGACAGCAGAGAGGTTGATGTCTGGGCCAGAGAGGTAGACCTGAGTGTCATCAGCATAAAGGCGGTACTGGAATCCATCGGACTTTATGAGTTGTTCAAGGCCAAGTGTATAGATTAAGAAGAGTAGGGGTCCTAGAACAGAGCCTTGGAGGACTCCAACAGAGAGAGGGTGGGATGAGGAGGTAGTGTGAGAGTGGGAGACGTTGAATGTGTGATTGGAAAGGTATGAGGAGTACAAGGATAGGGTGAGGTCTTTGATGCCAAAGAAAGAGAGGAACTGTAGTAGGAGGCAGTAGTCAACTGTGTCGAAAGCAGAGGACAGGTCTAGAAGGAGGTGTATAGAGTATTGTCCGTTAGCTTTGGCTGTAAGTAGGTCATTAGTAATTTTGGTCAGGACAGTCTCAGTGGAATGATGGGACAGAAGCCAGATTGTAGATTGTCAAAAAGCAAGTTAGATGAGAGGTGGGAGGAAAGTTTATCGTGGACATGCTACTTCAAGAGTATGGAAGCAAATGGAAACAGCAATATTGGGCGATAGCTGGACATAGCGGTTGGGTCGAGGGATGACTTTTAAGGATAGGCGTGATTGTGGCATGTTTGAAAGCAGAAGGGATGGTACCAGAACTTAGTGATAGGTTGAAGAGATGGGTTAGGGATGGGGTAAGTGTAGTGGTGGGTTTGGGGAGGAGGTGGGATGGGATGGGGTCTAGTGCACAAGTGGTGAGGTGTGATTTGAAGAGGAGAAAGTTAAGCTCCCCTTCAGTGATGTTGGAGTGGGAGGTTATGGGGAGGGGCATTGGTCTGGTATACAAGGGGGTTGTGGTGGTTGAACAATAAAGACTTGCCTTGTTTGATCGATCTTATTTTTTAAGTGTGTGGCAAAGTCCTCAGCAGAGATGAGGGATGTTGGAGGGGGCAGTGGTAGGCAGAGGAGGGACTTAAAAGTTTTGAATAACTGGGGTTGTAGGATAGGGAACAGTTATATGACAGTTGAGAGGCAAGCCTTTTTAGCAGAGGTGAGGGCAGATTTGAAAGTGACTATTGATTGTTTGAGTGCAGAGTAATCATCTTATGAATTTGTTTTCTTCCAACGTTGCTCTGCAACCATGGACACTTGCTGGAGCTTTTTACTGATTTTATTGTGCCAGCGTTGCCTATTGATAAATCGCACTCTACCATGAACGAGAGGGCCACCATGTCAATAGCTGATGTGAGAGTGGCATTGTAGAAAGCAGTGGCACTGCCTGTGTCGTGGAGTGAGGATATGGATACCAGTGGTAGAATAGAGTCAGAGAGCATGTGGGTGTCTAGGTGTGCAAGGTTTCTGCGGGGGTGCGCATGTTGCTGGACATGGATGACAGGTGAGGACAGGGATGATAAAGTGAATAGATGGTGGTCAGCGGGAGGTTGTGATGTTATATAGAGAGCAGAGATGGGTGAAGATCAGGTCTAATGTATGTCCATCTGTGTGGGTGGCTGAGGAGGACCACTGAGTAAGTCCAAAAGATGAAGTAAGGGACAGAAGTTTGGAGACTCTTGAGTGAAGGGTATCAGTAGGGATGTTGAAATCACCCATGGTGATAGTGGGAATGTCAGTGGAAAGAATGTGAAGAAGCCAGGTAGAGAATTGGTCAATAAAGGCAGTGGCAGTCCCCAGAGGATGGTATATGGAGGTTGCAGGGAGAGTAGATGTGGACAAGGTGGACTTCAAAAGAGGGGAGGATAAGGGAGGGTAGAGGTGCAGTTGATAGAAAGGAGAAGACACACTCCTCCACTATGTCTGTTTCCAGGGCGAGGAGTGTGGATGGAGTGGAGGCTGCCATAACACAGCACAGCTGGGGAAGCAGTGTCGGAGGGTGTCAGCCATGTTTCTATGAGGACAAGGAAGGTAAGATTGTGAGAGAGAAAAAGGTCATGAATCACATGAAGCTTATTGCAGATGGAGCGGGCATTCCAGAGCGCTCCAGAGAGGTAGCAGGGGGGTGAGCGTCAGGGGCACAGGTTTAACATTGGTGAGATTGCGATAGTTCATATTAGATAGGGAGTGGTAGTAGGGGAATATAATGGGAGGTATGAGCTGTGGGGGGTCCAGAGTTGGGAGATTGGGAGATAAGTCGCCAGCAGTGAGGAGAAGCAGAGAGAGGGAGAGCAGGTGGGAGAAGGAGAGTGGCCACCTTGTTTTTTGTTTTAATAAGAGAGATCTGAGGTTGAGGAGCAGGTCAGTAGAGAAGGTCAGGTGGGGAGGAAGGAGGGAAGGGGAGATGATTATTTATTTAGAGCATGCTGGGGATTAGGGATAGCGAAGGAGAGCGAGGATTTGTGGAGCAAACACTGTAAGGGCATATGTAAACATGGTGAAGGAGTAAGATGGGTTAATAGAAAAGCTAGGTCCAAGTAATAAGAAATGCTTACTTGGCAGACATACCCAAAACAGACAGATACATAGTGTGGTGTCCTGAATCCTGCCGTGACTAAATGCCGTTGAATAATCTGCAGCTTCTGGATATTTAGCTTCACTTATACTTGCCCCCACATGCCTGCACAGCTTAGAATGCTACTAAATTTATAGGACTGAGTAAAGGATCAGGTGAGAGGGATTGTGAGAGCTGGTTTAGGATAAATTAGCAGCTGGCCAACACACCAGGGGTGGATAGATGATAAAAGACACTGGGTCTAGCTACATCTATATGCTATAAAACCTTTCACCAGATAACATTTATAGTGACCCTAACCATGGATATACTGTACAGCAGTGAGTATTGAGTACAATACAAAAAATGAATTCTAGCAAAGATTCTGCAGGCACTGTTGTATACTACTAGATGGTGGCCCGATTCTAACACATCGGGTATTCTAGAATATGTATGTAATTTATTTAAAGGGAATCTGTCACCCCATTTTTACCCCATAAGCTGGGGCCACTGCCATCAGGGGCTTATCTACAGCATTATGTAACGCTGTAGATAAGCCCCCGATGAAACCTTAAAAGTAAGAAAAACATGTTAGATTATACTTACCGGGGGTGGGTGCGGTGGGTGTCGTAGTCTGGTCCAGGGCCTCCCATCTTCATACGATGATGTCCTCCTCCTTGCTTCTCCATCGGCTCCTGCACATGCGTACTTTATTTGCCCTGTTGAGGGCAGAGTAAAGTACTGCAGTGCGCAGGCGCCGGGAAAGGTCAGAGAGTTCTCCCACTTAAAAAGATGAGAGAGGCCTGTAATTGACATCATAGGTAGACCACAACTATGTGAGTCAAAATGAGAAAACAAATCCAGAAAATCACCTTGTCTGATTTGGCAAGATTTATTTTGCAAATTATGGTGGAAAGTAAGAATTTGGTCACCTAAAAACATGCAAGATTTTTGGCTCTCACAGACCTGTAGCTTCTTCTTTAAAAGGCTCATCTTGTCCTCCAGTATAAAAGACACCTCTCCACAACCTCAACAGTCACACTCCAAACTCAACTATGGTGAAGACCAAAGAGCTGTCAAAGGACCCCAGAAACAAAATTGTAGCCCTGCAGCAGGTTGGGAAGACTGAATCTGCAATAGGCAAGCATCTTGATAACTGTGGGAGCAATAATAAGAAAATGGAAGACTTACAAGACCACTGATAATCTCCCTCGATATGGGGCTTCACGCAAGATCTCACCTCGTGGTGTCAAAATGATCACAAGAAAGGTGAGCAAAAATCCCAGAGCCACACGTGGGACCTAGTGAATGACCTGCATAGAGCTGGAATACTGTAACAAAGTTTACCATCAGTAACACACTACGCCACCAGGGACTCACTTACTGCAGTGCCAGACATGTCCACCTGCTTAAGCCAGTGCATGTCCGAGCCCATCTAAAGTTTGCTAGAGAGCATTTGGATTATCCAGAAGAGTATTGGGAGAATGTCATATGGTCTGATGAAATCAAAGTAGAAGTGTTTGGTAGAAATAAAACTCGCCGTGTTTGGAGAAGACAGAATGCTGAGTTGCATCCCAAGAACACCATACCTACTGTGAAGCATGGGGGTGGCAGCATCATGCTTTCGGGTTGTTTCTCTGCAAAGGGACCAGGACTACTGATCCTTGTACATGAAAGAATGAATTGGGCCATGTATCATGAGATTTTGAGTACAAACCTACTTCCATCAGCAAGGACATTGAAGAGGAAACATGGATGGGTCTTTCAGCATGATAATGATCCCAAACACACTATCAGGGCAATGAAGGAGTGGCTTCGTAAGAATCATATGAAGGTCCTGGAATGGCCTAGCCAGTCTCCAGGTCTCAACCCCATAGAAAACCTTTGGAGGGATTTCAAAGTCTGTGTTGCCCAGCGACAGGCCCAAAACATCACTGCTCTAGAGGAGATCTGCATGGAGGAATGGGCCAACATACCACCAACAGTGTGTGCCAACCTTGTGAAGACTTGCAGAAAACGTTTGACCTCTGTCATTGCCAACAAAGGATATATATCAAAATATTAAGATTAACTTTTGTTAATCACCAAATACTTATTTTCCACCAATATTTGAAAAATAAATCTTGCCAAATCAGACAAGGTGATTTTCTGCATTTGTTTTCTCATTTTGACTCTCAAGTTGAGGTTTACCTACAGTATGGTGTCAATTACAGGCCTCTCTCATCTTTTTAAGTGGGAGAACTTGCACAATTGGTGGCTGACTAAATACTTTTTTCCGCACTGTATGTAAACGAAAAAGTATACATATTTTGTACTGCTGCGTCCCGAAGAATCCAATCTATAAAACTGTCAAACTAGTTACCCCTTCAGTGAATACTGTAAAAAAAGTTGCAAAAAACTATCATCATACAGCCTAACAAAAAGTTAAATGGAAATAAAAATCACATCAGTAGAAACACCATCTTGTCCCACAAATAACAAGCTACCATACAATTCTGTCAGCAAATGAATAAAAAAGTTATGATACAGGAAAGATGTATATCTTTGTACCGTGTTAGCCAGTAGATAGAAAAATATTCAGGATTGAGAGTCCTCAGTAAAAGGTATCAACTACTGAGGACCCTCAATCCTGAATATTTTTCTAAAAAAGTTATAGCTCTCAGAAAAAAGTGATGTGAAAATATACAGTAAATTTTTTTTATAAAATAGATTTTATTGTGTAAAAGTGGCAAAACAAAAAAAACTGATATCTATGTGGCATCGCTGTAATTGTACTGATTCAAATAATAAGCTGTCTTATCAATTTTACCACGCTAGGAACGGCATAAGAAAACCCCCAAAAAACTATCCTGATTTGCTGGATTTTGTTCATTCTGCCTCCATAACATTGGAATAGAAAGCAATCAAAAAATGTTATGTACTAGAAAATGGTACCTATAAAAATGTCAACTCTTCCCACAAAAAACAAGCTATCGCAAAACTCTGTCAGCAGAAATATAGAAAATTATAACTCTGAAAATGGCGATGCACAATAAAATGCATTTTTTAGTGTGTGACAGAATAAGGTCATCTAATCACTTATACTGCATGGGGAACGACGAAAAAAATAAAACTAATTCTTGACCTACTGTTGCTTTGTTCATTCTGCCTCCCAAAGATCACAGTAAGACTTGGCACACATTTATTCTGCACTCTGCACTGAATGTTTACTCTGGCATTTCTGTGTAAATCTCTGAAATACATGATTCTGAAGGCACCCCTGGTGGAAGATTCACTAAAATGAGGCAGGTACAGACACTGTGAACTCCATCTGGCCTATGATCCGGTGGTGTTAGTCTTTTTAATTGTGTATAAAAGTGGGGTTGGACACAGTTTTGTGCACTTCTGAAAAGGACACAGCTGAAAAGAGCCCAGATGGCTGCCTCTTTATAGTAATTGGATTTGTTGGGGGTGTCATCTGAATCACATCACTCGGAGATTTAGATGGAAACCCAGATGTAAGTACTCAGCGTAAATTTAATCCAAAATGTTATGTAAAATGTTTCCAACAAAAGCTTCCTGATTTAGGTGTGTCATCTCTTAACGGAAATATAGGGGACTTCCATGTAACTGGTAGCACAAAGGCTCTAGAAAAGTGATATGGCTCCTCACCCCCCAAAAGTAAACTAGCGAATTCAGCACTTCAAAATCCAAATGCTTCTTCTCTTTTAAGCTCCAGTGTACCTAAACCACATTTAGCGTCCACATGTTTGGAATTTCTGTAAAGATGAGAGCCTGCCGAATTTACAGCATCCATATCTCAGAAGCACATGCTGTGCTCAATGTATGGGCACTACATTGTTTCGGCACTACAAAATACTGGGAACTGCAATGGCAGATTTGCAATTTTCACTCACCAACATCGGCTGGCTGCTTGGAGTCAAAATCATCATTACACCTCTAGATAAATTCCCAAAGGGGAATTTCCAAAATTGGTCACTTGAAGTGGGTATTCTGCTCTTCTGGCACTTAGGGGCTCTGTGTAAAGAGTCTGCAAATTCTTCTATGATAATTTGTGCTTAAGGCCGGAGTCACACTAGCGATTAAATCGGACGAATGCAATGCGATAAAAAATCGCATTGCATTCGTCCCAATGTTATTCTATGGTGCTGCTCCCATCATGTGTTTTTTATCAGATCTGTTCCTCGGACCGAGACAAGCGCAGCATGCTGCAATTGTCACCGATTTTCGGATCGGATTCGCCAATGCAAGTCTATAGATGCGATTAAAAATCTCATTGAAAGCGCACCACATGTGTGACTTGCGATTAAATCGCAAGACTTCTCCAGGTCAACAGGAAAGAGCATCAGGCATTGGCATTGGATGTCAATTTGATGCTTAGATGCAAATAAAATCGGTTCATCGCTGGAAAATGGGATGACAGACGGATCCCTGGACAAGAATTCTTTGTGCGATTTCGTATCGTGAAAATGGGACCAATTTTTTATTGGTTGTGTGTGACTCCGGCCTCAAGACTCAAATAGCACTCTGTTTCTTCTGAGTCTCGCTGTGTGGTTAAGCAGTACGGTACAACCATACATGGGGTAATGCCACGTTCAGCAAAAATTGTGTGACAAATTTTGTTACCAGTTTTCCCAATGTGAAAATTCAATATCTGAGGATACAACATTTTTGTGGTTAAAAATGTAATAATTTTTTCTTCACTGCCCAAAGATATAAAATTCTGTGACATGCCCATAGTGATCATTGTACCCTTAGATGGATTCATTGAGGGGTGTAGTTTATAAAATGAGGTCCTGCTGTTTTGGAACTTCAGGTGCTTTTCCAGTGGGTCATGGTACCCGCAAACCATAATAGCCAAATCTGCTCTATAATATGGCACTCCTTCAGATTTGAGCTTTCCACTGTGCCTGAAAAGTATTTTCTGATTAGATATAGGGTATTGGTGCACTCAGGAGAAATTGCGCAACAAACTCAGTGGTCCATTTCTTCCTATTATCCCTTTAAAAAAAAATTTGGAGTAAAAATGTAATTATTCTTTCTTCACTGTCCAATGGTATAAAATTATGTGTGGCACATATGGTGTCAACATGGTCACTGCACGCCTAGTTGAATTATTATTATTATTATGCATTTATACAGCGCCATTTATTCCATGGCGCTTTACATGTAAAAACGAGAAATATAGACAAGCATAATAAACATGTGTAAGACAAGGGATACACAAGTACATAAGGAGAGGGGACCCTGCCCGCGAGGGCTCACAGTCTGCAGGGATGGGTGAGGATACAGTAGTAGAGGATAGAGCCGATCTTGCTGTGGTTCAGTAGAACGAGGATCATTGCAGGCTGTAGGCTTGTTGGAACAGGTGGGTCTTCAGGTTCTTCTTGAAGGTTTCCGTTGATGGTGAGAGTCTGATGTGTTGTGGCAGGGAGTTCCAGAGTATGGGGGAAGCACGCGAGAAGTCTTGTATGCGGTTGTGGGAAGAAGAGATAAGGGGGAAGTAGAGAAGGAGATCTTGAGATGATCGAAGGTTGCGTGCAGGTAGGTACCTAGAGACCTGAATTCATCGGGGGCTGTAGTTTGTAAAATAAAGTCACTTATGTGGGGTTCTGCTGTTCTAGTGAAATGGTGCCCTAGGCGGTAGCCATAGGTGAGTATCATGTGTTCGACACCTTAGCACGTTTTTACATAAAAGACCAGAGTTCTGGGTGTGTATGCTGGCAGTGTTGCTATTGGTACCTTCATTTTCAGTCTGGTTCCATTCCACTTCTCACCAGGTCCATTAGACTTCAAGACTAGAACTACAGGCATTTTCTTAAAAACAAAGTACTCTTTACTTGACGACATACTTAAAGGGAATCTGTCACCCTTTTTTTTGGCTTGCAGCTGCCGGAATAGACAGCGGGGGCTTATCTACAGTATTCTGTTGTGCTGTAGATAAGCCTCTGATGTAACCTGAAAGATAAGAAAAACACGTTATATTATACGCACCGGGGTGGGCGGTCTGGTGGGTGTTGCGGTCCTGTCCCACGCCTCCCTTCTTCATGTGATGACGTCCTCTTCTCCCGTCCTGTATTGGCTGCAGCGCAAGCGCACTGCTCTGCCCTGTTGAGGGCAGAGCAGAGTCCTGCAGAGCGCAGGCGTCTGGAGAGGTCCGGCGCCTGCGCACTGCAGAATTCTGCTCTGCCCTCAACAGGGCAGAGCAGTGCGCTTGCGCCGCAGCCATTACAGGACGGGAGAAGAGGACGTCATCACATGAAGAAGGGAGGCGTCGGATTGGACCGGACCGCCTATCCCCGGTGAGTATAATCTAACTCATTTTTCTTCTCTTTTAGGTTACATCGGAGGCTTATCTACAGCATTACAGAATGCTGTAGATAAGCCCCAGATGTCTATTCCGGCAGCTGCAAGCCAAAAAAATGGTGACAGATTCCCTTTAAGCACACAAGGCAGAAGGCAGTACACTTTATAACTTCTTCTGTCACATACAGAGGTACGTTCTTATTGGTTTTAGGTGACGGCATTTTATATGTGGATGGTAAGAAAGCAGAATAAATTAGATAAACTTCCATCTTCCTGGTGCAGGGACACACAGATTGATAAGTTACCCTGTGAACCCTGCATCCAAACAGCAGTCTATGGGCCGCTCCTATAGCCTCTTCCTTCTTCTGTGTCTTCAGCTGGGTGGCACACTTCCTTCACAGTGCCACCATGTCTGGCCAACACTGGACTCTCTTCTTCCTTTACTTCTCCCACTATTGGGTTTCACCCAAATGCCCGCTTATCTGGATATCAGTCCCTCTAAAGTTCTTTCGTGATTCTTGCTGACTTGTTTCTCTCAGGTCCACACTAATTCTGCTCCTCTCCAGATCTCTCCACAGTGTACTCTTAACTTAAACTGACTCACTCAACTTCCTGCAAAATCTTTAACTACCCAGAGATTCCCAATGCCCCCACCCACTATGAGCTGTCCTTACAGTTAACTTTCACCCAGTCCTTGCTGTTTTGTTTCTGGGCAAAACTTAATCTTTCACCTACTTTTGTACATGAGTGAAAAGGAAGACAGTGACATCTCGTAACCTTAACAATAAACCATTAGCATCTTGCCTCAACGACTTCTTGGAGGAACTCAGCAAATGCAACATGGTGTCCGCTATCTATTCCTGCCAATTTTGTGCTCCAAAAGATGAAGCGTGTTCCTTCGCTTCTGAGCCCTGACGTGCGGCCAAACAGTAAATTTCCACCACATATGGGGTATTGGCGTACTTAGGAGAAACTGCATAACAAATTTGGTCCATTTTATCCTCTTACCCTATTAAGGCTAGTTTCACACTTGCTTTTTTTTGCAGCGCGTTTTTCCCTCAAAAAAACGCATTAAAAAAACGCATACAAATGCATACAAACGCTGCGTTTTTTTCAAGCATTTTTATGCGCATGCAGGAAAAAAACGCAGCGTTTTTGCGCGTTTGTATGCGTTTTTTGTGCGTTTGCGTTTTTTTACAGATTTTGGAAAAACCCCACAAAAATGAAAAAACAACCATTCAACAACACACAAGACCAATGGGACTTCATTGTGGGTGTGGTATGTTAATATATAGACCCTGTCTACAGTATTCTTCACATTTGCTTGATTCTTCTCGTGACCATGGATCTGCGCTGGAAGAGTTTTCACTTCAACTTGGATTTGGACATCGCGATGGCTCAGGCGTATGCAGTTGCTTGCCATGAACAAAGGAAGAGAGAGAGGCAGCGAAGACGGCGGCGTATGTGGATACATCCGATTGTTGAACTCCGGGAGAGCCGTGGGGCATACCACACCCTCTACAGCGAGCTACAGGCAAACCCGGAGAAATTTACAGATTATATCAGGATGTCCCACGAAAGTTTCATGGATTTGCTTGCTCGTGTCCAACAATCCATCCGGAGACAGGACACACAGCTCCGTCGTGCGATTCCTCCTGAGGAACGGCTACTGGTGACATTACGGTATGTTTTAAAAACCAAGGGGTGCGGTCTGATGTTTTTTTTTTAAATTTAGTATTCAAAACCGTGGGTAATTAGTTTTCGTGAATGTACTAATATTTTATTTTATAGTTTTTTAAAATAATATACATAAATATTAATTTTACTTCTTTGTCTGTTCACAGATTCCTGGCGACTGGAGAAACCCTATCTTCACTACACTTCCAGTACCGTATTGGAATCTCTACCTTGTCTGGAATTGTTGCTGACACCTGCCGGGCTCTCTGGAATGTTCTTTGCCCAGAATTTATGCCCCTGCCCACCGCTGAAAAGTGGATGGAAATTGCTGACAAATTCTGGACAGTATGCAATTTTCCCAACTGTTTGGGAGCTGTTGATGGTAAACACATACGGATCATCAAACCCCAAAGAACGGGATCTGAGTACTATAATTACAAAAAGTACTTTTCAATAGTACTCATTGCGATTGCGGATGCCGGATGTATGTTTGTAGCAGTGGACATTGGAGCATTTGGCCGTGGTAATGACTCACAGGCTTTTAAAAACTCAGACATGGGCCGGAGGTTGTATGGCAACCAATTTAATTTCCCTATGCCACCGCCTCTTCCTCACACCGAAGCTCCGCCACTGCCCTTTGTAATGGTTGGCGATGAGGCTTTTCAAATGTGCGGAAACTTACTGAAACCCTACTCCAGCCGGGACTTGGACCACACCAAAAAAATATTTAATTACAGGCTGACCAGGGCCAGAAGAACTGTCGAGTGTGCTTTTGGGATTCTTGTCTCCAGATGGCGAATTCTGGGCACGGCCATTAATCTTAAACTTGAAACAGTCGATGAGGTGGTGAAGGCCTGTGTGGTTCTACATAACTTTGTGATGGCTAAAGAGCACCCGACCTTTGAACTGGACGATGATGCTCCTAACCCATTGCCTGAATTCACTCAGCACACTCTCAGGTCATCCGTTGAAGTTGGCCAAATGAGGGACCAATTTGCGGCCTACTTTATTTCTGATGTAGGACGGGTGCACTGGCAAGATGAAATGGTGTAATGTTTTTGTTTGTTTATGGTAATAAAAAACCTTATTTGATACCATTACTGAGTGCACTATATTTTTTAAACTCCAATTTAATAAAAAACTTCCCATGTATAACTGAATTTTTTGATGTTCACACACCTGGGCAGGTAAATACACATATGAGTTAAAATGCAGCATTGCTAGTCTGCGTGAAATATATTGGAACGAGCAAAGCTGCAGGCCATGAATCAGGAAACCATTTTTTTTCAAGAGAAAATTGTGCAACTAGTTGAAAACAAAGTATGTGATTTTCTCAAAACACAACCCTCAAAACCCAACCCCAATGAAAGTCCATGGGGAATACAAGTCAGCATTGAGTGGATGAATGTAATCTGCTCCATTCCAACTTAAAAGTTATTACACTAGGCCTTGGAATGACTATACTAGGCCGTGGTATTTCAAATATGAGTATAGTATGCCTTGGGCCTACTAGTATAGTCATATGTGAAATACCACGGCCTAGTATAGTCATAACAAGGCATACTCAATTTTTGCCAACTAGGATCTTGTTTCACGAAAAACAAACGGGTGAAACTTGAAACCAACAGTTTGCTTTTCATGAAACCAGATTCTAGTTGGTAAAAATAGAGTTATTACACTAGGCCTTGTAATGACTACACTAGGCCGTGGTATTTCAAATATGAGTATAGTAGGCCTTGGGGCTAGTAGTATAGTAATATGTGAAATACCACGGCCTAGTATAGTCATACCAAGGCCTACTGTAATAACTCGATTTTTAACAACTAGCATCTTGTTTCACAAAAAACAAACTGGTGAAACTAGAAAGAAACTTATTTTTAAGACAAGTTTCAAAAGTTTGTTTTTCATGAAACCAGATTCTAGTTGGTAAAACTAGAGTTATTACACTAGGCCTTGGAATGACTATACTAGGCCGTGGTATTTCAAATATGAGTATAGTAGGCCTTGGGCCTACTAGTATAGTCATATGTGAAATACCACGGCCTAGTATAGTCATACCAAGGCCTACTGTAATAACTCGATTTTTAACAACTAGCATCTTGTTTCACAAAAAACAAACTGGTGAAACTAGAAAGAAACTTATTTTTAAGACAAGTTTCAAAAGTTTGTTTTTCATGAAACCAGATCCAAGTTGATAAAACTCGAGTTATTACACTAGGCCTTGGTATGACTATACTAGTCCGTGTTATTTCACATATGACTATACTAGGCCTTGGGTTGGTTTTTAACATGTATTTACCCATCAGTGTGTGTGAGCGGCGCAAACAACATTAATGAAACTTAGTAATGGTGAACCACAAATGTAAATTTATTTTTTATCACAAAAATAAACCAAAAAATTATTTTTTCCGGCGTTTGGGGGCAGATGGTTTCAATTTGGGGGTGTGCAGGGAATATGCAACACTTGCTGTTGAAGACGGCGTTTGAGGGGAAGGGGCAACAAAACTTGTGGGGGAAGGTAGTCCAGTTAAGGGAATTAAACTTGGAACACTTGGAGGAGAGGAAATCTGTTCAGGTACATTAGTTGTAATGGCATGTCGCCGTAGGCTTGTGTGCCTGGACCGACTTTGGCCCAATGCCCGCCTTGATAGATTTCGCCTTGAACTAGGGGCAAATATTGAGTGTAGGTCCCCCGTCTGCAGGTGTGGCTGCTGCTGCTGCTGAGGTGGTGGCTGCTGCTGCTGAGGTGGCGGCTGCTGCTGAGGTGGCGGCTGCTGCTGAGGTGGCGGCTGCTGCTGAGGTGGGTGCTGCTGCTGAGGTGGTTGCTGCTGCTGAGGTGGCTGCTGCTGCTGAGGTGGCTGCTGCTGCTGAGGTGGCTGCTGCTGAGGAGGCTGGAGCTGCTGCTGAGGTGGCTGCTGCTGCTGCTCTTCGTTGTCAGTGCTCGTCCTTGCAGGAGGACTGGTGGCGGCAGTGATGGTCCAGGTTTGCAGAGTGGTGGTGGCAGGGCTACTACATGTTGTTGTAGCGGCAGGGCTGTTCCATGTTTGCCTAGTGGTGGCTGAGCTCCACGCATGCATGGGAGTGGCGGTGGTGCTCCAGACAGGAGCAGCGCTTGCCATGGTGGTGTCGGTGAAGTGACCAGCTGCACTCAGACTTGTGGTGGTGTAACGGTGGGTGTCCTGGCTTTGAATAGAGGTGTCCGTGCAGTGGTATGCAGCACAAGTCGGTAGTGAGGTGAAGCGAGTCAATGGTGGCACAGGTGGAAAGGACACCACTGACTGCTGACCGTACCGATTATGCTGCATAGCCTGCAAGAAAGCATTGTTGCAGGCCTGCAGCACATTCAGCTGTTGATCAGGACTAAGGTGTTCCGCCATGCCCTTTTCAATCTTACTAAAAAAATGGTGTGCTGGTCTGTTGAGGTCGGCCTCCAGACGGTCAAGGCGCTGTTCTACAGAATTGAAGCGGTGTTCAAAGTGGTTAAAACCACGTTCCATGAGTGCAAAACCGCTTTCAACTCTGTCGGACAGTGACTTGAGGCTGGAATTAAATGTCTCGCTCAAATGCATAAACTCGGGCAAGACATTCCTGTCCAAGGCCCTCTGCCGCTGGCGGGTAGTGCCCGCATAACCAGTGGCAGAGACCTGGGACAGGGGAACACCTGATGGCCCAGCTTCCTGGTCACCAGCTGTGTGTGTGGTTGACCTGCAAGGTGCTTCCTGGCTGTCGGATGGCTGGGACGGGTCAGAGGACGTCCGAGGAAGGACCGCTCCAGGGCCAGGTTGCAGGGTGCTGCTCCAGGTGCTGTTGAAGAAAGGAAAATCATTACTACCATGCCTTTACAAGAAGCATCAGCTGTGGATTAGAAAAACACAGATTAATAAAAATAAAAACCCAAAATTTATAATACTTACGATCTCGTGGCAAGGACCGGTCTTAGGAACTGCAACGCGTGATAGTGACGGTATCTAGTTCTGGTCCTTGACGCAGATCCACTGCGAACCTGGCCCTCAGCACGAACATCACTGTTGAAGCGGTCCTTGATCGAACGCCAACGTGTTCGGACTTTGTCCACTGTTGATAAAAAAAAACAGTGCCGTCAAGGACAACAGTCACTGCGGCACAATGTAGCAATACAATACTCAAAGCAGTCACTGTAGACCCCGATGACACTGTTGGGTTTCCTGCTAGAATACACCTAGCACGAAACCCAACAGTGCCGTCAAGGACAACAGTCACTGCGGCACAATGTAGCAATACAATACTCAAAGCAGTCACTGTAGACCCCGATGACACTGTTGGGTTTCCTGCTAGAATACACCTAGCACGAAACCCAACAGTGCCGTCAAGGACAACAGTCACTGCGGCACAATGTAGCAATACAATACTCAAAGCAGTCACTGTAGACCCCGATTACACTGTTGGGTTTCCTGCTAGAATACGCCTAGCACGAAACCCAACAGTGCCGTCAAGGACAACAGTCACTGCGGCACAATGTAGCAATACAATACTCAAAGCAGTCACTGTAGACCCCGATGACACTGTTGGGTTTCCTGCTAGAATACACCTAGCACGAAACCCAACAGTGCCGTCAAGGACAACAGTCACTGCGGCACAATGTAGCAATACAATACTCAAAGCAGTCACTGTAGACCCCGATGACACTGTTGGGTTTCCTGCTAGAATACACCTAGCACGAAACCCAACAGTGCCGTCAAGGACAACAGTCACTGCGGCACAATGTAGCAATACAATACTCAAAGCAGTCACTGTAGACCCTGATGACACTGTTGGGTTTCCTGCTAGAATATGCCTAGCACGAAACCCAACAGTGCCGTCAAGGACAACAGTCACTGCGGCACAATGTAGCAATACAATACTCAAAGCAGTCACTGTAGACCCCGATTACACTGTTGGGTTTCCTGCTAGAATATGCCTAGCACGAAACCCAACAGTGCCGTCAAGGACAACAGTCACTGCGGCACAATACAGAGCAGGGAAATACTCACTAAACGCCTTTTTGGAGGATGCTGTGGCGCTGTCCCAGCCATCCATCAACGCTGTGGCCACCTCATTCCATAGCCGCCGGGTCACCACAATGTCCTTGTGCAGCCGGTCACGGCTGTCCCACAACGGCGAACGCTCCTGGACCAGGCTGATGAGCTGCTCATTATCCAGGTAGACGTCTTCATCCCATTGTGGAACCTAGACAAAACACATTCATTAGAATAATCAAATTTAAATTGAATAAAAAGTTACAAAAAAAGAAACATAAAAAAGAGTAAAAATAGAAGATAAAAAATAAAGAACATTACAAATCATTTGATACTTACATTCCGTATCACCACCGGGACTTGGCTTCGCTGCTCCTGCTCTTCGCCCTCACTAGTCCCGTCCGCAGAAGATGATGATGACGATGTCTTAAAAAAGTTGAAAAAAACGTAAGAGATTTGGAGAAGCAGCAGATATACTTACCAGATGCACGAAAATAATCACCTCACGGTCTGCTTGCGCCAATTCCTGCCGCGATGGGGAATACTCTGATTCTGAAGACATACTGCATGTAAAAATAATAAAAATCATTAGTACATACATAATTTAAAAGGACAGGCATATAATGTAATATACTCACATTCTTCGCTGATATAATGGGTTCTTGGTTGACTGTCTGCTCTTCAATCTGTCAGTGTAGTAGTGGCAGAGTTTTGGCAGGCACCTCCTTTATATAGACTTTTTTTTTTTGACTTTAGAAGATTATAACTAGGACAACAAGTGGACACCACCAAAAAAACGCAGCGCTAAAAAAACGCATACCTGCGCATGCCAGTGCGCACGTATGCGCATCCATAGGCTATAATGGCCATTTTTAGCGCAAAACGTGCGCATGCGCTTTTTTCAAGGGCCAAAAAATGCAACATGCTGCGTCTGGAAAATACCAACGCACACCCCAAAAAAACGCAGCGCATGAAAATCGCATACATGCGCTTACCAGCGCGCAGGTATGCGCACCCATGTTAAATATAGGGGAAAAAACGCATGCGCATGTATGCGTTTTTTTCCAGCGCAAAAAAACGCAAATGTGAAACCAGCCTAACAATGCAAAAATTGGGGATAAATAAATATTTTGGTGTGAAAAAGAAAAATTTGTATTTTTTCCTTCCACGTTGTTTTAATTGCTTTAATTCTGGTGAAGCCCCTAAAAAATTAACCCCTTAACGACAAGAGGTATTTTTTGCAGTTTAATTTTTTGCTCTCCTTCTTCTCAGAGCCATAACTTTTCTATTTTTTGGTCAAAATGGCCACGTGAGGGCTTGTTTTTTGCAAAACGAGTTTTATTTTTGAACAAAACCACTGGTTTTATCATGTCATGCACTTAAAAATGAATTCCAATTGCTGCGAAACTGCAAAAAAGTGCAATCCCACAGTTGTTTATTTTTATGTTTTATTTTTTCCATGTTCTCTAAATGCTAAAATTGATCTGCCATTATGATTTTCCAGGTCATAGACACCAAACATGTATAAGTTCTTTTTTTTTAAGTGGTGAAAAAAATTCCAAAGTTTTTTAACAAAAAAAAAGTTATGCCATTTTCCGATACCTGTAGTGTCTCCAATTTTTGTTTTCGAGAGTTGGGTAAAGGCTTATTTTTTGCGTGCCGAGCTGGAATCTTTAATGATACAATTTGGGTGCAAATACAGTCTTTTGATTGCCCATTATTGCATTTAAATGCAATGTTGCGGAGACCAAAAAAGCGTAATTCTGAGGTTTTGACTCTTTCTTGTTACACCGTTTAGCGATCAGGTTTTTTTTGTTTTTTTTATTGATACATCGGGCGATTCTGAACGTGGCAATGCCAAATATGTGCATGTTTGAATTTTCTTTATTGTTTTATTTTGAATGGGGTGAAAGGGTGAGGATTTGAACTTTAATTTTTTTAATTTTTTTAGCATTTAAAAGCTTTTCTTTAACTTTTGGCATTCTTCAATAGTCTCCATGGGAGACAAGAAGCTGCTATAACTCGATCAGCTCTGCTACATACAGATCAGATTGCCTGTATGTAGCAGAATTGCTGACTTGCTATGAGCCCCTACCACTGGGCGACGCTCATAGCAATCCAGCAGTTATAACCTTACAGGTCTGCTGGAGACCTCTGGTTGTCATGCCAACCCATTAGTGACCTGCGATCACGTGATGGGGTCACCAATGGGCAAGATTTCAGGCACGCTTGCCAGAATCACATGTTAAATGCCGCTGTCAGAGATTGACAGCGACATTTAACTAGTCAACAGCTGTGGGTGGATCACGATTCCAACCGTGGCTGTTAGTGGCATATATCAGCTGTTCAAAACAGCTAACATGTGCCAGAAAAGATGTGGGCTCAGCTCCGGAACCCACATCGAATGGAGGGAGTCTGACATCGGCATTCATTTACGACCGATGTTGCAAAGGGGTTAATAAATTTCTTGAATATCATTTTAAGTCCTTTGAGGGGCATATTTTTTAAAATGATGTCACTTTTGGGTATTTTCTTTCACATAGGGCCCTCAAAGTCAATTCAAAATTGTTGTGGTCCCTAAAAAATTGATTTTATACATTTTGTTGAAAAACAGACAATGCTGATAAACTTTTAACCCTTCTAACGTCCTAACAAAAAATATGACCGTGGACGGGATAGTACATCGGGCCCTTTAATGCGATACCGCGACGATCGCATTAAAATTCCGACGCCATCTCACCTTACAAAAGATGGCGTCGGCATCCCGGGCTGCGAAACCCCCCCCGCATCCAGAGCGCTGTGATTGGCTGTTCAATTCTGAACAGCCAATCGCAGCGTTTCTCATTGTTTCAGCCAATCAGCTTGGCTGAAACAATGATGTCCTAGGCTGGGATCGAGTACTGATGTACTCGATCCTAGAGCCGGTGCCTGGCAACGCCAGGCACCGGCAAAAAGCACCCGGATGGGCGCGATCGCCGATCTGATCGATCGCGCCAAACGCAGTGCACAGCGGCGCTATATCGCTGCTGTGCCCTGCCAGTATCGGCCTGCAGGAGTTGGCTGGCACGATCGATTAGATCGGCGATCGCGCCAACCACAGGGCACAGCTGCGGTCACCATGTGACCGCTCTATGCCCTGCTGGTGACCTGGGCATGACCTGCCTAGTAATTGGAGCTGTGAGCTCCGATTCTAGGCAGTTGCCATGGTCACCAGGCAGATCAGGGATTGGTGGGATCGATGTAATCATTCGATCCCACCAATGACAGGTCACAGCAGCGATGTGACCGCTCTGTGACCTGCCCCCTGACCTGCCTCTGACCTGTCTGACCTGTCTGCAGGGGTCCTCACTCTAGCTGAGGATTCCTGCAGAGAGGTCGGACGCAGCAAGAGCTCCTGTGCTGGGTATTGTGGTGCCACAGCTTGTAGCATCACAATCCCTGCAGAAGAAAGAAGAAAGAAAACTACAACTGTAAGTGTTAATTGATCCCTGATCCCCTGCCCAATCTATCTTCACCCCCCAATCTATCTTCATCCCCCCATCCCCTCTCCACCCCCCCTCTTACCCCCCTTCACCCCCCTTTTACCCCCCTCCACCCCACTTTTGCGCCACCTCCGTGCGCAGCCGGCGAGCGTTGATCGGTGACGCAGTTCACCGATCAACACTCGAGCTCGCTTTTTTTTCCTTAGCCCCCTTTGCGCCACTTCCGTACACACATCCCGCAGCCGCAAAAGTTGGATAAGTGACACACGTCACTTATCCAAGCTTGTGCCTGCCGTTTTTCATTTTTTTCACCCCCTTTTGTGCCACCTAACTACAACCCTAACTGTTGATCCCTGCCCAATCTCTCTCTTTTTATTTTCCACCCCCCCTTGCGCCACCCCGTGCGCACATCCAGCAGCCTAGTTTTGATAAATGACACTTATCAGCTAGGGCCTGCTGTTTTAGACTTTTTTCCACAGCTTTTTCTTTACAGAAAGTTTACACCAATCACTCCCCCCCCTCACGTACACATACAGTTTTCAATAAAGTGTACACCCAAACACCATATTTACACAAAAATGTCATAAAATTCATCCCAACAGCGCTATTCAATAGAGGAGGCATATGCTATACTCGCCTCCGACACTGATAGCGATTTGGATGACGATCCCACTTTTCTTTATTTTTCGGATTCTTCATCCTCTTCTTCTTCCTCTTCCCCCTCCTCATCTTCCTCCTCGGGTCCGGCGGAACCGCCACGCAGACGCTCCAGGACAGAAGATGAGGCAGCGCCCACCATGCCCGCAGCTGACCCAGTGCTCCCCGTATGGACCTTGCCCCCCGAAAATTACGAGCCACTGATTCCTGATTTTGTGGCAGAATCAGGAATCAAGTTTGACACCACCGGCCTCACAGAAATTGACTTTTTCAAAGTCTTTTTCTCTGAGGATTTTGTTAACCTCATGGTGGAGCAAACTAATTTGTACGCTCGTCAATTTTTGGAGCAAAACCCGCATTCAACATTTTCAAACTGGTCTCCTGTAGACGCAGTTGAAATGATGCAGTTTTGGGGCCTGGTCCTCCATATGGGGATACTGAAGAAGCCGGAAATTCGGCAATATTGGAGTGTTGATATTTTATACAACACTCCAGTGTTCTGAATGGTCAGGGCCCGGACGCGTTTTGAGGCCAACCACAAGTTTCTGCATTATACTGATAATGCAGAGTGTCCCGCACAAGATGACCCCAACTTTGACCGTCTGTTCAAAGTTCGGCCGGTCATCGAACACTTCAACAAAAAGTTTGCTGAAGTGTACGTGCCCCAAAGGGACATCTGCGTGGATGAGTCCTTGGTTCACTTCAAGGGAAGGCTGCGATTCAGTTAATACCTGCCCAGTAAGAGGGCCAGGTACAGAATCAAACTCTATAAGTTGTGTGAGAGTACCTCAGGGTACACCCACAAGTTTAGAGTTTACGAAGGGAAGGACACCCGGATTGAACCCCCTGAGTGTCCTCCTTTCCTGGGAGTGAGTGGGAAAATTGTGTGGGATTTGGTGCACCCACTGCTGGATAAAGGTTATCACCTCTACACTGATAACTTTTATACCAGCATCCCACTCTACAAATCCCTCTCTGAGCGACGTACCGCAACCTGCGGTACTGTCCGCAAAAATCAGAGAGGCCTCCCGAAGACGCTACTTGGGCAGATGCTCTGAAAAGGTGAGAGCAGAGCCCAATGTAGCGACCACCTGCTGGTGGTCAAGTACAAGGACAAGAGAGATGTCCATCTCTTGACCACCATACACGGTGATGGCAGTACCCTCTGCACTGTACGGGGTACCTCTACACAGGTCCGCAAACCGACGTGTAGTGGGGTACAACAAAAACATGGGGGGAGTTGATCTCTCCGATCAACTCCTCCAACCGTACAATGCATTGAGGAAGGCCAAGGAGTGGTACAAAAAGCTGGCCGTGCACATCGTCCAAATGGCAATGCTCAACGCATTCCTGCTGTCACAATGTGCATGCCCCAGCGATACGACGTACCTTCAGTTCCAGGAGGTAGTGGTTAAGGCCCTGATGTTTGGCGCTCAGGAAGGAGCGGGCCCCAGTACTTCAGGAACTGAAGGTGCTCGTATTGTCCCAGGTCAGCATTTTCCGGGGGTGGTCCCGCCAGCCCCAAGAAAAGGTAAGCCGCAAAAAAGGTGTCGAGTGTGTTACAAAAAAGGAATACGCAGGGACACCACTTATCAATGCGACACCTGCCCCGAAAAACCTGGCCTGTGCATGAAGGATTGCTTCAAATTGTACCACACCTCCATGCACTACTAATTTACATTAGATTAGTTTGGGGCACATCTAGATTTGTTCTTTGGGGGTCTAGTATCCAAAATGATGTCATATGTGGGGTTTTTTCCTGTTTAGGCACATCAGGGACTCTGCAAATGGAACATGACGCCAGCAGACCATCAAAGTCTGCATTCCAAACAACACTACTTCCCTTTCGAGCCCCGACGTGTGCTTAAACAGTTTTTTCCCACATGTGGGGTACCAGAGTACCCAGGACAAATTGGACAACGACTTTTGGGGTCCAATTTCTCCTGTTACTCTTGGGAAAATTAAAAATTTGGGACTAAATGATCATTTATGTGGGAACAAAACAAGATTTTATATTTTCACACCTGGGCATTATAATCTTTAGTGGAACACTTGGGGGTTCAAAGTGCTCACCACACATCTAGATAAGTTCCTTAGAGGGTCTAGTTTCCAAAATGGGGTCACTTATGGGGGGTTTCTACTGTTTAGGAACATCAAGGGCTCTGCAAATGGAACATGACGCCCGCAGACCATTCCATCAAAGTCTGCTTTCCAAAACGTCATTACTTCCCTTTCGAGCCCTGACGTGTGCCCAAACAGTAGTTTTCTCCCACATGTGGGGTATCAGGGTACTCAGGACAAATTGGACAACAACTTTTGGGGTCCAATTTCTCCTGTTACTCTTGGGAAAATTAAAAATTGGGGACTAAATGATCATTTATGTGGGAACAAAACAGGATTTTATATTTTCACGCCTGGGCATTATAATCTTTAGTGAAACACTTGGGGGTTCAAAGTGCTCACCACACATCTAGATAAGTTCCTTAGGGGGTCTAGTTTCCAAAATGGGGTCACTTGTGGGGGGTTTCCACTGTTTAGGCACATCAGACGCTCGTCAAACGCGACATGGCGTCCGATCTCAATTCCAGCCAATTTTAGGTTGAAAAAGTCAAACGGGTCTCCTTCCCTTCTGAGCCCTGCCATGTGCCCAAACAGTGGTTCCCCCCCACATGTTGGGTATCAGCGTACTCAGGACAAATTTGACAACAACTTTTGGGGACAAATTTCACCTGTTACCCTTGGGAAAATAAAAAAATTGTTGCTAAAATATTATTTTTGTGTCTAAAAAGTTAAATGTTCATTTTTTCCTTCCACGTTGCTTCTGATCCTGTGAAGCACCTGAAGGGTTAATAATCTTCTTGAATGTAGTTTTGAGTAGCTTCAAGGGAGCAGTTTTTAGAATGGTGTCACTTTTGGGTATTTTCTGCCATATAGACCCCTCAAAGTGACTTCAAATGTGAGGTGGTCCCTAAAAAAAATGGTTTTGTAAGTTTTGTTGTAAAAATTAGAAATCGCAGGTCAAATTTTAACCCTTATAACTTCCTAACAAAAAAAATGTTGTTTCCCAAATTGTGCTGATGTAAAGTAGACATGTGGGAAATTTTATTTAGTAACTATTTTGTGTCACATATTTCTCTGTTTTAAGGGCATACAAATTCAAAGTTTGAAAATTGCTAAATTTTCAAAATTTTCGCCATATTTCTGTTTTTTTTCATAAATAAACGCAAGTTATAGCGAAAAATTTTTACCACTAAAGTGAAGTATAATATGTCACAAGAAAATAATCTCAGAATCGCCTGGATCCGTTGAAGCGTTCCAGAGTTATAACCTCATAAAGGGACAGTGGTCAGAATTGTAAAAATTGGCTCGGTCATGAACGTGCAAACCACCCTTGGGGGTGAAGGGGTTAGAAATGGTGCTTATGTGAAGTAGACAATGCTATCTCAAGTTGATGGGAACTTATTTAATGTGAATCCTCTCCTAGGCTGAAGCTCTGACCAAGTATTCCACCCACCAGCCCGTGGCGATTTTATTTTCAGCATGATCCTAGCTATCCATAAATACAGGTTTTAGCCATGGAAATGATTCACATTAAATAGGTTTCCAGCAACCAGAGCTCGGCATGCAGGAATTGGCCAAATTATGTGCTAAGCAACTCCATTTTTGTAAGCACACCCTAGCACTTTGACTGACAGCCAGTTCTATAGTGCATAAGTGCAGATTGACCAGCAGTCAGTTCTAGAGCGTGCTCACAGTTGCTGCTCTCAGTGCTGTATGTGGTGACTGTGAATGCTCTAGGCATGACTCAAAGCTGACCACTCCAAGAAGAGAAAAAGTTATTTTTCTTCCATGTGCCGCACTTTCAGTACTGCAACTGGGCACTTTCAATAGGAGTTTTCCCACTAGCAAAAGTTCATTTTAATAAATAATTTCCACAATTGGATGTGTTTAAATAAAATGTTCCTGTGCTGAGATAATGTTATTAATGTACCCCTGCTGTGTACTGTGTAATGGCTGTGTCAGACCGTGCAGTAACATGGTCTAATCATACCACAGGTCCTGGGGAGGGGAGGACGCAAAAGAGAGGATACAGACATTAGAGCACAGGATCACAGCTGATTCTTTTTGTTAGGTAAAACATTTCCCTGCCTGCTTTTAAACAATGTTTAACTTCAAAGAAAGAATAATTTGCGATCTCCTGCCATAATGTCTATACACTATTTTTCTCCCCTTCTGACCAGGAGATGTCAATATGGTGACAACGGACAAGATAAAGATCCCCAACTCATATCAGGACAGCAAGATCTCAGGTACTTTCAGCTGAGACAGAACAAAAACTTAAAAAAAGGATTAATTCTCATCACCACACAATTAAAGAAGAATGAATAGATCTACTTGTTCTCAAAACATTTTTGCAGCCCTGATCACAGCATCATGGACATGAAATTGCTGGCATTGAAAGGTAGCTTCAAATGTTAATGAGACAGAAAAGTCTGGGAGTACAAACTTTTGATGACCTTTGACACATTCAGAGCAGGAAAGAATCTGTCACATGGATTTATGTCTTTTTTCATCATTTAAAGAATGTGCTCCTCAAACCATTTGGGGGCATCACAACCCTGGACCAGATCTCAATTAGGGGACAATAAAATTTGCACACTCCTTATCTATGAACTGCACCGATACTTACATAACAGTTTCTCCTTTTCCCAGATTGACAGTTTTGCTTCATGGCAGTTTTCTTTTTTGCTGCACTACTTTATGTCCTGTTATGGTAGACCACTAGGAAGGCGCCAGATGTTTCAAAAGGGCCAGTTGGGGTGTGTAGTCCCACTGGTAGCAGATAATGATGTCACGGTAGCTGAAGTGGGTTGCTGGACCCCTCAATACTTCCATCATGTCCACAACAATTGTCAATAGCGGGTGGTGGCACTTGTGGATGGTATAGGACCCCGAGGGACATTCTTATAGCGGCGGTGTTCGGGTGCAGGTTTTGAATCTCCCGTTGTGTTTGTGCAATAACAATTTTACTGAAAGGTAATGGGGTACACTCTCTCTCTCTTAAAGGCAAAGTTCACAGTATATTGTGCATATGAAAGTAATGATTCAAGTGAGGTTATGGCCTCTCAGGGCGGCTGGAGCAGAATTCTCTTCACTTGCTATTAGAGCACGTGCTATGCACAGTCCATGAAATATTACACCAATAGAGGGACCTTCATAGATTGGCTCTCAGTGGAAATACATTAAAGTTTGGGAGTACTCACAGTTTTGAGCCTACCATTCCCTTTCGAATGTGCAGTGTTATCTCTCCTGACTGGATGAGGCTTCACTCCTTTGTGTAGGAGATTATAAGAAGAAAAATGTCCCCCCAGCATGGACTGGCATGGAAATTATGCTGGGAGCAGTAATGTTTGCTCCTTCAGGCAGCTTGAAATGCCCAAAACTGAAAGTTACCTCTGGAAGTGTGTGAGCCCTGAGCTGGGAGGCTCTTCCTAGCCATTTCTATAGCAGCTTGTTGTGAGGTGAATAAACATTTAAGTTTCATATACACACATTGGCCAGTAGATGACAGCAAGGCACATTTATGAATCGTGCAATGTATTACATCTCCTAACTCACAGTGTCCAAACTAATTCTGACACACTGGAACAAATCTACTGCCACCTGACAACTGTCTCATTTAGCAGCAGTAGAATGGGTACTGGGATACCACACTGTTGTCTAAAAACATTTGACTCTTCAGATTTTGTGTTACACTATGTCTGATGAAGAGACTTGAGTAGTCTCAGAACCTATTTATTACCATTATTTCAGTTAGCCATTAAAAGGTATCAACTACTGAGGACTCTGAAATTGAAAAAGATTTTTCTATCTACTGGCTAACATGTGTAGCAGTGTTACTCACTTGTGATCGATATGAGGTATCACAGGAACTGTTTCTATTTCTAAGTCCTGCTGGTTTATTGCAGTCCCCATAAACCATATCGTAGGAAACCCAAATACAGCCCTTGTCTGGCTCAAAGTACAACATAAAGCAAAAAGTCCATACAATAGTGTTGGTTAGCCTGCCTGGCTTAGAGTCCAGCCTCTTAGTCCTTTAGCAAAGGCACTACATACAGAGGATCTGCACACCTTCATACAATCGCCATGTGTGAAACAAACAGGTCTCAATTTACCAAGTGAATCACACTCAGGGGTGGATATGCTGAGCAGCCATTCAGCTGCTCATTATCAATCTGTCATGGCCGAGTCACCCCTTTTAGTCCAATATGTACTAAAGCACTACTCAAGGTTTATCTTCCATCCACCATGTGTCTAACAGCAACCTTCACATGGTACAAAGATATATTGTTCATGTATCTGTGTAAATGGAACATAAGGTTTAGCAATTTGTGCTGAATTTATCATGACATAAGCACTATCCTCATATAATGGACTATTTTTACTGACTTTATGCACCCTGCAAAACAATGGATAAACTTATCAACACTACAAGTTCAGAGTTAGAATGTGTAAAAAATATCAGTGCACGAACGACGGTCACGAGAGTGCATAAAAAAGTGTCTTACACGATTATCAAGATCTATCAAGTTTGCCATTTGTGACACGTGCCAATTAGATAAAACTGACAAAGTCATCTGACGACACTGTGGCTAATGTTAGGAAGCTAGATTAATGATGCTTTGATTTGTAATTGAAATAGTACAGTAATCAATACAGATAGAGACATCTCAAAAATCAGAATTAAAGGCTATGTTCACACATTATGTTTAAGCTGCATTTTTTTAATGCAAATTTTAAGCTACCTTTAACAGTACCAGCAAAGTCTATGAGATTTCAGAAAACTAATGCACATGCATTGTTTTTTTTCCTGACAGATTTGGAAAACTGCTGCTTTTTTGAAAACGGCAGCATGTCAGCCTTTTTTCAGCATTTTTATACCCTTTTAAGGTTTCTGCACATGAGCCTCTTTGGCCTTCTTCTGCTCAATGACCTCCGCAACCCAGGCGGAGGGTCCGGTGTAGGCCGCAGAGTCCAGCGGGTGGGCCGCGGTCGGGGTCGAGAGTGGGGCAGTGGTGGCTGCAGGTGCCAGCGGACCAGCTGCAGGTGGGGCCGGGCAGGGGCAGCCGTGGGCTCCAGTGAGTAGGCCGCAACCGGAGCCTGGAGCAGCGTAGAGGCGGCCGCATGCATTGAGGAGCAGGCTGCAACAGGAGTCACGGACTGGGCAGAGGCGACCACAGGCATCGGCGGGTAGGCTGCGGAGTAGGCCGCAGCCGGGACCAAGGCGGCAGCGGGCACCGGCGAGTAGGCCGCAGCCAAGGCCGCGGATGGAGCAGCGGCGACTACGGATGCCGGCGAGTATACCGCGGCAGCTGGTGGCCTGGTCACTGAGGCAACCTGGAGCGGGGCCGGAGTGACGGCAGGTCCCGATGGATAGGCTGCCGCCGGAAGACAGAGTGTGGCAGGGGCGGCCGCGGGTCGGTTCCACGCTGGCGACACGGGTCGAGGTGCCGCCGGGCGGGGTGGCTCGGGGTCGTTGGCGGAGGCATCAGTCGGCCCGGCAGGGGCTGTGGAGTCATCCAGAGCCGGGGTCGCTGGAGAGCAGGAGGCCGCGTGGGAAGGCCAAGTGGCGGGAGCTGCCTGCGGTGCTACCAGCCGGGCCAACGCTCACCTACCCCGACGCTGCAGCTCTCGACAGGCTATCCCGCAGCTCCTCCCTTAGCCGATGATCTTCACCCCGCCATCCGGCAGGGCCAGCCTCCAGGCCCGATGGTTCCGTGGGGTGACTCCAGGCTGCATCTTCCCACGGCTGTTCCTTCAGGGTCCAGGGTCATTCCTCCTCTCTGGTACGCATCCGGGGCACTGACAGTGGCTCATAGGGGCAGGTCTCCCGACGGAACTCAATCTCCTGACGTCACCTCCATTCCAGGCGTCCGAGGCCACGGAAGCTGTAGTGTCGCATCTCGTCCAAGTTCCAGAAGCTCAATGGCGCCAAGCAGCCGCACCCAGCCTCTTTACCTGGGCCACTCCCATTCTTGGGTGGGGCGGTGGTCGGTCTCTCCACCCATCTTCAAGGGACCATTATCTCCAGCTGTACGTCGCTCCCCTGGGGGCGGGTGCAACATAGCTCCAGATTGTCCAATGTAGCTGCAAACTCCTGGGCTTCTTTCTGGCGCTGGAATACCACAGCCATTTCATTAAGTCCTTTTCTGCTCTGGATCCACCTGATGACAGCCAGCAATCCTGACCACAGTCCAATTTGTAATCCACAGGGAAATCTTCAACCCATACAGCTTGGGTCCTTGGAATCTTCGGGGCAGGCTTACCGCTGAGGATGGTGTATTTGCGATGATGATCCTGCCGACTATGCCAAATGTAGGTACGTGAGCTGTCCGGGGGATGGTCCTCTTTAAGCCGCAAACAGACTCGAGACGGAGACAAAATTGCCTCCAACAGGTCTTCTTTATTGGCTGTCCTCATGACAACCGTAGCAACTTCACAGTTCTCCGTACACAGGCCCGGGTACCTGCACCTTTCTTCCCTTTAGTAGTGGCGTCCCTTGCAGCTCTTCCGCTGTGGCTGCCCTAGGCCTATCTACCGCCAGCGTTTCACCAGTCCAAGTACGTTGTCCGTTTGGTACCCCCGAGGCCTTGTCTGTCCTGCGGCACTTCTTGTCGAGGGCCACCCCATTGAATGTCTGTTCTCCTCAGTCCCTTCTAGAAGCTCTCCTCCGTTGTCCGTCTTGTCTTTCTGCCTCCTCTCTTCTTGAGCTCCTCTCCCTGGACTGGAACCCTCTCTCTTCTTTCTATCCCCTCTCACACTGGGGATTTCCCTCTTGAGTTCCTGTAACCCCGCCCCCATGACTGTGCAGTTTCCTAAGCCCTAAGCTGTTGTTTAGCCCTGTTCTCACAGCTCTCTCCTGCCATCTTGAGGTCAAACCCTGGTATTACACTCATTCTCCCCTTTTCCCAGCTGTTCCCCTTCTGCTAATACAAACATCCATCTAAAGTGCACCAACCACCTCTTCTCCCTACAGACAAGTTCGTATGTCAGGTCACCTTCCCTACATGTGGACGACCAAAGTGTAAAAGTAAACAGTGTCCTACAAACTCAATGCTTTGCCAATGACTCAGGTAAACTATTTCCCACCAATTCACCTCCCCCCACTATTACAATTGTAATTGTGTATTTTTTCATGAGCTCATGTGAACTTTTTTGTTCAGAATAGTCACTATTTTTTCAGACATAAAAATCGTTTTCCACTAAATAATATGATCAAATTGCCATTTTTCCAAAAGTGGTTTTATGGCTTCAAATATGTCTTGCATTAATGACCTGTGTTCATGCTTCTGTGGTGGAAGCAAAGCTGAACTTTGGGATTCTGAAGAATGCAGTAAAAACGCAGCAGAAAAAAGCAGCAAAGTGTGCTTTTTGTAAGCAACTTCTTTACTGCCAAAATAGCAGGTTTTGCCTGCAGAAAAAAATGCAGCAAAAATGCAACCTGTAAACATTGCCCAATAGTCAGCCAATATTAACCCCTTAGTGACAAAGCCAATTTCCTGCTTTATGACCAACGAATTTTTACAATTCTGACCACTGTCAACTTATGAAGTTATAGCTCTAGAATGCTTCAACATATCCCACTCTTTCTGAGAATGTTTCTTTCATGAACTATTGTATTTCATGTTAGTGGCTAAATTTTTTAGCTATAACTTCCCCTTATTTATTAAAAAACGGAAATTTGTCAAAAATTTGGAAAATTTAGCAATTTTCAAACTTTTAATTTGTGTACCCTTAAATCAGAGAGTGGTGTCACACAAAATAGTTAATAAATAACATTTCCCACATGTCAACTTTACATTTGTACAATTTTGGAAACACAATTTTTTAAAGACGCTATAAAGGTTAAAAGTTAAGAGCAGCGATTTCTCATTGTTCCAACAAAATTTACAAAACCATTTTTTAGGGACCACCTCACATTTGATGTGAGTTTGCAGGGTCAATATAACAGAAAATACCGAAAAGTGACACCATTCTAAAAACTGCCCCCGTCAAGGTGCGCAAAACCATATTCAAGAAGTGTATTAACCCTTCGGGTGCTTCACGAAAACTAAAGCAATGTGGAAGGAAATATGATCATTTTACTTTTTTTCACAAAAAAATTACTTTGCAACCAAATTTTTTTTATTTTCACAAGGGTATCAGGAGAAGATGGACCACAAAATTTGTTGTGCAATTTCTCCTGAGTATGCCAATACCCCGCATGTGGTGAAAAGCCACTGTTTGGGTGCATGACAGGGCTCAGAAGAGAGGGATCACTGCTTGACCTTTTGAATGCAAAATTGTCTGGAATCAATGGTGGCGCCATGTCGCGTTTGGAGACCCCTGATGTACCTAAACAGTGGAACACCCCCAATTCTAACTCCAACCCTAACCACAACGCACCCCTAACCCTAATACCAACAATAACAATAACCCTAACTCCAAAACACCCCTAATCCTAATCCCAACCCTAACCGTAATCCCAACTATAACTACAACCCAAACCCTAGCCCAACCTTTACTTTAGCCCAACCCTATCTTTAGCCTAACCCTAACTTTAGCCCAACCCTAACTTTAGCCAACCCTAACTTTAGCCAACCCTAACTTTAGCCAACCCTAACTTTAGCTCAAGCCTAACTTTAGCCTAACCCTAACCCTAGTCCCAACTCTAATCCCAACTTTATACCATCACTAACCCTAATGGAAAAATGTTAATATCTATTTTTATTTTATTATTTTTACCTAACTAAGGTAATGATAAAGGGGTTTGATTTACTATGTTTTTTTTTTATTTTGATCACTGTGATAGGGTCTATCACAGTGATCAAAATGAACCAATAGGAAAAATTTCCTATTGTTATCAGGTGCCGATCACATCAGAGGAGATTGAAATTAAAAGGGAAATCGAACTTTTTTTTGCGGTCGCCGTTATTCCATTAATAACAGTGATCGCAACACTGGGGTTGGTAAAAACCAACACGAATCATGTTCTTTGGGTCTCAGCTACCCCTGGTATCTCAGACCCTGGAGAAATTCCGACACTGGGTTGCGCTATAACCCTATTTCTCAGCGCCGTTAAAAAGCAGTGCTGAGGCATAAGTACCCTTAACTGCCGCCGTTAAAAGGTGTATGGACGGTTGTTAAGGGGTTAATAAAATATGGACATCTCTGGATATATATACATTTTTTAAGGAAAATAGCGTTTAAAACTAGAACTGTCCCTAATGATTGGGGTTAAGGTTTACAGTTAAAGTAACTTGCATGAAGAAATTAATAAATAATACTTAATTCAGAAACAATAACGTAAATTGATAATCTACAAGGCTGCAAATAGTGTCAGAGGTATTTTTCTAACCATATTCTGGAATTAAAGTGAATATACCTGAGCATATGGTAAGTAAAAAGACCCGATACCTTTATGCTCCAAATAAACACAATATTATGCATCTTCAATTGAAGCATCTTTTATTTTTAGTGGTAGGTCAACAATGGTATTATTGATAACATTAGGCGTTGCACAGTGTGAGTTCTGTAGAGGTATGGTGATAGCATGTATTCACGATGTAGTGGTCATCGTGAAATGGTCATCGTGTAGTGGCACTATTTGGGTATTGCATTATGGTGCTCATTTTGTGAATTTGAGTCTAGATTCCATTCCTAATAAGATATATTCACATGGAGTTTATTTTTCTTTATTGAAATACAGAGAATACGGAGTGCCAATAAGCAAGGATAATGTATTAAAAGGTGTAAAAAATGAGATTGTAGCATTAAACCCTCACAGGTGGGAGTGAATTAAATCATCCTTTCTCTTTGTATTTGCAGTGTCTGAATCTTTTGATATTTAGAGGAGATTGATTTATTGAATTTGTCATGCAGAGCTGAAATATTCATCTAGAAATCACTACCATATCTATTCATAATCCACTTGGATTATTATGATGAAATGCATCATTTCCTATTCTGCATTGTGATATATTTGCACATTTCTTTTCCTGAACGAGCGATTCCTCCTATCAGCATTTGTAATGGTGTGTCAAAAAGACTTAAAGCATGTTAGAAGGGTGTTAGGCATATAAGGACAGACATTCATTGCTGTCAATGAAGATAGACACTCAGTAGACTGTACGTTATCGAGGGGAACAAACAGCTGCATTAACTCAGAATGTTAAAAAGTTTGTTTGCGTTTTTTTCTTGTTTTTAAATCAGCTCCCATTTGGCATGTTACAGTAGCAGAGACCCACTTTCGATCACCTGTGCTTTAGACTTTTAGGCTAGATTATTACGATGTGATTGTTATGATCTGAGAGAGTAGGTTCATTTTTTTGCTCAGGTGTCATTCTTGTTGTGTCCTAGTTCTATCCTTTTTACATAAGTTTTTTCTCATCGCTTTTTTCCACTAAAGCAGGTAGACTGTCTGAAATTTGTATGACTCTTACATTTTTTACCTTGAAAAAGGCACCAGTCCAGAGCTGAAACGCGTTGGTGTAATAAAACCCTTCAATTTATACCATCAAAAATTCTTCATTCCCTCAAGCATAACAAAAATTCTTAATAAATATAATTCTGGATTAATTATTCAACGGCTCATATACAAAAAAATCAATCCTTAAAAGATACTTTATTAACCAATGATTAAAAAGTTTTCAAAACTTCAAAAAACAGGCAAACAAAAATAGGCTTATTGCTGATTTTCAAAATCCAGCCACAAACACTAGAGAGTCATTCCAATGTCAGGTAGAGGGTCACAAACCTATTTGTCCCTATAGGGCCCTATATCTCTCTCCTACCTGACAGCGGAGGTTGGCACCCTCTTGATACGCAAATGGGGCCCCCGCTCCTCGGCGGCTCTCCCTAATCACCCTGTTGACTCCTATCTAAATGACATCAGCTTGGAGTACAACAGATGGCCGGGGACAAAAATATAATAGATAATAACCCCATGCCACAAACCACCAAGACAAAAATGTAAGGAATAGTAACTGAAAAAAACTCTAATTTTTGGCAGATTTGTAAACATTTGCTTTGGGAGGAAAAGGGGTCTAAATAACCCTATTTAGGTGTCTCCCTGCCTGACAGCGGAGCTTTTACACCCTACAAGCATAGCCCACGTACCATGATCTCTCCACTAATTTTACTCGTAACTAGAGATGAGTGAATGTTTCAATATTCAAATCGGATCATGATCGCTGAATTTGCAATATTCACCGAATATAGCCGAATGCCATTGAAGTCAATGTGAGGCAAAAAACAATGCATACACAGCACAAATGCTGGTGTTCCCACACTATGTGACAGCATGGTAAACAACAGCGCAGCATTTCTGATAGGCTGTAATGTTACCGTCGGTAGATCATTACTGCCTTCAGAGCGCTGCGGAGTCATGCTGTCAGATGTCAGCATGACCCTGCAGAGCTGCTGTGACCCGCAGCGGTGACCGGTGGTAAAAAGCTTACCGTAGGACAGCAGGCGTCGGCTGATGAGAGACTACTCCTCACATCAGGCTACGACTACTGTCACTGACAACAGCTTTTAGTCTTGGAGGGGGGGTATATCCATGGCCCCTTCCCAGGCTATTAATATCAGCCTGCAGCTGTCTGCCTACTCTTTGCTAGTTAGATTTTCTGGGAGACTCTATGTAATTTTTTTCTGGGGTCCATCATTAAACTAGCCAGTAAAGACTAAGCAAACAGCTGTGAGCTGATTTTAATAACCTGGGAGCCTTTATGGCTATTGGCTCCTTCTGAGAATATTAACATCAGCCCTCAGCCATCACCTTTACCTCTGCTGGTTATGCAAATTATGCTTCAGCCGACGCATTTTTTTTCATTTTCTGGTAAAAATTGCTGTTTGGTTACAGCCTATGTAGGTTCATTCTGTTAACACTCCTACATAGGCTGGTTGTAGTGTGTTTGTGTTTGTGTATGCCCACGTGTGTGCATTTACTTACCAGCTTAGTAATGATGGTGCCTGGGTGACACTTTTTCATTACTAAACCTATGGCTTGGTGTCAATGACAGCTGCTGACACCAAGCCCTAATCCCATTACCCTGATGCTACTGCATCAGAATGAAAAAGAAGGTGCTGAACCAAGAAATTACATCGCAAAAATATTTTAAAATATATTTATTTAGCTAAAAAACTGCCTTCAGTGCTGTACAAAAATGTATGCAAAAAAGCAAACATAGCTAGGGCAAAAAGCGCTTCAAAAAATGCTGCAAAACGTATATTTTTTCCACAGTGTTTTTGCTCCCAAGAGATGCAGAAACCTTGCAGAAATTTCTGCAAGCAAATGCTCAATGTGCACACATACCCTAATGCTGGAGTCACACTAGCGATTTTAAAATCAGTCCCTTATTGCTCCTGCAAAATGTTATTTGTGGGTTTTTCTTTGCAACCAGAACAATTTTCCAGGCAGTTGTGGACAAAATCTTTATTGGTCTATCTGACCATGGTTTTGTTTTTACAGAGCCCCTGATTTTCCATTTGTTAATCTGAGTTTGAACGCTGCTGACTGGCATTATCAATTCCTTGGATATCTTTTTGTATCCCTTTCCTGTTTTATACAGTTCAACTAACTTTTCCCATAGATCCATTGACAATTCTTTTGGTTTCCCCATGACTCACAAACTAAAAACATCAGTGGCTGGATGAAAGATGCAAGAGTCTGTTTGGATCCCAGAAACCCACTCAGCTTTTATGCAAATACACTGATTACAAGCAAACAGGTCACAGGTGAGGATGTTACCTTTAGTAGCCATTCAAACCCATTTGTGTCAACTTCTGTGCATGTTATCAGGCCAAAATCACCAGTTTATGTGAACTTTTGATCAGGGTCATTTGGATGTTTTGGGTTGTCATTATGATATAAAAAATGAAAACACAGTAGTTTGACAATAAATAGCTTCACCCAATAACTAACCATGAGTGGAGAAAAAGATTTGGTGTTATCATTTATATTCTCTGGAAAAAAAAACAAGAAAGCAAAAATTTTGCCGGAGTATGTAAACTTTTGAGCGAAACTGTAGATAGCTAAAAAGCCAGCAATTCAGCAGCTGTGTTCATTAAAATCACAGCAGGACACAACAGGATATAATACATGGATTACATACAGTATATACACATAGAATAGTTATACAGATATCAGTGCTATATATAATTAGTACAGTGTGTGTGCAGCTTACTGTACATATATTTAACTATAAAATGATTATTTTTCTGAAAAAAATGGTGTAATTTTCTTAATCAACAGAGGGAAAGCCGACGGCTGGGGGCAGATGTTTATAGCCAGGGAAGGGGGTAATACCCATGGACCTTCGCAGGCTAATATCAGCTCACAGCTGCAAACTTAGCCTTTACTAGATTTTAAAATGGAGGACCCCAAATGAAAATGATGTAGGATCACCCTATAATTAATAACCATCAAAGCCTAAGCAGACAGCTGTGGATTGATATTATTAGCCTAGGAAAGGGCCATTGCAATTGGCTGCCTCCAGGCTAAAAACATCAGCTCTCAGCCGCCCCAGGAAATGCGCATCTACAAGATGTGTCAATTTTTCCCATTTGCCCTGTAGCGGTGGCAAATGGGATAATAGTTGGGAGGCCGATGTCAACTTTGTATTGTCAGATGACATCAAGCCCAGAGGTTAGTAATGGAGAGGCATCTATAAGACGCCCCCATTACTAACCCCATAGTCAAATTGTATAAAACACACACTCTGAATAAAGTCCTTTAATTGAAAGAAATATATAGACTCCTTCAATAAATCTTAATTAAACAATACTTACTGCATCGCCTATTCCAGTGACACCACTGTCCCGTGCAAGAGAAATAAAATAACAATATTTCTCACCTGTCCGCTGAGAAGCTGATAATCCATTTGTCCCACGACGAGTCTAGCTCTGCTACATCTGGATGGCAGGCTGCATGGTTGCATGATGCAATCATACAGCCTAATATCCAGCAGAGACACTGAGCAGCATCTGCTACCACTGCCCAATGTCTCGCAGTGAACTGCTAAACCTGTCTGATGTCACCGCATGCATGGGAATGTTCTCAGGCTCGCATTGCCATCAGAAAAGTCCTGGGAGTTCACAGCCAATTAACTCACTTCACGTAACTGACGTCAGCACGAGTACCTGATATAATGGTGCATTGTTCCATTTTTTCTAACAATATCTATCTATCTATCTATCTATCTATCTATCTATCTATTTATCTATCTATCACCAATCTATTTATCTATTATCTACTTTAAAATACTTTAGTGGCAACACAATTATTTTCCCGCACATTTTATTGACTGTTACCAACTTTTTCTGATTTAATAAATGATGCTTGTGTTTCTGATGAAATGGAATGTGCCATATTCGCACCGAATTTATGTTTGGCGATCGTTTTCCAAACATATTCGCTCATCTCTACTCTTAACCCTCTGTCAGGCACAGTTCATCCGAAAGGCAAAAGCTGAATTACTTTTGTTTCTTTTTCCTCCCCAAATTATCAGAAAATGTCCCCCCAGGTATTTTCTGTCTTTACATGCTGTTTGAAACCTGATTTCACAGTGTTACAGCAGATCTTCGGGATAGCAGATCTGATCTTGTGCCTTCTTAGGCACACTGAGCCTGAACTTGTCTCACATTTGAAGGTAGTGATGAATAAAAAGAGAAAATACTTCTTTTTATTCATCACTATTGTTTATTAAGCATGTTTTATGAACGAATAATGCAAAGTTTGTGGAAATTAATAGGTTTTTCGTAGTAAAGAGGGTGGCCTCTAAGGCACATTGAGCCCTAACACGCTTCCACCAGTTTCTCTGCTGAAAAGCCACTAAAAAGTCTGAGTTATGCAAAACACTTCATGTTGAAGAAATGAAGATTCTACTGTTAAATGATGATGAGGGAGACACCACAAAGAGTGAAGATTTAGGGCAGGAGAGTAATATTTCATTTTAAGATGAAGCGTAAGAATATAAAAGTGATTCAGGAGCAGAGCAAGATGGTGAAGAGGCTGATGCAGGTGAACAAGATACAGATAACACCTATTATTTGAGCAAATATAAAAAGACCAAGTAGAATAAGAAGCCGCCCAAGAACAAACATCATAGGAAATCACACAACATTCTCACTAGATCTTGTAGTAATATTACATCTGAAAATCGTTTTTCTGATTTTGATCTAATCGATAATTTGAAAATACAGTAGCTGTCATATAATTGAACTGTTAGAAATAACTAAAACACATTTGCCGCTTGATTTTCAAAATCTAAAAGGGAAGAAACAATACAGCAGTAGGTTTGGCTTCAATAATGGGAAAGTTTTGGTTTCCTACATCCCAGGTGAGAAGAAAATTGTGATTCTGGTCTCTTCGCTTCATGATGATGACACCATTGATCCTGAGTCTTGAGAGGAAAAGAAACAAGAGGTGTTGATCACTTTTTACAATTTAACCGAAAGTGGCATTGATACAGCACGACTTACAACGCGTGCCAACGGTCATTTTCTTTGCAATGTTGAATGTGGGTGGTATCAATTCACAAGTATTTCCTTTAACTTGGCAATCATCTGGAACCACTGCATAGAAGAATTTACCTGAAAACACTGGCTAATGAACTGGTGAGTGGAGAGCTACGCTGAAGAAGTATGAAGGCAAGTGGAATCCCCTTTAGCCTGCAAGTCCAGCTGAAAAGATTCATCCCAAAGATAATTGAATAAAATCACCACCTTTCTCACCTGCCAAAAGACGCAGATGCACCACCTGTACTGATGAAACTGGTGGCAGAAGGATGTCATATTAGGAATACAAAAAATTTCACAACGTGATTTGCCTGTCCCATGCAAGTATGATCTGCCAGCCTTGCTTCTGTAAGTATAACTGTCTCTTCTGCTGAACATGTAACTTAGTTTCTAAGTGCATTAGCATAAGTTTTTTTTTCCTAATTGTAATGTTTAGGTGGTTTTATAACCTGTGCCTGTCAGTCGCACTGTGACTGAACTCGGGAATGACAGAGGTGCACCTGACAGAGGATTAAAGTAGTTTCCTGGTCCAAATCAATAGATCTGAATTTACTCTGTGCACTGCGTTAATTTGCCGGTTTCTGAGTCGGGACCAGAGGTTATGTATGAGTTATGCATATTCCAGAGCAGAAGCTGTCTAGTGGGTGTGGCCTCGCTCCACATACACTGTATGGAGCGAGGCCACTTCCGTCTAGTGACACAGCTGTCCAGTGGGCGTGATCGACTAAAGGACGAGGCCTCGTTCCACACAAGTGTATGGAAGCGAGACCACACCCACTTGTCGGGAGAACGTATAACTCATATACACCCTCCGGTTGCAACTCATAAACTGTCAAAATATTGTGTGCGCTGGTGGGATTCATGCACAATCATACATGGTTACACAGTGTGACTGCAGACGTATCGATTTGGACAGTACAACCCCTTTAACAATGTATTAGTTAAAAAGAGATGAAATTGGGATGGAACTCTGAAGTACAAAGCCTGTCTTTCTAGTTTCATCTATGTCTTACAGATCTCTATAGACTTTAATGGCAGAGACTCATTCACAAAATGGATAACAGGACATGGTCTGAGTTCCACGAAGTGGAGACACAAACCCATTTATAGGTATTTTTACATTTCCTTCATTTTGTCATATCCTGATCCCATAGCATAATATGGGTGTTATGACAGAGTAGCAACTCACTCGGGAAAATAGGTAACAAACTAGTACAGGCTAGAACTCCTGACCTCACAGTCCCTAGTGGCGCTTGTGTGAGGTAAGCATTGATAGCACTAACAGCAGACTAGACGATGGCAACTTGAACCTATGCTGCCTGAAAGGCCGTCGAGCATGTTACGCTCTTCCTAAAGAACTCAAGGGCAGAGCAGAGGGCAAGTTACCTACAGAAGGGAAAGTGTGCTGAAATATAAAGAGATCCCAGAGTTAGTAAAACAAATCACAAAATAGAAAATAAAGGATTAATTGCTTACTGTTAGAGAATATATTGCCTACTTCCTAAAATGAAACAGAAGATAAGTGCAGGGTAAAGAACATAAACAGCAGAGAGATAAATCCTTGCTGGTCTCTCACTGACTGGCTTAAACTACATCAGTATGGCTGGACATCCAAATGAGACTATCACTAGTAGGAAATACCAGCAGGGGAAAAGTATGTAAAACCACACATAAAAGGAGATAGGGCAGACAAATGAGTAAATGAAAACACTTGTTATTCTAAAAACACTGAAGCAAAGATAACAGAAACTAAACACCCGGAGAAAAGAAGTATTTACTGTGCCTTGATGGACAGAGAAGCCAGCAACAAAGTACAGGCTCAAGAGTTTGAAACCAGACGCATGACAATGGGACATTCAATTTGCATTTAATAACAGCTACAAATAAAATTTCCAAGAAAAATCTCTGCAATTTGTCAAAGTTGAATATGCTCATCTCTGTACATGATATTAAAGGCAGCAGTGAAACTATCACTGATATTTTGTATCACTATGAGGGTGATATCAGGGTGATATGTACTGTATATACTGTAATTAGTCATCAAATATATACTAGTAGGTGGTTCAATCAAATCTGTAGAAAGAGAGAAAAGAGGATAGAATTTGAGACCAAATCCTGGTTAACCACATCAGTCATGGAAATAGGAAAGGAAGAAGAGTCAGAAAATGAAACACAGTGAGGTAGGAAGAAAACCAACAGATAGACCCCTAGCGATCTGTCAAAACAGAAATATGAAGTGTGGAGCTCCTGCATATTGTGCATGCACAGAGCAGTCTAAGGGATCAATAGTAAGTCTGAGTCCGTACATTCACTTTCACAAGACGAGGAACCGACCCAAAGACTTACGTGCAATTTAGAGCAGTGTTTTCACTGAACAGTGGAGGTTGAAGGACCCAGACCCTCAATGATCAGAGAACTTGTCCAGGCTTATCTCAAAAGTTTGCAGTCCCTCTATGTGACTGCAGACTTGTGAAACCTCAAATCACGATCGGCAAGTATGTGCCCTGCATACTCTCCATTATAACTAGATGTTAGTTGCCTCACTCAATTCCTTTGTATTTAGCGAGGCAGTGCACATCTAGTGGGAATGTGGCCAGAAGAAAGCAAATCATATATTTGTGGCCACATAACCGCTCGATTTCACCGTCAGCATCAGAGAATCCTTACAGCATGCTCTGCGCTGACGTAAAAATTAACAAGTCTGCAGAAACAAAGAGTGACTGCACACTTCTGTGGGAAATACCTGGAGAACCACTTTAAGGCTAATAGAGCAAACCACAGTGAGGAAAACTTGGTGGTCCATGGCGTCAAACACTGCAGAGAGGTCCAGAAAAATTAGAGAAGATTAGCTAGTTTTTACTACATTATGTGATTTTCTGATTGAAGACATTGCATCCGGTCATAATCGCCTCTGGAAGTAGGTAGCACAAAAATTCCCCCATTTTTTTGAGCAAACAATGTATACAATTAAAAGCATACACTTATAGGACAGTATCTGGAAGATCGTTATAACCTTAAGAATTAATGCTGATGTTGCCTTGTATTTATACACAAGGTTATGTGCTAGAGGTTGGTTATATTTGTTTTCAGCTTTCATTTTACACTCAGTTTCCAAGTTACAAGATGTGTAAATGAGCAAAGAGCCTTGGGATTAGGACAGGGAGGTAACATCTGGTGTACAGTGCCAGGAGACACTCAGTAACACACAACACTGCCCCCCTGTTGTCACCTGCCCCCCATTCAAACACCTCACTAGACAGAAGAGATATCTGTTCCCATCCTGTAATTATCACTCTGCCTTCACCGATATTAAAGCATCTGCTTTTACTGAATCACACTCAATGTATATGTCACCTGGACTCCCAATGATACAGCGCAGCACAGTAATATTCACATCCCTCGAAGCTGTCAGTGCTTGACACTATGAGGGGCTATTTATATTCTTAATTAAATAGTGAGAAAACCATCTTCAATTCCTTCAATGTTTATTATTTCCCTATATTACCTCAATTTCTTGACATTTCCTTTGACTTCATGTGCAATGTGTTAATGCACTTACCGAAAATGAAAATGGGTAGTGACCGACGTCTTCTCACATGGGCGAAATAATATTTTTTCTACTCCTACAGCATACATGTGAGTAGTAGCTGATCAGTCACGTCATTGCGCATAACTTCATTGTAGATGATTATAGCACCACGCACAATGGCATATTTTAAATGGATTTGTCTAAATAGTTAACTATGTAAGCCACTCCCAGAAATTCAGTAAACCTCGATGAGTTAATTATGGCTGACAGCTTGAAATCTGGAACCAACATTGAAATCATATCTCGAGGTAGAGTAGATCAGTTTTCTTGATAGCCTGCAACTAAAATAGAGATTAACATTAACGCAAGTATCATCCAAGCTGCCATCCCATCGCTTCCAAAACTTTCTCCTTTGAACACTGAAGAACTCAAGGATTAGATGTCACCATGGAGTTTAGCGACCACATGCACATACAAGGCCAAGACTCAGTATTAGAGTTGAGCGACTTTTGTTTTTTTAGGGTCGCGTTTCGTTTCGTGAAACCTGACTTTTCCAAAAGTCGGGTCGAGTAAGATCGTCCGATTATAGGGAAAAGTCGGGGTCGTCCCGAAACACGAAACCCAATGTAAGTCAATGGGGAATAAAAGTCGGCAGTGAGAGGAGGACAGGAAACACACCTACAGTGCCCATTTGAATGCCAAAAGCATAAATTCTTCTTTCTTAAGCTTGTCAACCTTAATTAACTTCATAATACAAGTTACGCACTGAAAAATGGGGGTTATTTGGCTACAAACTGTGGGGGGGGGAGGGCTGGCTGCAGGTTTTCATGTGCCCTGGGTGAAAGAGCGCCCCTTTAACACATACCACAACTCATCATGCTCCGATACGGCAGAGAAATAGCGGTATAGTACAATGAAAAATACCTCACTTTTTACATCTCATGACGAGGCCCATCTATTTCTCCATACAGAATCATTGGTCCCATATAATGTTTGAAACAGTATATGATGAGCTCCACATAATGCTACAGTATATGTTGGTCCCCATGGATGAAGCTCCACTGTCTTATGGGCCCAAATAATGCTCCAAACATAATGGGCCCCGTTTCTAATGCTCTAGTGTATAATGGGCCCTGTAAATGCTGCTCCAGTGTCTGATGTCCACCTTTGGAATGTTCCAGTGTATGGTGGGCCCCATCTATCATTCTCCAGAGTATAGTGCTCCCCAAAAATTGCTGTCCCAACATTGAAAACAATCAAATAAGTCTCCTCGCTAGGGAATCCTTGTACTTGTCTGGACAGGTGCTGTAGCTTGCTTAACAGCTCGCCAGCCGTTCTCACGCCCAGTATGGATTACACGTGATTGCACAAAGGTGAGAAAGGGTACCGTATCCCTGGATAACATGTATGGATAGCGTACACATTCAAAATATATGTCTCAGGAGGCAGGCTCAGATGGTGTTAGGCCCAGTATGGATTGCACGTGATTGCACAAAGGTTAGAAAGGGTACCGTATCCCCAGATAACATGTATGGATAGCGTACACATTCAAAATATATGTCTCAGGAGGCAGGCTCAGACGGTGTTAGGCCCAGTATGGATTGCACGTGATTGCACAAAGGTTAGAAAGGGTACCGTATCCCAGGATAACATGTATGGATAGCATACACATTCAAAATATATGTCTATACAGCATGAGGCAAGCTCAGACGGTGTTAGGCCCAGTATGGATTGCACGTGATTGCACAAAGGTTAGAAAAAGTACCGTATCCCTGGATAACATGTATGGATAGCGTACACATTCAAAATATATGTCTATACAGCATGAGGCAGGCTCAGACGGTGTTAGGCCCATTATGGATTGCACGTGATTGCACAAAGGTTAGAAAGGGTACCGTATCCCTGGATAACATGTATGGATAGCGTACACATTCAAAATATATGTCTATACAGCATGAGGCAGGCTCAGACGGTGTTAGGCCCAGTATGGATTGCACGTGATTGCACAAAGGTTAGAAAGGGTACCGTATCCCTGGATAACATGTATGGATAGCGTACACATTCAAAATATATGTCTCAGGAGGCAGGCTCAGACGGTGTTAGGCCCAGTATGGATTGCACGTGATTGCACAAAGGTTAGAAAGGGTACCGTATCCCTGGATAACATGTATGGATAGCGTACACATTCAAAATATATGTCTATACAGCATGAGGCAGGCTCAGACGGTGTTAGGCCCAGTATGGATTGCACGTGATTGCACAAAGGTTAGAAAGGGTACCGTATCCCTGGATAACATGTATGGATAGCGTACACATTCAAAATATATGTCTATACAGCATGAGGCAGGCTCAGACGGTGTTAGGCCCAGTATGGATTGCATGTGATTGCACAAAGGTTAGAAAGGGTACCGTATCCCTGGATAACATGTATGGATAGCGTACACATTCAAAATATATGTCTATACAGCATGAGGCAGGCTCAGACGGTGTTAGGCCCAGTATGGATTGCACGTGATTGCACAAAGGTTAGAAAGGGTACCGTATCCATGGATAACATGTATGGATAGCGTACACATTCAAAATATATGTCTCAGGAGGCAGGCTCAGACGGTGTTAGGCCCAGTATGGATTGCACGTGATTGCACAAAGGTTAGAAAGGGTACCGTATCCCTGGATAACATGTATGGATAGCGTACACATTCAAAATATATGTCTATACAGCATGAGGCAGGCTCAGACGGTGTTAGGCCCAGTATGGATTGCACGTGATTGCACAAAGGTTAGAAAGGGTACCGTATCCCTGGATAACATGTATGGATAGCGTACACATTCAAAATATATGTCTCAGGAGGCAGGCTCAGACGGTGTTAGGCCCAGTATGGATTGCACGTGATTGCACAAAGGTTAGAAAGGGTACCGTATCCCTAGATAACATGTATGGATAGCGTACACATTCAAAATATATGTCTATACAGCATGAGGCAGGCTCAGACGGTGTTAGGCCCAGTATGGATTGCACGTGATTGCACAAAGGTTAGAAAGGGTACCGTATCCCTGGATAACATGTATGGATAGCGTACACATTCAAAATATATGTCTCAGGAGGCAGGCTCAGACGGTGTTAGGCCCAGTATGGATTGCACGTGATTGCACAAAGGTTAGAAAGGGTACCGTATCCCCGGATAACATGTATGGATAGCGTACACATTCAAAATATATGTCTATACAGCATGAGGCAGGCTCAGACGGTGTTAGGCCCAGTATGGATTGCACGTGATTGCACAAAGGTTAGAAAGGGTACCGTATCTCTGGATAACATGTATGGATAGCGTACACATTCAAAATATACAGTGGGGAAAAAAAGTATTTAGTCAGTCAGCAATAGTGCAAGTTCCACCACTTAAAAAGATGAGAGGCGTCTGTAATTTACATCATAGGTAGACCTCAACTATGGGAGACAAACTGAGAAAAAAAAATCCAGAAAATCAAATTGTCTGTTTTTTTTTTCATTTTATTTGCATATTATGGTGGAAAATAAGTATTTGGTCAGAAACAAAATTTCATCTCAATACTTTGTGATATATCCTTTGTTGGCAATGACAGATGTCAAACGGTTTCTGTAAGTCTTCACAAGGTTGCCACACACTGTTGTTGGTATGTTGGCCCATTCCTCCATGCAGATCTCCTCTAGAGCAGTGATGTTTTTGGCTTTTCGCTTGGCAACACGGACTTTTAACTCCCTCCAAAGGTTTTCTATAGGGTTGAGATCTGGAGACTGGCTAGGCCACTCCAGGACCTTGAAATGCTTCTTACGAAGCCACTCCTTCGTTGCCCTGGCGGTGTGCTTTGGATCATTGTCATGTTGAAAGACCCAGACACGTTTCATCTTCAATGCCCTTTCTGATGGAAGGAGGTTTGCACTCAAAATCTCACGATACATGGCCCCATTCATTCTTTCATGTACCCGGATCAGTCGTCCTGGCCCCATTGCAGAGAAACAGCCCCAAAGCATGATGTTTCCACCACCATGCTTTACAGTAGGTATGGTGTTTGATGGATGCAACTCAGTATTCTTTTTCCTCCAAACACGACAAGTTGTGTTTCTACCAAACAGTTCCAGTTTGGTTTCATCAGACCATAGGACATTCTCCCAAAACTCCTCTGGATCATCCAAATGCTCTCTAGCAAATTTCCGAAGGGCCCGGACATGTACAGGCTTAAGCAGTGGGACACATCTGGCACTGCAGGATCTGAGTCCATGGTGGCGTAGTGTGTTACTTATGGTAGGCCTTGTTACATTGGTCCCAGCTCTCTGCAGTTCATTCAGTAGGTCCCCCCGCGTGGTTCTGGGATTTTTGCTCACCGTTCTTGTGATCATTCTGACCCCACGGGGTGGGATTTTGCGTGGAGCACCAGATCGAGGGAGATTATCAGTGGTCTTGTATGTCTTCCATTTTCTAATTATTGCTCCCACAGTTGATTTCTTCACTCCAAGCTGGTTGGCTATTGCAGATTCAGTCTTCCCAGCCTGGTGCAGGGCTACAATTTTGTTTCTGGTGTCCTTTGACAGCTCTTTGGTCTTCACCATAGTGGAGTTTGGAGTCAGACTGTTTGAGGGTGTGCACAGGTGTCTTTTTATACTGATAACAAGTTTAAACAGGTGCCATTACTACAGGTAATGAGTGGAGGAAAGAGGAGACTCTTAAAGAAGAAGTTACAGGTCTGTGAGAGCCAGAAATCTTGATTGCTTGTTTCTGACCAAATACTTATTTTCCACCATAATATGCAAATAAAATGAAACAAAAACAGACAATGTGATTTTCTGGATTTTTTTTTCTCAGTTTGTCTCCCATAGTTGAGGTCTACCTATGATGTAAATTACAGACGCCTCTCATCTTTTTAAGTGGTGGAACTTGCACTATTGCTGACTGACTAAATACTTTTTTTCCCCACTGTATGTCTCAGGAGGCAGGCTCAGACGGTGTCAGGCACAGTATGGATTTGACGGCCCAGATTACACAGCGGAGGAGCAGGGAGAGGTAAAGATTGCAAATGCTGGGGCCCTGCCCAAGCAAGGGGGGCCCACTCGTGGGCGTCAGTACTGGCACTGGGCCCCTCATAGTACAGCGGTGTGTCTGACGGCGGGTGTGCACCACCACCGTCAGAGACACTTGATTGCACTATGAGGGACCCTGTGCCAGTGCCCGCGCCCAAGAGTTGGCCTACCCACCTGTCCAGGGCAACGGCACTCGCACGGTGTTGTGCAGTAGGTGGTGACCCCGGCTATGGGGGGGGAGGCAGCACAGTTAGGGAGTTTTAGAAAGTGGCATATGTTGATGTTGGACATTCAGCTGATGCAAAAGGCGAAATAGGTGAAGTACCAGGAAGAGGTGGACCAAAGCAAGCCATTTTTCTGTCACCCTATGTGTCATCAGGGGAAGGTGGGACAAAATCCTTGGAAACCCATGCGTGGTTCATTTTAATGAAGGTTAGATCATCCACATTTTGGGTTGACAGACGGGTCCTTTTTTCTGTCAGGATTGATCCAGCTGCACTGAAGACTCTTTCCGATAGCACACTTGCAGCTGGGCAAGCGAGCTCCTGTAAGGCATATTGGGCCAATTCAGGCCAGGTGTCCAGTTTAGCGGCCCAATAGTCAAAGGGGAATGACCTGTGTGGGAGAACATCGATATGGGAGGAAAAGTAGTTTGTTACCATAGTTGACAACTGCTGTCTCCTGTCACTTTCCATCGATGCAGTATTACCAGTTGTGTGAGCGGTATTTGAAATATCAGTCCACAACATTGTCATGAAACCCCTGTCTCCAACACCACTTCTGCTGTGTGCACCACGAACACCTCTGCCAAGCTGCCCCCAGCCCGTACGGCTCGTGTGAGAACCATCACCGCTGCTGTGTGCTGGGAATGCCTCAAGCAACCGATTTACCAGAGTTGCTTGTTTATTAGCCAATATTAGGTCAAGGTTCTCCTGTGGCATGATGTTTTGTAATTTGCCTTTATAGCGTGGATCCAGGATGCTGGCCAACCAGTAGTCGTCATCGTTCATCATTTTGGCAATGCGGGGGGTCCCTTTTTAGGATCCGCAAGGCATAATCTGACATGTGGGCCAATGTTCCCGGTGTCAATGATGCACTGCGAGTGCTGGGTGGAGGAGCACTTTCTGGCAAATCCACATCCCTCCAGTCACGCACAAACCCTGTACCAGACCTTGCCACGCCAACATTTTCACTTGCCCCACGAAATGCATCCTCCTCCCCTAAGTAATCATCCCCATCATCCTCCTCCTCCTCTTCTTCCTCCACCTCGTCCAGGAGAGGTCCCTGAGCAGACAATGGCTGAATGTCATCAAGGATTCCCTCCTCCTCTTCCTCCTCATCAACATTGGCTGCAGACGCCTGCTCCTTAAGGTGCGTCAAAGTTTGCATGAGCAGACGCATAAGTGGGATGCTCATGCTTAGGATGGCGTCGTCTGCGCTTACCAGCCGTGTGCATTCCTCAAAACACTGAAGGACTTTACAAAGGTCTTTCAGCTTCGACCACTGCACACTTGTCAACTCCATGTCTGCTCTCAAAGTGCCTGGCCGTGTATCCTCCCACAAATGCATTATGGCCTGCCTCTGCTCGCACAGCCGCTCCACCATGTGCAGGGTGGAGTTCCACCTTGTTGCAATGTCGATAATGAGGCGGTGGTTGGGAAGGTGGAGCAATCGCTGCAGCTTCTGCATACGAACGGAGTGTACAGGAGACCGGCGGATGTGCGCTCACAGTCTTCGCACCTTCTGGAGCAGGGCTGTAAACTCCGGATAATTTTTGAGGAAGCACTGCACCACCAGGTTCAAGGTGTGAGCCAAGCAAGGTATGTGGCTGAGTTTTGAAAGGGCTATGGCTGCCACAAAATTACGGCCGTTATCACTAACTACCTTGCCTGCCTCAAGATGTACACTGCCCAGCCATGACTCAGTTTGTCGCTTCAAGTACTCGGCCAGCACCTCGGCGGTGTGTCTGTTGCCCAAACACATCATCTGCAACACAGCCTGCTGACGCTTTCCACTAGCTGCTCGATAGGGGGACACATCGTGTGCAACAGTGGCAGCTGCAGATGGAGTGCTCGTACGACTGCGCTCTGTGGACGAGCTTTCGCTTCTGGAGGAGGTGGAGGAGGAGGAGGTTCGAACGCCTACAGCCAACTGTTTCCTATACCGTGGGCTAGGCAGCACTGTCCCACCACCGCTGTCCCCTGTGGACCCTGCATCCACCACATTAACCCAGTGCGCAGTGATGGACACGTAACGGCCCTGGCCATGCCGACTGGACCATGCATCAGTTGTGAGGTGCACCTTTCCGCTCACTGACTGCTTGAGTGCATGGACAATGCGGTCTTTCACATGATGGTGGAGGGCTGGGATGGCTTTGCGAGAGAAGAAGTGGCAACTGGGTAGGTCATAGCATGGTACTGCATAGGCCATGAGTTCGCGGAAAGCTGTGCTTTCCACCAACCGAAAGGGCATCATCTCAAACGAGATTAGTTTGGCAATGTGGGCGTTCAAACCCAGTGTACGCGGATGAGAGACTGAGTACTTTCTTGACCTACTCATAGTGTCTGGGAGGGTGAGCTGGACTTGAGAGCTGCATATGGTGGAAGTAGCGGTGGACAGGGCGGACTGAGAGAGGGTTGATGATGGTGATGGAGTTGGTGTTCTTTCTGATGGCCTAGAATCAGTCTTTCGTTGATATAACAGTGGGATTCCCTGACTGCTGTGGTCTTGCAACGACACCTCAACATTTGCTGCTGTGCTAACCGGTGGGCTTACAGTGGGGGAAACAATGTAGCGTTGCTGACTACCTTCGTTGTGATCAGTTGCACATGTGGCACTTGAGGTTTGGTGTTGTGTCCACGCTTGCAAGTGCATGCTGGTTAAATGTCTAAGCATGCAACTGGTATTCAAATTTTTCAGATTTTTCCCTCGGCTAAAGGTCTTTGCGCACTTCTTACAGATAACCTTGGCCTGATCATGAGGATTTTGTTCAAAAAAGTGCCACACTGCACTCTTCCTACTTTGGCAGACATTTTGCGGCCTAGCACGCTGTGATCTTTTGACCCTCTGGACAAGCTGTCCAGCAACTCTTTTGATGTTTGGAACCTGTCTTTGGAGTGCTCCGGGCCTGCCAGATAACAGCTGTTGCGATGTCGATGTCTGCTGTGGATGCTCTTCATCTGAGCTATTGGAAGCAGCACCCTCTTCCCCCAATGGATGCCAATCTGGGTCAACAACTGGGTCATCCATCACCTCCTCTTCTATGTCATGTGCACCTTCCTCTGTGTCACCGTGTATGGTGGTATAGTGTGCGGGAAGGGGCACCTGAGTCTCATCAGGGTCAGAATCTGGCTCTGTACACTGCGAGGACAATGTAGTGCTCTGAGTGAATGTACCAGCAGAATCATCCATCAGCGGCTGTGCATCAGTGCACTCCATGTCAGATTCATCTTGGCCTGGGTAATTCACCATTTCACTTGATAATCCAGGCATGGTATGTGAAAACAGCTCCATGGAGTAATCAGTAGTATGGCCTGCGTCATCCTTCAATCTTGGTTGGGGTGAAGGACACAAGGAAAGGTGTGGTTCATGAACATGAGCCTCCAATGACGACTCAGTGCTTTTACTTTTTACAACTGAAGAAGAGGAGGCGATAGAGCTGGAGGCTGAGTCAGCAATGTAAGACAAAACTTTTTCCTGATGCTATGGCTTTAAAAGCGGTTTGCCAACTCCTAGAAAACTAAGCGTTCGAGGCCTTATGTAGCCAGACGATGACGCAGGGTCCTATTTTGCTCTTGCTACTACCATCAGATCCACCACCAACACCATCATTACCAGCTGCCAAACCCCGCCCAATTCCACGGCCTCTTCCACCAGTCTTCCTCATTTTTGGTAGAAATGTAGACAAAATCCAACAAACTATATAGTAATGTAAAACAAGGTACAAGGTGTCTATAGGACAGGGGAGATTTTGAATTTCTGCACACACTTGTGGACAGTGGACACTTTTGGATTGTGTGAGGCCCACTGATATCTGAGCGCTATGTGACAGGCTCGATGGCACTGCTGTGACAAAAGTGACTAGAGGATAAGGGAGATTTTGAATATCTGCACACACTTTTGGACACTGGACACTTTTGGATTGTGTGAGGCCCACTGATATCTGAGCGCTATGTGACAGGCTCGATGGCACTGCTGTGACAAAAGTGACTAGAGAATAAGGGAGATTTTGAATATCTGCACACACTTTTGGACACTGGACACTTTTGGATTGTGTGAGGCCCACTGATATCTGAGCGCTATGTGACAGGCTCGATGGCACTGCTGTGACAAAAGTGACTAGAGGATAAGGGAGATTTTGAATTTCTGCACACACTTGTGGACAGTGGACACTTTTGGATTGTGTGAGGCCCACTGATATCTGAGTGCTATGTGACAGGCTCGATGGCACTGCTGTGACAAAAGTGACTAGAGGATAAGGGAGATTTTGAATTTTTGCACACACTTGTGGACAGTGGACACTTTTGGATTGTGTGAGGCCCACTGATATCTGAGCGCTATGTGACAGGCTCGATGGCACTGCTGTGACAAAAGTGACTAGAGGATAAGGGAGATTTTGAATATCTGCACACACTTTTGGACACTGGACACTTTTGGATTGTGTGAGGCCCACTGATATCTGAGAGCTATGTGACAGGCTCGATGGTACAGCTGTGACAAAAGTGACTAGAGGATAAGGGAGATTTTGAATTTCTGCACACACTTGTGGACAGTGGACACTTTTGGATTGTGTGAGGCCCACTGATATCTGAGCGCTATGTGACAGGCTCGATGGCACAGCTGTGACAAAAGTGACTAGAGAATAAGGGAGATTTTGAATTTCTGCACACACTTGTGGACAGTGGACACTTTTGGATTGTGTGAGGCCCACTGATATCTGAGCGCTATGTGACAGGCTCGATGGCACAGCTGTGACAAAAGTGACTAGAGGATAAGGGAGATTTTGAATTTCTGCACACACTTGTGGACAGTGGACACTTTTGGATTGTGTGAGGCCCACTGATATCTGAGCGCTATGTGACAGGCTCGATGGCACTGCTGTGACAAAAGTGACTAGAGGATAAGGGAGATTTTGAATATCTGCACACACTTTTGGACACTGGACACTTTTGGATTGTGTGAGGCCCACTGATATCTGAGCGCTATGTGACAGGCTCAATGGCACAGCTGTGACAAAAGTGACTAGAGGATAAGGGAGATTTTGAATTTCTGCACACACTTGTGGACAGTGGACACTTTTGGATTGTGTGAGGCCCACTGATATCTCAGCGCTATGTGATAGGCTCGATGGCACAGCTGTGACAAAAGTGACTAGAGGATAAGGGAGATTTTGAATTTCTGCACACACTTGTGGACAGTGGACACTTTTGGATTGTGTGAGGCCCACTGATATCTGAGCGCTATGTGACAGGCTCGATGGCACTGCTGTGACAAAAGTGACTAGAGGATAAGGGAGATTTTGAATATCTGCACACACTTTTGGACACTGGACACTTTTGGATTGTGTGAGGCCCACTGATATCTGAGCGCTATGTGACAGGCTCGATGGCACAGCTGTGACAAAAGTGACTAGAGGATAAGGGAGATTTTGAATTTTTGCACACACTTGTGGACAGTGGACACTTTTGGATTGTGTGAGGCCCACTGATATCTGAGCGCTATGTGACAGGCTCGATGGCACTGCTGTGACAAAAGTGACTAGAGGATAAGGGAGATTTTGAATATCTGCACACACTTTTGGACACTGGACACTTTTGGATTGTGTGAGGCCCACTGATATCTGAGCGCTATGTGACAGGCTCGATGGCACTGCTGTGACAAAAGTGACTAGAGGATAAGGGAGATTTTGAATATCTGCACACACTTTTGGACACTGGACACTTTTGGATTGTGTGAGGCCCACTGATATCTGAGCGCTATGTGACAGGCTCGATGGCACTGCTGTGACAAAAGTGACTAGAGGATAAGGGAGATTTTGAATTTCTGCACACACTTGTGGACAGTGGACACTTTTGGATTGTGTGAGGCCCACTGATATCTGAGCGCTATGTGACAGGCTCGATGGCACTGCTGTGACAAAAGTGACTAGAGGATAAGGGAGATTTTGAATATCTGCACACACTTTTGGACACTGGACACTTTTGGATTGTGTGAGGCCCACTGATATCTGAGCGCTATGTGACAGGCTCGATGGCACTGCTGTGACAAAAGTGACTAGAGGATAAGGGAGATTTTGAATATCTGCACACACTTTTGGACACTGGACACTTTTGGATTGTGTGAGGCCCACTGATATCTGAGCGCTATGTGACAGGCTCGATGGCACTGCTGTGACAAAAGTGACTAGAGGATAAGGGAGATTTTGAATTTCTGCACACACTTGTGGACAGTGGACACTTTTGGATTGTGTGAGGCCCACTGATATCTGAGCACTATGTGACAGGCTCGATGGCACAGCTGTGACAAAAGTGACTAGAGGATAAGGGAGATTTTGAATTTCTGCACACACTTGTGGACAGTGGACACTTTTGGATTGTGTGAGGCCCACTGATATCTGAGCGCTATGTGACAGGCTCGATGGCACAGCTGTGACAAAAGTGACTAGAGGATAAGGGAGATTTTGAATTTCTGCACACACTTGTCGACAGTGGACACTTTTGGATTGTGTGAGGCCCACTGATATCTGAGCGCTATGTGACAGGCTCGATGGCACAGCTGTGACTAGAGGATAAGGGAGATTTTGAATTTCTGCACACACTTGTGGACAGTGGACACTTTTGGATTGTGTGAGGCCCACTGATATCTGAGCACTATGTGACAGGCTCGATGGCACAGCTGTGACAAAAGTGACTAGAGAATAAGGGAGATTTTGAATTTCTGCACACACTTGTGGACAGTGGACACTTTTGGATTGTGTGAGGCCCACTGATATCTGAGCACTATGTGACAGGCTCGATGGCACAGCTGTGACAAAAGTGTCTAGAGGATAAGGGAGATTTTGAATTTCTGCACACACTTGTGGACAGTGGACACTTTTGGATTGTGTGAGGCCCACTGATATCTGAGCGCTATGTGACAGGCTCGATGGCACAGCTGTGACAAAAGTGACTAGAGGATAAGGGAGATTTTGAATTTCTGCACACACTTGTGGACAGTGGACACTTTTGGATTGTGTGAGGCCCACTGATATCTGAGTGCTATGTGACAGGCTCGATGGCACTGCTGTGACAAAAGTGACTAGAGGATAAGGGAGATTTTGAATTTCTGCACACACTTGTGGACAGTGGACACTTTTGGATTGTGTGAGGGCCACTGATATCTGAGCGCTATGTGACAGGCTCGATGGTACAGCTGTGACAAAAGTGACTAGAGGATAAGGGAGATTTTGAATTTCTGCACACACTTGTGGACAGTTTACACTTTTGGATTGTGTGAGGCCCACTGATATCTGAGCGCTATGTGACAGGCTCGATGGCACTGCTGTGACAAAAGTGACTAGAGAATAAGGGAGATTTTGAATTTCTGCACACACTTGTGGACAGTGGACACTTTTGGATTGTGTGAGGCCCACTGATATCTGAGCACTATGTGACAGGCTCGATGGCACAGCTGTGACAAAAGTGACTAGAGGATAAGGGAGATTTTGAATTTCTGCACACACTTGTGGACAGTGGACACTTTTGGATTGTGTGAGGCCCACTGATATCTGAGCGCTATGTGACAGGCTCGATGGCACAGCTGTGACAAAAGGGACTAGAGGATAAGGGAGATTTTGAATTTCTGCACACACTTGTGGACAGTGGACACTTTTGGATTGTGTGAGGCCCACTGATATCTGAGCGCTATGTGATAGGCTCGATGGCACAGATGTGACAAAAGTGACTAGAGGATAAGGGAGATTTTGAATTTCTGCACACACTTGTGGACAGTGGACACTTTTGGATTGTGTGAGGCCCACTGATATCTGAGCGCTATGTGACAGGCTCGATGGCACTGCTGTGACAAAAGTGACTAGAGGATAAGGGAGATTTTGAATATCTGCACACACTTTTGGACACTGGACACTTTTGGATTGTGTGAGGCCCACTGATATCTGAGCGCTATGTGATAGGCTCGATGGCACTGCTGTGACAAAAGTGACTAGAGAATAAGGGAGATTTTGAATTTCTGCACACACTTGTGGACAGTGGACACTTTTGGATTGTGTGAGGCCCACTGATATCTGAGCACTATGTGACAGGCTCGATGGCACAGCTGTGACAAAAGTGACTAGAGGATAAGGGAGATTTTGAATTTCTGCACACACTTGTGGACAGTGGACACTTTTGGATTGTGTGAGGCCCACTGATATCTGAGCGCTATGTGACAGGCTCGATGGCACAGCTGTGACAAAAGGGACTAGAGGATAAGGGAGATTTTGAATTTCTGCACACACTTGTGGACAGTGGACACTTTTGGATTGTGTGAGGCCCACTGATATCTGAGCGCTATGTGATAGGCTCGATGGCACAGATGTGACAAAAGTGACTAGAGGATAAGGGAGATTTTGAATTTCTGCACACACTTGTGGACAGTGGACACTTTTGGATTGTGTGAGGCCCACTGATATCTGAGCGCTATGTGACAGGCTCGATGGCACTGCTGTGACAAAAGTGACTAGAGGATAAGGGAGATTTTGAATATCTGCACACACTTTTGGACACTGGACACTTTTGGATTGTGTGAGGCCCACTGATATCTGAGCGCTATGTGATAGGCTCGATGGCACAGCTGTGACAAAAGTGACTAGAGGATAAGGGAGATTTTGAATTTCTGCACACACTTGTGGACAGTGGACACTTTTGGATTGTGTGAGGCCCACTGATATCTGAGCGCTATGTGACAGGCTCGATGGCACTGCTGTGACAAAAGTGACTAGAGGATAAGGGAGATTTTGAATATCTGCACACACTTTTGGACACTGGACACTTTTGGATTGTGTGAGGCCCACTGATATCTGAGCGCTATGTGACAGGCTCGATGGCACAGCTGTGACAAAAGTGACTAGAGGATAAGGGAGATTTTGAATCTCTGCACACACTTTTGGACACTGGACACTTTTGGATTGTGTGAGGCCCAATGAATATCTGAGCGCTATGTGACAGGCTCGATGGCACAGCTGTGACAAAAGTGACTAGAGGATAAGGGAGATTGGATTGCTTTTAAAAAAGCAGTTTGCGGAGCAGTGGGTAAACAGCAATGCCAGCCTGTCAGGAAGCCTTAGAAGGCAGCCCAACAACCAGCACCACTGATACACTACTATATAGCCTCCCCTTGCACTGCACACACAGTGACTGGTGTGTTGTGCAGGCCAAATTGCTAGCAGCAGAAGCAGTTTTTTTTTCTTCTCAGCAGGACAAAAAAAAAAAATTGGGATTGCTTTTAAAAAAGCAGTTTGCGGAGCAGTGGGTAAACAGCATTGCCAGCCTGTCAGGAAGCCTTAAAAGGCAGCCCAATAACCAACACCACTGATACACCATTATATAGCCTCCCCTTGCACTGCACACACAGTGACTGGTGTGTTGTGCAGGCCAAATCGCTAGCAGCAGAAGCAGTTTTTTTGTCTTCTTCCCTGCCTAACGCTCTCCCTACAGAATCAGCAGCAACCTCTCCCTATACTAAGATCGGCAGAAGTAAGATGGCGGTCGGCGTGCACGCCCTTTTATACCCCCTGTGACGCCCACCAAAGCAAGCCAATCACTTGCATGCCCTTCTGAAAGATGGTGGTGACCCATGCCTATGTCATCACGTTGCCCACAGTGTCCGTGGATCCTGATTGGCTGAAAAAGAGCGCACCTCATCCTAGGGTCGGGTTTCGTTTCATGAAACCCGACTTTGCCAAAAGTCGGCGACTTTTGAATTTTTTCGACCCGTTTCGCTCAACTCTACTCAGTATACATGTTACAAAGCTCTGAGCTGGCTTCTAATATTCTTTCTAATTTATAGAAGATGATATTTGTTATAAAACACAGCTAAATTGTGAGCAGGAGAGGATAATAACCACTTTGCATAAACCATGTAAATACATAAACCACTTTGTTATTAGTAGCTGAGATGTGTATTAAAGTGTCATTATTAGTATAAAACAGCGGCAGCAAAAGTGTACTCACCCATACACTGGTTTTCATGCAGACATCTTCTTTATAAGGCTAAGTTCACATTTGCGCATATGTGCACAGCGTATCATCTCCATGCGAAACACATGCCAAAATGCATGCAAATGCCTGCTAACGCAGCGTTTTTTATCCGCATCATCTTACGCATGACGCCAAAAAAAGCTGCTTGTGCATACGTTTTTGCATGCGTTTGTGTTTTTTATGCGCATGCGTTCGATAGGAAAATGCTTTTCCAGGAGAATTTCCTTGACACAAGCTACATCCAATGGGGGTGTCTCATGGAAATTCTGTATATAGACCCATTTACAGATGAAATCCTCATCTTTTGCTGCTGTATCCAGCTGAAAGATGGATCATCGCATGGAGAGCTTATATCGTAATCTGGATTTGGATTTGAACTTGGCTTATGCCTTTGCTGTTGGTTGTTATGAAGAAAGAAAAAGAGAAAGAAGGAGAAGACATTGCTGCGACTGGCAACACCCCATCGTTGAAGTCAGAGAGAGCCGTAGAGCCAACACTCGCTGTACACCGAACTGTGTGCAAACCCTGAGAAGTTTTTCGACCACACGAGGAATTGGAACAGAGCTTCGATGACTTCCTGCAACGTGTCCAAGGATCCATCACCAGGCAAGACACACAGCTACGTCGAGAAATTCTGGCTGAGGAACGTCTGTTGGTGACCCTAAGATACGTAATTTTGAAAAAAAAACATCTGTCATTAATATTATTGTTCTAGAGGCCATGTACTAATTTTTTTTCCCATTTTCTGCTCCACAGATTCCTGTCTACCAGAGAGACCTCATCATCTCTACATTTTCAATTCCGGGTTGGAGTGTCCACCCTTTCTGGGATTGTTGGAGACACCTGCCGTGCTTTATGTGACGTTCTGCATACAGAATTCCTCCCCAAACCCACAACTGAACTCTGGCTTGAAAATCCTGCAAAACTTTTGGACATTTGTAATTTTCCTAACTGTTTGGGGGCTGTGGATGGCAAACACATTCGGATTAGGAAACCAGTTGGAAGTGGATCCGAGTATTTCAATTACAAAAAATACGTTTCTATTGTTGCAGATGCTGACTGTCGATTTTTCACCGTGGACATTGGCTCATTTGGACGAGGAAATGACTCACAGTCTTTCAAAAACTCTGACATGGGCCAAACTTATTTACAACTACCGACTGACAAGGGCACAAAGAACTGTGGATTGTGCCTTTGGTTTGCTGGTATATAAATGGTGCATTTTGGGAACAGCCATCAATCTAAAAATTTATACAATTGATGAGGTTGTGAAAGCGTGTGTGGTTATGCACAATTACATCCTGTCAAAAGAGCAACCCAACTTAAAACTTGATGAACCTGTTGCTACCACTTTGCCAGATTACCAAGATCACCCACTCAGAACTACATTGGAAGTTGCCCAAATGAGGGATACATTTGCTGCCTACTTTGTTTCAGACATTGGACATGTGGCATGGCAAGATGAAATGGTTTAATTTTCTAAAATGTACCTGTAATATTAAAATGTACCTGTAATGTTAAAATGTACCTTTAATGTTAAAATTTACCTGTAATGTTAAAATGTACCTGTAATGTTTGCTGACTGAAATAATGAAACTCCTCTAGTGAAACACCTGTTCCAAGTTTCCTCAACAATACAATACACACATGTGTGTTTTCAGCGATGGCACATAAGTGTGGCGACAAAGAACACACTGTGATTGTGCAAACAATAGCAACATTTTATTTAACAACAATCAAAAATTAGCTTTGGGGAATGTCGGAGGGTGAAATATTATGGACATTGTGGGTGTGGATCTGGGATGATTGGGTACCATGTGTGGATGATGAAGGGGTTCCAGGGGAAGGGCATACAAAATGCGTGGGGTCTGGGAGGTCAGGGATATGAGTAGACACATTAGAAGTGGAAGCGTGGGAAGGGAGAGACACATTGGAAGGGAGAGACAAATTATAAAACAGAGACACATTGGGAGGTGAGGGTGGAGATGGTAACACAGTTTTGGGGGTACGTTTGCTTATCCCAGTCTTCTTCTTGGGTTGCTGTGCTGAACTGGTACTGGTCTTCTGTTTGTTTCTTTTTTCTTTGGGAGTGGGGAGTGGTGGCTTGATGCTGGTGTGCAGCAGGACTCGGCATCGTGGTGGAGGTAGACAGGCATGCAGCAGGACTTGTCATGGTGGTGGCGGTAGACTGGTGTGCAGCAGGACTTGGCATGGTGGTGGAGGGATAGGGTTATAAATCACTTCCAGAGGCTTGAGAGTACTGGACTTCCAGTGCCCACACCCTCTATTTATACAGCTTTGTTTTGGAGGTGGCTAAAACCAGTTCCTGGACCTGCTCATTCTGAAGTACGCATGCGTATCGAACGCAAGCGAATGCATGTCCTTGCGTGCCAATGCATTCCCATAGACAGTAATGGGTTGTTTTGATGCACTTCATCCGCACTCATCCACATGCATATGACTGCGCATAAAATGCAACATGTTGCGTTCACCGGACCCCGCTGCACACAGCAACACGCATGTGTACGCATCCGCAATCATGTCCCTGTGCACAGCATGTTAAAGGTATGTATGCATAACGCATGCAGATCTATGTGGATTAAACGCTGCGCACACAGACGCAAATGTGAAACCAGCCTAAGACTTGCAAGTTATGTTCTATTATTTTTAATGATAAAGCCAAAAAATTTAATTATGGCTCGTTATTTTCCACCAATCAGACTGTTATGCATCTCAGATGGGCTGGGCTCTGCTCCCTTCCCCTTTGATCACTTCCCTTTGCTGAGCTTCACATTGAGTCTTACAAGTTGCCTGGCGTTTGTCTGCATCGTCTCCCTAAATCTTTTAATGCTCAGTTGTACACATCCCTGTGTCATTACTGTGTTCATCTGCTATGTACTGTATTTGGACTCTGCCAACATTAAGTTTTCTTCTGTTACTGTTACCTTTGTAAAACCATAGTCAGGGGGTGGACACATCAGCACATTTGGTACTTACTGTGCTGGCAGCTGCTTCTTCCCTGGAGATCACAGGATCAGAGGCAGAGCCCAGAATAATTGCAAACAGTTCAGTTTTATTTTCTTCAGGACACAGCACTTCCAATACACCATTTGCACATTCGACACGGTACCAGCAATACATCTTCTACAGCATCTCTTAGCTTCTTCAGCTACACCAGAATGGACCACAAAGTAACAGCGGAACGAGGAGCCCAGTGAAAACGGCACTTCGACCTCTCTCCCTGGAACCGACTTCAACCCATGGAAATATTCATCTATTAGGTCGTCCACCCCCTTTAGGTTATCCTGTCCGTGCATTCGCTGGTGGCCCACTCAACTACTTCATCAGCACCCAGACTCTGGCTGATGCTTCCACAGTGACTCATCCACTGGCTTCTCTATTTCATCAGCTCCCAGGCTCAGGCTGACATCTCCCCAGTGACTCATCCACTGTCTTCTTCTCTGCTGCAGGTACCATACACTTCTTCTCTACTCTGCACAACTCTCCCACATCTACTCTGGATGTCCTGTGACTCACTTCATGCTTTTGTGTGGCAGCTACACAGCTCAGGAACAGAGATGTCCGAGCAGCACAGGGGTCCACCCCCACTCTGACTATAATCAGGAAATCTCTCTCACTAGTTCCCGGCTACCACTCCTACAATTAACTCTTGAAGCGAGCTACAACTGTGCTCTACTATGAATATGCTCAGTGCCCCTATCTAGTGTCCTTTCTTAATAACTATACTGTCCCTTACTTATAATAATATGGCAGTAAACACATATATACAGCCTACACAAAATGCACAAATATGTAAATCCAAGACACTAACATATGGCAAACATGTACAAGCAAACAGTGGTATAAACTTCTACAGGGCTAGGCCCTGACCCTCTTACACCTTGACAGACTCCTGCTGTGGATTCTATATCATACATCTGGTTAATTAATACACATTACTTGCATCTGCTGTTGACTAAGCCATTGTTTGCTCTCATCTTCTTGGACTGTTATTAGAGACTGTTCTCACTACGCTACCATCTGCTGTGGACTCTTTAACTTGCATCTGCTTTGGTTAACGTTTGCTGTAAGCATCATAGACTGTTATTAGTGTCAGTACACATTATTTTGTTACCTAGTGTGCACTTTCTTTTTTTTTTCAATATCTGCCATACTGGTTCCATGGCTTTCAATGTGTCCTGCTTCACTTGTTTGTCTGCTCTCCAGCATAGCTTGTTATTAGTGATGAGCGAATACATTCATCATTATTCGTTACTCACACAAATAGTACGCTATTTGGGCTATTCTTTACTCGGCAAGTAATTTGATATTCGCCTCGGTATATTCGAGTGACCCACCCAGCATATTTGGTGCTTTATTTGCTTGTCAAAAACAGCAATGCCGGCTCCATCTTTGATGTGGTTGTCCGAACACCAGGTGTTTGTCGCGCTGTCATGTGCAAACAAATCTTCCCTGCTGGTCAGGGAGCCGCGTTTACCATGCGTGAGCACGCAGCTGTGATCGGAGGAATAAAGTTTACCTTCGGTCACTGGTGACAGCTGATGGGACTACAGCTCCCATCAGCCAACGCCTGCGCCGCTAATAACAGTGAGAGCAGGAGCGGTTGATGGGAGTATTCATCAGCCAGCTCTTGCATTGTAAATAAATAATTTAAAGAAAAAACAGCATGGGTTGCCCTGTATTTTTGATAACCAGCCAGACAAAACTCACAGCTTGGTGCTGCAACCCTCAGCTGTCAGCTTCAGCAAGGCTGGTTATTAAGAATAGAGTGGTGTCCATGCCGTATTTTTTAATTATTTAGATAATTTAAAAAAAAACGGTGTGGGGTCCCCACCCATTTTTGATAACCAGCCTTGCTAAAGCAGAGAGTTGGGGCTGGTATTCTCGGGCTGGTAAAGGGCCATGGATATTGACATCTCAGCCTAAAAATTGCATCCTGCAGCCATGCAGAAAAATCAAATCTATTAGATGCGCCAATTCAGGTGCTTGATCCAGCTCTTCCCTCTTGCCCTAGAGCGGTGGCAAGTGGGGTTCATATTGGTGGGGTTGATGTCACCTTTGTATTGCCCATGGCTTAGTAATGTCTATAAGATACCTATCCATTACTGATCCTATAGTAATGGAAGTAAATGCACAAGACCAGGACCGACAATAGCTCACAGTATTGATGTGTGGTGTACTGTTGTCAAATTTTACTATGATAAAAGGTACTGCAAAATAATTTCTGCAGTACTCAAGGTTCCTAAGGGAACAGTGTAATCCATAATCCTTAAATGGAAGAAGTTTGTGATCACCATAAGTCTTCCTAGACCTGTCCATACAGCCAAACTGAGCAATCGTGGGAAAAGAGCCTTGGTGAGAGAGGTAAAGAAGAATTTCAAGATCATGGTGGCTGAGCTCCACAGATGCAGTAAGGAGATGGGAGAAAGTTCTACAAAGTCAACTGTCACTGCAGCCCTCCACCAGTCGGACCTTTATGGCAGAGTGTCCCGACGGTAGCCTCTCCTTAGTGCCAGACATATGAAAGCCTGCATATAGTTTGCTAAAAACACATGAAGGACTCCCAGACTATGAGAAATAAGATTCTCTTTTCTGATGAGACAACGATAGAACTTTTTTGGTGATAATTCTAAGCGATATGTGTGGAGAAAACCAGGCACTGCTCATCACCTGCCCAATACAATCCCAACAGTGAAACATGGCGGTGGCAGCATCATGCTATGGGGGTGTTTTTCAGCTGCAGGGACAGGAAGACTGATTGCAATTGAAGGAAACATGAATGAGGCCAAGTACAGAGATATCCTGGATGAAAACCTCTTCCAGTGTGCTCTGAACCTCAGACTTGGCCGAAGGTTCACCTTCCCGGAAGACAATCACCCTAAGCACACAGCTAATATAGCAAAGGAGTGGTTTCAGGACAACTCTGTGACCATTCTTGACTGGCCCAGCCAGAGCCCTGACCTAAACCCAATTGAGCAAGTCTGGAGAGACCTGAAAATGGCTGTACACCAACGTTCACCATCCAACTTGACAGAACTATAGAGGATCTGCAAGGAAGAATGGCAGATGATCCCCAAATCCAGGTGTGAAAAATTTGTTGCATCATTCCCAAGAAGACTCATGGCTGTACTAGCTTAAAAGGGTGCTTCTACTCAACATTGAGAAAAGGGTCTGAATACTTATGACCTTGTGATATTTCAGTTTTTCTTTTTTAATAAATTTGCAAAATTTCTACATTTCTGGTTTTTGCAGTCAAAATGGGGTGCAGAGTGTACATTAATGAGAAAAAATGACCTTTTTTGAACTTACCAAATGGCTTCAGTGAAACAAAGTGTGAAAAATTTTTAGGGGTCTGAATATATTCCAAACCCACTGTACATCAGCATGGTCTGCATGCTAGATGACCTGCAAGGGTACCTTACCACACCACCAGGCACATGTGTCATCATCTTGCATGGACCAGGGAGCATCTACACTGGATGAGGGACCAGTGGGCCTCAGTGCTGTTCATTGATGAAAGTTGATTCACGTTGAGCAAAAATGATGGCCCCCAATGATGTTGAAGACATCAAGGAGAGTGCTATGCATTAGCCACTGTTTTCACTAGACAAGCCTTTAGTGTTACAGTGTGGATAGGTATGTCTAGTCAACTGCCCTAGACTTTGTGAATGGTACAGTGACAAGCCCCTACTACAGGAATAACATCATTAATCCAGTCATTGTCCCTCGGCACAGACAACACAGGCCTAATTTCATTTTCATGGGCAACAATACTCCAGCTCATCAATTTTGCATCATTAGGGAATGGTCGCTGGAGACTGAGGTACCTCAAAAGGAGTGGCCTACACGTTCTCCAGACCCGAATCCCATAGAAAACCTATGGGATCAGCTGAGTTGCCGTGTAGAGGAGATTTTTCCTATTGGTTCATTTTGATCACTGCGATAGACCCCATCATAGTGGTAAAAAAAATAGACAGTAAATCAAACCCCCCTTTAACACCTCCTTAGTTAAGTAAAAATAATAAAATAAAAAAAGTATTTTTTTCCATTTTTGCAATAGGGTTAGAGTTGGGCATAGGGTTTGGGTTGTGGTTAGAACTACGAAAAGAGTTGGGACTAGGGTTAGGGTTAGGGCTAGGGTTAGGTTTGGGGCAAGGGTTGGGGTTAGAGCTAGGGTTAGTGTTGGATCAAGGGTTGGAGTTGGGGCTAGGGTTAGGGTTGGGGCTAGGGTTGTGTTGTGGTGGTTATGGGTGTAGTGTTGGGATTAGGGTTGTGTTGGGGTTAGGGTTGTTTTGAGGTTATGGTTGTGTTGGGGTTATGGTTGAGGTGTTGGGGTTAGGGTGGTCTTGGAGTTGGGGTTAAGGTTTTGGTTAGGGTTGAGATTAAGGTTAGGGTTGACAATAGAGTCAGGGGTAGGGCTGTTCTAGGGCTGGAGTTAGAATTGGGGGTTTCCACTGTTTAGATACATCAGGGGGACTCCAAACGCGACATGGCGCCCGCCATTGATCCAGCCAATTTTGCATTCAAAAAGTAAAGCGGTGATCCCTCCTTTCTGAGCCCTGCCATTCGCCCAAACAATGACTTTCCCCCACATATGGGATATCAGTGTCCTCAGTAGAAATTGCAAAATAAATTTGGTGTTCCATTTTCTCTTGTCGACCATGTGTATATGTCAATTTGATATTCAAATTGTTGTCATTGAGATCGTCCATCAAATTTTTTAGTTCCTCACTGGATCCTTCTCAGACAAACCACACTTCGTCTATATAGCGAATACAGTGGTGAATCTTATCAACATTTTTTACTGGAATACTCTGGAAAATCTCATGCTCTCATAACCCAAGGAACAGATTTGCATATGATGGCACAAGTGGCCCCCATCGCTGTTCCTTGAGTTTGGAGGTAAATTTGATTGTTAAAAATAAAGCAATTATGCTTTAAAATAAATTCCAGTAGTTCAACAATGAGGTCTGTCAGGGATCTATCCAGATTACTTGATTGAAGGAACCAGGTAGCTGCTCTAATACCGTCTATATGACTGATTGACGTATAGAGATTCTCGATGTCAGCTGTCACCATGACCATATTATCATGAAGCATCAAGCCATCAAAGTGCCCCAATGCCGCTGTGGTGTCCTTAATGTATGAGGGCAAAGTAGAGACCAGCAGTTTCAGATAGAATACAATCATCTGACAAACTACTTCACATGGTCCCCCAATCCCCGAAACAATTGGACGCCCAGGGGGGTCCACAGGATTTTTGTAGACCTTGAGGACCAAATAGAATGTTGGTAGACAAGGTTTTATAGAGACGATTGTATCCATCATTTTTGTGGGGATAACATTATTTTCATAAGCTCTCATAACAATGACAGTCAATTCCCCATGAAATTTTCACAATGGATTATATGTAAGTTTCTGATAACAACTCCTGTCAGAAAGCAATTTCATGGCCTGTTTTTCATACAGCGTTTTAGACCATATGACCAAAATGATGATTTTGTAAATTTTGTTGCAAAAATGAGAAATCACTGGTCAACTTTTCATCCTTATAACATCATAACAGAAAAAAATATTTTCCAGAATTGTGCTGATGTAAAGTAGACATATGGGAAATGTTATTTATTCACTATTTTGTGTGATATGACTCTCTGATTTAAGGGTACAAAAATTAAAATTTAGAAAATTGCAAAATTGCCAAATTTCCATTTTTTCAAAAATGGAAATAAATAAATGCAAGTCATATCAAGGAAATTTTACCACTAACATGAAGTACAATATGTCACAAAAAAAGAATCTCAGAATCAGTGGGATCCGTTGAAGCGTTCCAGAGCTATAACCTCATAAAGTGACAATGTTGACGGCACATCAAGAACTAGTCTGAACAAGTGCATACCAAAAAACAACTTACATATCAAAATAAGGAAATGGTTGCACTCAATTGAATCAAGGCATGTCAATGTGAAATACATGACGTGTGAATAGCGTAATGGCTTTTGAAATTTAGGAGAAACACATGAGATACTTAGCACAAAATTTGGCCAAAAAATGTGAGCCCATTCACCAACGTCACAGTGATCTCATTGAACGGGTCCCTAACCTAATTGCCTAGTGTGAACACTTACCTCTGGCTAATAACTTGCTAAAGCCTGTATTTATAGGAAGGTCGGAACCAAATGTGATTGGATGTAATTAAAACCACTGCATGCTGAAGGGCGGAGTGCTCAGTCAGAAAGCTAGCATACAAATTAGAGAAAACTGATGGCACATCAAGAACTAGTCTGAACAAGTGCATTCCAAAAAACAGCTTGCATATCAAAATAAGGAAATCATTGCACCCAATTGCATTAAGGCATGTCAATGTGAAATACATGAAGTGTGAATAGCGTAATTACAACTACAGGGTTAAATGTCATACTTTTATGGTAAAATATCACTGTAGCGTGAATTGTTTGCGTTTTTTATATATTTCACCTGAATGCCAAATTAAGCAACATTTACGGTAAATTGCAATGCCAGGAAGAAGAAGGAGTGGAGAAAATCACAGTTGTATGACCAGTCTGGTGTTCCCTTGTGAAGGCTGCTTCATGGCCCACGTGTTCTGTAGACCAATCTCCAGCTCTGATTGCATCCAAAACAAAAGTAGGATTCATTCATTGCTGTAGAGGACAGATTTCCATTCCAACCTCCATTGCGATCTTGCTTTACCCCATGATAGCATTTTTGAGTGGTGTCATGAGGTCAATGAAGAGGCCTTCACAAGGGACTCTTGGGATTATGGCATTAAGTGGTATAATGTACAGTAGCCGGACGCATCTAGTCTACACTTCAGGGACACTAACAGCTCGGCATTACATTAATTTTGTCATAGAACCAGTGGTGTAGCCATTTCTCTAAAGTATCATTAACATGGAAACTTAAGACAACATGTTGCTCATGCTACTGTGAGCAGCATGCTTGGCCCAAACGTGCTACCATACCTGCAGCATCTCTGCACTTGCAGATGGAAACACGAGAAGCAATGGGATGAAACTGAAAGAGAAGATACAGATTAGATATTAGAAAAAAACTCTTTGACAGTGAGGGTGATCAATGAGTGGAACAGGTTGCCATGAGAGATGGTGAGTTCTCCTTCAATGGAAGTCTTCAAACAGAAACTAGACAGACATCTGTCTGAGATGGTTTAGTGAATCCGGCATTGAGCAGGGGGTTGAACATGATGACCTTAGATGTCCCTTCCAACTCGAACATTCTATATATACATACATATATTAGAATACAGTATGTGTGTATATATACACAGTCTATATACACACTGTATACGTGTGTATCTGTATATATATATAATATATATATAAATATATATATACTGTACATATATAAATATATATATACAGTATATACCAGTATATATAATTATTTATATATATAAAGATGTTTCATTACATTTGTTGACTAAATAGTAAGAATACCATAACACTTGGATGAGAACACATAAATAAGCTGATGGCAGATGGCTTGTTCATGCTCTGAAGCTACATCAAAGAGAAATGCTGGTTTTTACTTTATTATGCTTGTAGCTCCATGTAGCAGCTCATCACCGCTCATATGGCAGGAACCAGATGTGTTTCATCTGTCAGATTACTGCTAGTGAATGACATTGAGAAGCTGATGACTGACCAGCACTAATGTAGCCATCCGTGTAGCGGCACGCGGGAGGTTCAGCAAGCTGAGTGTTTACATAGCGGCTCTTCAAGATTCCGTATTCGCTTGGATGCATCTGGCCACTGAAGAAGAAAGTAATTTAATGGGGGCTTCATGATAATCAGCAAGTGCCTCCGTAGTTAGATTCAAAAGTAACGGAGAGATATATCAAAGTGCCAGACAGAGCATGATATCCAATACATTACCAGTTACAGTTTTACAGTGGTATCCACAAAGCTATCCTCTAGCAAAGGGAGTTGGTCAACCCAAATTTACACTTTAAACTAACTACACAAAATTGTAGGAAGTGGAGCAACGATAAAGATATACTGTATATATAAGGTGGGTACGGATAGTATTCAGACCCCTTTACATTTTTCCCTCTATGTTTCATTGCAGCCATTTGGTAAATTCAAAAAGTTCATTTTTTTTCTCATTAGTGTACACTCTGCACCCCATCTTGACTGAAAAAAAAACTGAAATGTAGAAATTTTTGCAAGTTTATTAAAAAAAAAAAAACTGAAATAGCACATGGTCATAAGTATTTAGACTCTTTTCTCAGACAATCATATTTCATATATATATATATTTCCATTTTCATATCTGTTCTTCCTTTTCCCCAAAAACAGAACTTAGAACTTTACTGTTAAATCACATGAGGGTGCTTAGCACACCACTGGTGTGGCTAAAGCTACCCAGTTATTTAGATCAAGAGAAACAGGAGAACAACCAGAGTATAGCATAAAAACATGAACAATCTTTATTGATGTGTACAAAAAATTTAAAACAGCATTAGAAACATAGACAATGTATAGACACCAGTAAATCCGGAATATGTAGCACGACCCTGTAAAATAACACCAAGAAGCCCTCTGATGAATCATAAGTATCCCATAATTAGAGAAAAAGGCACAAAGGGTTTAAACCATGATCATTGCAAGTCAAGAGCCACATAACCATTCAATGAGACTCGGCCAGCCATATGACCTATATGCATAATGTTCCACAACCCAGTGACACAATTGTCCAAGTACCCACAGCCCAGTCTTCCTCCTTACACATAAATGGCTATATACAGCCTCATTTCCAAATTAGAGTGTGGCAAATGCATAGAGCCCCTAAAGATTTAATTAGTTAATTAATGGTTTGGAACTCAGTATTTTAAAGAACTCTGCATTAATGTAATGTAGTATACTATGAGAATCATCTATGTCAATTGTAATTGTCTATGTAACTTATGAACCCATATGAAAGTAATATTTAGATGTCTAACAATTTTGGCCATGAGGTACTGTTACCCAATCTGCTAAACTTTCTTGTGCTCCATGTCAGGCTTTGTAAGTAGCCTGAGTTCCTCGCATATGATCATCCACTTAGGCCTATATAAGGCTCACCAAGACACACACCTGTGTCTTTTTAAGAATTTATTATTTCTGAGTGCTGTCTGTTTGTGGCTTCCAGCACCTCAGCTACCTCTATGTCTGCTGCTTCCAGTATGTCTGCAACCTGTCTACAGTCTCCAGGATGTCTCCTGTCTGCCTACGTCTTCCAGTACCTCTATTATCTCTTTGCCGACGGCTTGTAGTTTCTCAGCCTCATAATAGTGGTAGGGTGGAGGGAGAGGGAGGTTTGGAAGCTTACCATGTTGTGAATCCCTTGATCAATGGTTTAGCTGAAGTTCATCTTGAGGGTTCTGCACCCGCCTGTGATCATAAATAGTGGAGGAAAAGGAAGTGTGCCTGCACATCCATGCAGGATATAAGTAAAAACTTTCTTTATTGAAAAATAGATTAAAACATAGTAAAATGAAATCTGATGATTTTCTGGTGTATGCAACACCCTTATTCATAGGAGAACTGCCTCCTGTCCACCTGCGCTCTCCTGCACCTCTGGTATCTGACTCCCACATTCCTCATCTGCCTGCTGCACCAATGATCGTGATCAATCTTCACACGTAGACCTTGGGCTTGGAGAATTCACCCCACCTAGTGAGCCCTTTAACAATTATATTTCATACACAATGAAACCTCTAAAAAAAGACCACTTTTATGAGAAGACTACCTCATTAAAGAGAACCTAGCAACAAATTTACAATATAAAATAAAGACATAACTGTAATGGTGCTGTAATAATGATTAAATTTAGATCTTTGGTCTTGGAACTACAGGTCACTGCTGAAAGTTCAAACAGAAGAGGAAAGTCATTCATAGACCTGAGGCATGTGGAGGGGCCGGGGAATAACAGACAGAGAGGAGAAGATCCAGGGTGCAGTCCGGCCCCTGTGCCCCAAAATCTAGTTAGCAGAAAACTTCAAATGGTGATTACAGAAGATAAAACCACAAAGTGGATTTCTTCAACAAAAATGTCAATTTAATCAGTATTACAGGGCCATTAAAGCGATGTCTTTACAGTACAAAATCATGCTGACAGGTTCTCTTTAACCGGACAAGATTTCCAAAGACATTTTAGGTTTCATTGTATGTCATTAGAGTTGAGCGAAACGGGTCGGTCAAATTCATAAGCCGCCGAATTTCGCTAAAGTTGGGTTTCATGAAACGAAACCCGACCATAGCGTGAGGTCGGCCATGAGGTCGGCGACCAGAGCGCCAAAGTCGCGTTTCAAATGATGCTTCCAGCGCCCTTTTTCAGCCAATGATGGAGGACGCACACTGTGGGCAACGCGATGACATGGTCAGCGGTCACCATCATCTTTGAGAAGGGCATGCAAGTGATTGGCTTGCTTTGTATGGCATCACAGGGGCTATAAAAGGGCGTGCACGCCAACCGCCATCTTACTTCTGCCGATCTTAGCATAGGGAGAGGTTGCTGCTGCTGATTCTGAGGGGAGGATATATTTTTGTGCACCAGCTCTGTTGGTTATTAGGCTGCCTTATAAGGCTCCCTGATAGCTGCATTGCTGTTTGCACACTGCTGTGCAAACTGCTTTTTTAAAAGCAAAAATACTTTTCTTCCACTTTTCTGCACAGTTACCAAGCGTTCATTTTTCCACACTTTTGTGTGCAGCAATCCTGCTTATTAGGCTGCCTGCTGCCATACTTGGACTGAGAGCATCATTGTCAGCCTCCTAAAATCTCTAGGGAGATTCAAATTCTCCCCAATACTATATACACCTTGTACCTTGTCATACTCCAGCCAATTTCAGCCTGTTAAATTAAGGTGTAATCTATAGTGGGCCTGAGATAATAGTTCAGCCTCCTAAAATCTCTAGGGAGATTCAAATTCTCCCCAATACTATATACACACCTTGTACCTTGTCATACACCAGCCAATTTCAGCCTGTTAAATTGAGGTGTAATCTATAGTGGGCCTGAGATAAGAGTTCAGCCTCCTAAAATCTCTAGGGAGATTCAAGTTCCCCCCCCAATACTATATACACCTTGTACCTTGTCATACACCAGCCTATTTCAGCCTGTTAAATTGAGGTGTAATCTATAGTGGGCCTGAGATAATTGTTCAGCTTCCTAAAATCTCTTGTGAGATTCAAATTCTTCCCAATACTATATACACATTGTACCTTGTTTTACAGTACCATATAGCTGGTGGTATTTTGAGTACATTTTCCCAAAAATGAGGAAGTATGGTGGAAGTGGCCATGGAAGTGGGCGGGGGTTGCCAGCTGGTATTGATGGTGGTGGTGCATCTGCTGGTAGTGGCAAAAGCACAATAGCACCTAAGGCAGGAGGTGTTGAGCCTGTGTCATCATCTGGCTCCACAAGGCCTTGAAGGATCCCTTTTCTGGGAGTAGGTAAACCGCTTTTAAAGCCGGAGCTTCAGGAACAAGATTTGGCTTACATTGTTGACACAGCCTACAGCTCTATCGCCTCCTCTTCTGAAGTTTCAAAAAATAAAAGCACTGAGTCGTCAGTGGAGGCTCCTGATCAGGAACAACACCTTTCCTTGTGTCATTCACCCCTACCAAAAGTGAAGGATGCGGCAGGCCACACTGCAGATTACTCCATGGAGCTCTTTTCACATACCATGCCTGGGTTATCAAGTCAAATCATGAATTCCCCAGTCCAAGATGAATCTGACATGGAGTGCACTGATGCACAGCCACTGCTAGATTTTTCTGCTGGTACATTCACTCAGGGCACTACATTGTCCTCGCAGTGTACTGAGCCAGAATCTGACCCTGATGAAACTCAGGTGCCCCTTCCCGCATACTATACCACCTTACATGGTGACAAAGAGGAAGGTGCAGATGAAAGTGCACGTTCCTTGAGCAGGTGGGGGGGCATACTCATGGGCAACGGCACTGGCACAGAGCCCCTCATAGTACGCAAAAGTGTCTCTGCCGGTGGGAGGGCCCACCTGCCACCAAACACACCGCCGTACCCACCCACTGCCAGACACACCGCCGTACTATGAGGGGCCCTGTGTCAGTGCCGTCGCCAACGAGTGGCCCCCCCTGCTTGCTTAGAATCACAGCACTTGCAAAGTTGAAATACTTACCTCTCCCTGCTCCACCGGTGTGACATCTTCCGCATTTCCTGACAGTGACATTCTGGTCAGAGAGCACAATGACATCATGTCTGTATGCCCTCTGCCTAAACAGTCCAAGTGCAGAGAGATGGAAGATGGGGACGATGAGGAGTCCAGAGTACAGGGATTCCCTAGCAAGGAGACTTATTTTTTTTAAAGGTTGGGAGCAATTTTGGGTGAGCAGTATACTCTGGAGAATGATATATGGGGCCCACCATACACTGGAGCATTCCAAAGGTGGACATCAGACACTGGAGCAGCATTTACAGGGCCCATTATACACTGGAGCATTAGAAATGGGGCACATTATATATGGAGCATTATTTGCGCCCATAACACAATGGAGCTTCATCTATGGGGACCATCATATACTGGAGCATTGTAAATGGGGCAGATTATATATGGAGCATTATTTGGACCAATCATACACTAGAGCATCATCCGTGAGGCCCATCATATGCTGGAGCTTTCCAAATGGGGGACATCAGACACTGGAGTAGCATTTCCAGGGCCCATTATACTCTGGAGCATTAGAAATGGGGCCCATTATATATGGAGCATTATTTGGGCCCATAAGACAGTGGAGCTTCATCCATGGGGACCAACATAAACTGTAGCATTATGTGGAGCTCATCATATACTGTATCGAACATTATATGGGACGAATGATTCTGTATGGAGAAATATATGGGCCTCATTAATCTGTATGGCGCACTAGGCGGTGGCCATAATACTGTATGGAGTAATATACTCTCCGTTTTTGGAGCTATTGGAGAATTTAAAATGGATATCAGTCATGTGACGTAAGAAGTGAATTATTTTTCATTGTACTATACCGCTATTTCTCTGCCGTATCAGAGGATCAAGAATTGTGGCATATGTTAAAGGAGCCCAGTGACACTCTTTGGCCCTGGGCCCACGAAAATCTGGAGCCAGCCCTACCCCCCCCACAACTTTAACCAAATAACCCCCAGTTTTCAATGCCTAACTATTATTATAAAGTAAATTAAGGTTCACAAGCTAAAGTAATAAGAATTGATGTTTTTGGCATTAAAATGGGCACTGTAGGTGTGTTTCCTGTCCTCCACTCACTGCCGACTTTTCTTCCCCATTGACTTGCATTGGGTTTCATGTTTCAGTCGGCCTTCGACTTTTCACGATAATCGGACGATTGCGTTCAACCCGACTTTTGCAAAAGTCGGGTTTCATGAAACCCGACTCGACCAGAAAAAAGGCAAAGTCGCTCATCTCTATATGTCATACCTAATGGCCACCTTCTTTGGAAAGATAACCCTTCTAATAGTCTACATTACAATGCGATTATTGGTGGTCATCTCAAAGAGGTTTACTTTGTATCAGAGCCACTCTCTGAGCAAAGCAGGAGGATATTTTATGTAAGATACTTTATGCAATCTACTTGCCTTGAGCTACACATATCCCACACAAACAAAGTGACAACTTACATATGCAAGAAAACCTCAATATTTGGTGATAAGAGAAGCATTTTCACTATGACATACCAGCGGTAGGTAACTTAGCAGATGGAAAGTCAAGTAGACTACATAATGTCAGGAGTTCATTATCAGCTAATCCATCAAATATGAGAACTGTTCAACCTTTTCCTGGTCTTTTGTGACACCATACAGAGATTCTTCAAACAGTAAAAGCTCAAAAATAAAGCGTCTTAGTTCATATGAAAAACAGAAAAGATTTGAAGGAGCTGTCCCGTAGAATTTAATATGATTTATGCTATGTGAAACGTTAAATAATTCTATTTGCTTACTATATTATTCAGGAATGGTATTAGGGAGAGCAATCTGGACATTTGCTCAGTGGTCCCATCCTTCAACATTGAATTTCCTTTTTCTCCATAGGTTTGCATAGGTTTTAGCAATAACAAATACAGCAATAGTCACCCTCTCCAGGCCCAACGCTCCCTCTCCAATACTGTCCGGTTTTTATTGACAGTCTGTGAATGTGTGCTATAGTTGTGATGTGAGCAGTCACCCACTGGACCCAGCAGACTATGTTTTTTATATCAGCATCCCCATATTAACACAACAGATTGTCATTAAAGACTGGGGCACCAGTGAAGAGACAGCTCTGGACCTGGAAAGAGTGAGTTTAGCTGGGTTTGCTATTTTCGTCCTCTCCACACCTATAGACAATTAATAGTTAATCCCAGAAAACATAATAGAAACCCAAAGATGTAACATTAACTAACCCAATGGGTAAACACGATGAACACAAAAAAAAACAAAATGTCAAAATTGTGTTTTTCTTGGTGGCCACAATATGCCACAGAAAAAATGAAATAAGAGATGAAAGTGTCATATTTATCCCAAAATGGTATCTATAAAAATGTCTGCTCACCCTGAATAAATAAGCCCTCACACAGCTCAATCTGATGAAAAATAGCAACGGTACGAAAAATCTTAAAAAGTGGTGACACAATCAAAAATACCGCATATACTCGTGTATAAGCCGACCCGTGTATAAGTCGACCCCCCTAATTTTGCCACAAAAAACAGGGAAAACTTATTGCCTCACGTATAAGCCTAGCATTAAATGGTGGTCCAAGAAGATGCTCCATAAGTAAACCCCCCCATATGCTGCTGCACAAGGGATAATGCTGGCCCAAGAAGATGCTCCATAATTACCCCCCATATGCTGCAGCACAAGGGTTAATGCTGCCCCATAAATACCCCCATATGCTGCTGCACAAGGGTTAATGCTGCCCCATAAATACCCCCATATGCTGCTCCACAAGGGTTAATGCTGCCCCATAAATACCCCCCATATGCTGCAGCACAAGGGTTAATGCTGCCCCATAAATACCCCCATATGCTGCTGCACAAGGGTTAATGCTGCCCCATAAATACCCCCATATGCTGCTCCACAAGGGTTAATGCTGCCCCATAAATACCCCCCATATGCTGCTCCACAAGCGTTAATGCTGCCCCATAAGATGCTCCATAAATACCCCTTATTTGCTGCTGCTGCAATAAAAAAATGACATACTTACCTCTCCGTCGCTGGGGGCCAGGTGGCGGTGTCCTGAGCCCCTGGCAGTGGCGATATTCACCTGTCCCCATTCCAAGCCGTGCACCGCTGTATCCCTCGGATCTCTGCAGTGGCAGCAGAGGGTGCACACTGACTACGTAATCGCGCCCTCTGCCGTCACAGCAGGAGGACCCGGAGATACAGCGGTGCACGGCTTGGAATGGGGACAGGTGAATATCACTCTTCCCCCGTCATACTCACCCCTCCTAGTGAAAGGTCTTCTCTGCAGCGGCAGCCCCTGCTTCTCCCTCTGCCGCCTGCTTCCTGCATTCAGCTGGTCATGTGGTACCGCTCATTAAACTCATAAATATGTGCATATTCATGAGTTTAATGAGCGGTACCACGTGACCGCAGAATGCAGGAAGCAGACGGCAGAGGGAGACGCAGGGGCTGCAGAGACGTGCCAGGAGAGGTAAGTATGATCTCTGACCCCCCCGCTCTCCCTCCCGCACCCACCGCCCCAGTATTTGACTCGCATATAAGCTGAGAGGGGGACTTTCAGCCCAAAAAAATGGACTTAAAATCTTGGCTTATACACGAGTATATACGGTATTTGCTTTTACATATTTCACATTTTTTTCACCACAAAATTAATAAAATATACATATTATCATACATATTATCTCTGTAATTGTTCGGACCTGGAGATTTTTTACACTACGACATTTTACTGCATTTTTTTGCAATTTTGCCGTGCTTGGAATTTTTTCCTGCTTTCCAGTACATTTTTTTTATAAAATGGATGGTGTTATTTAAAATTGCATCTCATTGAGCAAAAAATAGATTTTGTGGATCGAAAGATTTTTAAAGAATTGGAAAAAAAAGATTGAAAATTGGTTGCGACGGGAAGGAGTTAATAGGGTCCAAAAACCTGAATGCAATTTTTGCAATGAATTTAATAAATTCTTATAGAAATACAGTTAAAATCTGATACATGTGTTGCTGTCTGTCCAGATTGGACATTTTAATAGTGCTGTTTTTTATTTTTATTTGATTTTAGTTTATGATTTAAGGATTAAATAGCGGAAATTGCAAAAATAAAATGACAAAAACTGCCATTCTTTTTGCCACCTAGGCGCTCTCTCAGTGATACTCATTCTGCTTTTATTTTTGCAAAATTACAATTGACAGCATACTCTGACAGAGTGTGGCTGACACAACAAGTTGCAGTGAGGACAATCAGGACATGCTAGGTGTAGTAGTATTCTGCAGCAGCTGGAGAGCCACAGGTTAGGGGCTACCGCTCTGTAGTACACATTTCTATGTGTCATAATTATTTACTCATAGGTCACCAATTTTTCAATGCTATTGTAATCACAGTTTACTGAATTGTTGGAGATTTGTGATGTAATATATGAGCTTGCCAGTAGGGGGCAGCGGAGAGATGCCTGAGTTGAAGCGTGAGGGTTTTCATGGTTAATGGGCAGTTGGGAGCAGTTGAAGTAGTGTCCAGGTGGAAGTGAAGCTGCGGATCGGATTCATGGAGAAAGTCTGGATAGGGTGGTGCGACTCTGAATCTTTTGTTAGTGACTCTTGGATGCATTGTTCGACTTGAAATGAGCCTACTCTGTGATGACAACCAAGTACATAGCATCTTGGGCTAGGCCAGGTGAGGCCTTATTTCTAAGGACTTAGGGAAGCATTGGAGATATCGGCATTCCCTAAGAGCTTTAAGATGGCGTTTCTGATTTTTTGGAACTCAGCCCAGCAAACTACGTACTGGTACCATGTTACATCTCAATATATATGGTATATATAAATAGCTTCATAGAGATCTAGTTGGTTAGGAGAAAAGGCCTCTTCAGTAAAAGACACTTTGAAAATTGCTCAGAGTAGGCAATTACTAAAGTATTGGCGCAGCACTGTCGTTTTATTGATTTATGCATAGAATGGGTTAATCGTGTTGTATTTTGCTTGCATATAACTGTTAATTCTTTTTAAGTGTGCCTGTGTATACTGTTAGTATGTGTCATTGAGCGTAACTGCTGCATTGTATTTGTTACTTATACATTATTTACTTACCATTATTTCCATTGTTTTATTAACAGGTTTAAATATTTATATTATATTACCTAATCTTTGTGCGTGTCTGCTGATTGTTGCTGTACACCTCGTCCTGTGGCAGTTCTCTGTCCACGTTTCACATTCATGGGTTATGGTCGCTTTCAAGGTACATAAGTCAATCATTGCTCACTACATGTCCCAGTTATTACGGTCATCACCAAGCTTAACTTGCTCCGAGAACGTTGATGAGAAGATTACATCATCTATGTAGATTAAAAGACTCTCAAAGTTAAACTCTGCTAAGCATAGTTCCATGAACCTTTGGAAAATGGCTGGGATGGTAGAATGTCTGAATGGCATGCAGAGGAATTCATACAGTCTTCTGCCATCCAAAGCTGCCAGAGAATCCTCTATTTAGGGAAGTGGATAGGTGTCCTGAAGAGTACAAGGATTCAAATTTAGGAAGACTATGCACAATGCAACAATAGCACAAAAAAGGACTTGAAAATCCTCCAAAAATTAAAAAATACAGCAAAAAAAGGCAGAGATGCTTACCTGCCCAGGCCTCCAAACAAATGCAGTGGGCCCATATAGTTAAGATGGCGGCAACACAGGTGCAAGAATATCGATGAGACAACCGCTCACATCCTACCAATCAATGGAGAGGGTGGTTGCTTGGTATATTAATGCCCAATGAAGACTTGTATGTGGCGCTGTTCACACTATGGCAATGCACAGCATCCAGGTTAACAGCATATTAGTTACGCCCTTCTATTAAATCAGTCGGGCTGCCCAGCGCTATCAAAATGCATCCCATGTGAACAGACACCACAGTTTACAAGACCAAATGGGCCCAACTGCACCCTGAAAAATAAAGTGCAAAAAATACATAAAGAATGTGAGGTATTAGTTGATATTTTGGCCAAAATATGTAAGCTCGTAACCCTCATCATGGATCCCCATGCTTACGAGTCCTAACACTAAACAGCAATAGCACAAAAGAGGACTTGAAAATCCTTCAAAAATTCAAAAATACAGCAAAAAAGGCAGAGATGATTACCTGCCCAGGCCTCCAAACAAATGCATCAGGATGCAGTGGACCCATATAGTTAAGATGGCGGCAACACAGGTGCAAGAATACTGATGAGACAACAGCTCACATCCTACCAGTCCATGGAGGGGGCGGTTGCTTGGTATATTAATGCCCAATGAAGACTTGCATGCTGCACTGTTCACACTATGGCAATGCACAGCATCCAGGTTAACAGCCTATTAGTCATTCCCTTCTATTAGATCAGACGGGCTACCCAGCGCTATCAAAATAAATCCCATGTGAACAGACACCACAGTTTACAAGACGTCAGCGGTAGTTTGGAGTTGGAGTTGGTTTCTAACCGTTTGTGCAGACGCATGCACATTTATGGCCTGCTGGTGGTCATTTTGCAGGGCTCTGGCGGAGCTCCTCCTGCTCCTCCTTGCAAAAAGGCTGAGGTAGCGGTCCTGCTGCTGGGTTGTTGCCCTCCTATGGCCCCCTCCACGTCTCCTGGTGTACTGGCCTGTCTCCTGGTAGCGCCTCTAGCCTCTGGACACTACGCTGACAGACACAGCAAACCTTCTTGCCACAGATCGCATTGATGTCCCATCCTGGATGAGCTGCACTACCTGAGCCACTTGTGTGGGTTGTAGAATCCGTCTCATGCTTCCACGAGTGTGAAAGCACAACCAACATTCAAAAGTGACCAAAACATCAACCAGAAAACATTGGTACTGAGATGTGGTCTGTGGTTCCCACCTGCAGAACCACGTCTTTATTGCTGGTGTCTTGATAGTTGCCAATAATTTCCATCTGTTGTCTATTCCATTTGCACAACAGCATGTGAAATTGATTGTCAATCAGTGCTGCTTCCTGAGTGGACAGTTTGATTTCACAGAAGTTTTATTTACTTGGAGTTATATTCTGTTGTTTAAGTGTTCCCTTTATTTTTTTGAGCAGTGTGTATATATACGTATTGTGGCAGGGCTAAGGGTCGTGTAATTGATGGGAGATATGTGCCTCATAAATGGCTTGTCTCTATAATGTAAGGCATAAGTAAAGCGTACCAGATATTATTATTGTGGTTGTTTGAAGGACCTGTGGTGAGGTCACAGTCAGGTGACCAGTCAGCTGCTGAGTTTGTGGGTGTGGCTACAGCCTTATAATGTGGCCTGCTCCTGAACCAGGGAGTTGTGTGTGGGGAGGACTAAGCCTCCCAAGTGTGCTGAGACTCCTGCTCTGAGTCTACAACTACGGACATTTTGTGTTATTTTGCCTGAGCTAAAAGGCTATTTGTTTGGTGTTACGTTGCCTTGTGCATTTATGCCATGAATAAACCGCAAGCACTGTTGAAGAACCTGTCTCATATTTGTCTCCTGCTGCACCTAAGCGAGCCACATCCCCACAATTGGTGGTACACGTGCGGGCAGCGGTCCCAGCAGAGACTTGAGACAGTTGCTGCATGTCCTGGGTGAAGTTTGCAGCGGGGCAACAAGTACTGCCGGGAATCATGGAGGACCTGCTGAAACACCTGGTCCAGTCCCAGGCACTGCAGCAGGAAACCAACAAGCTGTTGTTACAGCAGATCCAGCAAGGCCAGCAGGAGCAGCGGCAGCAGTTCCAGCAGAGCCAGCAGGAACAACGGCAGCAGATGCAGCTTCTGGCAACCGCCATCCATGAGGGCAGGACGAGCGCCCCAACCCCAGGTCGGGCTGATGCCACCGACGTCGAGAAGGCGGTAAGACTCGCATTACAGAAAATGACCCTGAGGATGATGTTGAGGCCTTCCTGACAGTGTTTGAAAGGGTGGCTGAGAGGGAAAAACTTCAGCCAGAGCGGTGGGCGGAGGTACTGGCCCCATACCTAACGGGGGAGCCCCAGAAGGCGTACTTTGACCTGACGGTACATGATGCCAGAGAGTATCCCAAATTAAAAGCGGAAATTCTCGCCCGCTTGGGGGTAACAATGACTACCAGGGCACAGAGAGTGCATCGTTGGGCCTATCACCGGGACAAACCCCCGCGCTCCCAAATGTTTGACCTGTTGCACCTGGTCCAGAAATGGCTGCAGCCAGAGTCGGCTTCCCCGGCACAGATGGTAGAGCGAGTTGTGATGGATCGGTTTGTGCATTCTCTGCCGAGACCTCTACAGACTTGGGTTGCCCAGGGTGATCCCCAAAATGCTGATGAACTGGTTGGGCTGGTCGAGAGATACCAGGGGATGAAAGGTTCCCTGGGGAAGCAGCCCATTCCGTATTGGGGGTCCCAGCAGGGGGCGGAGTCACAAAAAGGCGTGGTGCGTCCAAGGTCAAAAGGGGTGGGGGAGGCGGTGCCCAAGGTCCTCTCGGGTGTTATTTGCTGGAAATGTCATGAGCCAGGACATATAGCGGCCCGTTGTCCCCAGACCACCGAGCAGATGGACTGCAGCATGGGACGCCGTAGTTCACACTACGCATATCCAGCTTGCAGTGTGAACTCGCTACCTAACAAGGGGCCACAAGCGTGTCCCGTGAAGGTGAACGGTCGAGCAGCAATGGCGCTTCTGGACTCCGGGAGCTTGGTGACCCTTGTGAGGGCCAGTTTTCCTCTAAACATACTCCCGGGTAAAAAGATTGGTGTTCGGTGCATATATGGCGATGCAAAGGACTACCCTATGGCTAGGGTGAAGATTGAAACGGCGCATGGCACCGAGTCGCATGAAGTTGGTGTTGTTCGAGACTTGTTGCATCCCATAATTATTGGCCGGGATTTCTGTCTGTTTTGGGATCTGTGGGGGAGGGGTTCTGAGTGTGCTAGCAAGAGCAGGGAACCAATCCAACCCACTGAGGTATCGCCACCACCAGAGGCAGACGACTTTCCTTTATGTGTCCTTGTTGGGGATGAAGAGGAAGGGTCCCCTGTACCTGACATCCCGGAGTTAGGGGTGGCCGGGGAGAATTTTGGGACTGCCCAACATAGGGACCCCACACTAAGGGAAGCCTTTAACAATGTCACGTCATTAATGGGGTTGCACAAGAGCCAGGAGCAGACACAAGGTTTCCCCATTTTATGTTGAGTGGGGAATTGTTGTACCGGGTCACGAAAATAAGGGAGGAGGTGGCAGAGCAGTTAATAGTACCAGGCCCCTATAGACGAAAAGTGTTGGACATGGCCCATTCACACATCTTGGGGGGACACCTGGGGGTGGAAAAAACCCAGGAACGGGTTGTACAGAGGTTCTATTGGCCTGGGTGTCACCGGGAAATAGTAAACTATTGCAGGTCCTGCCCGACATGTCAGTTAACTGCCCCCACATCTCATTTTCGGAACTCTCTTGTGCCACTGCCCATTATTGAGGTGCCATTTGAGAGAATTGCCATGGACTTGGTCGGTCCCTTAGTTAAATCAGCTCGGGGGCATCAGTATATATTAGTCATCCTGGACTATGCCACACGCTATCCTGAGGCCATTCCCCTGAGAAACTCCTCCGCGAAGAGTATAGCCCGTGAGCTGGTCCATGTGTTTTCCCGGACGGGTTTGCCGAAGGAGATCCTGACCGACCAGGGGACACCTTTCATGAGCAAAGTGATGAGAGAATTGTGCAGAGTCTTGCAAATTTCCCAGTTAAGGACTTCAGTGTACCATCCGCAGTCAGATGGCCTTGTTGAGAGGTTTAACAAGACACTGAAGAGCATGCTGAGAAAAGTCATAGAGGAAGATGGTAGAGACTGGGATTGTCTCCTACCGTATTTACTGTTTTCTATCCATGAAGTTCCCCAGGCCTCCACGGGGTTCTCCCCCTTCGAGCTTCTGTACGGCCGGCATCCACGAGGTCTCCTAGATATAGCCAAGGAAACCTGGGAAGCCGAAGTCACGCCCCACAGAAGCGTCATTGAGCATGTGGCACTGATGCAGCAGAGGGTTGCGAAGGTGATGCCCATTGTTAAAGAACATCTCCGCCAGGCACAAGAGGCTCAGGCCAGGGTCTACAACCGGTCAGCCAGAGTGAGGCAGTTCAATCCGGGAGACCGAGTTCTCGTGCTAATCCCGACGGTGGAAAGTAAGTTCTTGGCCAAGTGGCAAGGGCCATATGAGGTGGTGGAGAAGCTGGGAGACGTAAACTACAAGATCCACCAACCCGGAAGACGGAAGCCATACCAGGTTTACCATATTAACCTTATCAAGCCATGGCAAGATAGAGAGCCAGGGGTAACTCCGTGCTTGCTGGGCAACCTAGAAGGGGAGGTTGGAGCCGTTACCATAGCGGAGACTCTGTCGAAGGCCCAGAAACAGCAGTGCCGGGAGTTACTCCAGAAAAACCGCGACCTGTTCTCAGAGTTGCCGGGGAGCACGAAGGTGGTGGAGCACGAAATTCTGACCGAGCCACATGTGCGGGTGAACGTGAAACCCTATCGTATTCCTGAGGCCCGGCGAGAGGTAATCTCCAAGGAGGTGCAGCGTATGTTGAAGCTCGGGGTCATTGAGGAATCCAAGAGCGGCTGGTCGAGCCCGATTGTCCTGGTCCCAAAACCTGATGGTGAATGGAGGTTCTGCAACGATTACCGAAAGCTGAATGAGGTCTCCAAGTTCGACGCTTATCCCATGCCACGCGTTGATGAGCTCATCGAGAGGCTTGGACCGGCCAGATACATAACCACTTTGGATCTGACAAAGGGATATTGGCAGATTCCCATGGCACAGGAAGCCAAGGAGAAGACGGCATTCTCCACACCAGACGGGTGCTTCCAGTATGTCCGGATGCCGTTTGGCCTACAGGGAGCTCCAGCAACCTTCCAGAGGGCGATGGATAGAATCCTTGCGCCTCATAAGCTATATGCTGCCGCATATCTAGATGATATCGTCATCTTTACCCCGGACTGGGAGACTCACCTGGAGAAGGTCCAAGCAGTGTTTGATGCTCTAAGAGAGGCGGGGTTTACAATAAACCCGAAGAAGTGTGCCTTGGGGAGAGAAGAAGCCAAGTACCTCGGATATGTAGTGGGGCGTGGCGAGATCAAACCCCGAATCAATAAAGTGGAAGCAATTCAGACATGGCCGAGACCTCTGTCAAAGAAGCAAGTTAAAGCTTTCCTGGGGATTGTGGGATATTACAGGAGGTTCATCCCAAACTTCGCCACAATGGCTGCACCTCTAACTGATCTGCTTAAGGGGACAAAGTCAGTGATGGTCAGCTGGTCCGAAGAAGCAGAGTCAGCCTTCCAAGAAATGAAGGGAGCTCTTTGCAAGCAACCCGTTTTGGTGGCCCCAGACTTTAAACGTGAATTTGTCCTCCAGACAGATGCCTCAGATGTCGGGATAGGAGCAGTCCTCTCCCAAGAGATACGTGGGGAGGAGCATCCTGTTCTCTACTTGAGTAGGAAGTTGACTCCTTGTGAGAGAAATTACTCAGTTGTAGAGAAGGAGTGTTTGGCCATAAAATGGGCAGTGGACACATTACGGTACTACCTGGTGGGACGGAAGTTTAGATTAATATCCGACCATGCCCCACTCAGGTGGATGAGGGAAACAAAGGGCAAGAATGCTAGGGTCACCCGCTGGTTCTTAGCCCTACAAGACTTCAGCTTCCATGTAGAGCATAGGGCCGGGAAGCTACATGGGAATGCCGATGCCCTCTCCAGAATCCCTTGCCTGGTAGGTGAAAGTGCCAAGCCCCACGGCTTTAGGCAGGGGGGGGAGGTATGTGGCAGGGCTAAGGGTCGTGTAATTGATGGGAGATATGTGCCTCATAAATGGCTTGTCTCTATAATGTAAGGCATAAGTAAAGCGTACCAGATATTATTATTGTGGTTGTTTGAAGGACCTGTGGTGAGGTCACAGTCAGGTGACCAGTCAGCTGCTGAGTTTGTGGGTGTGGCTACAGCCTTATAATGTGGCCTGCTCCTGAACCAGGGAGTTGTGTGTGGGGAGGACTAAGCCTCCCATGTGTGCTGAGACTCCTGCTCTGAGTCTACAACTACGGACATTTTGTGTTATTTTGCCTGAGCTAAAAGGCTATTTGTTTGGTGTTACGTTGCCTTGTGCGTTTATGCCGTGAATAAACCGCAAGCACTGTTGAAGAACCTGTCTCATATTTGTCTCCCGCTGCACCTAAGCGAGCCACATCCCCACAGTATATACAGTATATATGTATTCTATGTGTATATATCTATTCTTTCGTTTCTAATATGTCAGTGTGATTTTACTGTACAGCGCACTGAATTGCCGGCTTTTAAAACGCGAATCTGTTGAAAAACTGAAGAAATGGATTGGAAAAAAATGATGCGACGGATCCATTTTTTCGCCCTTACATAGACACTCTTCCTCTTAATAAGAAGAATGACACGCAGTTCTCAATCTATTCATGCATGTCCAGGAAGAATAACAGAGGACTATCACAATGAAGAAAATATGCTCCAGAATTGTTATGTCATAGGGATTGCAAATATTTATTAAAGAAAGAATTTTTGGGACAGATATAAAAATTATCATTTAAAAAGCAGAGAGAGGTATTGAACAGGCAAAAGTGTTATTTTTCACAGTTTATGCACAATGTTTGAATGCATGATGCATGCATGATGAGCAACTGCACTTCTGGCTGAGATTATTCACCAATGAAAACAGGTGCAGGGGTTAATCACATGCACAATGTACAGCATGTGATTGGGTATAAGAGGGAATAAGTAGGTTTTAGAGAATATGATTAGAAATGTAAATTACAAAAATATCTGACATTAGTATGTAAACTAATAATAAAAGAACAAAAGAAACCTTAGGTCTAAGGGGTAACGTTTCTCCTTGTGGAGAATGACGTACCGGCTCTGGCATGCCAAGGAAGAGGGTTATTCGCCGTGCAATGCTCCACATGTTGGAAGCAGCACTCCTACTAGTCACTATTGACCCTTTAGCGATTACTGAAATGTGACTTGGGATGAAAGCCAATTCAGAATCTCAATTTTCAGACACGGTGTTTCGGGTTATTGCCCCTCGTCAGTGAAAAGAGTGAGAACTGATTTGGCTAAAGGCTCTGAACTGAGGTCTAGAATCATAAAATCATAGAATCGTAGAGTTGGAAGGGACCTCCTGGGCCATCTAGTCCAACCCCCTGCTCAAAGAAGGATTCGCTAAATCATCCCAGACAGATGTCTGTCCAGCCTCTGTTTGAAGACTTCCATTGAAGGAGAACTCACCACCTCTCATGGCAGCCTGTTCTAAGGGGTAATGCTTCTCCTTGTGGAATGTGACATACTGGCTCTGGCATGCCGTCGCGTACATCCACTTTAAGTCTTTTTGGACCTCTCACAGATGTCCACAGTTAATACACATCTATCTCAGGGCAGCATAAAATATATTATTTACGCGTTAGTTTCTCAAGATGAAGAATTTGTAATTACGGTAAGTCTTTTTTGTGATAATCTAAAAAATTAAAATACAGAATTGTTCCTGGAAACTCAATATTTTCTAAATTTAAGTGGAACAATTGTGGAAAGCTAAGAAAAAAAAATCACACATTAACATCCATTTATTCAGCGAGAGTTCAGGAATGAGTTCATTATAAAGTGACGATTAACGCTCTTCCAGAAATCCGATTATCAGCATGTGTGAGAAGTGACTGCTGAGATTAAGAAAAGCGAATCTAATTTTAAAATAAGAGTGTTTATAACTCTATAAATCAGCAATAATTCCTCCGCAGCAATGCTGGATGGAGCAAAACGTTGCATTTTTCCGGTTTATTAATTCATGGCTTCTATTACGATTCCAGCATCCATGGTTAGAAAATTGGAAAGTTTAGAGAAGTAACTTCGACGTAAGTGATTCTAAATTAAATTACAGTTATTACATGTAATAATCGTACACATTTAGTTGATCACAATGGAGCTGGCTGCCCGATCGCAGGAAAAGACATCTGAATTTCGATGAAAACGGATAAATTGATTAAATTCCACAAAAATAACTATAATATGTCAGGAACAATAATTAATCACTTACAGTACTGATTAGGAGGATGTATGATAATAACACTGCTATAATTGTTCAGTGTTTTTTAACTGCAACCGTCTTTAATTTAGCGCAGGCCGCTCAGTGTTATGTGCTGGCACCAGAAGTGACCCCCTATAATTTGAGACTGGTTGCAGTGTTCTTGACACCTGACCGCTGCAACCAGTCATAGACCCCTGTGGTCTCGTAACAGGTGAATAGTGGTTAATCAACAGGTGGTACACCCTTAATGCACAGTATGAATTTGTATATAGAAAAGAAATACCAATGATAAGAAATAATATAATGTCCCATGAATACCACATAAATACCAATCCTACCACAAAAATGTATTCAAACGAGGAAAATATCATGTAATGACTTTATTAGACTATAATAAAAAAGACAAGATAAAAAACATGAATGCACAACAGACAATAAAAAACACGAAATATAATAATGAGGAGAACGGTATGCGAGATGAAATAACATAAGGGGAATTCTCTATTCAGTAACGTATCACAGAAAGATCAGCTGATAGTGAATACATTGATTGACAAAGAGGCCTGATCTTCCTGTGATAAGTTACTGAATATAGAAATCCCCTTATGTAATTTCATCTCGCATACCCTGTTCGCCTCATTTTTATGTTTGCGTATTTTCTATTGTCTGTTGTGAATTCATGTTTTTTATCATGTTTTTTCATTACGAACTAATAAAGTCATTACATTATATTTTCCGTGCTTGACTACATTTTTTGGTAGGATTTCACTTCGTATAGGGTGATAGTTCCTTTGAAGCCAACCACCGAGCTCCGGTAGATTCAAAGAGATTGTAAGGAAGTAACTGCTCACCAGAAGGCACATGGAGATGCTTAATTAAGATTTCAACAGAATATGTTATATCCATAGATTACACCACCGTGGTAAATGCTCTCAAAATTAGAAACGTCCAGAATTTGGGTTGGGACTTCCCAGAGCAAAAAGGCTAACCAGGACCAAGTATTGTAGAGTGAGCGCACCGCTATACTGATGGCCATGTAGTCTATGGATATGACATATTATGAAGAAATTATAATTAAGCATCTTCACGTGTTTTTGGTGTGAAGTTGATTCCTTCTATTCAAGGTGAATGGTGGCATTATCAGTTGTGGTGTCAGCTCAGGTATCGGGACAGCCTGCCTAGGATTCAAGGGAGTGACAGCAGGTGAGCATGACACATTAGACAAAACCCAAGGCAGAAACAAAATGAACATGTGACCAGATCTGTCCATCAGCCTCCTCCATTTAAGAACCATTGCCCATGCGAAAGCTGCTATTAATTGCTGGAGACTGATGGACAGGTCTGGTCACAAGCTCCTCCACCATTGTAGATTATGAGAACAGAAGGAATGCAGTCTGTGATGAAGACGAACAAGAACAGGAGTAGAACCAGTAATACTTGTATATTAGTCAGTGTCATAAAACCATGTGCAGAACTAAGGAATCATCATACAGTAGGTTCCATGACCGACCACCCGTCAAGGAAGTACGGTTCACTGGTCTCTCTATTCTGAATTTTCTGACACAGTGACTCTCATCCTTTGCTACTAGCAGTAAATACCTAGCACATGATGCTGCACTAATAAGCCTCTTATTGGAAAGGAACCAAATAAGTATACATCCTGGAGATTACTTAATGACTATCCTGGTCTTACGAGGCTTCACACAGAATAAATGCTTTCCTTAGCTGTTCAATGAGCTGCACATAGTCTTCCATTTACACCATTACAGTAATCTTGGAATGGCTGTTATTGCAGGATTAAAGTGCACGATGTTCTTATTCCAAGTTTGTGGACCTTAGCTAAAATACGGTATACTAATTTCACCAATTTTTCTGCACCATAAGATGTATGAGTGTATGATAAAATAACACAACTCTAGATCAGGATTCTTTGTACCATTTCATAGTTTTCCTTAAAGAAAATGAAATATTAGAAATATTAGAACATTTTTTTTTGTGGTTCTTTCTTTACTTACAGTCATGGCCAAAATTATTGACACCCCTGCAATTCTGTCAGATAATATTCAGTTTCTTCCTGAAAATGATTGCAAACACAAATTCTTTGGTATTATTATCTTCATTTAATTTGTCTTAAATGAAAAAACACAAAAGAGAATGAAGCAAAAAGCAAAACATTGATCATTTCACACAAAATTCCAAAAATGGGCCGGACAAAAGTATTGGCACCCTCAGCCTAATACTTGGTTGCACAACCTTTAGCCAAAATAACTGCGACCAACCGCTTCCGGTAACCATCAATGAGTTTCTTACAATGCTCTGCTGGAATTTTAGACCATTCTTCTTTGGCAAACTACTCCAGGTCCCTGATATTTGAAGGGTGCCTTCTCCAAACTGCCATTTTTAGATCTCTCCACAGGTGTTCTATGGGATTCAGGTCTGGACTCATTGCTGGCCACCTTAGAAGTCTCCAGTGCTTTCTCTCAAACCATTTTCTAGTGCTTTTTGAAGTGTGTTTTGGGTTATTGTCCTGCTGGAAGACCCATGACCTCTGAGGTAGACCCAGCTTTCTCACACTGGGCCCTAAATTATGCTGGAAAATTTGTTGGTAGTCTTCTGACTTCATAATGCCATGCACACGGTCAAGCAGTCCAGTGCCAGAGGCAGCAAAGCAACCCCAAAACATCAGGGAACCTCCGCCATGTTTGACTGTAGGGACCGTGTACTTTTCTTTGAATGCCTCTTTTTTCTCCTGTAAACTCTATGTTGATGCTTTTGCCCTAAAAGCTCTACTTTTGTCTCATCTGACCAGAGAACATTCTTCCAAAATGTTTTAGGCTTTTTCAGGTAAGTTTTGGCAAACTCCAGCCTGGCTATTTTATGTCTCGGGGTAAGAAGTGGAGTCTTCCTGGGTCTCCTACCATACAGTCCCTTTTCATTCAGATGCCGACGGATAGTACGGGTTGACACCGTTGTACCCTCGGACTGCAGGGCAGCTTGAACTTGTTTGGATGTTAGTGGAGGTTCTTTATCCAACATCCGCACAATCTTGCGTTGAAATCTCTTGTCAATTTTTCTTTTCCGGCCACATCTAGGGAGGTTAGCCACAGTGCCATGGGCTTTAAACTTCTTGATGACACTGCGCACGGTAGACACAGGAACATTCAGGTCTTTGGAGACGGACTTGTAGCCTTGAGATTGCTCATGCTTCCTCACAATTTGGTTTCTCAAGTCCTCAGACAGTTCTTTGGTTTTCTTTCTTTTCTCCGTGCTCAATGTGGTACACACAAGGACACAGGACAGAGGTTGAGTCAACTTTAATCCATGTCAACTGGCTGCAAGTGTGATTTAGTTATTGCCAACACCTGTTAGGTGCCACAGGTAAGTTACAGGTGCTGTTAATTACACAAATTAGAGAATCATCACATGATTTTTCGTACAGTGCCAATACTTTTGTCCACCCTCTTTTTTATGTTTGATGTGGAATTATATCCAATTTGGCTTTAGGACAATTCTTTTTGTGTTTTTTCATTTAAGACAAATTAAATGAAGATAACAATACCAAAGAATTTGTGTTTGCAATAATTTTCAGGAAGAAACTGAGTATTATCTGACAGAATTGCAGGGGTGTCAATACTTTTGGCCATGACTGTATGTTGTTATTATTATTGTCTATGCTTAAAAAATCTCACAAAATCTTACAATTTTTGCACTGGCCTCTGTACCACAAACAAAAAGCAGACATTTTCTAATTGCTGGAGGTTACTCATGAGCTTTTCATCCCCTGAAGAAGAAGTGGTATACACTTTGAAACGCGTAGGGAATTAAACGGTTAATCTTTCTCACAAACTGGATTTGTGAATTTATCTGGCAGCGCACAGAAGTCCATGAATTTATTCCATAATCTGAAGCATAACAATAATCACATAGATCATAACAGATACCAAGAGGAATGAGGGCCCTGAATAAACAAAATGTAACAAATGTAACAAAATGAGAAAAACGCAGAGAAGGGGAACACACAAACAAACCTTAGGTAGATAATTCCTCACTAGGTATCTAGGACTCCAAACATCCATCTAACTTGGAAGATAGACATCAAATAGTCCATGTGCCAGGAAAGTATAAACAGTCCCTTCCAAGATGTGATAGGACAAAGAAAATGAGGAAGTGAAAATACTTGCAAAGAAGCAACACAGCAACACAGCAAAGCAAAGACAAGAGCATTAAAGGGTTGTCCACTACTAAGGCCTGTTTCACACATCCGTTATTTGCCATCAGTCAAAATCCGCCAATTTTTTTAAAAAACGGATCCGCCAAAAAAGGGGAAAAAGGGGCTGATCCGTTTTTTTCCCCATAGACTTATATTATTGGTGGATCTTGACTGACGGTCATCCGTCCTGCCCATTTTTTTACGGATCCGCCAAGATTTTAGCGGCTCCCGGGCGGATGTAATGGACCCTACAACGTTTTTTATCTGACGGACCGCCAGTGTGAACCACGCATGCCCGGAATCTTTATCACCGGGAAGCATTTTAACCTGTTACTGCCATCCCGGGAGCCGCTAAAGTTCTCTCTCACCGCAATCCGCTCTCTTCTTCTCGCGGCTCTTCTCTCCGGGAGCATGAAGCCGCGGCCCGCTCTCCTCTTCTCGCGGCTCTTCTCTCCAGGAGCATGAAACTGCGGCCCCGCTCTCCTCTTCTCGCGGCTCTTCTCTACAGGAGCATGAAACCGTGGCCCCGCTCTCCTCTTCTCGCGGCTCTTCTCTCCGGGAGCATGAAACCGTGGCCCCGCTCTCCTCTTCTCATGGCTCTTCTCTCCGGGAGCATGAAACCGCGGCCCCGCTCTCCTCTTCTCGTGGCTCTTCTCTCCGGGAGCATGAAACCGTGGCCCCGCTCTCCTCTTCTCGCGGCTCTTCTCTCCGGGAGCATGAAACCACGGCCCCGCTCTCCTCTTCTCGCGGCTCTTCTCTCCAGGAGCATGAAACCGTGGCCCCGCTCTCCTCTTCTCGCGGCTCTTCTCTCCGGGAGCATGAAACCGCGGCCCCGCTCTCCTCTTCTCGCGGCTCTTCTCTCCAGGAGCATGAAACCGTGGCCCCGCTCTCCTCTTCTTGCGGCTCTTCTCTCCGGGAGCATGAAACCGTGGCCCCGCTCTCCTCTTCTTGCGGCTCTTCTCTCCGGGAGCATGAAACCGCGGCCCCGCTCTCCTCTTCTCGCGGCTCTTCTCTCCAGGAGCATGAAACCGTGGCCCCGCTCTCCTCTTCTTGCGGCTCTTCTCTCCGGGAGCATGAAACCGCGGCCCCGCTCTCCTCTTCTCGCGGCTCTTCTCTCCAGGAGCATGAAACCGTGGCCCCGCTCTCCTCTTCTTGCGGCTCTTCTCTCCGGGAGCATGAAACCGTGGCCCCGCTCTCCTCTTCTTGCGGCTCTTCTCTCCGGGAGCATGAAACCGCGGCCCCGCTCTTCTCGCGGCTCTTCTCTCTGGGAGCATGAAACCGTGGCCCCGCTCTCCTCTTCTTGCGGCTCTTCTCTCCGGGAGCATGAAACCGCGGCCCCGCTCTTCTCGCGGCTCTTCTCTCTGGGAGCATGAAACCGTGGCCCCGCTCTCCTCTTCTCGCGGCTCTTCTCTCCGGGAGCATGAAACCGTGGCCCCGCTCTCCTCTTCTCGCGGCTCTTTTCTCCGGGAGCAAGAAACCGCTGCCCCGCTCTCCTCTTCTCGTGGCTCTTCTCTCCGGGAGCATGAAACCGTGGCCCCGCTCTCCTCTTCTCGCGGCTCTTCTCTCCGGGAGCATGAAACCGTGGCCCCGCTCTCCTCTTCTCGTGGCTCTTCTCTCTGGGAGCATGAAACCGTGGCCCCGCTCTCCTCTTCTCGCGGCTCTTCTCTCCGGGAGCATGAAACCGCGGCCCCGCTCTCCTCGTCTCGCGGCTCTTCTCTCCGGGAGCATGAAACCGCGGCCCCGCTTTCCTCTTCTCGCGGCTCTTCTCTCCGGGAGCATGAAGCCGCGGCCCGCTCTCCTCTTCTCGCGGCTCTTCTCTCCGGGAGCATGAAACCGTGGCCCCGCTCTCCTCTCCTCGCGGCTCTTCTCTCCGGGAGCATGAAACCGCGGCCCCTTTCTCCTCTTCTCGCGGCTCTTCTTTCCGGGAGCATGAAACTGTGGCCCCGCTCTCCTCTTCTCGCGGCTCTTCTCTCTGGGAGCATGAAACCACGGCCCCACTCTCCTCTTCTTGTGGCTCTTCTCTCCGGGAGCATGAAACTGCGGCCCCGCTCTCCTCTTCTCGCGGCTCTTCTCTCCGGGAGCATGAAACCGCGGCCCCGCTCTCCTCTTCTCACGGCTCTTCTCTCCGGGAGCATGAAACCGTTGCCCCGCTCTCCTCTTCTTGCAGCTCTTCTCTCCGGGAGCATGAAACCGCGGCCCCGCTCTCCTCTTCCCCCGGCTCTTCTCTCCGGGAGCTTGAAACCGCGTCCCCGCTCTCCTCTTCTCGCAGCACCGCTACATCGGCGGTTCTATTTTTTCAACACTGTGGTTCCTTTAAGATTACTAGATCAGCGGATCCCGTCAAATCAACGGTCCGGTGGCACCCGTTGGTGTCTCAACGGGCATGGATCCGTTCTCCGCCTATTTGGCGGCTGGCAACTGACAAGAAAAACGTATGCATGAAACAGACAACCCCTTCTTATACTAAATGTTCAGCCCCGATAAAATAATAAAGCTTAGACTCACCTCCTGTGCCAGTGCCGTTCCCGCAATGTTGGCAGTCATTCTCCCCAGGGCTGTGATGTTGTGACATGTGACACCAGCGCCCAATCAGCACTGGCAGCACTGTGTCCACCTTCGTACAGACTGAATATGAAGAGGAAGCCAGGGCTGCAGCTCATTCCAGACTTCCTCTTCATTTTCATTTTGTCTGCAGGTGGAGACAGATATGCCAGCGGTGATTGGGCACCGAACATCACGTGTCATTCCACTGCATCACAACTCAGAGACTGCAAGTGCTGATACAGCTGAAACGGCACCAGGTCTACTCAAGAAGTCTGTGGAATGTTATGCCACAAACACCCATTCTTCTGCCGCCTTTGAAAATACAACTTGTTGCTACCAACAAATTTATGACGTTGCTGATGCTAGTATTCCAGGTTACTCTAGAATATTGACATAAAATATCTGTAAAATACTGCAGAAGTGATAATGCTAGCATTCTTTTAATAATCAGTCACTAGTTTATTTACAATCCCCATGTAAAATTTAAAGGGAATCTGTCAGTAGGATCAATCCTCCTAAGCCATCTATATGGGCATGCAGGTCATAGGAAGCTGAATAAAATGATGCCTTGTTATCTGCGATTCGATGTCTTATTCCAGAGAAATTTATTTTCTTTAATATGTAAATGAGATGTTAAGATCTGTGGGTCAGACACTGATCTGCATGAGAATCTGTCTTCAGAGCTTATTTTAATAAAAGGAATCACTAGAGTTGAGCGAAACGGGTCGAACAATTTCAAAAGTCGCCGACTTTTGGCAAAGTCGGGTTTCATGAAACGAAACCCGACCCTAGGATGAGGTCGGCCACGAGGTCGGCGACTTACGCGTCAAAGTCGCGTTTCAAAAGTTTGTTTAGCGCTCTTTTTCAGCCAATCAGGATCCACAGACACTGTGGGAAACGTGATGACATAGGCAGGGGTCGCCACCATCTTTCAGAAGGGCATGCAAGTGATTGGCTTGCTTTGGTGGGCGTCACAGGGGTTATAAAAGGGCGTGCACGCCGACCGCCATCTTACTTCTGCTGATCTTAGCATAGGGAGAGGTTGCTGATTCTGTAGGGAGAGCGTTAGGCAGGGAAGAAGACAAAAAAACTGCTCCTGCTGCTAGCGATTTTGCCTTTGCAACACACCAGTCACTGTGTGTGCAGTGCAAGGGGAGGCTATATTGTGGTGGATCAGCGGTGTTGGTTGTTAGGCTGCCTTCTAAGGCTTCCTGACAGTTGCATTGCTGTTTCCCCACTGCTCTGCAAACTGCTTTTTAAAAAGCAATCCCAATTTTTTTTTTGTCCTGCTAAGGTACTGAGCGTGCATTTATTCACACCATACAGCGGTGTACGCTCCTCACACAGTACCATGTAACGGCTGTTATCACAGCCACAGTGAAGCTATCTGTGTGTCACTGTGGAAGGATAAGTGGAGGACTTGTTCCGTTCTTACAGACCTACACTCTAGGGAGATTCCTATTCTGCCCAATTCTACAATTCACTTTTTTCACACCTGTGCCATCGAGCCTGTGACATAGCGCTCTGATATTCAGTGGGCCTCACACAATCCAAAAGTGTCCAGTGTCCACAAGTGTCTGCAGAAATTCAAAATCTCCCTTATCCTGTAGTCACTTTTTTCACACCTGCTGCATCGAGCCTGTGACATAGCGCTCTGATATTCATTGGGCCTCACACAATCCAAAAGTGTCCAGTGTCTGCAGAAATTCAAAATCTCCCTTATCCTGTAATCACTTTTTTCACACCTGCTGCATCGAGCCTGTGACATAGCGCTCTGATATTCATTGGGCCTCACACAATCCAAAAGTGTCCAGTGTCCACAAGTGACTGCAGAAATTCAAAATCTCCCTTATCCTGTAGTCACTTTTTTCACACCTGTGCCATCGAGCCTGTGACATAGCGCTGTGATATTCAGTGGGCCTCACACAATCCAAGTGTCCAGTGTACACAAGTGTCTGCAGAAATTCAAAATCTCCCAGAAATTCAAAATCTCCCTTATCCTGTAGTCACTTTTTTCACACCTGTGCCATCGAGCCTGTGACATAGCACTATGATATTCAGTGGGCCTCACACAATCCAAGTGTCCAGTGTCCACAAGTGTCTGCAGAAATTCAAAATCTCCCTTATCCTGTAGTCACTTTTTTCACACCTGTGCCATTGAGCCTGTGACATAGCACTGTGATATTCAGTGGGCCTCACACAATCCAAGTGTCCAGTGTCCACAAGTGTCTGCAGAAATTCAAAATCTCCCTTATCCTGTAGTCACTTTTTTCACACCTGTGCCATCGAGCCTGTGACATAGCACTGTGATATTCAGTGGGCCTCACACAATCCAAGTGTCCAGCGTCCACAAGTGTCTGCAGAAAATCAAAATCTCCCTTATCCTGTAGTCACTTTTTTCACACCTGTGCCATCGAGCCTGTGACATAGCACTGTGATATTCAGAGGGCCTCACACAATCCAAGTGTCCAGTGTCCACAAGTGTCTGCCGAAATTCAAAATCTCCCAGAAATTCAAAATCTCCCTTATCCTGTAGTCACTTTTTTCACACCTGTGCCATCGAGCCTGTGACATAGCGCTGTGATATTCAGTGGGCCTCACACAATCCAAGTGTCCAGTGTCCACAAGTGTCTGCAGAAATTCAAAATCTCCCAGAAATTCAAAATCTCCCTTATCCTGTAGTCACTTTTTTCACACCTGTGCCATCGAGCCTGTGACATAGCACTATGATATTCAGTGGGCCTCACACAATCCAAGTGTCCAGTGTCCACAAGTGTCTGCAGAAATTCAAAATCTCCCTTATCCTGTAGTCACTTTTTTCACACCTGTGCCATTGAGCCTGTGACATAGCACTGTGATATTCAGTGGGCCTCACACAATCCAAGTGTCCAGTGTCCACAAGTGTCTGCAGAAATTCAAAATCTCCCTTATCCTGTAGTCACTTTTTTCACACCTGTGCCATCGAGCCTGTGACATAGCACTGTGATATTCAGTGGGCCTCACACAATCCAAGTGTCCAGCGTCCACAAGTGTCTGCAGAAAATCAAAATCTCCCTTATCCTGTAGTCACTTTTTTCACACCTGTGCCATCGAGCCTGTGACATAGCACTGTGATATTCAGAGGGCCTCACACAATCCAAGTGTCCAGTGTCCACAAGTGTCTGCCGAAATTCAAAATCTCCCAGAAATTCAAAATCTCCCTTATCCTGTAGTCACTTTTTTCACACCTGTGCCATCGAGCCTGTGACATAGCGCTGTGATATTCAGTGGGCCTCACACAATCCAAGTGTCCAGTGTCCACAAGTGTCTGCAGAAATTCAAAATCTCCCAGAAATTCAAAATCTCCCTTATCCTGTAGTCACTTTTTTCACACCTGTGCCATCGAGCCTGTGACATAGCGCTGTGATATTCAGTGGGCCTCACACAATCCAAGTGTCCAGTGTCCACAAGTGTCTGCAGAAATTCAAAATCTCCCAGAAATTCAAAATCTCCCTTATCCTGTAGTCACTTTTTTCACACCTGTGCCATCGAGCCTGTGACATAGCGCTGTGATATTCAGTGGGCCTCACACAATCCAAGTGTCCAGTGTCCACAAGTGTCTGCAGAAATTCAAAATCTCCCTTATCCTGTAGTCACTTTTTTCACACCTGTGCCATCGAGCCTGTGACATAGCGCTGTGATATTCAGTGGGCCTCACACAATCCAAGTTTCCAGTGTCCACAAGTGTCTGCAGAAATTCAAAATCTCCCAGAAATTCAAAATCTCCCTTATCCTGTAGTCACTTTTTTCACACCTGTGCCATCGAGCCTGTGACATAGCACTGTGATATTCAGTGGGCCTCACACAATCCAAGTGTCCAGTGTCCACAAGTGTCTGCAGAAATTCAAAATCTCCCTTATCCTGTAGTCACTTTTTTCACACCTGTGCCATCGAGCCTGTGACATAGCACTGTGATATTCAGTGGGCCTCACACAATCCAAGTGTCCAGTGTCCACAAGTGTCTGCAGAAATTCAAAATCTCCCTTATCCTGTAGTCACTTTTTTCACACCTGTGCCATCGAGCCTGTGACATAGCACTGTGATATTCAGTGGGCCTCACACAATCCAAGTGTCCAGTGTCCACAAGTGTCTGCAGAAATTCAAAATCTCCCTTATCCTGTAGTCACTTTTTTCACACCTGTGCCATCGAGCCTGTGACATAGCACTGTGATATTCAGTGGGCCTCACACAATCCAAGTGTCCAGTGTCCACAAGTGTCTGCAGAAATTCAAAATCTCCCAGAAATTCAAAATCTCCCTTATCCTGTAGTCACTTTTTTCACACCTGTGCCATCGAGCCTGTGACATAGCGCTGTGATATTCAGTGGGCCTCACACAATCCAAGTGTCCAGTGTCCACAAGTGTCTGCAGAAATTCAAAATCTCCCAGAAATTCAAAATCTCCCTTATCCTGTAGTCACTTTTTTCACACCTGTGCCATCGAGCCTGTGACATAGCACTGTGATATTCAGTGGGCCTCACACAATCCAAGTGTCCAGTGTCCACAAGTGTCTGCAGAAATTCAAAATCTCCCTTATCCTGTAGTCACTTTTTTCACACCTGTGCCATCGAGCCTGTGACATAGCGCTGTGATATTCAGTGGGCCTCACACAATCCAAGTGTCCAGTGTCCACAAGTGTCTGCAGAAAATCTAAATCTCCCCTGTCCTATAGACACCTTGTACCTTGTTTTACATTACTATATAGTTTGTAGGATTTTGTCTACATTTCTACCAAAAATGAGGAAGGCTGGTGGAAGAGGCCGTGGAATTGGGCGGGGGGGTTGGCAGCTGGTAATGATGGTGTTGGTGGTGGATCTGATGGTAGTGGCAAAAGCAAAATAGGACCGAATGCAGGAGGTGTTGAGCCTGCGTCATCGTCTGGCTCCATAAGGCTTCGAAGGCTTAGTTTTCTAGGAGTTGGCAAACCGCTTTTAACGCCAGAGCATCAGGAAAAAGTTTTGTCTTACATTGCTGACTCAGCCTCCAGCTCTATCGCCTCCTCTTCTGAAGTTGTAAAAAGTAAAAGCACTGAGTCGTCATTGGAGGCTCATGTTCATGAACCACACCTTTCCTTGTGTCCTTCACCACAACCAAGATTGAAGGATGACGCAGGCCATACTACTGATTACTCCAGGGAGCTGTTTTCACATACCATGCCTGGATTATCAAGTGAAATGGTGAATTACCCAGGCCAAGATGAATCTGACATGGAGTGCACTGATGCACAGCCGCTGATAGATGATTCTGCTGGTACATTCACTCAGAGCACTACATTGTCCTCGCAGTGTACAGAGCCAGATTCTGACCCTGATGAGACTCAGGTGCCCCTTCCCGCACACTATACCACCATACACGGTGACACAGAGGAACTTGCACATGACATTGAAGAGGATGTGATGGATGACCCAGTTGTTGACCCAGATTGGCATCCATTGGGGGAAGAGGGTGCTGCTTCCAAGAGCTCAGATGAGGAGGAGGAGCATCCACAGCAGACATCAACATCGCAACAGCTGTTATCTGGCAGGCCCGGAGCACTCCAAAGACAGGTTCCAAAAATCAAAAGAGTTGCTGGACAGCTTGTCCAGAGGGTCAAAACATCACAGCGTGCTAGGCCGCAAAATGTCTGCCAAAGTAGGAAGAGTGCAGTGTGGCACTTTTTTGAACAAAATCCTCATGATCAGGCCAAGGTTATCTGTAAGAAGTGCGCAAAGACCTTTAGCCGAGGGAAAAATCTGAAAAATTTGAATACCAGTTGCATGCTTAGACATTTAACCAGCATGCACTTGCAAGCGTGGACACAACACCAAACCTCAAGTGCCACATGTGCAACTGATCACAAAGAAGGTAGTCAGCAACGCTACATTGTTTCCCCCACTGTAAGCCCACCGGTTAGCACAGCAGCAAATGTTGAGGTGTCGTTGCAAGGCCACAGCAGTCAGGGAATCCCACTATTATATCAACGAAATACTGAATCTAGGCCATCAGAAAGAACACCAACTCCATCACCATCATCAACCCTCTCTCAGTCTGCCCTGTCCACCGCTACTTCCACCATATGCAGCTCTCAAGTCCAGCTCACCCTCCCAGACACTATGAGTAGGTCAAGAAAGTACTCAGTCTCTCATCCGCGTACACTGGGTTTGAACGCCCACATTGCCAAACTAATCTCGTTTGAGATGATGCCCTATCGGTTGGTGGAAAGCACAGCTGTCCGCGAACTCATGGCCTATGCAGTACCACGCTATGACCTACCCAGTCGCCACTTCTTCTCTCGCAAAGCCATCCCAGCCCTCCACCATCATGTGAAAGACCGCATTGTCCATGCACTCAAGCAGTCAGTGAGTGGAAAGGTGCACCTCACAACTGATGCATGGTAATGTCGGCATGGCCAGGGCCGTTACGTGTCCATCACTGCGCACTGGGTTAATGTGGTGGATGCAGGGTCCACAGGGGACAGCGGTGGTGGGACAGTGCTGCCTAGCCCACGGTATAGGAAACAGTTGGCTGTAGGCGTTCCACCCTCCTCCTCCTCCTCCAGAAGCGAAAGCTCGTCCACAGAGCGCAGTCGTACGAGCACTCCATCTGCAGCTGCCACTGTTGCACACGAGGTGTCCCCCTATCGAGCAGCTAGTGGAAAGCGTCAGCAGGCTGTGTTGCAGATGATGTGTTTGGGCGACAGACACACCGCCGAGGTTCTGGCCGAGTACTTGAAGCGACAAACTGAGTCATGGCTGGGCAGTGTACATCTTGAGGCAGGCAAGGTAGTTAGTGATAACGGCCGTAATTTTGTGGCAGCCATAGCCCTTTCAAAACTCAGCCACATACCTTGCTTGGCTCACACCTTGAACCTGGTGGTGCAGTGCTTCCTCAAAAATTATCCGGCGTTAACAGCCCTGCTCCATAAGGTGCGAAGACTGTGCGCGCACATCCGCCGGTCGCCTGTACACTCCGTTCGTATGCAGAAGCTGCAGCGATTGCTCCACCTTCCCAACCACCGCCTCATTATCGACATTGCAACAAGGTGGAACTCCACCCTGCACATGGTGGAGCGGCTGTGCGAGCAGAGGCAGGCCATAATGCATTTGTGGGAGGATACACGGCCAGGCACTTTGAGAGCAGACATGGAGTTGACAGGTGTGCAGTGGTCGAAGCTGAAAGACCTCTGTAAAGTCCTTCAGTGTTTTGAGGAATGCACACGGCTGGTAAGCGCAGACGACGCCATCCTAAGTATGAGCATCCCACTTATGCATCTGCTCATGCAAACTTTGACGCACCTTAAGGAGCAGGCGTCTGCAGCCAATGTTGACGAGGAGGAAGAGGTGGAGGGAATCCTTGATGACATTCAGCCATTGTCTGCTCAGGGACCTCTCCTGGACGAGTTGGAGGAAGAAGAGGAGGAGGAGGATGATGATGGGGATGATTACTTAGGGGAGGAGGATGCATCTCGTGGGGCAAGTGAAAATGTTGGCATGGTACAGGGTTTGTGCATGACTGGAGGGATGTGGACTTGCCAGAAAGTGCTCCTCCAACCAGCACTCGCAGTGCATCATTGACACCGGGAACATTGGCCCACATGTCAGATTATGCCTTGCGGATCCTAAAAAGGGACCCCCACATTGCCAAAATGATGAACGATGACGACTACTGGTTGGCCAGCATCCTGGATCCACGCTATAAAGGCAAATTACAAAACATCATGCCACAGGAGAACCTTGACCTAATATTGGCTAATAAACAAGCAACTCTGGTAAATCGGTTGCTTGAGGCATTCCCAGCACACAGCAGCGGTGATGGTTCTCACACGAGCCGTACGGGCCGGGGGCAGCTTGGCAGAGGTGTTCATGGTGCACACAGCAGAAGTGGCATTGGAGACAGGGGTTTCATGACAATGTTGTGGACTGATTTTTCAAGTACCGCTCACACAACTGGTAATACAGCATCGATGGAAAGTGACAAGAGACAGCAGTTGTCAACTATGGTTACAAACTACTTTTCCTCCCATATCGATGTTCTCCCACACAGGTCATTCCCCTTTGACTATTGGGCTGCTAAACTGGACACCTGGCCTGAATTGGCCCAATATGCCTTACAGGAGCTCGCTTGCCCAGCTGCAAGTGTGCTATCGGAAAGAGTCTTCAGTGCAGCTGGATCAATCCTGACAGAAAAAAAGGACCCGTCTGTCAACCCAAAATGTGGATGATCTAACCTTCATTAAAATGAACCATGCATGGGTTTCCAAGGATTTTGTCCCACCTTCCCCTGATGACACATAGGGTGACAGAAAAATGGCTTGCTTTGGTCCACCTCTTCCTGGGACTTGACCTATTTCGCCTTTTGCATCAGCTGAATGTCCAACATCAACATATGCCACTTTCTAAAACTCCCTAACTGTGCTGCCTCCCCCCCCCATGGCCGGGGTCACCACCTAGCGCACGACACCGTGCGAGTGCCGTTGCCCTGGACAGGTGGGTAGGCCGACTCTTGGGCGCGGGCACTGGCACAGGGTCCCTCATAGTGCAATCAAGTGTCTCTGATGGTGGTGGTGCACACCCGCCGTCAGACACACCGCCATACTATGAGGGGCCCAGTGCCAGCACCGACGCCCACGAGTGGGCCCCCCTTGCTTGGGCAGGGTCCCAGCATTTGCAATCTTTACCTCTCCCTGCTTCTCCACTGTGTAGTCTGGGCCGTCAAATCCATACTGTGCCTGACACCGTCTGAGCCTGCCTCCTGATGTATAGACATATCTTTTGAATCTGTACGCTATCCACACATGTTATCCGGGGATACGGTACCCTTTCTCACCTTTGTGCAATCACTTGCAAGCCATACTGGGCCTAACACCGTCTGAGCCTGCCTCCTGATGTATAGACATATCTTTTGAATGTGTACGCTATCCATACATGTTATCCGGGGATACGGTACCCTTTCTCACCTTTGTGCAATCACTTGCAAGCCATACTGTGCCTGACACCGTCTGAGCCTGCCTCCTGATGTATAGACATATCTTTTGAATGTGTACGCTATCCATACATGTTATCTGGGGATACGGTACCCTTTCTCACCTTTGTGCAATCACTTGCAAGCCATACTGGGCTTTACACCGTCTGAGCCTGACTCCTGATGTATAGACATATCTTTTGAATGTGTACGCTATCCATACATGTTATCCGGGGATACGGTACCCTTTCTCACCTTTGTGCAATCACTTGCAAGCCATACTGGGCCTTACACCGTCTGAGCCTGCCTCCTGATGTATAGACATATCTTTTGAATGTGTACGCTATCCATACATGTTATCCGGTGATACGGTACCCTTTCTCACCTTTGTGCAATCACTTGCAAGCCATACTGTGCCTGACACCGTCTGAGCCTGCCTCCTGATGTATAGACATATCTTTTGAATGTGTACGCTATCCATACATGTTATCCGGGGATACGGTAACCTTTCTCACCTTTGTGCAATCACGTGTAACCCATACTGGGCGTGAGAACGGCTGGCGAGCTGTTAAGCAAGCTACAGCACCTGTGGTTTGCACACGTAAGTTTTTCATTTTTTTCAGGAATGACGGTTAGGCCTAATTCCGGAACTGCGGTTGACCTGCACTTACTGGGAAATCATCGTTCGCGAGTATTAATTGTAATCCCCATCACTAACGTTGTTCAGCGGGTTATCTGCACCTGTAAGCGACAAACGCTGGCCTTTTCAGTGTAGCGCACATGCAGCCACGGACATGTAAGGGCATGACACACCAGTTATTGGCCAATCTCATGTGCCAGAGCCTCACGTGTTCCTCTAGTAAGCCGGACTCGGACCGCGGAGCATGACGGAGTCTCGTTCGTTAACGGAATTAAGCTTGCAATGTGTGCATCTGTTCTGTAGCTGGCATGGTTGAGGTTGCCCGTGTTGAGTCAAATTACGCCGTAGGCTCCACTCCTGGTGGTGCCCTTCTGGACATTCCTTTAAGGTTCAGCTTTGCAACCATACTGCCCACGTAAAACAAACACTTTGCCTTCATGAACGCTGTTTGGAGGGTCATGACTCGTGGGAATAACGCTGCCCAATCAGTTAACCTGCTAGAGAGATCCTTCGTTGCTCCCAAGCATGACATCACACTCCCTAGGAGGAAGGTAATGCCACTGTGGCGACCGTACTCCTGAGGGCGACACAAGTGCACTGATGCCCAGCCACTGCTCGATGAATCTGCTGGTAAATTGACCCAGACCACTACATTCCCCTCGCACGCTACCCGGCCTGAATCTGACCCTGATGAAACTCAGGTTACCCTTCCCATATACAGTTCCATCTTACACGGTGACAAAGGGGAAGCTGCAGATAAAAGTGCAGGTTCGGCCCACCCGCCATCAGACACACCACCGTACTATCAGGGGCCCTGTGCCAGTGCCGTCGCCAAAGAGTGGGCCCACCCCTGCTTGCTCAGGATCACAGCACTTGCAAGGTTGAAATACTGTGCAGTGAGATGGAAGATGGGGACGTCGAGGAGTCCAGACTAGTACAGGGATTCCCTAGCGAGGAGACTTATTTCATTGTTTTCAATGTTGGGACAGCAATTTTTGGGGAGCACTATACTCTGGAGAATGATAGATGGGGCCCACCATACACTGGAACATTCCAAAGGTGGACATCAGACACTGGAGCAGCATTTACAGGGCCCATTATACACTAGAGCATTAGAAATGGGGCCCATTATGTTTGGAGCATTATTTGGGCCCATAAGACAGTGGAGCTTCATCCATGGGGACCAACATATACTGTAGCATTATGTGGAGCTCATCATATACTGTTTCAAACATTATATGGGACCAATGATTCTGTATGGAGAAATAGATGGGCCTCGTCATGAGATGTAAAAAGTGAAGTATTTTTCATTGTACTATACCGCTATTTCTCTGCCGTATCGGAGCATGATGAGTTGTGGTATTATGTGTTAAAGGGGCGCTCTTTCGCCCAGGGCACATGAAAACCTGGAGCCAGCCCTACCCCCCCACAACTTTAGCCAAATAACCCCCATTTTTCAGTGCGTAACTTGTATTATGAAGTTAATTAAGGTTGACCAGCTTAAGTAAGAAGAATTGATACTTTTGGCATTCAAATGGGCACTGTAGGTGTGTTTCCTGTCCTCCTCTCACAGCCGACTTTTATTCCCCATTGACTTACATTGGGTTTCGTGTTTCGGGACAACCCCGACTTTTCCCTATAATCGGCCGATCTTGCTCGACCCGACTTTTGGAAAAGTCGGGTTTCACGAAACGAAACTCGACCATAAAAAACCAAAAGTCGCTCAACTCTAGGAATCACTGGTCTTTTTAAATTGCCCCATAAAACTTTAGAACATGACAGATAAAGGTTTGTTACATTGTACATGATGCATAAAATTAATTGCTTGCAATATTGTAAGTATGGAACTTGTACAATCCAGCAGACATTATATGTTAACTATATATACAGTATATGTATATATATATATATATATATATATACATATATATAACTGTGTACTTATTATCATTTATTAATTGCAAATGAGAAGTCAGAGGTCATGCATCGAGGTCTTATGACTTAGAAGTGTGCTTATTTTGATCTTCATTTCACTGATTGATCACATACATTGCTCCTGGTGATCATGACATGACTCATTTCTCTGTACAGTATGAAATCAATAAAGTATATATTTAATGGGAAAACTATTGTTTGAGGGGCTAGAGCCAACTACAAAATATCATTTTTCCTTGATGCTTCATGGTTTATATTAATATTGCAAAGAAAGGGGATTTACAGGTCAGCTGTTTATTTTTTTCAGTAAATCTTCCTTCATCTTGAACTGTGGTGGTTCTGTCTGTAAAAATGGGTCTAAGTTTTAACATATTTTTTTTGTTTTTTTCATCTAGGTGTATTGACTCCATGATTGAAGCTGGCATGTTTTTCTCTGGAATGCTTTGGCATGATTGGTGATTGACAGGACTCTCCCTTATGTGTGCATACGGTTAAACCTGTCAATCACCTGCAGTGATGCTGGGAGAAGCCGTATCTTCAAACTATATTTTAGAGAGCGAGAGAGTGAAAGACAGAGTTTGTAAAAGCCCTATACTCAACCCACAGTTCAGCGTCCTATTCCCCTCAGGGGTGCTACTTTGCCAGTACTTGACTGGTACTTATTTCTTCTGTTTCTGACGCACTGGAATTCCCTCACGGGGGCACTATCATCATTTTACGTACCCCACACAATTTAGGCCACTTACTTTACTCCATCTTGTTTAGGCCAGTTACTTCTCTGAGTTACAGTCAGACCCAAATGTGTTAGCACCCTTAAGATTGTTCCAGAAAAAAAAGTATTTGTAACTGCAATCAATCACTTCTTATAACCATCTACAAGCTTCTTACTCCTCTCAACGGGAATTTTGGAGCACTCTTCTTTTGCAAACTGTTCTAGGTCTCTCATATTTGAATGATGCCTTCTCCCAGCAGCAATTTTTAGATCTTTCCACGCGTGTTCAATGGGATTTAGATCTTGACTCATTGCTGGCCACTTCAGAACTCACCAGCTCTTTGCTTCCATCCATTTCTGCATCTTTCTTGAAGTATGTTTGGGGTCAATGTCCTGCTGGACACAAACCCAGGTTTCTGACACTGGGCACTTCATTGCGACACAAAATCAATTGATAATCTTCAGATTTCATGATGCCTTGTACACAGTCAAAGCATCCAGTGCCAGAGGTAGCAAAACAACCCCAAACATCTTTGAACCTCCTCCATATTTGTCTGTATGTATTGTGTTTTTATTATAGGCCTCATTCCATTTTTTGCAAACAATAAAATGATGTGCTTTACCAAAAAGCTTTATCTTGGTCTCATCTGTCCTCAATATGCTTTCTCAGAAGGATTTTGGCTTACTCATGTACACTTTTTCAAACTACAATGTTGCTTTTTTTATGGCTCTGTGTCAGCAGTGGTGTCCTCCCTGGTCCCCTGCCATAGCATTTCATTTCATTCAAATGTTGACTGATGGTCCACGCTGGTACTGATGTACCCTGAGCCTGCATGACAGCTTGAATTTCTTTGTAACTTGATTGGGGCTGCTTATCCATCATCCAGACTTTCTTGCGTTGTAACCTTTCATCAAGTTTTCTCTGCCATCCACCTCTAGGGGAATTAACTACAGTGCCATGGGTTGTAAATTTTTTGGTTATGCTGTGCACCATGGAAAAAGGAACATCAAGATTTCTGAAATTGTTGATATCTTTCAACAATTTGATTCTTAAGTCCGCAGACAGTTCTCTTCTTATCTTTCTCTTATCCATGCTTAGTGTGGCACACAGAGACAAACAATGCAAAGACTGAGTCAAATTCACCCCTTTATATCTGTCTTTAAGTTTGATTTGCATATTGCCCACTTCTGTTACTTGCCACAAGTGAGTTTGAACGACCATCACATGCTTGAAACAATGTTGCTTACCCACCATCTTGGAAAGGTGGCAACAATTTTGTCCTGGCCATTTTCAGGCTTTTGTGTGAAATTATGTCCAATTAACCTATTTTCTCTGTTTTTTTTGTGTTGTTCCAATACATACATAGGAAATATACATATGTATAACAAAACATGTGTAATTGCAATCATTTTCTGGGAGAAATACTTCATTTTCTGGAACAATTTCAAGAGTGCCAACACTTTCGGTCAAGACTGTATAAACTCGAGGCCATACTGCTAGGCATCTTGACACAGGACCCATCTCCAATCACTCTTTTCCTTCAGTCACTTCTCTTTTACTTTGCTGATCAGGATCTTGCTATCCTCTGTTTCTGTCTCCTCTCTCTGAAGAGTCACCCACATCATGTGGCAGTGCTCACACCAGACCTTAGGTCTTTCTTCTATGCACACTGAGTCCTCTTTGCCTTCCAGACAGGAACTGTCTCTTTCCCTCCAGCTTACCTGCTCCCACTATGGGCTAGTCCCAACCATTAACTCTCACTTTCCCTTCTGTCAAACAACACACATTATCGATATTACCAACACAAGTCACAATTCATATCACACATTACAATAACACTTGGCTGGCTCTATTTTTTCAGGTTGGTCTTGCTGTACACTATTTGATTTTGTATCGGCACTATATCTTCATTTTTATATACCGTATACACTTGTGTAAAAGCGAGTTTTTCAGCCCCTTTTATTTATGCTGAAAACACCCCCCTTGGCTTATACACCAATCATTGTGCCAGAAGACGGTGGGGGAAGGGGAGGGGGAGAGAAACGGGGGCTGTGGCTAAAGCCTATGGTCGTTGCTAAAGAGAAATTAATTTTCACTGCATTGGCAGTGAATATTCATTTCTCTCATAGCGCACACAGTGTCAGTCGCAGCAGCCAGCTTCCTGCAGCTGCCGGGCTCTCACAGGTGCCCGTTCATTAAAGTAATGAATATTCACCTGTCTCCACTCCCATAGGCATGGAGAGAGGTGAATATTCATTACCTTTATGGGCGGGGACATGTGATCGCCCAGCCGCAGATGCTGCTGGCACAGCAATGTAGGTAGGTGTGCTGACTGGGGGTGGTCCCTTTTTCCGCCGCAGACAGACTTGAGACAGAGACCGATGTGCGTCCAACAGATCCTCTTTATTGGCCATCCTCTTGATGGCCGCAGCACCACACAGCAGCTGCTCGACACCTTTCACACACAGGCCCGGGTACCCTTCACTTTCTTCCTTTTCCTAACTGACGTCCCTCGTGGCTCTTTCACTGTGGCTGCCCTAGACCTAACACCACAGCCTTCTCCCATCCGAGTCCGTCCGTATGGTACCCCTGGGGCCTTCTCTGTCCTGCGGCTCTCCTGTCAGGGCCACCCCCCTGGACGTCTCTCTCCTCAGTCCCTACCAGAGCTTCTTCTCTGGCCATCTCTTCCTCCTGTCCTCTCTTCTCTTGAGTTCTTCTCCTGGACTGGCTTCCTTCTGGAACGCTCCACCCCTTTTTATAGTCCCCTCCCTGGTAATTCCCCTCTAGAGCTCCTGTAACTCCACCCCCGATGAGTCTGCGGTTTCGTAGCCTTAAGCTGATGTTAAAGGGAATGTGTCACCCATTTTTTGAGAAAAAAACTGAATAGACCAACAAAATCAAGTATGAACATTAGCAGAAAAACTTAGCTTGAGATGACTGGAACAGAGCTGAAAACCAAGACCTGAAACGCCAGAAGGAATCACCAGCACCAGAATAGGGCGTTGGCTGTCTTAAATCCAGTCTGAGATTCCAGAGGTCCAATCGTCATCCTCATTATCAGGTGGCAGATCTCTACTGATTAAATCAGCCTCACTACCTCCTGTTACCACCAGAGGGAGCCTGGAAGGAGAACTCACAACTGGTGGACCAAAAAATGAACTCACAACAGTACCCCCCCTTGAGGAGGGTTCATCGAACCCTCATCCACGTCACCAGGCCGATCAGGATGGGCCCGGTGAAAAGCATGAACCAATCTATTGCCATGAATATCAGAGGCAGAGACTCAAGAATTACCTTCCTGGCCATAACCCTTCCATTTGACCAAATACTGGAGTCTCAGTCTAACCAAACGAGAATCCAATATTTTCTCTACCTCATATTCCACATTGCCTTCAACTAACACAGGGTCAGGAGGTGCTGCCATAGGAACCACTGGCTCAACAAACCTCTTCAACAGAGATTTGTGAAATACGTTATGGATCTTGCACGTAACTGGAAGAGCCAATCGAAAAGAAACAGGATTAAGAATCTCCAAAATCTTATAAGGTCCAATAAATCTTGGCTTATATTTTGGAGATGCAACCTTCATAGGAATATTCTTAGACGACAATCAAACCATATCACCCACTTTAAGCCGGGAACCAATGGTCCTATGCCGGTTGGAAAATCGCTGGGCCTTTCCTGAGAGAGTGACAACTTATCCACCACTTGGTCCCATATCTGCTGCATTCTCTCAACCACAGTGTCCACACCTGGGCAGGACGAAGATTCCACTTGCCCTGAAGAGAATCGAGGATGAAACCCAAAATTACAGAAAAAGGGTGACATCAAAGTGGCAGAACTAGCTCTATTGTTTAGTGCGAATTCGGCCAAGGGCAAAAATGAGACCCAATCATCCTGATCAGCAGATATAAAACATGTTAAATAAGACTCCAAGGTCTGGTTTGTTTTCTCAGTCTGTCCATTGGTCTGGGGATGAAACGCGGAGGAGAAGGATAACTGAATTCCCAGATTGGAACAAAAGGCTTTCCAGAATCTGGAAACAAACTGGACTCCTCTGTCGGACACTATGTTCTCAGGAATCCCATGTAACCGAACCACCTGTTGTAAAAACAAGGGCACCAACTCAGCGGAAGATGGCAACTTTGGGAGTGGTACAAGATGGACCATCTTCGAAAATCTATCACAAATCACCCAGATAACAGTCATTCTCTGAGAGACAGGAAGATCAGAAATAAAATCCATTGAGATATGGGTCCATGGCCTCTTGGGCACCGGCAGGGGCATCAGCAACCCACTAGAATGAGAACAGGGTTTAGACCGAGAACAAGTCCCACAGGACTGTACAAAATTCCTGACATCACGAGATAAGGCAGGCCACCAAAAAGACCGACTCACCAAATCTCTGGTACCAAAAATATCTGGATGACCAGCCAATGCGGAGCAATGAATTTCAGACATCACTCTCTTTCTCCACTGGTCAGGAACATACAATTTTCCCATAGGGCAACGCTCAGGTTTATCTTCCTGAAATTCCTCCAGGGCGCGTCTCAAATCGGGCAAAATGGCAGAAAGAACTACTCCCTCACCTAGGATGGTAGTAGGCTCGGTCACATTAAGAGAATCGGCAAAGAAACTCCTAGAAATGGCGTCTGCCTTAACATTCTTAGGGCCCGGAAGAAAAGAGACCACAAAATTAAAACGCGTGAAAAACAAGGCCCATCTAGCCTGTCTAGGATTCAAGCGTTTGGCCGACTTCAGATAAATCAAATTCTTGTGATCGGTGAGGACCACAACTTGATGTCTAGCTCCCTCCAACCAATGTCTCCACTCCTCAAATGCCCATTTCATGGCCAACAATTCCCGATTCCCCACGTCATAGTTGCGTTCAGATGGGGAGAACTTTCGAGAAAAGAAGGCACAGGGATTCATTTTAGAAGACACAGGGTCTTTTTGGGACAAAACAGCTCCTGCACCAATCTCAGAAGCATTCACCTCCCCCTGAAATGGAAGTGAGACATCAGGTTGCCGTAAACTGGAGCTGAAGTAAATCTCCGCTTAAGCTCCTGAAATGCTGAGAAAGCCTCAGTATACCAATTCAGCACATCAGCGCCCTTCTTGGTCAGATCAGTCAGTGGTTTGACAATACCAGAAAAATTACCTTTAAATTTACGATAGAAATTAGCAAAACCCAAAAACTTCTGGAGGGCCTTCAAAGAAGTAGGCTGAACCCAATCATAAATGGCCTGTACCTTGGCCGGCTCCATTTCAATAGTCGACAGAGACAAGATAAATCCCAAAGATGAAATCCTCTGTACACCAAAGAGGCATTTCGATCCCTTAACAAACAGGGAATTCTCCCTCAAAATCCGGAACACAGTCCGGACGTGTTCCACATGAGAATCCCAATCACTAGAAAAGATCAAAATATCATCCAGATAGATGATCAAAAACTTATCCACAAAGTCACGGAAAATATCATTCATAAAGGACTGGAAGACAGAAGGGGCATTAGTGAGCCCAAAAGGCATCACCAGGTACTCAAAATGTCCATCCAGAGTATTAAACGCCATCTTCCATTCATCCCCGTGCTTGATGCGAATAAGATTATACGCCCCCCTGAGGTCAAGCTTAGTAAACCAGCAGGCACTCTTAACTCTGGAGAATAAATCAGACATCAGAGGTAACGGGTACTGATATTTAACCGTCATCTTGTTAAGGGAACGATAATCAATACACGGTCTTAATGAACCATCTTTCTTGGCCACAAAAAAACCCCCAGCACCTAAAGGTGACGAGGATGGTCTAATATGACCATTCTCCAACGACTCCTTAATATAGGATCGCATAGCATCATGTTCGGGTACTGATAAGTTGAAAAGCCGACCCTTGGGAAATTTACACCCAGGCATCAACTCAATTGCAGTCATAACTCCCATGAGGAGGCAAAGACGCAGACTTACTCTCACTAAATACATCAGAAAAATCGGCCAGATAATCAGGAATATCATGAGACTGAGGAGAGTTGGAGAAAACAGGAGCGTCCCTAAGAACACACTGACAACCCCAACTCACCACAGACCCATATTTCCAATCCAAAACTGGATTATGAGTTTGCAACCAGGGAAAACCCAGAACAATAGTATCATGCAAATTATGCAGCACCAAAAGTTTACAATTTTCTTGGTGGTCTGGGGCAACTCGCATTATCACCTGGGTCCAAAACTGAGGTTTATTCTCCGCCAAAGGAGTAGCATCAATACCCCTCAAAGGAATAGGCGTCCGCAGAGGCGTCATGGAAAAACCACAACGTTTAGCAAAGTCCAAATCCATCAGATTCAAAGCTGCTCCTGAATCCACAAAAGCTTTAGTAGAAAACGTGGATAAGGAGCAGATCAGAGTAATTGCCAAAAGGAACTTAGGTTGTACACTGCCCACAGCAAATGTGTGTGCAAAACGTTTCTCTTGTTTAGGGCAGACAGAAATAGTATGAGAGGCATCTCCACAGAAAAAGCACAGCTTATTACGCCTTCTAAACTCCTGACGTTGCGCCCTAGACAAAACCCCATCGCATTGCATAGGTTCAGACGTTTGTTCAAAAGGTGGCAGCGCCTCCCGTGTAGTATTACGTTCACTTAAACGCCGATCAACTTGAATGGCTAATGACATAGAATCATCCAGACAAGGGGGAACAGGAAATCCCACCATAACATCTTTAACACCCAGAAACTTATGAAGAACTTGCAGTCTTCATTGGCCCCTATCTCCTCCCTCTCATGTCCTGATTCTGCATTGAAGCATTACAATGAAACACTTCAAAGTGCCCTGGATGAATTTGCACCCCCTATAAATAGAACCCCACAACGCAGATGGCGACAACCCTGGCACACGGTGCAAACACGTTTCCTGCAGCCGTGCTCCAGGTGCGCCGAACGTCTGTGGAGAAAATCCAATCTACACGAAGATTTCATCCATTTTAAGTTTATGCTTAGAACATACAACACTGCCCTTCACCTCTCCAAACAAGCTTATTTCAACACCCTCATCACCTCACTGTCCAATAACCTGAAATGTCTCTGACACTTTTCATTCTCTACTCAACCCAAGAGTACAGGCCCAAACCACGGAGCTCCGAGCTGACGATCTGGCCAATTAATTCAAAGAAAAAATTGACCAGATTCGACAGGAAATTATCTCCCAATCACCTCATACCATGCACTGTCCTCCCTCCCCCACTGCATCTAGCTCACTCTCTGATTTTGAACCAGTCACAGAAGAAGTAAGCAGGCTCCTTGCATCTTCTCGCCCAACCACTTGCACCAGTGACCCATTTCCGTCACATCTCCTCCTGTCCCTTTCCCCTGCTGTCACCCCTTACCTACCTAAAATATTTAACCTCTCTCTCTCTTCTGGTATCTTTCCCTCCTCATTTAAGCATGCCATCATACATCCACTACTTATTAAAGCCATCCCTCGACCAAAAGTGTGCCGCTAACTATAGACCTGTCTCTAATATTCCTTTCATCTCTAAACTCCTGGAACGCCTGGTCCACTCCTGTCTTATCCGCTATCTCTTTGATAACTCTCTTCTCGACCCTCTCCAATCCGGTTTCCGCTCTCAACACTCTACTGAAACTGCCCTCGCTAAAGTCTCTAATGATCTACTAACAGCTATATCAAATGGTCATTACTCCATGCTAATTCTCTTGGATCTCTCTACAGCATTCGACACTGTGGTTCATCAGCTCCTACTCACTATGCTCCTTTCCATTGGCCTCAAGGACACCGTTCTCTCATGGTTCTCCTCCTATCTCTCTGACCGCTCCTTTACTGTATCTTTTGCCGGTTCCTCCTCCTCTCACCTTCCCCTTACTGTTGGGGTTCCTCAAGGATCGGTTCTAGGCCCCCTCCTCTTCTCCTTGTACACTGCCCCTATTGGTCAAACAATCAGTAGATTTGGTTTCCAGTACCATTTCAATGCTGATGACACCCAATTATACGCTTCTTCTCCTGACATCACGCCAGCCTTTCTAGAAAACACCGGCGATTGTCTAAATGCTGTGTCTAACATCATGTCCTCACTATATCTGAAACTGAACCTGTCAAAGACTGATCTCCTGGTGTTTCCTCTCTCTACAAATGTACCTATACCGGACATTGCCATTTCTGTGTGTGGTTCCACTATTACTCCCCAGCAACAGGCCCGCTGTCTTGGGGTCATACTTGATTCCAAGCTTTCTTTTGCCCCCCACATTCGATCACTGGCTCGCTCTTGTCATCTGCACCTCAAAAACATTTCTAGAATTCGACCTTTTCTTACTTTTGACTCTGCAAAAACTCTTACTGTTTCTCTTATTCATTCTCGTCTCGAATCTCGACTATTGTAACTCTCTTCTAATCGGTCTCCCTCTTACCAAACTCTCCGCTCTCCAATCTGTCTTGAATGCTGCAGCCAGGATCATATTCCTCACCAATCGTTACACCGATGCCTCTACCTTGTGCCAGTCATTACACTGGCTACCTATCCACTCCAGAATTCAGTATAATCTTATTACCCTCACCCACAAAGCCCTCCATGGCTCAGCACCACCCTACATCTCCTCCCTTGTTTCAGTATACCACCCTACCCACGCCCTTCGTTCTGCTGATGACCTGAGGTTAGCATCCTCAATAGTCAGAACCTCGCACTCCCGTCTCCAAGACTTTACATGTGCTGCGCCAATCCTTTGGAATGCACTTCCCAGGTCAATGCAATTTGTCCCCATTCCCCACAATTTTAAGCGTGCCCTGAAAACGCATTTATTCAGACTGGCCTATCGCCTCAACACATTAACCTAATCTATCCCTGTGTGGCACAGCCAAAAGTATTACCATAACTAGATTCCCCGCATCATGTTCCCACATGCTTTATGCATCCATTAGCCCTCTGTCTTTGTACTGTTACACACTTAACATTACGGCTGGTCCATACAATCAGGGCAACTGTTACTACCCACCTTTCGTGTCTACCTCTTTCCTCATAGACTGTAAGCTTGCGAGCAGCGCCCTCTTTCCTCTTGGTATTTGTTATAATCTATGTGATTATTGTTATGCTGTAATGTCTATTGTCTGTACAAATCCCCTCTGAAATGTAAAGTGCTGCGGAATATGTCGGCGCTATAGAAATAAAATTTATTATTATTATTATTATTTACGGTCTCTGATAAACCCTTCCGAAAGAGAGCTGCCAATGCACTATCATTCCATGTAGTAAGGACCGCCCACTTTCGGAATTTTTGACAGTATAGCTCTGCAGAATCCTGACCCAGGTTTAATGCCAACAGGGTTCTCTCAGCTTGATCAACGGCATTAGGTTCATCATACAACAACCCCAAGGCTTGAAAACATGCATCCACATTAGTCAGAATAGGATTTTCAGGTGTCAGAGAAAAAGCCTAATCGCGGGGATCGCCGCGCAGCAAAGAGATGACAATTTTAACCTGCTGCACAGAGCTCCCCAATGAGTTAGGCTTCAAGGCAAGAAATAATTTACAATTATTCTTAAAATTCAGACATTTAGACCTATCCCCAGAAAACACATCAGGAGTAGGGATCTTAGGTTCAGTAGCATGTGACTGTATGAGGTAGGTGGAAATTCCCTGCACTTCAGCAGCAAGTTGCTCCACACTATCAGACACCTGCTTAATCTCCATTAGGAAAAAAAAAATCCTCCTACGGCCCCAGAGAAAAAGAGGAAAAAATACATTAAAAAAAAAAATCTGACACTTTTTTTTTTCTTTTTAACAACTTTTTCCTGCTTTTGAGTACCCTAGAATCTGCGGTATGGCTGTTGATTCTGTTATGAATGGGTCACCGAGGAGGCAATATAAAAACAAGCCACAGAAGACCAGAGAGGTTGGTAACTATGCAGATTGCAGATCCCTGATCCTAACCACACAACTAGTAGCAGCTGTGGAGCATACCTACGATGATCCTAGATGCTTTGTCACAGCTGGAGGACTAAATAAGCCTAAAGCAAGAAAAGGGGAAAACTAACTGCCCCAGAGCAGACCCCAAAGAAAACACAGCCCCCACACATGTATTGACGGTGAAACAAGATGAAAGCACAAACACAGGCAGGAAAATAGGCTGAACAAACAATGGGGCCCAAACTAACTAGAAAGAATAGGAAAGGAAAGACACTGTCTGCAATCTGCCAAAAACCCTACAAAAATAATGTCCAACACTTCTGATAGCAAAATTAACCCTGAAGTCACTAGACTTCTCCCACTATATCAGCACTCTGAAATATTCTGAGACAGAGCAAAAAGAGGCCAATCTAATAAGGGACAAAAAGCAAATTGGCAAATACAGATAAATAAGAGTGAAAATTCAGCACAGCCCCAGCCGGGGCTGGCTGACCACACAAAAAACTGAATAGACCAACAAAATCAAGTGTGAACATTAGCAGAAAAACTTAGGTTGAGATGACTGGAACAGAGCTGAAAACCAAGACCTGAAATGCCAGAAGGAATCACCAGCACCAGAATAGAGTGTTGGCTGTCTTAAATCCAGTCTGAGATTCCTGAGGTCCAATCGTCATCCTCATTATCAGGTAGCAGATCTCTACTGATTAAATCAGCCTCACTACCACGTGTTACCACCAGAGAGAGCCTGGAAGGAGAACTCACAACTGGTGGACCAGAAAATGAACTCACAGCAGCCGCGGTATGGCCAACTACAAGTCCTGGAATTATAATTAGCTAACAACAGAGTGTCACTTATCCTTGTCTGACGTCCTGCAGAGTTGTTGTCTGGCAGGTGTCCGTTCGGTGTCTCAGCCGCTGGGCCCAGCTGACGAGGAGCTGTTGCAAGCTTCTGGCGTTCCTACGCCCAGGTGTAGAGGGGGCACAACAGACCTCAGGAGGATTCCTCAGCATTGTGGCCCCTCGTGGAGGCGAGGTGGTGGCAGCCACAGGCTTGGATGTATCGGCCACAGCCGTGGTCTGGCACAGGACAGTGGCGGCCGGGGGTGGCAGCGTACAGACCGCAACTGTGGGATGGAGCAGAGCAGTGGCGGCTGTAGGTGGCAGCGTACAGGCCCAGCCGTGGGTTGGAGTGAGGCAGTGGCAGCCGCAGGTGGCAGCGTACAGGCCGCAGCCGCGAGATGGAGCGGGGCTACGGTGGTCACGGGTCTCTGTCTCTGGGGCGCAGCTGCGGGTGTCAAGTCTGTGTCACCCCCTCGTGATGCTCGGCGCCGTCCTCTTCTTGGATCAGGTGAGCCCCCGTCCTGTCTTGCTGGAAGACGCTGACTCACTCCTGCTCTCCAGCGCCACCTAGGCTCCTGCTTCCTGCTCCTTCTCTCTCCGTCGAGTGCCCCCTGCTGACTTCCTGTGCTCCTTTTATAGTTGCTCCACCCCCATACTCTCTAGAAGAGTCTATGATCCGACCTCTAATTCCTTCCACCGGAAACAGACTCCCTGGGAACCTTGGTGACAGCCCCCTTGGTTCTGGCCCGGTTGCACAGCGGGGCTCTCTCTCCTTCACAGACAAGGATGGGGATAAAGAGCCTTGAATACAGGAATAGGGAGGAAGAGCCATGCAGACAAGGATAGGAATGAGGAGCCATGTAGACAAGAATAGGGATGATGAGCCATGCATACAAGGATGGGTATGAGGAGCTATGCAGGCAAAGATGGGGATAAGGAGCCATGCATACAAGGATAGGGATTAGGGTACAATGCATACCCAACTTATACTCGAGTCAATAAGTTTTCCCAGTTTTTCGTGGCAAAATGATGTGCCACGGCTTATACTAGAGGTGGCTTATACATGAGTATATTTGGTAATTCATTTTTTAGTCTATGCAACACGTGGACTGGTCCTGTTGCCATCATATGCTTCTTTTATCCACTTATACTGTTTATTCAAGTGGGAGCTCTGGTGATTATACACATTTTATATCTACAATAATGTGGGCAGTATGGCCTTCTCCTTACAGGTGCTAGAAAAGATATCACGACTTTGTCTTCCTTGCACAGGAACGCAGAGCTGTCTGTGCTGCACAGAGCTGCCCAAAGGGACATTATAGTGGCAGCAGCTTCACTCACAACATTGTATGCCTCCCCTACTAGTGCTAAAATGAGAAAACTCTCTCTTCTTCAGTGGTCGAGACCCCAGAGTACTCTGACTTTTTTCTCGCCTTGTTTATGCGCTTGTATTTTGTAGAAATTAGATTTTATTTGATGCCTTGTAATGCTAGCTCTTTGAAGCAGGAGCTTTATGTATTCACGAGATAAAATTCACTATTCATACTGCAAACACATCCAAAAGCACATAAAGTATTGCATTTACCATTTCTATTAGGCTAAGGCCACGCCACCGCTTAAAAATCATCCACACTGCATCCAGAAAAAAATGTACACTCTTTTATCAATATTGTCATGATATTCATTTTTAAGACATCAGTAAATGACATTTACAAGAGACAATACAGTTTCCTATGTCAACGGGAATTTTTTTTAGTGTTTTTTTATGTAATCTGAGAGAAGCAATATATAGGGGCAGATGTACAGGTACAGGGCAGTGGGTCTGTCTTTGGTCCATTGATATGGCTTGTGGTGTGTATTGGTGCTGTACTCAGTTAGCATTTCTCTCCTTTGAGGGGTCATCTTGGAAATCAAGGCTTTTTATTATGATTGTTATGTTATAGCACCTTATAATCATGTGTTGAGTTTCCTTATTATATATAGTTTTGCACGTAATATTAAATTGGTGGTTCGAAGGCAAAGTCATTTTGCTCCTAATTCCCTATTTATTTGATGCTATAATCTAAGTATTTTCTAATATACTTGCATTAAAAATTCCCTATCGTTCTGTAACTAGACTGTCTAACAGCTATTGTATTCTTTTCCCTACTTCCCGAGTGCATGGTGGGATACTCAAATGAGGGTGGGGCAGAGTTAGCGGTCACCGTCACAGCCCCTGCTCCTCCTTAAAACGAAGTATCATCAGTGATGCTCATTTCAGGGGCGTTGCTGTCCCTCTACCTCACTCCTGTGCTTCACCTCCGGTGCAATATGTTTACCATGCTGCCTCCCCTGTGCAATGTGCATAGAGCGCTATTTTCCCTGTGTGCACTGTGTTGTCTACTTAGGTATATAGTAATAACTAGAGTTGAGCGACTTTTGGTTTTTTAGGGTCGCGTTTCGTTTCGTGAAACCCGACTTTTCCAAAAGTCGGGTCGAGCAAGATCGTCCGATTATAGGGAAAAGTCGGGGTCGTCCCGAAACACCAAACCCAATGTAAGTCAATGGGGAATAAAAGTCGGCAGTGAGAGGAGGACAGGAAACACACCTACAGTGCCCATTTGAATGCCAAAAGCATCAATTCTTCTTACTTAAGCTTGTCAACCTTAATTAACTTCATAATATAAGTTATGCACTGAAAAATGGGGGTTATTTGGCTAAAGTTGTGGGGGGGGAGGGCTGGCTGCAGGTTTTCATGTGCCCTGGGCGAAAGAGTGCCCCTTTAACACATACCACAACTCATCATGCTCCGATACGGCAGATAAATAGCGGTATAGTACAATGAAAAATACCACACTTTTTACATCTCATGACGAGGCCCATCTATTTCTCCATACAGAATCATTGGTCCCATATAATGTTTGAAACAGTATATGATGAGCTCCACATAATGCTACAGTATATGTTGGTCCCCATGGATGAAGCTCCACTGTCTTATGGGCCCAAATAATGCTCCAAACATAATGGGCCCCATTTCTAATGCTCTAGTGTATAATGGGCCCTGTAAATGCTGCTCCAGTGTCTGATGTCCACCTTTGGAATGTTCCAGTGTATGGTGGGCCCCATCTATCATTCTCCAGAGTATAGTGCTCCCCAAAAATTGCTGTCCCAACATTGAAAACAATCAAATAAGTCTCCTCGCTAGGGAATCCCTGTACTTGTCTGGACAGGTGCTGTAGCTTGCTTAACAGCTCGCCAGCCGTTCTCACGCCCAGTATGGATTGCACGTGATTGCACAAAGGTTAGAAAGGGTACCGTATCCCTGGATAACATGTATGGATAGCGTACACATTCAAAATATATGTCTCAGGAGGCAGGCTCAGACAGTGTCAGGCCCAGTATGGATTGCACGTGATTGCACAAAGGTTAGAAAGGGTACCGTATCCCCGGATAACATGTATGGATAGCGTACACATTCAAAATATATGTCTCAGGAGGCAGGCTCAGACGGTGTAAGGCACAGTATGGATTGCACGTGATTGCACAAAGGTTAGAAAGGGTACCGTATCCCCGGATAACATGTATGGATAGCGTACACATTCAAAATATATGTCTCAGGAGGCAGGCTCAGACGGTGTTAGGCCCAGTATGGATTGCACGTGATTGCACAAAGGTTAGAAAGGGTACCGTATCCCCGGATAACATGTATGGATAGCGTACACATTCAAAATATATGTCTCAGGAGGCAGGCTCAGACGGTGTTAGGCCCAGTATGGATTGCACGTGATTGCACAAAGGTTAGAAAGGATACCGTATCCCCGGATAACATGTATGGATAGCGTACACATTCAAAATATATGTCTCAGGAGGCAGGCTCAGACGTTGTTAGGCCCAGTATGGATTGCACGTGATTGCACAAAAGTTAGAAAGGGTACCGTATCCCCGGATAACATGTATGGATAGCGTACACATTCAAAATATATGTCTCAGGAGGCAGGCTCAGACGGTGTCAGGCACAGTATGGATTTGACGGCCCAGATTACACAGCGGAGGAGCAGGGAGAGGTAAAGATTGCAAATGCTGGGGCCCTGCCCAAGCAAGGGGGGCCCACTCGTGGGCGTCGGTACTGGCACTGGGCCCATCATAGTACAGCGGTGTGTCTGACGGCGGGTGTGCACCACCACCGTCAGAGACACTTGATTGCACTATGAGGGACCCTGTGCCAGTGCCCGCGCCCAAGAGTCGGCCTACCCACCTGTCCAGGGCAACGGCACTCGCACGGTGTCGTGCGCTAGGTGGTGACCCCGGCCATGAGGGGGGAGGCAGCACAGTTAGGGAGTTTTAGAAAGTGGCATATGTTGATGTTGGACATTCAGCTGATGCAAAAGGCGAAATAGGTGAAGTACCAGGAAGAGGTGGACCAAAGCAAGCCATTTTTCTGTCACCCTATGTGTCATCAGGGGAAGGTGGGACAAAATCCTTGGAAACCCATGCGTGGTTCATTTTAATGAAGGTTAGATCATCCACATTTTGGGTTGACAGACGGGTCCTTTTTTCTGTCAGGATTGATCCAGCTGCACTGAAGACTCTTTCCGATAGCACACTTGCAGCTGGGCAAGCGAGCTCCTGTAAGGCATATTGGGCCAATTCAGGCCAGGTGTCCAGTTTAGCGGCCCAATAGTCAAAGAGGAATGACCTGTGTGGGAGAACATCGATATGGGAGGAAAAGTAGTTTGTAACCATAGTTGACAACTGCTGTCTCCTGTCACTTTCCATCGATGCAGTATTACCAGTTGTGTGAGCGGTATTTGAAAAATCAGTCCACAACATTGTCATGAAACCCCTGTCTCCAACGCCACTTCTGCTGTGTTCACCACGAACACCTCTGCCAAGCTGCCCCCGGCCCGTACGGCTCGTGTGAGAACCATCACCGCTGCTGTGTGCTGGGAATGCCTCAAGCAACCGATTTACCAGAGTTGCTTGTTTATTAGCCAGTATTAGGTCAAGGTTCTCCTGTGGCATGATGTTTTGTAATTTGCCTTTATAGCGTGGATCCAGGATGCTGGCCAACCAGTAGTCGTCATCGTTCATCATTTTGGCAATGCGGGGGTCCCTTTTTAGCATCCGCAAGGCATAATCTGACATGTGGGCCAATGTTCCCGGTGTCAATGATGCACTGCGAGTGCTGGGTGGAGGAGCACTTTCTGGCAAATCCACATCCCTCCAGTCACGCACAAACCCTGTACCAGACCTTGCCACGCCAACATTTTCACTAGCCCCACGAGATGCATCCTCCTCCCCTAAGTAATCATCCCCATCATCCTCCTCCTCCTCCTCTTCTTCCTCCACCTCGTCCAGGAGAGGTCCCTGAGCAGACAATGGCTGAATGTCATCAAGGATTCCCTCCTCCTCTTCCTCCTCATCAACATTGGCTGCAGACGCCTGCTCCTTAAGGTGCATCAAAGTTTGCATGACCAGACGCATAAGTGGGATGCTCATGCTTAGGATGGCGTCGTCTGCGCTTACCAGCCGTGTGCATTCCTCAAAACACTGAAGGACTTTACAAAGGTCTTTCAGCTTCGACCACTGCACGCCTGTCAACTCCATGTCTGCTCTCAAAGTGCCTGGCCGTGTATCCTCCCACAAATGCATTATGGCCTGCCTCTGCTCGCACAGCCGCTCCACCATGTGCAGGGTGGAGTTCCACCTTGTTGCAATGTCGATAATGAGGCGGTGGTTGGGAAGGTGGAGCAATCGCTGCAGCTTCTGCATACGAACGGAGTGTACAGGCGACCGGCGGATGTGCGCGCACAGTCTTAACACCTTCTGGAGCAGGGCTGTTAACTCCGGATAATTTTTGAGGAAGCACTGCACCACCAGGTTCAAGGTGTGAGCCAATCAAGGTATGTGGCTGAGTTTTGAAAGGGCTATGGCTGCCACAAAATTACGCCCATTATCACTAACTACCTTGCCTGCCTCAAGATGTACACTGCCCAGCCATGACTCAGTTTGTCGCTTCAAGTACTCGGCCAGCACCTCGGCGGTGTGTCTGTCGCCCAAACACATCATCTGCAACACAGCCTGCTGACACTTTCCACTAGCTGCTCGATAGGGGGACACATCGTGTGCAACAGTGGCAGCTGCAGATGGAGTGCTCGTACGACTGCGCTCTGTGGACGAGCTTTCGCTTCTGGAGGAGGAGGAGGAGGAGGGTCGAACGCCTACAGCCAACTGTTTCCTATACCGTGGGCTAGGCAGCACTGTCCCACCACCGCTGTCCCCTGTGGACCCTGCATCCACCACATTAACCCAGTGCGCAGTGATGGACACGTAACGGCCCTGGCCATGCCGACTGGACCATGCATCAGTTGTGAGGTGCACCTTTCCGCTCACTGACTGCTTGAGTGCATGGACAATGCGGTCTTTCACATGATGGTGGAGGGCTGGGATGGCTTTGCGAGAGAAGAAGTGGCGACTGGGTAGGTCATAACGTGGTACTGCATAGGCCATGAGTTCGCGGAAAGCTGTGCTTTCCACCAACCGAAAGGGCATCATCTCAAACGAGATTAGTTTGGCAATGTGGGCGTTCAAACCCAGTGTACGCGGATGAGAGACTGAGTACTTTCTTGACCTACTCATAGTGTCTGGGAGGGTGAGCTGGACTTGAGAGCTGCATATGGTGGAAGTAGCGGTGGACAGGGCAGACTGAGAGAGGGTTGATGATGGTGATGGAGTTGGTGTTCTTTCTGATGGCCTAGAATCAGTCTTTCGTTGATATAACAGTGGGATTCCCTGACTGCTGTGGCCTTGCAACGACACCTCAACATTTGCTGCTGTGCTAACCGGTGGGCTTACAGTGGGGGAAACAATGTAGCGTTGCTGACTACCTTCGTTGTGATCAGTTGCACATGTGGCACTTGAGGTTTGGTGTTGTGTCCACGCTTGCAAGTGCATGCTGGTTAAATGTCTAAGCATGCAACTGGTATTCAAATTTTTCAGATTTTTCCCTCGGCTAAAGGTCTTTGCGCACTTCTTACAGATAACCTTGGCCTGATCATGAGGATTTTGTTCAAAAAAGTGCCACACTGCACTCTTCCTACTTTGGCAGACATTTTGCGGCCTAGCACGCTGTGATCTTTTGACCCTCTGGACAAGCTGTCCAGCAACTCTTTTGATGTTTGGAACATGTCTTTGGAGTGCTCCGGGCCAGCCAGATAACAGCTGTTGCGATGTCGATGTCTGCTGTGGATGCTCCTCATCTGAGCTATTGGAAGCAGCACCTTCTTCCCCCAATGGATGCCAATCTGGGTCAACAACTGGGTCATCCATCACCTCCTCTTCTATGTCATGTGCACCTTTCTCTGTGTCACCGTGTATGGTGGTATAGTGTGCGGGAAGGGGCACCTGAGTCTCATCAGGGTCAAAATCTGGCTCTGTACACTGCGAGGACAATGTAGTGCTCTGAGTGAATGTACCAGCAGAATCATCCATCAGCGGCTATGCATCAGTGCACTCCATGTCAGATTCATCTTGGCCTGGGTAATTCACCATTTGACTTGATAATCCAGGCATGGTATGTGTAAACAGCTCCATGGAGTAATCAGTAGTATGGCCTGCGTCATCCTTCAATCTTGGTTGGGGTGAAGGACACAAGGAAAGGTGTGGTTCATGAACATGAGCCTCCAATGACGACTTTTACTTTTACAACTGAAGAAGAGGAGGCGATAGAGCTGGAGGCTGAGTCAGCAATGTAAGACAAAACTTTTTCCTGATGCTCTGCCTTTAAAAGCAGTTTGCCAACTCCTAGAAAACTAAGCGTTCGAGGCCTTATGTACACAGATGATGACGCAGGGTCAGCACCTCCTGCATTCGGTCCTATTTTGCTCTTGCCACTACCATCAGATCCACCACCAACACCATCATTACCAGCTGCCAACCCCCGCCCAATTCCACGGCCTCTTCCACCAGCCTTCCTCATTTTTGGTAGAAATGTAGACAAAATCCAACAAACTATATAGTAATGTAAAACAAGGTACAAGGTGTCTATAGGACAGGGGAGATTTAGAATTTCTGCACACACTTGTGGACAGTGGACACTTTTGGATTGTGTGAGGCCCACTGATATCTGAGCGCTATGTGACACGCTCGATGGCACAGCTGCCTGTGACCAAAGTGACGAGAGGATAATGGAGATTTTGAATCTCTGCGCACACTTTTGGACACTGAACACTTGTGGATTGTGTGAGGCCCACTGATATCTGAGCGCTATGTGACAGGCTCGATGGCACAGCTGCCTGTGACCAAAGTGACGAGAGGATAATGGAGATTTTGAATCTCTGCGCACACTTTTGGACACTGGACACTTGTGGATTGTGTGAGGCCCACTGATATCTGAGCGCTATGTGACACGCTCGATGGCACAGCTGCCTGTGACCAAAGTGACGAGAGGATAATGGAGATTTTGAATCTCTGCGCACACTTTTGGACACTGGACACTTGTGGATTGTGTGAGGCCCACTGATATCTGAGCGCTATGTGACACGCTCGATGGCACAGCTGCCTGTGACCAAAGTGACGAGAGGATAATGGAGATTTTGAATCTCTGCGCACACTTTTGGACACTGGACACTTGTGGATTGTGTGAGGCCCACTGATATCTGAGCGCTATGTGACACGCTCGATGGCACAGCTGCCTGTGACCAAAGTGACGAGAGGATAATGGAGATTTTGAATCTCTGCGCACACTTTTGGACACTGGACACTTGTGGATTGTGTGAGGCCCACTGATATCTGAGCGCAATGTGACACGCTCGATGGCACAGCTGCCTGTGACCAAAGTGACGAGAGGATAATGGAGATTTTGAATCTCTGCGCACACTTTTGGACACTGGACACTTGTGGATTGTGTGAGGCCCACTGATATCTGAGCGCTATGTGACACGCTCGATGGCACAGCTGCCTGTGACCAAAGTGACGAGAGGATAATGGAGATTTTGAATCTCTGCGCACACTTTTGGACACTGGACACTTGTGGATTGTGTGAGGCCCACTGATATCTGAGCGCTATGTGACACGCTCGATGGCACAGCTGCCTGTGACCAAAGTGACGAGAGGATAATGGAGATTTTGAATCTCTGTGCACACTTTTGGACACTGGACACTTGTGGATTGTGTGAGGCCCACTGATATCTGAGCGCTATGTGACACGCTCGATGGCACAGCTGCCTGTGACCAAAGTGACGAGAGGATAATGGAGATTTTGAATCTCTGCGCACACTTTTGGACACTGGACACTTGTGGATTGTGTGAGGCCCACTGATATCTGAGCGCTATGTGACACGCTCGATGGCACAGCTGCCTGTGACCAAAGTGACGAGAGGATAATGGAGATTTTGAATCTCTGCGCACACTTTTGGACACTGGACACTTGTGGATTGTGTGAGGCCCACTGATATCTGAGCGCTATATGACACGCTCGATGGCACAGCTGCCTGTGACCAAAGTGACGAGAGGATAATGGAGATTTTGAATCTCTGCGCACACTTTTGGACACTGGACACTTGTGGATTGTGTGAGGCCCACTGATATCTGAGCGCTATGTGACACGTTCGATGGCACAGCTGCCTGTGACCAAAGTGACGAGAGGATAATGGAGATTTTGAATCTCTGCGCACACTTTTGGACACTGGACACTTGTGGATTGTGTGAGGCCCACTGATATCTGAGCGCTATGTGACACGCTCGATGGCACAGCTGCCTGTGACCAAAGTGACGAGAGGATAATGGAGATTTTGAATCTCTGCGCACACTTTTGGACACTGGACACTTGTGGATTGTGTGAGGCCCACTGATATCTGAGCGCTATGTGACACGCTCGATGGCACAGCTGCCTGTGACCAAAGTGACGAGAGGATAATGGAGATTTTGAATCTCTGCGCGCACTTTTGGACACTGGACACTTGTGGATTGTGTGAGGCCCACTGATATCTGAGCGCTATGTGACACGCTCGATGGCACAGCTGCCTGTGACCAAAGTGACGAGAGGATAATGGAGATTTTGAATCTCTGCGCACACTTTTGGACACTGGACACTTGTGGATTGTGTGAGGCCCACTGATATCTGAGCGCTATGTGACACGCTCGATGGCACAGCTGCCTGTGACCAAAGTGACGAGAGGATAATGGAGATTTTGAATCTCTGCGCACACTTTTGGACACTGGACACTTGTGGATTGTGTGAGGCCCACTGATATCTGAGCGCTATGTGACACGCTCGATGGCACAGCTGCCTGTGACCAAAGTGACGAGAGGATAATGGAGATTTTGAATCTCTGCGCACACTTTTGGACACTGGACACTTGTGGATTGTGTGAGGCCCACTGATATCTGAGCGCTATGTGACACGCTCGATGGCACAGCTGTGACAAAAGTGACTAGAGGATAAGGGAGATTGGATTGCTTTTAAAAAAGCAGTTTGCGGAGCAGTGGGTAAACAGCAATGCCAGCGTGTCAGGAAGCCTTAAAAGGCAGCCCAACAACCAACACCACTGATACACCACTATATAGCCTCCCCTTGCACTGCACACACAGTGACTTGTGTGTTGTGCAGGCCAAATCGCTAGCAGCAGAAGCAGTTTTTTTGTCTTCTTCCCTGCCTAACGCTCTCCCTACAGAATCAGCAGCAACCTCTCCCTATACTAAGATCGGCAGAAGTAAGATGGCGGTCGGCGTGCACGCCCTTTTATACCCCCTGTGACGCCCACCAAAGCAAGCCAATCACTTGCATGCCCTTCTGAAAGATGGTGGTGACCCGTGCCTAGGTCATCACGTTGCCCACAGTGTCCGTGGATCCTGATTGGCTGAAAAAGAGTGCAAAACAAACTTTTGAAACGCGACTTTGGCGCGTAAGTCGCCGACCTCGTGGCCGACCTCATCCTAGGGTCGGGTTTCGTTTCATGAAACACGACTTTGCCAAAAGTCGGCGACTTTTGAATTTTTTCGACCCGTTTCGATCAACTCTAGTAATAAGCTGAGAACACTATACCTGGCAGAGACCAGTGATGTCTCTTGCTGGGGCAACCCTAGTTTCCTGTTCCACCAGGTATAGTGACACCACTTTATTCCCAGCAAGCACTTGAATACTCAAATGAATCATCACCACCACACAGAGAGTAGAGAAAAAAAATACAGTAGCTCTTAAAGAATGTAGCGAGGGAATGTTAAGGAATTTTTAAAGCAAGTATATTAGAAAATAGTTTCTCAAACTCAATGTGGACAAATCTGAACTGATCATCCTTCCCCCATCTCACAGATCTTCCTTACCCGACCTTTCTATAACAATTGACAACACCACACTTTCCCCCGTACCAGAGGTCCGCTGCCTCAGAGTAACCCTTGACTCTGCCCTGTCCTTCAAACTACACATCCAAGCTCTCTCCACCTCCTGTCGCCTCCAGCTCAAAAATATTTCCATAATCCGTCCCTTCCTCAACCCTCAATCTGCTAAAATGCTTGTGCATACCCTCATCATCTCCCGCCTCGACTATTGCAACATCCTTTTCTGTGGCCTCCCTGCTAACACCCTTGCACCTCTCCAGTCCATCCTCAACTCTGCCGCCCGACTAATTCATCTCTCTGCTCGCTACTCCTCCGCTTCTCCCCTCTGAAAATCTCTTCACTGGCTCCCATTCCCTCAGCGTATCCAATTCAAATTACTAATACTGACCTACAATGCCATCTATAACTTGTCTCCCCCATATGTCTCTGAACTAATCTCCCGATACCTTCCCTCACGTAATCTCCGGTAATCCCAAGACCTCCTTCTCTCCTCCACACTTATTCGCTCCTCACCCAACCGCCTCCAAGACTTCTCCTGAATAGCCCCCATCCTTTGGAATTCTTTGCCCCAACACGTCCGACTATCAACCACACTCGGATCCTTCAGACGAAACCTGAAAACCCATCTCTTCAGGAAGCTTACAGCCTGCAATGATCCCCGCTGCCTCCTCACCACTACTGGAGCTACCGCCTCACCATCACTGGAGCTGCTGCAACCCCCCAACCCACTGTCTCCTTCCCCACCATCCTGTAGAATGTAAGCCCGAAAGAGCAGGGTCCTCTCTCCTCTACATCAGTCTGTGATTGTTAGTTTGTTTACTGTAAGTGATATCTGTACTTTGTATGTAACACCCCTTCTCATGTACAGCAATATGGAATCAATGGTGCTATATAAATAAACAATAATAATAAAAAAAAATAATAATTATAGCATCAAATAGATAGGAGAAAAATTACTTTGCCTTCGGACCACCCCTTTAATCACTGTACCATTGCTGCTTTATTTATTACAGGGGGGGAAATAATTATTTGATCCCATGGTGATTTTGTAAGTTTGCTCAATGTCAAAGACATGAAGAGTCTATAATTTTAATTGTATAAATTATATAAATGTATTTGCATTGTGCAGCGAGAAATAAGTATTTGATCCCTCTGGCAAGCAAGACTTAATAATTGATGGCAAAACTCTTGTTGGCAAGCACAGCAGTCAGACATTTTTTGTAGTTGATGAAGAGGTTTGCGCACATGTCAGGAGGAATTTTGGTCCACTCCTCTTTGCAGATCATCTCTAAATCATTATGATTTTGAGGCTGTCACCAGGCAACTCAGAACTTCAACTGACTCCATAAGTTTTCTATGTCATTAAGGTCTGTAGACTGGCTAGGCCACTCCATGAGCTTAAAGTGCTTCTTTCTGATCCACTCCTTTGTTGCCTTGGCTGTATGTTTTGGGTCATTGTGTTACTGGAAGACCAAGGTGCGACCCATTTTTAAAGTCCTGGTGGAAGGAAGGAGGTTGGCACTCAGGATATTACGGTATTTGGCTCCATCCATTCTCCCATTGATGCGGTGAAGTAGTCCTGTGCCCTTAGCAGAGACACACCCCCAAAACATAATTTTTCCACCTCCATGCTTGACAGTGGGGATGATGTTCTTTGGGCCATAAGCAGCATTTCTCTTCCTCCAAACTCGGCGAGTTGAGTTAATGCCAAAGACCTCAATTTTTGTCTCATCTGACCACAACACTTTCTCCCAATCACTCACAGAATCATCCAAGTGTTTATTGGCAAACTTCAGACAGACCTGCACATGTGATTTCTTGAGCAGGAGGACGTTGTGGGCACTGCAGGATTTTAAACCTTTACGGCGTAATGTGTTACCAATGGTTTTCTTGGTGACTATGGTCCTAGCTGCCTTGAGATCATTCACAAGTTCCCACTGTGTAGTTTTAGGCTGATCTTTCACCTTCCTCATGATCAAGGATACCCCACAAGCTGAGATTTTGCATGGTGCCCCAGATCAATGTCGACTGACAGGTAATTTTGTATTTTTTCCATTTTCTTACTATTGTACCAACAGTTGTCTGCTTCTCACCCAGCGTTTTACTTATGGTTTTGTAGTCCATTCCAGCTTTGTGCAGGTCTAAGATCTTGTCTCTGACATCCTTATAAAGCTCTTTGGTCTTGCCCATGTTGTAGAGGTTAGAGTCTGTCTGATTAATTGAGTCTGTGGACAGGAGTCTTTCATAAAGGTGAATATGAAATACAGCTGCCTTTAATGCAGGTAATGAGTTGATTAGGAGCATCTAACTGGTCTGTATGAGCCAGAACTCTTAATGGCTGGTAGGGGATCAAATACTTATTTCTCCCTGCAAAATGCAAATAAATTTATATAATTTATACAATGTGATGTTCTAGATTTTATTTTTGATACTCCATCTTTCAGTTTTAAAATTAACCTTGGGCAGCACAGTGGCTCATTAGTTAGCACTACAGCCTTGCAGCGCAGGAGTCCTGGGTCCAGTTCCCAGCAAGGACAACATCTGCAAGGAGTTTGTATGTTCTCCCCATGCTGGCGTGGGTTTCCTCCGGGTACTCCGGTTTCCTCCCACATTCCAAAGACATACTGATAGAGAATTTAGATTGTGAGCCTCAATGGGGACAGTGATAATAATGTGTGCAAACTGTAAAGCGCTGCGGAATATATAAGTGCTGCTCTATATAAATATTATTATTATCATTATTACCCTGAAAAATTATAAACTGCTCATGTCTTTGTCAGTGGGCAAACCTACAAAAGCAGAAAGGGATCAAATACTTATTTCCCCCACTGTATATTTTTTATCAACTACATCGAGTTATTGTTTGATTTACCACTGACCATACTGCCCTTTCCTTCTGAGTTTAATAGGGTGCTTTTAATCCGTTTTCTTTACTATTTTTGTATATATAGTGGGGAAAATAAGTATCTGATACACTGCCTATCTTGCAACTATTCCCACATAAAAAGAAGGGAGAAGTCTGTAATTTCTTTCAAAGGTACACTTAAACTGAGCGAGACAGAAACTAAAAAAAAAATCAGAAAATCACATTGCATGATTTTTACATAATTAATTTGCATTTTATTGAAAAGCAAAACATAATATCTGGTACAGAAACCTTTGTTTGCAATTACAGAGATCAGATGTTTCCTGTTGTTTTTGACCAAGTTTGCACACACTGCAGCAGGGATTTTGGCCCACTCCTCCATACAGATCTTTTCCAGATCTTTCAGGTTTTGGGGCTGTCACTGGGAAACATTGAGTTTTAGCTTCTTCCCAAGATTTTCTATTGGGTTCAGGTCTGGAAACTGGCTAGACCCAACCAGGACCTTGAAATACTTCTTGCAGACCTACTCCTTAGTTGCCCTGGCTGTGTGTTTGGGTCATTGTTAAGCATGAAGACCAGCCATGACCTATCTTCAATGCTCTTACTGAGGGAAGGAGGTTGTTGGCCAATACCCCATTCATCCTCCCTCCAATATGGTACAGTCAACTTTTCTCCTTACCAGAAAAGCACCGCCAAATTATGATGTTTCCCCCACCATGCTGCACAGTTGGGACAGTGTCCTTGGGCTTGTACTCATCCTTCTTCTTCCTCCAAACAAGGCGAGTGGAGTTGACACCAAAAAGTTCTATTTTGGTCTCATCTAAGCACATGACCTTATCTCATGCCTCCTGTGGATAATCCAAATAGTCATTGGCGAAATTCAAACGGGCCTGGACATGTGCTCGCATGAGCATGAGAACCTTGTGTGCCCTACCTGATTTTAATCCATAATGGCACAGTGTGTTACTAACAGCAATGTTTTAGATTGTGGTCCCAGCTCTCTTCAGATCATTGACCAGGTCCTCCTGTGTAGTTCTGGGCTGATTCCTGACCTTTCTGAGAACTATCCTTAAGGCTGAGTTTTTAACCGCGCGATTTTGCCGCGAAAACGCGAAAAATAAGCATCCCATGCATTCCTATGGGATTCCGCAATGCTGTGCTAATGCTGCGGTTTTTACCGCGGCGGAATCGCTTCGCGGTAAAAACCGCAGCATGCTCATTAATTTGCAGAATCGCGGCGATCCCGCACCCATAGGAATGCATTGTTCCGCTTACTTCCCGCATGTGGCTGTGCACACCATGCGGAAAGTAAGCAGAACAATTGCGGATGGTACCCATGGTCCGGAGGAGAGAAGACTGTCCTCCGGGCTTTGGGTACCATATCCCTGTAAAAAATAGAATTTAAAATAAAAAATATTATTATTCTCACCCTCCGACGTACCGCGCAGTCTTCCCGCTTCTCTTCATGCTCTCGTTCCCAGTAATCCTTTGCGAAAATGCTCGCGATGACGTCCAGTCTCGCGGGATCGCGAAGTCTCGTGGTCATTCGCGCGACGTCATCGCGAATTACCGCGAGACTTCGCGATCCCGCGAGAACTGACGTCATCGCGAGCATTTTCGCAAAGGATTACTGGGAACGGATGCGCGGGACATCGGAGGGTAAGAATAACACCATTTTTTATTTTTTTTTACATTCTATCTTTTACTACCAATGCTGCATAGGCGGCCTCAGTAGTAAAAAGTTGGTCACACTCGTCAAACACTATGTTTGACGAGTGTGACCAACCTGTCAATCAGTTCTCCAAGCGATGCTACAGATCGCTTGGAGAACGCTAGCATTCTGCAAGCTAAATACACTTGCAAAATGCTAGTTTTTCTGCGCGAAAATCGCGGGAATTTAAAATGTGATTTTCCCGCGGACTGGAATTCCTGAATTCTCGCGGTAATTTCCGCGAGAGTTCCGGTACGTGTGCACTTAGCCTTACTCACAAGGCAAAATCCTGCTTGGAGTCCCAGACCAAGGAAGATTGACAGTCATCTTGTGTTTTCCATTTTCTAAAACTCATGCCAACAGTTTTTCCTTCTCACCAAGCTGCTTGCCTATTGTTCTGTAGCCCATCTCAGCCTTGTGCAAGTCTGCAATTTTGTCCCTGGTTTTTGTTAGACAGCTCTTTGGTTTTGGCCATGGTGGAGAGGTTGTAGTGTGATTGATTGAGTGTTGGGACAGATGTCTTTTATACAGGTGCAATTAGTACAGTTAATGAGGGCAGAGTAGGACGGCTTTTTAAAGAAAAGCTTACAGGTCTGCGAGAGCCAGAATTCTTGCTGGTTGGTAGGTGATCAAATACTTATTTCATGCAATAAAATGCAATTTAATTATTTAAAAGTCATACAATGTGATTTTCTGGTTTTATTTTTAGATTCTGTCGCTCACAGTTGAAGTGCACCTTCGATAAATATTACAGACCTCTCACTACTTTGGATGTAGAAAACTTGCAAAATCTGCAATTTCTTGTTACTTACTTTGGTTTAAGGAGTATTGGGTACTCTTTAAATGCTTTCTTGACTTTAATTATGAGTATGAGTATTTGTGTCCAGTTTTGATTACAAGATGTAGGAGCAGAGACCCAGATTCCAACAATGTTTCACTTATTGGGCTGCTTGGTGCAGTTTTGATAAAATTCTTGTCTGTTCTAGATGTAGTATTACTCATAATGTTGAGCCCTATGTAACCCAGCCCCCACCCCTGATTGGCAGCTGCCTGTGTCACTGTGAATTGTCAGCAAGCTGCCAATCAGTGGTGGGGGTGGGTTTACTCAGATTATCATGACTGTCCTACACGTAAGATATAATTCTACATTGATAATCTCCTGCTGATTAAATACTGATTTTATTGAAACTACAGCAAGCTGCAGAGCAGATGACAAATCCCTAGAATCAAGCTCTCTTGCCTTACACTATTCTGCTTTGACTTTAAATAGAAAAAAACTGCTGACAGATTCCCATTAAAAATGGAAATGTATCCATAATGATCCGATGCTATATGGTTAATACATATGGGACCAGATTTTTTTTGTGCACCTATAGACTTGAAGGGGCGCGTCGCATTCCGGCATACAAAAAGAGACATTCTGTGATTTTATTCACATGGACATTTAAACAGCCCTATTAATTACATTCTGAATATTAACCCGGTTGGAAGGAGCACAGAGAAAGGGGAGGTGGATTTAAAATCTTCTTTTTATTGCATAGTCCGCATAGTCCACAACGCGTTTCGACAGGATCGAAACCAGTACCACCTGAGGAAGACAGACGATCCTTTCGAAACGCGTTGTGGACTATGCAATAAAAAGATTTTAAATCCATCTCCCCTTTCTCTGCGCTCCTTCCGACCGGGTTAATATTCAGCATCGCAATTACCCTCCTCTCTAGAGGTACCCGGCAGGAGCTGCATTGTGCCCCTTACTGCACACGGCTGGCGCTCCTTCATGACCGCTATTACCACTATCTGAACTATTAATTACATTGGTCCACGTGCTGTCGGTGTGAGGTCAGTTGTTTCCCCAGGCAGCATTTGGACCTAAAGTACAGTTGTGTGAATAATCGTTTCCTTAATATAATAAAAAATAGATTGTGAATTTCTCACATCTAACTAGAAATGTCTAAGGCTACTTTCACACATCCGGTGTGTGGGGTCCGGCGGCGTGCGGCGAAAAGCCGGGCCGCCGGATCCGGCCTGCAGCCGTGACACCGGATGTGTGTGCGGCGAGACGATACGGCTCGGACATTATTAAAGGAGCCGCAGGACAGAGGCAGCCAATGAGACAGCTGCTGAAAGGGAGGTGAGGGAGGAGAGGATAGGAGAGGAGAGGGGAGGGGAGGGGAGGGGGGTGGAGAGAGAGAGACATGGGGGGTTAACATTAGTGTCCAGGCAAGAGAATCTCTCTCTCTTGCTGGGCACTTGTGGGGTTAACCCCACAGCGAGATCTCTCTCTCTCACCCAGACACTGTGAGTGTTAACCCCACAAGTGCCCGGCGAGAGAGATCTCTCACAAGTGTCCGGGTGACAGAGAGAGATCTCTCTCGCCGGGCACTTGTGGGGTTAACATTCTCAGAGTCCGGGCATGCGCTGTGGAAAAAGCCGGTCCGGCGCTGACAAAAAACGTTGCAGGGAACGTTTTTTGCAGATGCCGGACGGCTAATTTATGCCGTGTCCGGCAACAACCGGACACGACGCATAACCATCCGGCACGATGCGGCGCCCATGAAAGCTTATGGGACAAAACCGGATCCGGTGCTGGATCCGGTTATTAAAAATTTTGCCGCATCGTGCCGGATGACAAAAACCGGATGTATGAAAGAGGCCTAAGGGTTTGCCACTGATTTTAAATATACTCTTGATTAAATTCTACTCAAATGACAAGAAATCTTAAAAGTGGTGAAATCTATGTAGCGATTGTCATATTTGTTTCCAGGTGAAAACTCTTTATTTTTAGAAAATACATCACATCATGCATTATTCATCAATCTGGAAGATGAGACTGCAAATAGAAAAATAACATTGTGTTCATGTCTTGTAGCCTATTCTGAATTTAATATATTGTGCTGAGGTTTCAGGGACATTTATTAGAGTGTGAAAAACACATGATTTTAGGCAACATTTTTCACCTGTTATGAAGCCCTCAAGGTTAGAGACCGCACATGAAGAACATGTGCGAACTCTTCTGAAAGAATTATAAAATCACCTCGTGCAAGCAGCGCGTTCATTATCGCCACTTGAATCTGGACAACGTTTTAAGGTCGTCAAACCCAGCAGAACATATCAAGCTGTCATTGACACACGGTGAACATCACTTCGGAAAATATGCGCAGATAGTGATGAGAAAAAATACAAGAACTGATTGGACTGGCAGCAACATAATTACTACCTGTCCCAATTTTTGCAGGCACAATCCTGAAAACTGACTGTAAAAAGTAAGGGACTTAGCACGCCCCAAGGTAGGCATGTTGGAGGTTTCCTGAGTGTTTCTAAACTCCCTGGAGGTGGGTATAACTGTTCCAAATTTTGCTTTGTAAGTGTTAAAAACTATGCACCAACTGTGTTTTTCTTTCAAGTGGTAATGGACATGTCTGTGTTACTGGCCTTTTTAAGCTTTGCACTGTGAAAATGATAGCGTTAAAAGGTTTGGGTTTGGGTTTGAGAACTGCATTCGTGTTTTTTTTTAACTTTTTAATTTCCAGATTGTTTAGCGGTAACATACGTCTGTATGAAGGCTCCATACAGTCTCAATTTTGTACAGAGCACTGATATGGCATATAAAGGGTTGATGTATGGGTTTTATCTGTGGTAGTGTAGTATGTGTGACTGTAGGGTGGTCCCTTTCGGCTGCGGAACAGACTGGAGACAGACACAGAAATCTTGTTCAATCTTCTTCTCAGTCCCCTGACTCCGCCCACCATCCGCCCACCTTTGCGATTTCCCTAGCCTAAGGCTGTTATTGATGCCTTTTCTCACTGCTCTCTGTCTCCATCTTGTGACCAAAACCTGGTACTACGTCGTCCTGTACTAATTCTAACTGTTATCCATACACATATAATAAAGCACAGTGCACATCATCTTTTACATGTTCTTTCCACATCAGACAGGTCCATAGGTCAGTCCACCCCCTACAGTAGAGTGACTCATTAATTATAGGATACAATGGTCTTTTAGTGGTAAAGCTTGAACAGAGGTGAGCATGGGCTTGTGGGTCGCCCTCCCAGGGCTGTGGGGTACTCGATACCGGGCCGGTGTCTCAGAGGGGATTGTCACAGCAGCGGTGACCCGGTCCATGGCCCTGGGCTCCCATGTAAAAGGTGTTGAGTTGGGAATAAAGTTTATAAGTGATTTGTGACGCCACCTGTGGTGTTCGGCAAGGGAGGTGTTAAGCCGATGCTGCAAGCAGATCCTCTGGGACAGATGGTGGAGTGCAGCAATGATGTTGTAGCCCTCCACAGATAGGGCTGTTGTCCCAGGGCAGTGTAGATAAAGGGTTAGGAAGAAGGAACAGTGTTTGGCACAGAGATGTAGTAGTGCTGAGGATGTTGCAGGAAGGAGGCAAGGACACAACAGGGTGCAGTTTCTTTACCTTTACTTGGCAAACACAGTCCAGGGTCCTGGTTACAGATGGCACAGAAGCAGACTAGCCTGGAAGCAACTCAGGAATCTCTCTATCAGATGGGTTGTGTAGTCTCCTTCCTAGCGCTGGCTTGAGGTGCATGCAGTACAGTGTTACACTGAAGTTCCTCCTTCTTATCTTCTCTTAGAACTACCTCATATGGCAGACAGCTGTAGCCCTCTATCTCTCTTGGCTCACCCGTCGCTGTTGTGCCTCCGAGTCTTAGGTGGGAATAAAGCATTTACAGCTTCATATTCCTCTGGTTTCTGTTGCTGAGCCTTCAGTATCCATACAACCGTGGAGACCAGGCTCCAGATCATGCGCTTTCACTGGGAGGGAGCTCTCTATCCTCAGCTCAACCTCCAGCTTCTCCCCACACATCTACACTCGTTGCCCTCCTCACACTCACTCCCTAATTTACCCTCCTGGCCCCCAGAGAGCACTCCTCCCCCAATCCTGGTTCAGAGCTCCCTCTGCTGGCCTGGAGTGGGAAGGGTGTTGCATGACAATGATTAACTGTTAGAGAGACCCTTCATTGCCTCCAAGCCTGACATCACCCTCCCTGGAGGAAGGCAATGCCACTGTGGTGACCATACTCCTGAGGGCGCCACACTTACCCATTATAGCTCCTACACATTACAGCTAGATCAACAAGTGTGCTGGCCTATGCTTTCGGCTTTGCTTCCTTGGTTCCTTGTACACTGTACATATGGGGGTTTGCCCTCTGCGCTCCTTTGGGCTGTGCATCTTGTTTTTTCAGCTTTCTGCAGGCAGGTATAAAAGAGGCAGGTCCAGGTCCTTCTCTGCCCTTCATCTATTTTGAGGCCTGTTGGCACATAGAGGGGAGATCCCAGAGTTAGGAACCATTCTGATTGGGTACACCTTGTCGTGGTGGGGTGGCTTTTACTAGTGATGAGCGAGTATAGTCATAGCTCGGGTTTTCCTGAGCATACTCGGGTGCTCGGAGATTTAGTGTTTGTTGACGCAGATGCTTGATTTACAGCTGCTAGACAGCCTGAATACATGTGTGGAATTCCTACAAATAGGCAACCCTCACATATATTCAGGCTGGCTAGCAGCCGTATATCATGCAGCTGCGTTGACAAATATTAAATCTCCGAGCACGCCAAAATACTCAAAAGATCATCAGAGCATGCTCAGGAAAACACGAGCAACGAGTATACTCGCTCATCACTAGCTTTTATGCTTCTTTGATGAAACAAGTGTCAACAAAGTACCCAATGTTTTTACATGTATTACTGCTGATGATTATTTACTTACTGCAGGTTGTCTATTCATTGTTTTTACTCTAGGTTGTTTTGGTGTGTGGCCACAGTGGGAATGTGTGCCTACACATTACACTTATATCAAAAGGTGAGCTGGCCCATGTTTTCACTTTAACTCAGCCATTACAGTCTGTGTGGCCTTCCACATACCCATGTGCTCTGCAAAAAAACACTTACACATGACCATTTTTGGTCCGAGTCACAGATCAAAATCACGCATACAAGTCTATGGGTCGGTGAAAATCACTAACAACGCTCTGTGTGTAATCCGTGTGCTGTCCATGTTTAATATAATAATGTGTAGGAGAGTCTTGTTATTTTTTTAAGCATATGAGAAAATCACTGATGAATCAGTGATGGTAAAAACTGACACTTGGGCCAACCACTGATGACAATCAGAACGTTTTTACCATACAAGAAAAGTCTGAAGGAGACCTTACCACATGTGAGACCAATCCTGACCATATGGCCTATATGGCAAATTGACGCACAGGAATAACCCTCAATGCTCACCTATCTGGTGGCAGTCCTCGACCGCTTGCTGTTCTGCTCTCATGCCGGTGTGCTAGTGTCTCTGACCTGAATCAAACTAAACTGGAGCTTTTTGGTTTGCTACTCTGTGGCACTCTATAGCTTTGGGTTTGTGCATCATGTATAGTTGTTGCTGCTCACTCTCCTACTATTAGCTGGATTTGAGACAGTCTTTTTACTGCTCAAATCCACAATTCTTCTCTATCTGCTGAGCTGTCCATACACATATGTCTGTCCCCTATAGTGGAATCAGAAATCCTGCTATCTGACGCAGCCATGCCAGCAGCAGCTTAGTACATTAACTCTGTAAAGAGGTTTTCCAGGTTTTCTCCAATACTGAAAGCAGGCGGGCGCTCTGCGATTTGCATACATGCGGTCACGTGTCGACGACAAATAAATTTATACCAATAAATTGAGTGAGACCGGACACGTCTAGTCGGAATGTGTCTGGAAGTATGCAATTGCATACTTGTAGTCACATGACTTTCAGTTCTCAGGTCACATAGAGTGACTGCAGACTTAGCTCCAAGCCTGGACAACCTCTTTAAAGGATGGAGCACTACTGTTGCTCTGAATTAGTATAACCTTAGACCACTGACAAATACCAGTGGAAATCTGATAGGCACTATCGTTCCCATATAACACATATTTATTGCACAATATGTCACACTTTAGTCATAGTACTACACTTCAGAAACTTAGTAATAAGTAGTATATTGCATATCTAACTGCATAGGTATATGTCTAAATAGCAATAGTGCTTGACTAATGATACTCAATGGGAAATATACAACCTCACATAGTAAATAATATTTCTGAAACAGACTGTCACACCCAATAAAAACTATGATTGGTACCCATAAAAGTGTATTGGAAGCTATTGTTAGGCCACATGCCTACACCTTGGCATGGCATATTCACTGGATGGTGTATTATGGAGATAATCTCATGCTTTTAGGAGATAACATTTTTTAAAACATTGCTATACAGATGCACCATAAAATTCAACACAGGGTCTGTAAGGGGGATCCTTCAGGTTCAGTTCTGGAACCAATTGTGCAGCATCCAATCCCTTAAAACTCATAATGAAGAAACCAGACAAGTTTGCAAAAATAGTCTTTTTTTTTTTACTGACAACAAAAATTATGTACATATGGTAGCAGTTATACAAAGAAGTACATTATTAATAGTTTTGGAAAGGTTCACAATACTTGTGATGCACATTACTGAGGGACAACAGTAAAAATTGGGTAATTCCATTTTCCTAGTGCAGGGATACATGGATCAATGTGTTTCTCTGTGGCCACAGCATCCTAACTGCACTCTTGTGAAACAGTGTAAGGGAGCTCTCACTAGCTATCAACTTACTGATGTGCCATAGCCTGGTTGACCTTCACGCTGATCTCTAGATCTGCTAACACCACTGCGTCCTTTTGCTGCCACACACACACCCATCGATGATAACCTTCCTCTAAGAGTGTCTATACTGTCGCTGGGGCCTGTGACTGCAAATATGGCTCTGTGAGATGCTGGATCTCTTCACCTTACTTACAATTGGCGACGGTCGCAGAAAGCTCAATTCAGCTGCCGACACACGTTATGAAAAATCCAGAAGAGACTTTGATTTCTTTACGAATTCTTGTTGAATGCATACAAACAGCAGCAGGTAAAAAAGACTTTCTTCAGACAAGCCAAAAGCACATGTGCCTCTAATGAAGCCAAGATGGAGAATGAGAGACAGGGGGAAGAAGAAGGAAGTGACATCACACCCAGAAGAGGGAGACAGGGAGACAGAAGAGACAAACTTGATGGAAAGGGAGGATTTCAACTATGCAAAACACAGGAACACATAGCAACAATAAAACAACATGAGACACTGCAATACAGCATGTAAAATGTACAAGACAGTCTGTAAAATGTCTCATTCATGGGACATAACACTCCCGTCTGAAATCTATAGATTTCATAATTTTTATGATGTCCTCTGGAGATGTCACTGTAGACCTGAAAAACAAAGGGAAAACAAGCATACAAGTAATAACAACAACAATTGGCATGGTCCAATCTTCAGTTGGAGGCATGAAGTCCTCAACAGCGGAATAGTCCGAGTCCAAACGTTAACCCATCATCAGATTGGGGAAGCCGCAACGTGCAAACACTTCCATCAACCCAATAATCTGCTGGAGAAAGTTCAAATGTCAAAATGTTCCATCACAGCTGGAGGACTATATGGTGGTAGGCTCCCTGCCGTGAGCTTTGTCCATAAATGACCTTCATGTGATGTCCTCCTTCAGCAGTCCATGATGATCAATCACTGAGTACAATTCAAACAGAGAACTGTTCTTAGACAGGCTTGTACCCCTTGTGATACTGTCAATCTCATGACCATGTTCTTCTTGTTGCATACATCGGATGATTAATTGCTTGGCATGTCTGAGATCAGCAACGGTAGGGTGTCCTCTACATATATGCCAGCCACAACACTCTGATGTCTTGTTACCGACAAAGGACTGGGTGATGTGAATAAGACGAGCTATGGCCCGCACGACAGCTGACCATCTTGAGAAGCACTCAAAGCAGAGAGATCTCAGTTTCAATTTTGGCGACACAGAAGTGTAGTGAGTAGAAATGATTGGTCTGATCTCTTTGTCAGACTCTAGTTCCACCAGCTCGTAAATGTTGTTGGAGTCCCTTGAACTGGAACCCTCGTACAGGAGCCTTGGAGGTGACACCGATATGTTGTCATTGAGTTTAGACGCAGCGATGAGTCTCGTCCCTCGGTCAGCTGGATTCATGTCAGTAGGGACGTAGTACCACTTGTCAGGGGTAGAAAAGCTTCTGATACGCTCTACTCTATTGCTGATGTAGACATAAAATTGTTTTGTTTGGTTATAGATGTAACCAAGTACAACTTTACTGTCTGTATAGAAGGTAAATGAATCAATAGCAATGTCCATTTCGTCCCTTATAGCATCAGCTAACTCCAATGCCAGAACGGCGGCACAAAGTTCGAGTCTTGGAACAGAGTGAGCAGGTTTCAGGGTTAGTTTTGCCTTACCGAGGATGAATCCACAATGCACCTTGCTACCTTCTTCCAAAGTCTTCAGGTAGGCTATGGCAGCTATAGCCTCTGTAGAAGCATTGGAGAAAATGTGGACTTCTCTTCTGATGGTGGCTGAAAGGGTGCCTAGGGAATAACAATGTGGGACTTGGAAATTCTCTAAAACCTTAAGAGACTTCTTCCACACCTCCCACCTTTGTTATTTCTGGGATGGTAGCAGAGTGTCCCAATCCGTACTCTCGGCAGTCAACTGTCTCAACAGTATTTTGATTTGAATGGTGATGGGTGCAATAAACCCGAGAGGATCATAGATGCTGTTCACAGCAGATAGGACTCCTTGATAAGTGAAAGGTTTATTGCAAGCTGACACCTGGAAAGTGAACATGTCCTGCTTAATATCCCAAAGCAGACCGAGGCTGCGTTGCGTGGGAGGAATGTCGGAACCCAGAACAAGATCCCTTACACCAGCAGCGTGATCCTCAGATGGAAATGCTTTCACTACCTTTTCACTGTTGGAGATGATTTTGTGGAGTCTAAGGTTTGCTGTTGACAGCATTTCCTGAGTCCTAGAGAGCAGATCGATAGTCTCTTCACTTGTGGGAAGAGACTTAAGTCCATCATCTACGTAGAAGCTTTTTTCCACAAATATGCGATCATCAGACCCATACTCTCTCTCACCTTCCCGTGCTGTCCGTCTTAGTCAATAGATGGCCACTGCAGGTGAGGGGCTGTTCCCAAAGACATGCACCTTCATCCTGTAGTCTATGACCTTGCTGCGGACGTCGTTGTCTTTGTGCCATAGGAATCTGAGGTAGTTTCTGCTGTCTTCTCTCACGGTAAAGCAATGAAACATTTGTTGAATGTCGGCCATTACTGCGACAGATTCTTGTCTGAAGCGAATCGGTACTTCTATTAGGCTGTTGTTTAGATTAGGCCCAGTGAGGAGCAGGCTATTTAGGGAGATGCCTTCATACTGAGCACTGTAGACAAACACCACTCTAATTTGGTCAGGTTTGCGAGGATGGTAGACACCAAAGGATGGAAGATACCAGCATTCTTCACCTTCTTTTAGCGGGGGTGCGGGTTCCGCGTGACCTCTATCAAAGATATTCTGCATGAAGTCGACAAAATGTTTCGCCTTCTCTTTAAGGTGCATTTTAGGGATGAAGACCTTGCTGTTGCTTGTTGCAGATTATAAGGTAGCCTTGTTCTTGGATAATGAAAAGGTAAAGGTGCTACCCAGCTATTTGAATCATCTTGGGCAAATTCAGTTTCCATAATCTTTATAAATTCTTTGTACTTCCTTGCAGGTGCTAGCTGGTTGTCTTCTCTTGTAGCGTTGAACACTGCTGACCAGAGGTCATCATTACGGGACAGGAATATGTTCCTGTCATCAGAGGTTTCTTTCTTCCACTTGTTGTCGCTTATTTTCTCTTTCACCCAGTAATGATGTGGGCATGGTTGAAAGTAAGTGCTGCGATCATTTGGTAGGATGTGAGTCTTAAATGAGGAAATCCTCGTGGGTCTCTTCATCTTTTCTATACAGACATTGCCTATGATAACCCAGCCTAGGTCTAAGCGTTGAGCAAAAGGAGCGTCGTGTGTCCCGTTGATTTGCTAACGTGCCTTGTGTAATCGCAGAATGTCTCTGCCAAGCAGAATGAGGATGTTTGCGCTGTTGTTGAGAGCTGGTATCTTGCCTGCCAAAGTCCTTAGATGAGGGTGATGGAGTGCAGCCTCTGGAGTTGGAATTTTCTCTCTGTTGGATGGTATCTGGTTGCATTCAACCAGAATGGGTAAGGGTATCTCCACATTGTCCTCAAGAGAAGACACCATGAGTCCATTGGCTCTTCTCCCAGAGACCTCTGTAACACTGCTGCAGATGCCTAGTGTGTAGGGGTGAGAGTTCCCCTTTAAATCAAACATATCAAAGAGCTCTGACCTAGCAAGTGACCGGTTGCTCTGATCGTCCAGGATAACATACACCCTTGCGGTTTTCTATGGTCGACCCTTGGGATACACATTCATCAGGCATATCTTTGCACACGACTTGTCCCAGAGGCCTTCTCCGCAGACTTCTGTGCATGAAGATATTGAGATAGAACTCACTGTTTGAACAGCATCCTCCCCGCCTTGCCTTGTGGTGGGGGAAGGCGTAAGCTGTGTAGTGTTAGATTGGGATGGATGGAGCGCTTGCACATGCTCCTCACTGTCACACTCTGAACAGATATTTTGCAGTCCTTAGCAAAGTGTTCAGTAGAAGCAGCACCTGTAACATATCCCAAAGTTCTTCAGAAGCTCTTTGCGTTCCTGGAGTGGTTTCTTTCTGAAGTCAATGCACTTCTTTAAGGGATGAGGTTTCTTGTGAATGGGACACATACGATTAGGATTCTCAACCTTCTCACCTTTGTCGCTCTTATCTTGTGATACTGAAGGTATGGGAAGAACATCAATCTTCTTGATGGACATTGGAGCTCCGCGGTTCCTGTAGTTAAGACGTGGACTGTCGTGTTTAGGAGATGAAACAGGGTCGCAGTGTTCTCCATAGGAAAAACTTGGATCGGTCTTACACTCTGCAATATTTTCGATGAACTCGCAGAAGTAAGAAAATGGAGGGAAGGAGACTTGGTTTTCCCTTTTGTATTTTGATCCAAGCATGGCCCACTTATTTTGGATATTGGATGGGCAGCTTGGAAACTATTGGGGTTACCCCATGAGCAGTGTCCAGGTAGCTGAGGCCAGGAAGGTACAGGTCTGCTTTGGCCAGCTGAAGCTCTAACAGGAGGTCGCTGAGCTCTTGGAACCTTGTACTGTCCTTACTAGATACCTTTGGAAAATCCTCTAGTCACTTGAACAGGGCCTTTTCTATGGCCTCATGACTGCTATACCTTCTTTCTAGCCTCTTCCATGCAGCGGTGAGACCCGCGATGGGATAACTGATGTAGATTTAAATCTCTTGACCCGATTCATGGATTGTGGCCCAAGCTACCTGATTAGCAGGTCTAGCTTTTCAGCGGCGGTGATGCCGAAGTCACTGATTGTGGTTTTAAAGGTACACTTCCAACCCCTGTAGTTCTCAGGTTTATCGTCAAACGCTGCAATACCGGTCTTAGTTAGATCATGCTGAATCATGTACCTTGCAAGGCCAGCCATGTCAGCATTCTCCGATTTTGGAAGGACCATTGCTGGCTGGATAGTATTGTTCCTACAGTCTGTGCTTTGACCTGGGAATGCAGGTCCATATGGGGCAGCGTAGGCGTTCAGTCCATTAACTGGCTTAATGAGCTTAGTTTCTGCCACACATGGGACTGGAATTGTGTGCGTGACCGGAGTGTGGTGACTTGCCTGCATATTGGCCTGCACGTATGTTTCTGTGTATAAGATTTGGTGAGGTGCAGGTTTCTGGTACATTTCCATGCCCAGAGGAGGATCAGGATGCAAGGTTGGCAGCGTATTGTACTGACCTTGGGTGCAGGATGTGGGTAAACACTCTGTGTCCTGTTGTCTCAGGGGAGCATCTGTGTGGTCAGGAGCAGGGGTAGCGCTGTATTAGCTTTGTACATAGTCTCTAGTAAGCTTAAGAGGGTCTTCAGTATCAAAATCACTTAAACTGATGCTGTCTCTTTGGCTCCCACTGATGGCTTGTTCCAGGACCTTTAACCTTGCCAATGCTATGGTGTGTTCGTGTTCCTTCTCTAGGGCCTCTATTTTCATCTCAGTTTCCTTTTGAGCGAAGGCAGCTTGTATTTTAGTGGCCTCGGCTTTTTTTTTTTTTTTTTTTCGCTGAGGGTTAATGATTTTGAAGAGCGTGACTTAGATGATCGCTTTGACTGTTTGGCTGAGCCAGAAATACAAGATGACATCTCGGCTATTAGTGCGATTCTTGCCTCTGTCTTGGCTTTTATATCGCGCACCATGCTTTCTCTCTCAGAGTTAAGTTGCTGGAAAGCTTGCAGCTTCTTGCAGGTAACTGATGGGTTAAGTCTCTTTAACACTGAGATGTAATGGTCTGCTATTTTTGCATAACGTTGATAATCTGAACACAGTTGTGCAAGGGTTCCCTCTGGTGGTCCTTGGAGAGAAGCAGGTTGAGACAGGCTGTCTATATGACTCTGCAGTTTTTGCCATAGCTCTGCTATAGCATGGAGAACATCATGTTTACTGGATTCTAGATTCTCCCTTACTATCCATGAAGGCTTTGTGGGACGTCTAGCCTTCTCACTAGATGGTGGATCAAATTCTATGCACTCTTCCTCTAACAATGGGTCTGGCAGAGACCGTGTAGTCATTCCTTCAGCCATCCTGATTCACAGGGAGAAGGGGAGCTGTATACTCTCTTATATACTGAGAGCGGGTGCTCTGCTGGAAGTTCTGTAGCTTTATAGAAGTTGTGGGTGGCTTTAGAGATGAATCTGGAAAGTCTTTTTTAATATTCTGTCCCCGGGTCCTGTGGCTGCAAATATGGCTCTGTGAGATGCTGGATCTCTTCACCTTACTTACAATTGGCGACGGTCGCAGAAAGCTCAACTCAGCTGCCGACACACGTTATGAAGAACCCAGAAGAGATTTGATTTCTTTAAGAATTCTTGTTGAATGCATACAAACAGCAGCAGGTAAAAAAGACTTTCTTCAGACAGGCTGAAAGCACATGTGCCTCTAATGAAGCCATGATGGAGAATGAGGCACAGGGGGAAGAAGAAGGAAGTGAAATCACACCCAGAAGAGGGAGACAGGGAGACAGAACAGACAAATTTGATGGAAAGGGAGGATTTCAGCTATGCAAAACAAAGGAACACATAGCAACAATAAAACAACATGAGAGACTACAATCCAGCATGTAAAATGTACAAGACAGTTTGTAAAATAGCTCATTCATGGTACATAACAGTGTCCCTTTTTGTCTCTTGCTCACTAATAACTAACTATAAAAACAGGAACTGTCACACTGGTTCCAATAACTCCTCCCCAACTATGGGTCACATAGGGTTAACCTTATCACACCTATTTAACAGGTACTGCAACCTCCAGGAGGACAAAAACATGCAATATCTTTGTCACAGTACTTCACATGAAGGGTGGCATAACACAACAATCAGGCTTGGATTGTATGTAGACATCTTTAACTTTTTCCAGATGGTTACAAATTGTCACGATCCATTTTTGGATCTGTGTCAGTTTGGGCTTCTCAGATGTAAACTTTTTTCCTTTTAGACCATCAGGGGTTAATGTCAGTTTTTCCACCTGGTGGCTGCTGAAGTTACTACATGTTTAGTTAGTCTGCAGGTGGTGACCACTCCCACCTTCCTATATACAGTAAGGTCACCTGGTGCATCAGCTGACTGTTGGTTTATGACAGGTCCTTTTTGGATACCAACTGTGGTGAAAGACTGGAGTTACCTGGAGCAGTGGTGATTCTGCTGAAAGCTGAGTTCAGGAGCCTTACTCTGCGGCATGGTGCATTGGCAGCAGAGAAAGCTAAGAGTTGCTTTGTTTTACTCTGTCTGTTGTATCTCCCCTTGGTGTTTTATTAGTGCAGTGGTGGGACCAGTGTCCGCACTTACCAATTCCCTAGTGAGGGATAGGTGCAAGGTAAATGAGGGACAAGGTATCCTGCTCGGCAACGGTTTGAGAGAACATCAGGATAGACCAGGGCACGGCCTCAGGAGAGTGCAGGAGGTGTCCATTTCCCCGTTCCCTATCGCAGGGCCCACTGTTGTAATTGTTTCCCCGGTGTCCCCTTGTTTGTTTGTTGTTTGGTGACCGACCGGTCATCGTGTCACGTCACGCAGGGCCAGTTATTATATTGTGACACAAATAGAGATGAGCGAATCTTTCAAGGTTCGTTTTGACTAACGGCCTGACGTTCGCCGAATGGTTCATCGAATACACCTGAACCGAAATCGAAAGGCATAGACAAAACCTTCAGAGGGGGAAAAAAGCTGCCAAAACAGCTCAATTTAGAGGCAGACACCATGAAAAGTGGCATCACTTAACCCAGAGTACAAATACAGTAGTATAATGGCAAAGTATGGATCAATGGGACAGGACCTTGGACAGGAACTGGGACAGCATTTCTAGCTTAAACATTGATCAGTAACAGCTAGATGAGTGACAGGTGTAGGCCTGGTGCTCTGAGAGCCCTGCCAAATTCAGGCAACACACATGAAGAAAACCCAACTTTGAATTCCAGCATTTCCAAAAATGGGGGGCAGATACCAGGAAAAGTCGCATTAATTGACCCACAGTAGAAATTTTTATAATGGTACAGCAACAGTCAGCCATAGGCCATACATTATGTATCAGGGTCTGGGCCAGTATTTAGAGCTTTGAATTTAAGTTTAAAGTAAGACAAGTGGGTGAGGTACTGGTGGAAGACTAATTTGCTGGGAGCCCTGATACCTCATGCAACAGCTCAAACTGCATTCTTGCTCAGCCGCACTTAGGCGGCACAAATATCAGGTTGGTAGATCACTAATGTAAGAAAAATTTAATGATAGTAACACATGTGACTGGTCAATTCACCCACAATAAAAATTTTATGATGGTGCAGCAGCAGTCAGCCATGGGCCATTGTTGTGAACTATCTCGATTTGACTTCTGAGTCGGGGGTCCCTCTGGTGGTTACTGTGGGTAGTGGAGCTGGCCAAAGTCTGCCACCTGATGATGAGGATTGGAGATCAGGGGTCTCTGATTGGAGTATTTAAGTGAGCAGGCTTCCTCCTGTTCCCTGCTGGTGATTAGTTCTCTTCCTGTGCATTCTGAGGTCTGATGTCTCCTGCCTGATCATGCATTTTTCAGTTAAGTTGTTCATTTGTTAATCCTTTGCATCTGATCAGGTTTTGCCTCTTTCTGCTTTGTTGCGAGGGTTCAGCGTGCTCCCTGCTGGGGGCAGTGCTGGACCCCGCTCCATATGTTACAGCTTGTGTCAGTTTGTTCAGTCCCCTGTTATATTAGTCTCTTTTGCTTTGCTGTCAGTTCATACCAGAATGCTGATATAGTGGGGGCGAGGTAGTGAGACCTCAGTGTTTTTTTGTACATCAGATGTGTTGGATTTTTAGGGTTTTTGTGTGATTGCAGACAGTGTCTTTCCTTTCCTATCCTATCTAGTCTGTTTGGGCCCCATCATTTGCTCAGTCTATTTTCTGCCTACGTTTGTGTCTCATCTTGTCTCACCGGCAATAAATGTTTATGGGCTATCTATTCCTTTGGGTTTCTACTTCGGGGCAGTTTAGATTTCACCTTTCTTGCTTTAGGTTTAGTTAGCTCTCCGGCTGTGACGAGGCGTCTAGGGCATCGTAGGTACGCTCCATGGCTACTGCTAGTGTTGTTAGGATTAGGGGTCTGCAATCCGCTAAGTTACCAACCTTTCTGGTTTCCTGGTGGCCTAGCCTATTCATGCCATCCTCCTCGGTGACCAGTTCTTAACAGGCCATGCATTATGTATCAGAGTATGGGCCAGCATTTAGAGCTTTGATTTTAAGTTTAAATTAAGACAGGTGGGTGAGGTACTGGTGTAAGCCTAATTTGCTGGGAGCCCTGATACCTCATGCAACAGCTCAAACTGCTTTTTATCTCAGCCACACTCAGGTGGCCAAATATCAGCTTTGAAGACTACTATTGTTAGAAACATTTAAGGATAGTAACACAGGTAGTTGACTGAAAATAAGTGCAGGCCTATCAGTCTGGGAGCCTTACTGCTATAGGCAATACAAATGAAAGAGATCCAACCTGGAGTCCAAACCTTTCAAAGAAAACTATTGCCACACACCACTAAAGTTGCATCAATTTCCCCAGAGTAGAAATACTATAATGGGGAAACCCAGTAGTCAGCACTATTTCTAATCCTAAAAATATGGCCATTATATTGCAGAAAGTGCAGCAAGAAGGCACTCATGCGTTGGGCGCTTTCATGTCTATGTCCATGGTGTATTAGTGGCGGGATAAAACTCCAGCTTGCTTCCTCTGTCCTCTCCTGCCAACCATGGACAACAGAGAGGGAATCATTATCCTCTTCATCTCCTGACTGTTGCACGCCTATCACCTCTTCCACCCCGTACTACTCAAATGCTGTAATTAGAGTTGAGCGATACCGTCCGACACTTCAAAGTATCGTATCGGATGGTATCGGCCGATCTTTAAAAAAAGTATCGGTATCGCCGATTCCGATACCGGAAGTCCCATTCAAGTCTATGGGACTTCCGGTATCGGAATAAGAAAAACCCTTTCCTGCCCTTGTACAGCCTCTCTGGGGTCTGTACGGGCCTTTCGGGGGGCTGTGCCGGCCTGCCAGGGGGTCTGTGCAGGCTCCGGTGGTCTGTGCCGGCCTGCCGGTGGTCTGTGCAGGCTCCGGGGGGCTGTGCCGGCCTGCCGGGGGGCTGTGCAGGCTCCGGGGGGCTGTGCCGGCCTGCCGGGGGGCTGTGCCGGCCTGCCGGTGGTCTGTGCAGGCTCCGGGGGTCTGTGCAGGCATCGTCCGATGGGACTACAAGTCCCATCGGGCGATGCCTGCTACCATGACAGTGATTGACACATTAGCCAATGATGGGACAGTAGTAGTCCCATCATCCGGCTAATGTGTTAAATGTAAAAAAAAAAAAAAAAAATTACATGCTACATACATACAACATGCATACTACATACATGCTACATTCATACTACATACTACATACATGCTACATTCATACTACATAAATACTACATGCAACATACATACTACATATATACTACATGCATGCTACATACATACTGCATGCTACATACATACCACATATATACTACATATATACTACATGCATGCTACATGCATGCTACATGCTACATACATAACACATATATACTACATACATACTACATACATACTACATGCTACATACATACCATATACATACTACATGCATGCTACATACATACTACATGCATGCTACATACATACTACATGCTACATACATACTACATATATACTACATGCATGCTACATACATACTACATGCTACATACATACCATATACATACTACATGCATGCTACATACATACTACATGCATGCTACATACATACTACATGCTACATACTACATATATACTACATGCATGCTACATACATACTACATGCTACATACATACTACATATATACTACATGCATGCTACATACTACATGCTACATACATACTACATACATACTACATGCTACATACATACCACATATATACTACATACATACAATACATTCATACAATACATACATAGACATACAGTACATATAACATAGAGTAACATACTTACCAATACTTGTCACATTGTTCCCCGAAGCCATTGTCTTTTCCGGGATAAATATTAACATAACAAACCACAAAAATACTCACCCACGATCCGAAGCAGTCCACGAGTGTGTCCCACGACGATCTTGGGTAGAGAACTGCAGCATCAGATGATGCTGCCGTTCTCTACGGGCTGCAGGAATCCAATGACGGAAGGTAGGTATCCTTCCGCACTGTATTCCTCCGCCACTTAAAAAAAAAAAAGTCCCTAGTCTCACTTTATGCCATTGCTGTGTGGGAAATTCCCACGCAGCAATGGCATAAAGTGAGACTAGGGACTTTTTTTTTTTTAAGTGGCGGAGGAATACAGTGCGGAAGGATACCTACCTTCCGTCATTGGATTCCTGCAGCCCGTAGAGAACGGCAGCATCATCTGATGCTGCAGTTCTCTACCCAAGATCGTCGTGGGACACACTCGTGGACTGCTTCGGATCGTGGGTGAGTATTTTTGTGGTTTGTTATGTTAATATTTATCCCGGAAAAGACAATGGCTTCGGGGAACAATGTGACAAGTATTGGTAAGTATGTTACTCTATGTTATATGTACTGTATGTCTATGTATGTATTGTATGAATGTATTGTATGTATGTAGTATATATGTGGTATGTATGTAGCATGTAGTATGTATGTAGTATGTATGTAGCATGCATGTAGCATGTAGTATGTATGTAGCATGCATGTAGTATATATGTAGTATGTATGTAGCATGCATGTAGTATATATGTAGCATGTATGTAGTATGTATGTGGTATGTATGTAGCATGTAGTATGTATGTAGCATGCATGTAGTATATATGTAGTATGTATGTAGCATGTAGTATGTATGTAGTATGTATGTAGTATGTATGTGGTATGTATGTAGCATGTAGTATGTATGTAGCATGCATGTAGTATATATGTAGTATGTATGTAGCATGTAGTATGTATGTAGTATGTATGTGGTATGTATGTGGTATGTATGTAGCATGTAGTATGTATGTAGCATGCATGTAGTATATATGTAGTATGTATGTAGCATGTAGTATGTATGTAGTATGTATGTAGTATGTATGTGGTATGTATGTAGCATGTAGTATGTATGTAGCATGCATGTAGTATATATGTAGTATGTAGTATGTATGTAGTATGTATGTGGTATGTATGTAGCATGTAGTATGTATGTAGCATGCATGTAGTATGTATGTAGCATGCAGTATGTATGTAGCATGTATGTAGTATGTATGTAGCATGTAGTATGTATGTAGCATGCATGTAGCATGTATGTAGTATGTATGTAGTATGTATGTAGCATGTAGTATGTATGTAGCATGCATGTAGTATGTATGTAGTATTTTTTTTTTTTTTTTTTTTAACATTTAACACATTAGCCGGATGATGGGACTACTACTGTCCCATCATTGGCTAATGTGTCAATCACTGTCATGGTAGCAGGCATCGCCCGATGGGACTTGTAGTCCCATCGGACGATGCTTGCACAGACCCCCGGACATCAGCACAGCCCCCCGGCAGGCCGGCACAGCCCCCCGGCAGGCCGGTACAGACCCCCACAGGGTGCACAGACCACCGGCAGGCCGGCACAGCCCCCCGGCAGGCCGGTACAGACCCCGGGCAGTCCACACAGCCCCCCGGCAGGCCGGCACAGCCCCCCAGCAGGCCGGCACAGCCCCCCGGCAGGCCGGCACAGCCCCCCGGCAGGCCGGCAGAGACCCCCGGAAGGCCCGAAATGACGGCGCATCATGATGCGCACACACCGCGCATCATGATGACGTCAGGCCGTCAATCAACTGAACTTCCGATTCCGATGCCGAATTCCGATATTGAAAAAATATCGGAAGTCGGTATCGGAATTCCGATACAGCAAGTATCGGCCGATACCCGATACTTGCGGTATCGGAATGCTCAACACTAGCTGTAATCCAACCTCCCATGGCACCCGCCTGAGAAACGACAGTCCGGAACTTAGAGATATTATTACCCCTTCTGCATCCTCCTCTGCTTCCGCCTCTTCCTCTGAGACTACCTCCTCCTCCCACAGACTATTCAAAGTGTTGTCCAGCATGTAAATGACCAAAGTAGTGATGCTGATGACAACATCGTCAGTGCTAACTATCTTTGCAGCCATTTCAAAATTGCGCGGAAGGGTGTAGAGGTCTTTCATCTGTGCCCACTCCACAAGCATGATTGCATTTTGTACTGTGCTGGTCCAGGCTATGCAGAAGGACATACTGTACCAGGGCTCATCGCTGCTGCCACAATTGCTGCAAAATGTGCAGAGTGGAATTCCATCGCATATCAAATAGCTAACCAGTAGACTGAAAGACCTCTACAGCGATGCAAGTTGCCTGCGGGTTGCGAATAGTGGAAGCGCATCCTGGCCAGGATAGTGGTGGAGAAATTTCTGTACCACCAGATTAAGGACGTGAGCCATGCAAGGCACATGTGTGAGGTTCCCCTGGCTTAGGGCCACCACCATGTTTGCACTGTTATCGCACACGGACTTCCCTTTCTCTAGGTTCAGTGGAGACAGCCATTGCTCACATTCGGCCTGGATAGCTTCCGCAACTCTTGAATTGTGTGACTGCGATCTCCAAGGCATAGAATACTTGACGTCTGAAATATACACTTTCACATAACCCAGGCCTTTTAGGCCCTTGTGCAAATCATATGGAGGAACTCAAATAAATAAACTTTTACAAGTTTATTTCAAAATTGCAAACTAAGATATGAAAAATGCACAACTTTGTAATTATAATTGTTTGTAATTATAATTGTTTGCAAAAAGTAAGCATTCTAGGGCTAATTTAACCATTGACTGATTGCGGGGAGCACTGGCTGCGCAGTACGGAGGTGGGGGATTATCTCTGTGCTGTTGAATGTATGTCTCATTAAGAGAGAGGTTGAGAGTGCAGGTGAAGGCCCTAGAGGAGGTGTAGAGGCAGAAGCAGAGGAGAAAGTGTTAGATACAAAGGTTTTCCCACAACCCTAAGGAATTCCAAGACTTGTGGAGTAGCCCCTTGCCTGACACACTGCCGGACTGTGAATGAGGTGCAGTGGAGAGTTATGGTGGATTGAGACAGATGTGGTGTGCTCTGTGAAACAAAACCTGCATGCATCTCCACTTCCATAACAGCTGACAGGCTTTCACTCATCCCAACTGTAGCAGGTAAAAAGTGGAGGTTCTTCTGTCAGAGACCTGTGTAACAACACTTGCTACGGTGACAGAGGAACAAGAAGCTGCAGATGCGTTTGATGGGACAGCCGTTTGTTGGCGAGGCCTGTTAGTCTGCATTTTAGTGCAGCGAGATTCAAAGACTAACACATGTTCATCACACATTTGCCATTTCATGCATGTAGTTGTCAAATCATTGCAATTTTTACCCCTACTGAATCATTTTTTGCAAATGATTTGGGTCATCCTTTGAGGTCTCAAAAAAGGCCCAGGCTAGGCAACCCTTGCTGCCTCTTCGAACTGTAGATCCACGACTGTTTCTGGCCACAGCCTGAGTTGTGGCTGAGGATACAGTGTTTGTCATGGTTCCATCACTCTGTGTCTATGTGGCAAGCTGCAACGCATCCTCCTTGTCTTTCTCCTTCTCCACTTCTCTTGCTGAGCTACTCAGCTGCTTGCCTCTGGGTTCACACTAAATGGGATCTGCAACCTCATCGTCATCTTCTATGTTCTCCCACTCCTCGCCCCAAAAGTCATCCTCCTCCTCTTCTTTACCTGCCTGCATAGTATAGCCTCATGCGCCTAAGGTATCTGAGTCTCATCAGGATCACCCCCACTTCCAGGGGTTAACGTCTGGTGATGAGGGTCTGGATTTTTCTTGGACACTACCTCGTCCGGCCCCGTATTCATCTGAAAAAAATGTTGGCTATTGGTACAGATGCTTTCTTCCTCTTGAATCTGTGAATCTTTTGAGCAGACCTCTGATGCCCAAGGAATGGAATGTGCAGACTCATCCATCTGTGGTTCCCCACAGTCTGTTGAACAGTTGGAGAGTTGTGATGTGGCGGAAAACAAGGGTAATTGGGGTACCATCTCTGAGGATTGTACCATGTGTAATGTTAAGGTGGAGGAAGAGGAGGAAATGACACTTGATACAGCCCTTGTCATCTACTGGAGCGCTTTATTATTATTATTATTATTATTATTATTATTATTATTATTATGTTCCTTCGTACCCTCATCTGCAAGGCATACTGCTGTGAGGCTGCCATAGAAAGGGCATCGAGTAGCCCATTCAGTAACAGATATTAGCTGTCTTTGGATAGGATGAGAGGGTTTTTGTTCTGTAGAGCTTTCAGAAACATTACCACCTAACCTACATACACGTCAAACACCAAGCCTATTCCCAATTCCACCAGGACCACTCTTTTTCTTACTCATGTTGGATGTATCCTTCCCCTCTTTTAACCAGCTGTTTCACAAGCCTAGGCCTAGACCTGCTAGTCACCTGTCACTAAATTAACAATCAGTATTTATTTGCTGAGATAGTGAGTCTGGACCATACTATTAACAGAAAGGTTTTAGATTGTTAAATTTGGCCTACTACCTGCCCCACAAAATTAGCCCAAATGATTTTGATTAAGAATTGTGGCCTCCTTACTGCATCACAGAATTAGCCCAAACGAATTTGATTAGGAAATGTGGCCTCTTGCTTGCACCACAATATTAGCAATGTCAGCATAGTGTGATCCAATTCTCTTGTATGAGAAGATGGAGAAACAAATTTTTCTATCTTCTCCATTCAGTTAGTCCATGGAAATCCCAGTGCAGTCCAATGTTGTCCACAAAGTGATTGACTTTCAAGGACAAGTGTGATCCAAATATTGGATAAAACTCGGACAAAATATTGGACATGTGCACGCCACCATAGACGAATATTGGTTTGAGTGTGATCCGATGTTTTATAGAATCGCATTTGGGCTAAAAATTTGGTTATCTGCACCTGACCTTAAACTGATACGTCTCTATCTATGTGTTCAAAGTGAAAGACCTTCTAGAAAAGAAATTGGGGCATTGAAAAACCGCAGAACATCTGCAATTGATTTCTCATCCCAGGCACATAGTCCCCGGCTGGCTTTGTAAAGTATGTTTTCTCTGAAATGCTGCTGTGTTTCAGTGTAAAATATACATGTTTGCAATTACGAGACCAGTCTCTGATTCATGCTGCCCATGGATTTATGACAAAAGACTCTTACCTTGCCTACATCTGCCTATAATATAGTGCAACCATCATAATTAACGTTAAAAGCACAGTGCCTAAAAATATAAACATGTTATTTGCACATTATTAGCAAAATGGGTGTATTGATTGGTGCTTAGAGGTGTTAGAGGCTATTTCTACAATTACAATCACATTTAGCCTACAGCATGTGTTTAACTGATTGCCACTAGTGAACTTTTGACTCCTGGATGGAAACACTTATTTTGACATCCATAAAGCCAGTGGAAAGCTTTGAATTGTAAAGTGGTTGTTTTATGAAAATTAAATCAGATTAATACCTAGCTGATAAATTGCTGATTGACTTGAATATTGCTTCAGAAATCCCAGCTGATAAGCTGCTCCAAAGGGGTAAATATGGAATTACCCGTACATTTTTGCTGTCACAGCCAATAAAGAAGAAATGTTGTGTAACATGATGATCATTCAAATGAACGTCCGGCTATGAGATACACAGTGTGGACTAATCATGAGTAAGAGGAGCTCTTCGTTTGCACCCCAAGCAGTAGACCTCTTATGTTATAATGGGATTGCCGCCATGAGATAATGTCTAATTCTTGCAAAACTAAATCTAATACATTCCAAAAGCACTAAAGGACTAGGGATGAGCGAATAAATTAAAGTGGAATTGAATTCCACTTGAATTTTACAAAAATCCACATTCGCCAAAATGCAGATTTTTTTTATAATTCACTTCCACTCGGATTTAAAAAAAGGCTGATGGTAGACATTTTTCTATACCATATTAGACCAGCAAAAAAGGATAAAAAAATAAAAGAAAATCTTATACTTCTACCTCACCTCTTCGGCTGCCTCACTACTCACCGCCACCCATCCAGTTTTCACTGCATCTTCTGATCCCCCTCTGTTCGCAATGGAATCTTCAAGTCCCACACTTGCTGGTGTCATGGTATTGGATGGGTTCTGTGCAGTTACGTGGGAGGTCATGGCGCACGTTGTGAGATCATGATGCCATTGTTCACTTGTGTGCCTGCACAGGATCTGGGCACAATGACAAAATTTTTTGCATATTATGTTTACTATGCTCTGGGATCTAATAGATCCCAGAGCATAATATGGGGAATCATATTGATTGAGAATAACATATCCATGAATTTAATTTCCCAGGGAAAAACTGATGAATTCTAATTTTGTCTGATCCTCTCATCTCTACTGAGGACTTTTCCAGAATCCATATTTGAGCCATCTTCTATTTCATATTTTTGCTTTGTGAGAATCATGTGGGAATAGTGGATGAGGGCAGATATATCTCGCCCAGATTCCTTTCCTATGTGGCCTAGTCTGGTCAGTATCGCACCTGCTTACTAATGGATAATGGGAGGTGGATATAAAAGGATGCAAGGTGGTTGTGTGAGTGTCTCAGCCTGGGAACACAGAGAGCCTGTCTGTGTGAGAGACACACGTGAGTGGAAGCAGTGCCCACTGCAACTGTGGTTTGGCTGGACGGGAGAAGCCCGCCAGTTGGTAGTTAGGTTGTCCATTGTTTAGTTAGTGCCGGACAGGCAAGGATTTGTTTTATGTTTTATTTCCTTTTGCATTGCTTTCACCGTTAATAAACCTGACCCAGGGTCAGTTACACCCGAATCCCAGCTCTGCGCCTGAGTTTCATGCTGAATGCACGTGACCTTTGACCCCAGCAAAGGCGATACCGGAGTGTTTTATCACATTGTGGTGGAGAACGCGGGCATCACGTTGCAAGCATGAGCATGGAGGACGTGGTGAAAGCGCTGGTACAGTCCACCGCCGTCCAGCAAGAAGCTAATCGGGTGATGATGGCCCAGCTGAAGGAGTTGGTGGACATGACAGCTACCGATCGTTCGCTTCTCCAGCAGGTGGCGCAGCGCCTGGCAAGCCTACATGAGGTTAACCTGGAAGCCGAGTCGAGAGTGATTCACGTGAGTCGGTACTGGCAGAAGATGACGACCGAAGATGACGTCGAGGCATACCTGACCACGTTTGAACGGACGGCGGTGCGAGAAAAATGGCCGAAGGCACGATGGGCCGGCCTGATTGCCCCGTTTCTTTCCGGTGAGGCCCAAAAGGCTTATTATGACTTAGAGCCTGAAGCCGCGCAGGACTTTGACAAACTGATAGCCGAGATCTTGGCCCGGCTGGGAGTGACGACCGCTGTCCGTGCACAGAGAGTGCATCAATGGACTTATCAGCCGGATAAACCACCGCGGTCACAGATGTTCGACCTGATCCACGTGACGAAGAAGTGGTTACAACCCGAGGTGCTGACAGCGCCAGAGATAATCCAGAGAGTCGTCATGGACAAGTACCTGAGAGCTCTACCGCCAGCCCTGTGTCACGCGGGGCTTAGGACAACTAAGGCAGAAATACCCGGGGCCCCTGTAGTGTCCCTTTCACTAGGGGAAACCCTGTCTGACCCTCAACCCAGGGTTTTTGCTGAAGGTGCAAATGCCTGAGCCTCCACCCTTTCCTTATCTCCTGCTCAGCCCTGCACTTAACCCTCCACCCTCCACCCAGTGAGGAGACACACCACCAAAGCTCCCACACAAATAAGACAGACAGGGAGAACTTAAACTGCACTGCGCCGCACACACACAGGAATATACAGTAATGTGAACAGGGCACAACTAAACACAAATATGGGAAGGAGAAAGGATAACGACGGATCATACGACACCAGATACGAATCTCTCTCTCTGCAACACCTCTACTCCAGACCGGAACCACTTGGTATGAAAACACAAGCTATAATCGGCGACGCCCATATGCCAGTATGACTATTTAAAGACCGTGGGCGTGACTAACCTTCCAACCTGGTCTCCAGCAGGATTAACCCCCGAGAGCCTGAAGATCAAGCCGGCGCCACTGAGGCTATAGTGGCTGGAGGTGGAACTACCTCTGCCTGCCGGACGCTGTGGTGTGAACAGCGTCCGACATGACAGTACCCCGTCTTCTACGAGGGACCCCAGGGCCCTCAAGACTCATAGGACCCGGCTTGTCCGGATGACGACGGTGAAAAGAACTGACCAGCCGATCCGCATGTATGTCTGAGGCTGGAACCCAAGACCTCTCCTCCGGACCATACCCCCGCCAGTGCACCAAATACTGAAGAGTACGGCGTACTACTCGAGAGTCCACTACCTTGGCGACCTCGAACTCTAAATCGCCATCCACCATGACTGGAGGTGGCATCGGCGTCGTGTCCACCAAGCCTACCACCTTTTTCAATAAAGCCCTGTGAAAAACGTTATGTATTTTGTACACCGCAGGAAGTTCCAACCGATAAGCCACTGGGTTAATGATGGCAGAAATCCTAAAAGGCCCAATAAACCTTGGACCCAGTTTTAAAGATGGAATTTTGAGTTTTATGTTCTTCGTAGCTAACCACACCCATTCACCCACACACAGGTCCGGACCTGGCACGCGTCTACTGTCAGCCACCCGTTTGTACATGGCACTCATGCTCAACAAACGCTGTTTCACCCGCCTCCAGACTGATGACAATTGGGCTCCTAGCTGATCCTCCTCTGGGACACCCCCGGAGTCACCCTGACGTAAGGTACAAAACTGAGGATGTTGACCGTACACACAAAAGAATGGAGACTCTCCTGATGACTCTTGGCGGTGATTATTTAACGCGAATTCGGCCAGAGGAAGGAAAGTAGACCACTCCTCCTGGTTGTCGGACACAAAACATCGTAAATACTGTTCTAGATTTTGGTTCATGCGCTCAGTTTGTCCATTAGACTGTGGATGAAACGCCGATGAATGTGACAACTTGATCCTCAACCTTGAGCAAAAAGCTTTCCAAAACCTCGCCACAAATTGCGTACCCCTATCAGATACTATGTCAGATGGTACTCCGTAGAGTCTGACCACCTCCTTCACAAATACCTGAGCCAACGTCTTAGCATTGGGCAAAGAAGACAATGCCACAAAATGCGCCATCTTTGAAAAACGGTCAACCACCACCAGGATGACCGTGTTCCCTGCCGAGGCTGGCAAGTCAGTGATAAAATCCATGGAGATTTCTGTCCATGGCCTATTGGGTACCCCCAGAGGCTGTAGCGTACCAGCAGGACGGGCTCGGGGTGACTTGGCCCTAGCGCACGTGATGCAAGCTGCCACGTACGAGACCACGTCCTGCCGGATTTTGGGCCACCAGTAACGACGCGATACCAGCTCTAAGGTGCCCTTCACCCCTGGATGACCAGCCAGTACCGAATCGTGGTGTTCCTTCAACACCTTAAGCCGAAGATGCAGGGGTACAAATGATTTGTTGGCGGGAAGTCCTGGTGGTACCTCCTCTTGGGCCTCGGCAATCTCCGCCTCTACCTCCGTCGTGAGAGCCGAGACCACTACCCCTTTCTGGAGGATGGGTACCGGCTCTTCCCGAGGTTCTCCCCCCGGAAAACACCTAGACAAAGCATCCGCCTTGGTGTTTTTAGCCCCGGGACGGTACGTCACAAGAAAATTGAAACGAGTGAAAAACAATGCCCAGCGAGCCTGCCTAGGAGACAGACGCTTGGCCGACTCCAGATAGAGCAGATTCTTATGGTCGGTGATAACTGTGACCTGGTGAGCCGCCCCCTCCAAGAAGTGTCGCCATTCCTCAAAAGCCAGTTTGATGGCCAACAACTCCCTGTTGCCGATATCATAATTCCGTTCGGCCGGCGACAGCTTCTTGGAGAAGTAGGCGCATGGATGCATCTCGCTCAAGGACGAGCCTTGAGACAGTACTGCCCCCACTCCCACCTCCGACGCATCAACCTCTACCACAAAAGGTTTAGACACGTCTGGTTGCACCAGAATGGGGGCTGAAGCAAAACTATTCTTCAGACGCTCAAATGCACGTATAGCCACCTCAGGCCAGTTCGCCAGATCGGCACCCTTTTTTGTCATGTCCGTGAGCGGTTTGGCGACAGTCGAAAAGTGTTTAATAAATTTCCTATAATAATTTGCAAACCCAAGGAACCGCTGGAGTGCTTTCAGACTCTCCGGCCTCTCCCATTGCAGCACCGCTTGCACCTTAGCGGTGTCCATTTTAAAACCGGCTGCGGACACAATATATCCCAAAAAGGGCAACTCCTGGACAAAAAATAAACATTTTTCCAGCTTAGCATAGAGCTGGTTCTCCCGGAGCAACTGTAACACCTGCCTAACATGCTCCAAATGAGTGTCCCGATCGCTAGAATAAATGAGGATATCATCCAGGTATACAATCACAAATCTCCCCAGGACATGAGCAAATACATCATTAATAAAATGTTGGAAAACGGCAGGCGCGGTGGTCAACCCAAACGGCATAACCAGACTCTCAAAATGACCCTCAGGAGTGTTAAACGCCGTCTTCCACTCATCCCCCTGACGGACCCTTATGAGGTTATACGCCCCCCTGAGGTCCAGCTTGGAAAACCATTTCGCCCCCGCTACCTGGTTGAACAAATCCGGGATCAACGGCATTGGGTAGGGATCACGGATAGTAATCTGGTTTAACTCTCGGAAATCCAGACACGGGCATAACCCCCCATCTTTCTTCTTAATGAAGAAAAACCCCGCGCCTACAGGCGAGGACGAAGGCCGGATGTGTCCTTTGCTCAGACTCTCCGCGATGTAGTCTTTCAGAGCTTGCCTCTCAGGACCAGAAATATTAAACATCCTGGCCTTAGGTAATTTGGCCCCGGGTTTTAACCTAATCGCACAGTCATAGGCTCTATGTGGAGGCAGTTCTGAGCAACCCTTCTCAGAGAAAACATCCGCGAAATCCTGCAAAGCCTCCGGCAGGCTGGGCGTCACGGCGGACACACATGTGGCCAAGCAATTGTCTTGGCAGAAATCACTCCATTGCACTATGTCCTGAGTTTTCCAATCAATTACCGGGTTGTGCCTGGACAGCCATGGAAAACCCAGGACCATTTGAGCTGGGAGATTACGGAGGACCCTACATGTAACCGACTCAGAATGTAGGACCCCAATGTGGAGTTTCACCTCTGCCACAAACTCAGTAATCTCCCCTTGAGGGAGGGGAACAGCATTAATGGTCACCACCTGTATGGGGTGAGGAAGTTTTTCGATCTTAAACCCGGCGGTGTGTGCAAACTCCTCATCTATGAGATTGGTAGCGGAACCGCTATCCACAAACACTGATATAGGTAGCTCTCTGCCGGCGATAATAACCTTGGCAGGGAGCATACATTGAGATACCATCATGGAGGATATGCATACGCTCAGTTGGGTCTCCTCCATACCCTCTGAGCTTAACAGTTTTCCGCCGATGTGACCCTCTTAGGTAGTACCGGGCAAACGTTAACATAATGACCTCTTTTACCACAGTAGAAACATGCTCCGGGCTTCCGGAATCCCGGAGCGCGAGGCTGAACCTGTGCCACGCCAGCAATCTGCATAGGTTCAGGGGACTCATCTACTTCAACCACACCTGCACCTCTGCTTTCCCCCAGAGGTAGCGTCTCCTGTGGCCCCTGACGAAAACGGCGATCAATACGTATCACCAAACTCATGGCAGACTCCAATGATGCCGGAGTCTCATACATCAGGAGGGCTTGTTTCACCCTCCCTGATACCCCATGAATAAACTGGCTCCGCAGTGCTGGGTCATTCCACTGTGTGTCTACAGCCCAGCGGCGAAATTCCGAACAATAGTCCTCTGCCAAGCGCTCCCCCTGGCGGAGGGCGCGGATTTTAGATTCCGCTAGAGCCAGTCGGTCAGGGTCATCGTAAATGAGCCCGAGGGCAGAAAAAACATTATCGACCGAATGAAATGTAGCAGAGTCAGCTGGTAAGGAAAATGCCCATGCTTGGGGGTCACCACTCAGTAATGACAACACCAGCCCTACTCGCTGGGCCTCATTACCTGAGGAGATTGGCCGCATGCGGAAGTATAATTTGCAGGCCTCCCGAAATACGACAAATTTGCTGCGATCGCCTGAAAATCGTTCTGGCAGCGGAAACTTCGGCTCTGCACCGATACCTGCAGATGCCGTTTGCACCTTTGCTACTACCAGGCCCTGCTGCTGAACTGCCCCTTTCAACTCGGAGACCTGTAAGGACAGCGCCGCCAACTGGCGGGTTATGGAATCCATGGGATCCATGGACTCCTGAAAAAATGTGGGCTGATTATAATGTCACGCGGGGCTTAGGACAACTAAGGCAGAAATACCCGGGGCCCCTGTGGTGTCCCTTTCACTAGGGGAAACCCTGTCTGACCCTCAACCCAGGGTTTTTGCTGAAGGTGCAAATGCCTGAGCCTCCACCCTTTCCTTATCTCCTGCTCAGCCCTGCACTTAACCCTCCACCCTCCACCCAGTGAGGAGACACACCACCAAAGCTCCCACACAAATAAGACAGACAGGGAGAACTTAAACTGCACTGCGCCGCACACACACAGGAATATACAGTAATGTGAACAGGGCACAACTAAACACAAATATGGGAAGGAGAAAGGATAACGACGGCTCATACGACACCAGATACGAATCTCTCTCTCTGCAACACCTCTACTCCAGACCGGAACCACTTGGTATGAAAACACAAGCTATAATCGGCGACGCCCATATGCCAGTATGACTATTTAAAGACCGTGGGCGTGACTAACCTTCCAACCTGGTCTCCAGCAGGATTAACCCCCGAGAGCCTGAAGATCAAGCCGGCGCCACTGAGGCTATAGTGGCTGGAGGTGGAACTACCTCTGCCTGCCGGACGCTGTGGTGTGAACAGCGTCCGACATGACACCCTGAGGAAGTGGGTAAGCCATGGAAATCCTACGACGGCAGATCAACTGGTGGATCTGGTTGAACATTACTCCGTGACGGAAGGACTCCAAGACGACGCTACCCCACCTCGTTCTTCATCATCTCCACGTGGAACCGGTAAGACTGTTCCAGGGAGTAGGGGAGAAGGAAAAATCCCTAAGACAGTGGGGGAGGAAAACGGGACAGTCCGCACTGCGAGGCCGAGAGTAACGAACTATGGTCTAAGCAAGGGGCCCGCTAGGTGTTTCCGCTGCCAAGAGATGGGACATATTGCTGCGAACTGTCCGCTCACTACTGAACCCATGCAGTGCGACGTCACAGACTCTAAAAACCACATGTCTATGGTTGCACGGGTAGTGAGTGTGAATGCCGGTCAAAAGGATGTGGAAAAACACTTGTGTGATTTAACTGTTGATGGCAAAAATGTGGTGGCATTGTTAGACTCGGGAAGTGTGGTGACTCTGGTGAAGGCCAGTCTGGTGTCAGCCCCGACTGGACCATCAGACAAATTTTCTGTAACGTGTGTGCATGGAGACACCTGTTTCATACCTCACCACGGTCATATGCATTACAACTTCCTATGGGTCTGTGCAACATAAAGTGGGACTCGTCCCGGCGTTATTGCATGATGTTATCCTGGGCCGGGATTTTCCCCACTTCTGGCAATTGTGGGAGAATCAGTTGATACCCCAGGGTAATAGTGTACATGATTCTTCTCCCAGGGCGCGTGTGGGTCCCGAACCCCTGGAAGAGGTCTCCCCGGAAGACTCGGGGGAAGAGTCTGCTGGAAATGACCTACAGTTCCCGTTTTCAGTCATGGCGAGTGATACGGAGGAGACCGGGGAAGAGGAGGAGGCCGACAGCCGTCCACCTCCCCGTTTGCCGGATTTGGAAGTTCAGAAAGATGACTTCCAAAGCGAGCAAATAAAGGATCCTACCCTTTCTCAGGCTAGGACAAATGTAAAAGTGATAAATGGGGTACCCGTTGAACCTGGCTCTAGGCTGGCATATCCTTACATGGTTCTGGAGAATGATTTACTCTATCAGATAGAGAAAGAGGGGGAAGATACGGTGCAACTATTAGTCGTGCCAAAACCCTACCGGCGGCAGGTGCTGGACCTGGCCCACGGACATGTGATGGGAGGTCACCTGGGAATCCAGAAAACCACCGAAAGGATAGTACACTGTTTTGTTTGGCCAGGCATGCATCACGATATTCGAGTATATTGTGAGTCTTGTCCTGACTGCCAAGCCTCTGCACCTAAGCCCCGGTTCTGTAGCCCTTTGGTACCCCTACCTATTATTGAAGTCCCGTTTGAGAGGATTGGGATGGATTTAGTTGGGCCCCTTCCACGGTCTGCACGTGGACACCAACATATCCTGGTCATCTTGGATTATGCCACTCGTTACCCGGAGGCCATCCCTTTGCGTAACACGGCCACCAAGACGATTGCCAAGGAACTGGTGCATGTGTTTAGTCAAGTCGGTATACCAAAACAGATACTCACCGACCAGGGGACCCCCTTTATGTCCAGGGTAATGAAGGAGCTCTGCCGATTGTTACAAATTGAACCGTTACGCACATCCGTGTATCACCCTCAAACAGACGGGTTGGTCGAACGGTTCAATAAAACTCTGAAGCAGATGCTGAGAAAGGTGATAGACAAGGATGGGAAGAACTGGGACTATTTACTTCCGTATTTGCTTTTTGCCATCAGGGAAGTACCCCAGTCTTCCACGGGATTCTCGCCTTTCGAGTTATTGTACGCCCGACGTCCTCGCGGACTGTTAGACGTTGCAAAAGAAATCTGGGAGGGTCAGGTCACTCCGTTTAAAACAGTGATAGATCACGTCACAGAAATGCAGGACCGTATTGCGGCTGTTATGCCTATCGTCAAAGAACACATGATACAGGCTCAAGGAGCCCAAAAAAGAATCTATGATAGGGGCGCCAAGATCCGTACGTTTGCACCCGGAGATAGGGTGTTGATCCTGGTCCCCACGGTGGACAGTAAGTTCCTGGCAAAGTGGCAGGGCCCCTTTGAGATCAAGGAAAGAGTTGGTGAAGTAAACTACAAAGTATACCAGGCAGGTAAACGGAAACCTGAACAGATTTATCATGTAAATCTGATAAAGCCCTGGAAGGATCGGTCTGCCTTGTCAGCGGAGCTGGCCCGTCCTGTCTGCTTGCATACCGTACCGGAGGTACGGGTTGCAGAGACTCTCTCGGAGCGGCAAAAGACGGAAGTCAGGCAGTTTCTACTTCACAACCAAAAGTTTTTCTCAGAAAAACCCGGGCAGACTATGCTAATGAAACATGACATCGTAACGGAACCTGGTGTCACAGTTCACGTAAAGCCCTACCGAATCCCGGAAGCACGCCGTGAAGCCGTTTCCCGAGAAGTGAAGGCAATGTTACAGTTAGGAGTCATTGAGGAATCGCACAGTGCGGGGTCCAGCCCGATTGTGCTAATTCCTAAACCGGACGACACTATCCGGTTCTGCAATGACTTCAGGAAACATAAAACAAATCCTTACATGTCCGGCACTAACTAAACAATGGACAACCTAACTACCAACTGGCGGGCTTCTCCCGTCCAGCCAAACCACAGTTGCAGTGGGCACTGCTTCCACTCACGTGTGTCTCTCACACAGACAGGCTCTCTGTGTTCCCAGGCTGAGACACTCACACAACCACCTTGCATCCTTTTATATCCACCTCCCATTATCCATTAGTAAGCAGGTGCGATACTGACCAGACTAGGCCACATAGGAAAGGAATCTGGGCGAGATATATCTGCCCTCATCCACTATTCCCACATGATTCTCACAGCTTCTATTAAGGAACAGTAGATACAATATGTATGATGATCCTTGAGATAAATAAATCCCATTTAAGAAGCATTCCAGTTACTTTCCTTAGCCAATTAAGGAATACCAAGCAGCATGTAGCATCAAAAAGATTGGTGTCTCCAATTCTTAGATTGATAGATCAGCGCAGTCATGTATTTGATGGCTGACTCATGCAAGCAACTCTAATAACTTCTTAGAGTCCAGAAGGAATTGTCGAAAAATAAAATACAAACAACCTGATATAATATGGCTTTAATTTCTTCTGTAGCCATAAAGGTGTGAACCCAGGCAATTTACAGCTTCTGAACCATGGATCTGTTCCATCTATGAGTGGTCCAGTGTAAATGGAACCCATAATCTGAGCGAGAACACTGGGGAGAAAAAACAATATCATCCCATAGAGATGAATTTGGTCTCAATAAGCTTTTTCATAAGTTTATATTGTAAGAAAAATAAACATGGAGTCATCTGAATACAGTCAAGTCAAACTCTTGGTTTATAAATATTGGAACATGAAAGAAATTAAGGTTAATTTAGGCTCACAGTGCTAATGAGCTTTTGTCTACTGCAATACATCTGGCTGGTAAGGATTCACTAACACCAATTTTGTGATGTTTGTCAGCCATATGCTGTATACCAGGAGGCTCTCCTATGTATACACTATATCAACAAACAGTATGTTATAGAGATGTACAGTATACATCTTCTACAAAAAGATAACACCATAAACCATAAATTGTGTTGTATTTTTCATTTTGGCATAACGTGGCACCAATAATGGTGAGGCCCAAGCCCACCATCTTGATCTTTCTAGTGAGGTGCCAAAAAAAATATTAAGATTGTAATGGGGGGAGCACTAGTGGAAGGCTGGCAACTCTTAATAGGGCTTCAATTGACCAAATTTTACACAAGTCATTCTAACTAGTAAATGCTAGAGGAACTCTGGCCTTCACTCCTTAAGACATATTCCGGCATCTATACCAAAGCCGGGCCTCCTGGATTATGTTGGAATGGCTGCTGGCTGGTGGATTGGGTTGGCAGAGGATGATCAAGATGCTGAATCATTAACGTTAGGTCAGGATCTGGGACAAAATTAAAATTGTAAAGTAGCAGAAAAGTCAAAACTCAGGCTAAGGTTAAGGATGGGTCTAAACAGGCTGAGTAAGAACTGGGAAGCAAGAGTTAGCCACAAAAGTGTAAACTATGATGGGGCAGTCAGACAGATGTAAAAATTTGAGTGAGATTGGAACGCAATGCGCGGAGTGACTGGCGGCTTTCCTGACCTGAGCGTGACCATTTCCTGTATTTCTATGCTGCTGTCACACTTGGGTGAGGAGAGCCGCCGGCCAGTCTGCGCACTGCTTTTTGATCTGGCTCCGATTTCTACAGCTGTCTAATTCTGCCATAACTGGAATCTCTCAGCAGTATGCTGATATTTTTAATAGGGTGTGGTTCTGTCCCATTTGCCACAGCAAAGAGCTGAGTACTCCTTTTGGACATACACCCATTCTGCCAGATTTGACTTCATTACAGGTCACAGCTACAGTAAAATCTCTGGCTGGACAGCGCCTATGCTGCTCAGACTTTCTGGTGCTGACATCTCCACCATCATCAGTGCTGCCCACACTATCAATGGAATGGAGCCTGGTGACAGAAACAGTTCTAGGTGGAAACGTGACAGAGATGCTCTGGTTTAAGTCCCTAACAGTACGTCAAAAGCGAAAATAATGCCTGCATGCTGACAGGAGGAAAAATGGATAAGAAAAGTTAAACTTAACATGTTCACAAGTCTAATAAAAGTTACCAATCGCTTAGAATATCACACTATTAGTTTCCTATGAAGACAACCAATATGTGTGTTACTCCTCAGAGACAAGTCATGAAAGAGAAGCTATGGGGGAGCAAGGAAATTTCACCTTACCTTCTCGGTAGCAAGAGTGATATCAGTTCAATGCTGAGGCTACAGATCTTTTCTTAGTAGCTTCTATAAGCCTCAGGCTATGATCTCTTATGTCTAATATTAGTCCCAACTCTAATTAAATTCACTCTACTACACAGAAATGAAGATAAGTAATCCGTCACTCTCTGATGGGGGGAACCTTGAAATTCGGCATCAGTTTCCATCAATATACACATTTAGAGAATATAGATATATTTTGCCAGGGGACAGTTATTGTCTCCAAGACATCTGTGAGCAAGCGTTCTATAAATAAGTATGGACCTTCAAAGACCTATGAGATTCATTCGGTCCAAATCGAACATGTAAAGAAGGTAGAAAACCAATCTTAAGATGCCTTGAGGTCTATTTTTTTTAAATCAGAACTTTTCTTTGCAAGCTCAGACATTACAGCGTCTAAAAGTGGTTATTCCTCAAACTGTCAAGTTGCCAGAGCTAAGCATGGCTGATTTTAGATCTTTATGCCGGTAGGAGACCAGTCATCCATCTCTATGCTGCTGCAACATGTTAGACTAATGTGAAAAATGATGGAATACAGCGCTCGGTTCTGCAGCGTAAGTGTTAAGTAATGCACACCAAAATAATAAAGAAAACCAACATTCATCATAGTATTGGCAATGTGCCTCAGCATGACAGTAAAATAATGCAGTGACTGGATATTATTTGTGCAAACTATATTCCATGCTAGGTAGCTACATGTGCAGAAAGTAATTATGGGAATACAGCGGATTATTTTAGTGCTTTTTGTAACATTTTAAAAAGTCAATATAGGTAGGAAGAGAGTTGTGCCAATGGCTGATTCTTGACTTTGTGCTCCAAGGAGGATTTAACAGATTAATTGACCATCCATGGCGGTTCTAAATGTGTTTCATCCCAGAAAATCCGAAATAACTACAGGATTAGTCATTCTCAAATTTCTATCCCTGTATGTGGAGGAAGAGATTATATAGATGACAGCTGTCACTAAGTTACCTACACAATGCCAGTTCTATTATGGCTTTTTCTGTCTGATATTTTGTTTTGCAGACTTCTAATACTGATTGAATGCTTACCGGCGGCTTCCTTAAACTAGTTTAGGTTACCTATATCTTATTTTCAATAAAAATTTGTAACATTTGTAACTTAGTATTTATAGTAATTATAAAAGGATTATATAAAAATGGTGAATGGATATAGATGTGGTCATGCTATTAAAGGGAATCTGTCAGCAGGATCAACCATCCTAAGTTTTCTATGTGGGCAGGTCAATCATAGAAAGTTGAATAAAATTTGAACTTGATATCTGCGATCTAATGTCTTATTCCAGAGAAATACAAATTTTGTTCATAAGCTGTTATGAGCTAGACATAAATCTCCCTGAGAATCTGCCTCCAGAGGTTATTTTAAATGGAAGGAGATGTCACTAGTGTGAGACGTGTCATTGCCGGGCAATGTGGTCAGTGCTCTTCTCTGTCTGAGAATCAATGCAACCTTTTCTAGGAATTGTTGAGGAGAATAGACCATAGTAGCCAGATCAGTGTGAGATATGTAATGACTGACAATCTACTTTCCTGATCTACATGTCTCACACTGGTAATACCCCCTTTCATTTAAAACAAACTCTGTAGGCAGATTCCCAGGGAGAGCTATGTATGGCCGATAGATCTTCACTGCTCATTTAAATATTAATAAAAATGTGGATTTCTCTGGAACAACGCATCGGATTGCAGTTGTCAAGGTATCACTTTATTCAAATTTCTATGACCCACATGTCCATATAGATGGATTAGGAAGGGTGATCCTTCTGACAGATTCGCTTTAACTTTTATGAGAGTTACTGAAATAACCTATGGCTGCTCTTCCACTTTTTAATTTATCATCTTCCTGGATTTTACCAAGGTTTAATTTTAAACAAATGGAAATTTAATTTTTACTATTCACTAGAATGATATCACAATTGTATTCCCTTTGCCGGTGGTATGTAAATATGGAGGTAAAGTCCAAATAATATTGTTTTTCCATGTCTGACAGTCGAGTCATGTTGGGTAGTTGTAATAATCATGACATAGACGATGACATCAAAGGAAAAGCCTTGGGGAAAAGGGTGGAAACAGAAAGGAGAGTACACAGCACTTGGGTTAGTACATTTTGACAGGTGAAGAAATTATTTTGCCAAGATGGTGGACATACTAATTTTTGGGGGCTCTGCTGAGATAGGTTGTATTGCACTGTGTGTCAGTCACTGTTGGGCAGTGTAGTCAGTGCTTTTCTCTCTCTGAGAATCAATGCCACCCTTGCTTTGAAGTGTTGGAGTATGGATCATAGTAGCCAGATGATCACAGTGCCCTGTGACCGGCGGTAACCTTTTTACTGCTGGTCAAACCTGCTGGCTCAAACGCTGTCATCTGATAATGTGACCGGCAGTGTTTCTCATGCTATCACACAGATGACAGTGTGGGATGCACCCGAACAGTAACATGAACTTCCTGGAGAAGTCCGTGTTTGTGGTCCGTCCACAGACACTAGGTGCTCAGCACAGACCCTGAACTTTACTGTTCAGGTTTGCCCATCACTATTCATAAGTGTGCCACATGTGCCAGATAATGAAGACGCAAGAGGAAGAAAGAGTCATTCATCATGGGAATGGGGAAAGGAGAGAAGCATGGCTTTTTTTGTGCTTGTTTGTTGTTACTTTCTATGTGAAAAAGATCATTATGGGGGACGTTACAAGTATTTGGGCAAAGAATGAGGGACATTACAAGTCTATAATGTCCCCCATTCTAGCCCCCTAATCATTTTATTATGTCTCGCATTCCGGCCCCAATATAAGTGTATAAGGTCAATATTGAGTGACGTTACAAGTGTATAGGGTCCAGAATGGGGGACATTATATTTGTAATGTCCCCCATTCTGTCCCCCATATAGTTACACTATAAGCATATGATGATGATAATGTGGGACATAACAGGTTTTTGGGGGCCAGAATCGGGGACATTATAAGTGTATCGGTGCTGAATGGGGCACATTCTAAATGTATTTGGGCAAAATGGGGAACATTATAAATGTGTGGGAGCCAGAATAGAGGTATTACAAGTATATGGGGAACCATAACGGGGCCCATTACAAGTAAATGGAGGCCAACTAGCGGACATTATTATATGGGGGTCAGAATTGGGGACATTACAAGCACATGGTGGGCATACTGGGGGATATTGCAATTATATAGGGCCAAAATTGAGGACATTGCAAATATATGAGGGTCATACTAAGGACAATAGAATAATAATGCCCCCTATATTGTCCCTTACATACTGATAACGTGCCCCATGTTTGCTCTGATATAAAAGAATGGGGCCAGAATAGAGGAGTTTACAAAGAGCCAGAATTGGAGACAATGCCTCCTCCAGAAGAGAAGGCATTGTAAGTATATTGGGGTCACAATGGGTGACATCACTAATGTATGGTGCCACAATAAGAGATTTTATTAGTGTATGAGAAACAGTGGGGAAAATGATATAATGTATGGGGTCATAAAGGGGGAGATTATTAGTGGATGGGGCCACAGTGGAGACATTATTATTGTATGCAAAGACAAAGGGGGACATTAATAATGTCATCGATTGTGGCCATAAACATTAATGAATCTGAGAAACATTATGGTGTGGTAGGGTCCCAGAACAAAATTTTGGCCTGGAACCCATAGGACTCTAGCTACGCTGCTGTTTGAGCTATGTTCGTTTTGAGCTGTGTGGTATACATATACTGCTTTAATTGTAGTTATAAAGAGTGTTTTATGTCTCTTTTTTACTTTGATGCAGTAAACAGTATACCAAAGCACACAACAATAAGTTGCAAATGAAAATAGAGAACCAACAGAGAAGTTAACATGAGGGCGAATATTGATCTTGCAGCTGTTCATCTTCCGCAGTCAGTAGTGTAACATTGGAGACAGCCATGTTTGATATTTTGTCAATGAAGCGAGATAAATACCTTCTTCCATCTGACTCAGTTAGTGGAACGTAATGAACGCTTCGAAGCCTATAGGTATAATTAAATGCGACTGTCTCTTCTCTGCACCCGAATGTCACTAATCAGGACCTTAGATCCTCATGAATAAATGAGCGATGATGATCACATCTGAATTCATCACAAATTGATTGAAATGGGATGAAGCATGGCTATTACCTCTACTCAATCACTCTTGTCAATCTTCTCAAAAGAAGTGCAGTGACTGCAGGAGATGATTACATGGAAAGTGGACATTTGTTCTCAGCACCTCTTCCACTGGTTATGCCACCATGGTTCTCACTAATGAGTCACGTTGGCAGTCTACAGCGGTACATATGTATGAGTGCTCTTCTTCTTTCATCAAAAATCAAGTCAGGATCGGGATCTTTCTTGAGGATGGTGGTAGACGGTGGGTATTATATTTCTACAGCAGTCACTACTCACTACTTCAACTAAAAAAGTATTTAAGTTTTTAAATTTGGATGAACATGGTTTCAGAAATGACCTTTCATTTATTTTAGTATCAGAAAATATATGATGGGCAGATAATCATTGGTGAGGTGTAAACAATTCCAGAGATTGGAACTGAACTAAAAGGCATGTGCATCCAACAGTACTGGCAAAATCAGAGAGTTCTGGAAGAAAACATAAAAGAATATCAGGTGCATATTTATATGGCAGAAATTATAATGATTGGGCACTACTGTCAGAGTTTGAAAGGAGATAGGCGTGCAAATCTTTTGCTGTAGTGTTGCTATTTTGGCTTATCTGGACTTCTAGCGGTACAATAGAGATATCACTAAGCCATACCTCCGTCTCACTTTGTCTCAGTATACACAGGAAAGGCTTCTACAGTGTCCAGTGTGAAAATCAAAATATTTCAAGATTTTACCTACAGATGTAGCAGGCGTTATCCTGAACTGAGAAGTGAGCTAAAGCGTTACCGTAGCATGCCTCCACATTTTACTTTGTAGTAGAAGGGCCATGTTGTGTACAATTGTACGTAAACATTAGTCATAACACATAAATGTTCCTGGCATGATGACCATTCGATGAAAGATGTGATTTTCACCATACAAAGACACTTAAATTGGAGATAAGTAAAAACTTTCCATCATCCTTATCTGGTGTGCACTTCTGTATACCGTGGTAGCCAGATGAGGCAAACGCAAACTTCATCGGTCAGCACTCGTATGCTAGCATCAGGGGCGCCTCCTCCAAATACTAAGTCTCTGTGACATTACAGCTCTGGCTGCAATGGAGTACCATGTGGATCTCAGAGCAGGGACGTGTAAAACTTTTGATTATCACTACTGTAACGTTCCACACTGTCTGTGGACAGGGGTTACTCACTTTGCAGTTCTTGGTGTTAAACACTGGCACACGCAGGGTTAAAACGAGTCCATTCGGTTTATTTTCTCCATAAACCATTGAAGCATGAACAAAAGGCAAACAGTCTTACAGCAACACAAAAACAGTCCTTAGCTGGGCTTGGTTGCTTCAGGTCCTGTGCACACACAGGCCAGGGTAGTGTCCATAGCAGAGCTCTATCTGCAGCCGCTGACACAGGAAGGCTTCTCCTTCTTTAGAATACAGACCACTCTGTAGTGTCCCACCTGGACACAAGAAAGTCTGTCCACACTCTGACAGACTCCCTCACACTCACTCACATGTGCTAAACACCTCAATTACATAGCCCTGTAACCACACCCATAGGTCAGGTATGGATCACATGAGCTGGTCACATGGTCAGGGCCTCACCACAGGTCCTGGACATCCACATATCTTCATGCAAAGCGGGGTACAGTCCACAACCTCACCCAAAGGTGAGGCAATATAGGTAGCCAGACCCTCCCCTCTCTCATAGCTACCCGCAACCCGGACCCAGTGCACTAAATGACATCTTTAGTGCTCATGTACACTATAGACAAAATACTCCGGGTTGCATCGCAGGGAGCATCCATCCATGTGACATATACCTCCCATTAACCACGCGACCACCCGTCACACCACACTACTTTAAAGTTCAAAACAATTTAAATAAGTCATTTTTATTACTAGAATGTATTTTTGGTGCATTATGCCAAACAGACACGGCAAAAAACACAATACAAAAGCAAATATGAACATTCGCTCAAAGCAACTGCAGGAAGATCTTAATAAAGGGGTTGTCCAGTTCAGAAAATCTTTTTCCCTGGATGCAGTGTGTTAAAAAAATTTCACTTCTGGTGCTTCTCCCAGTGTCCAGTACTGGTTGCAGTGGTGACATCACGTTGACAGCGTGGCAGCTAAACAGTGAGCCCAGTGGCTCTGCCCCTGTGGACATAATACTCCCCTTAGAGCCACTTAAGTCACTGATTGGCTGCCGCACCATCCACGCAACGTCAGCGCTGCAGCCAATACTGGACAACAGGAGCAGCGTCAGAGACTCAGTGCCGGACTTGGGGAGAATAAGTAAAGAGCAGTTTGTTATTCTTTAGCAAATTGCAGCTGGGAATGAAGATATTTTAAAAGGGTACAACCCCATTAAAAGTAGGTCCTGTATTACATGAATTTCTTGAAGAATTCCTGAAAGCATTAAATTATTTATAATGGAAGTAAATCTAGATTAATATAAAGTTGAGTGTCTGCTTGTTAATCTGCAATTCAGAAAGTGTTATTTTACTTAGACTAGACGTGAGAAGAAACAGTACGATTCATGAGGAAGAACAGTATGGAGTGAAACAGTGGGACGCCATGGAGATAGAAGTCAAAAAGACATAAGAAACATCAGACCAGGATGGGGGAAACATGCAGTATCAGGCAATATGTGTCCTGCCCCGATGGGATTCTCCTCTGCATACTATACATTTTTAGATATTTACATAGTTACATAGGTTGAAAGCATTTTAAGCATGTAACTATGTGTTTTTTTCAACATTGAGAAACTGGAAAACGGTCTTAGGAGCGCAGGAAAAAGACTCCACCTGAAACTTCCACCTGATGAAGACGGCTCCTCCGTCGAAACAAGTTGTGGTTTAAACCCATCTCTTGTCTGAGTATCTTTCCTGCGCTCCTAAGACTGTTTTTCATTTTCTCATTGCTACTATCCTCCATTGGAGGTTTTCGGCTGGAGCTGCGGTGGAGAACTGACATCCTTGTTTGTCCCTGGGTTGCTTCCTAAGGCTACATTCACACATCAGGTTTTCGGCGTCAGGCGCGATCCGGCGTCGTGCCGGAACGCCGGATCCGGCAAATGTTTTGTAAAACCTGATGTTCCGGATCCGGTTTTCTGCCGGATCCGTCTTGTTCTTGACAGACAAAACCGGATCCGTCTCATCCGGTTCATCCGTTTTTCTATCCGTTTTTCGACGGATTACGCCGGATCCGGTTTTTAAAATTGACCCTTGTGGCCTTCCGAACGGGATTGGCTACTGGAAAACTATATATAGAGTGTTCCTACAGCCCTTCTTTGACAGGTTGTCGAGGAGAAAGTGCAGGTTGGAGAGAAGAGCAAGTTACTGGCGAAGATGGATGTTGTGATTGGAAATATTTTGAAGAATTTGGCGGATTTTATAGCGGAGGCGAATCGTTTGAGGGTGATTGTTCTGGAGAAGGAGAGAGCGAGACAGCAGCGCATCAGGCATCGTAGACGACGTTTGTGGATCCACCCCATCACAGCCAAGAGAATGACGCGTGGGGTCTATTCTACACTCTGCATGGACCTTCGACGAAACCCGGATAAATTTTTTGGATATGTTCAGATGAAAATGGAGAATTTTGATTACTTGGTGGAGCGCATTGCACACCTCATAAGAAAAGCAGACACCTATTGCCGCTTCTCTGATTCACCCGCAAAGCATCTGATGGTGACTTTAAGGTAAGCCACATTTATTGGATGTGATCGCATCAGAGGACACTTTCACTGCAATCTTGTTGGTGGTAGTTTGTATCTCCAAGTGTTATAGCTGAGTTTTGGTATGTAATGCTGTGATTTTAAACTAATTGATTGTTTTTTAATTCCCCACAGATTTCTTGCAACTGGAGAATCCCTTTCGTCACTGCATTTCCAGTACAGACTCGGGATTTCCGCCATATCAGGAATAGTGAAGTACACATGCCGTGCACTGTGGGACTCCTTAGCTGAAGAGTTTTTACCAGAGCCCACAACAGAGAGGTGGATTGAAATTGCTGACAAGTTTCAACAGATATGTCAGTTTCCCAACTGCTTGGGCGCTGTGGACGGGAAACATATCCGCATTGTAACGCCAGCCGGATCGGGATCGGAATATTTCAATTACAAGAAATATTTTTCAATTGTCCTCATGGCCATCGCTGACGCGGAATACAAATTTATTGCGGTTGATATTGGGGCCTATGGCCGCTCCAATGACTCTCAAGTTTTCAAACTGTCTGCCATGGGGCGTAAACTGTATGGAAACACCTTCCAGTTCCCACCACCTAGACCACTGCCGCAAACATCTGGTCCACCTATGCCATTTGTCTGTGTAGGGGATGAAGCCTTCCAGCTGTCAGAACACCTTTTGAAACCATACTCTAGCAGAGGATTGACAAGACCAAAACGCATTTTTAATTACCGCCTCACAAGAGCAAGAAGAATGGTTGAATGTACCTTTGGTATTCTGACAGCCAAATGGCGGGTCCTATTGACTGCGATCAACCTCAAGACAGAAACTGTTGACGAGGTGATCAAAGCTTGCGTGGTATTCCACAATTTTGTTATCTGCAAGGAACCCATTTCCATTGAGGACACCTCTGAAGAAACCACCTTGCAAGATTACCATGACATTACCACTAGAAGTTCTGTGACGGTTTCAGTAATGAGGGACAATTTTGCACTATACTTTATGTCACCTCAAGGCAGAGTACACTGGCAGGATGACAGAGTGTGAAAGATTTGTGCCCAACCAAACTTGTGTACCTTCTGTACCAACAGTATATACCTTTGCCAACCAAAGTTGGCTATCTTGTCATGGTCTCTATTTTTAGCTTTAGGCCACAGGTGTGTACCTGGTTGTGTTTTATGCAAAGTATTTCACCTTGTAACAAAAGTTGTGTACATTGTTAGGAAATCACCAACAATAAACACAACTTTTTAGGTGAAATACTTTGCTTCAAACACAACCAGGAACACAACTGTGGCAAAAAGCTAAAATTTACCCACAGTTATATACCTGGTTTTGAATACCTTTTTACCTTTTAAATACCCTTTATTTAACCTTTTTTTTAAACATATTTCGCCGCAGAAAGAAATGACAGACAACCAGTGTAAACAATAATTTAACTTTTATTTAAAATATTTTTTTGTTTGTAAACTGTTTTTAAAGTTAAAAAAACTTTTTTAATAAAGGTTTGAAAAAAAACTGGGCATTTTTATTACAAAACACACATTACAAATCTGTGTAGTGTGGGGTGGAAATACTGCTGGAGGGGCTGCGGGACACTTCGACAATGGGAGTGTGGAGAGAGGACTGGGATCGTGGTGGGGAAGGAACAGTTAGAGGTGATGGTGTGGAAAAAGCTACAGAATGGGTGGACATGTGGGAGGCAGAAGAGGTGGTGGGCGGTGGAGTGGAGGGTTGGGCAGGGACTGTAGGAGCAGATGATGTTGATGGAAAGTTGTATGGGGAAGGAGTTTGGTACGGGGAAGGAGTTTGGTACGGGGAAGGAGTTTGATACGGGGCAGGTTGCTGGAAGTGGGGAGATGTCTGGTACTGGGGAGGTTGCTGGTACTGGGCAGGTTGCTGGTATGTAATAGAAGGGGGAGGATGGAAAGTGGCTGGAGGGGGTGCAGATGTAATAGGAGGGGGAGGATGGAAAGTGGCTGGAGGGGGTGCAGGTGGAGGAACTACAGTGGTGGGAGGAGGAGGTTGGGAGGTAACCTGCTGTAGAGCACCGTGGCACGAATGCATTACATGCATCTGCTGGGTAGGAGATAGTGTTGCCATGCGCTCCACAACAGACCTGAAAAAGGTGTGGTTTGGCGAAGATCTTGCTTCTGAATGCATGGTTTGCAGAAGTGTCTTCACCTCCAGAATGCTGGAGTTGATCTGCTGAAAGCCTGCGGAGATTTGCTCTGACAAGACTTTTAGACAGTTCTGGAAAGATGCATTCAGATGCAAGAACTCTGGCGCATAACTCTTTTCCTGACCCCTCTGCCGCTGCCGCCCAGTACCCGCAGGTGTACTAGAGGTGGCAGGGGCAGAAGGGTGGGGTAAAGGGAAAGCGATCTCCTCACCAGCAGCTTCATGTAATGTAGGCGGCCACGATGCTCCTGTGCTGGTGGATGGGACAGATGGGTCGAATGTGTGGGAAGGCTGGGAAGGTGCAGATGTACCGGGGCGGTCGAAGTGTCCCTCGGTGCCGGTCTCCTCAGGGATCGCCTCAGAAGGGTCCAATCGTGCAGGCTCCCGAGTGCTGCTCACCGTGCTGTGGAATAAAGAGAAAAAAAAACAATTAAAATAGTGACATGGTATGGCCCTGGCTGAAAAAAAAAAGTTACATCTAAACATTTTTTTGTCACATGTGGTGTGTAATATTTACCTTCTGGTGAGCATTGTCTCCCGGAGGAACGACAGGGCTCGTGCGTACTTGTACTTGCTCCTGCGTCCTCCAGATCCACTCGGGGCCCGCATCTCTTTATTGAACTCCTTCTTGAAACGATCCCTCACAGACCGCCACCGCTTCACAATTCTCTCCCCTGAAACGAGAAAGGACAAAGTGGTTAGTATACAACATCAGTGTTTCCCAAACTCCAGTCCTCATGGTCCCCAGGGATCATGTTTTCAGGATTTCCAAAGTAAATAGAAATCCTGAACACATGATCCGTGGGGACCACGAGGACTGGAGTTCGGGAAACACTGGTTTAAATCAAGCAACCGGTACTGTATATACTTACGCTCTTTAATCTGGGCCCGAGCTTCGAGGTCCTCCCAGCGGTCCACAAGGAGCGAACAGATTTCCTCCCAGAGTCGTCGGGTAACGATAAGGTCAGCGTGGCGGCGGTCAGCCATATTCCAGAGCGGCTCCCTTTCTCTGACGAGATCGATGAGGCGGTCCACATCAATCCCTCCATCCTCACCGTCAGAGTCGGGAGCACGCTGTGAAGGCTGTTAAAGAAAAAGACAAAAATAACATAATTAGCCTCCACAAAAGAAATGAAATAAAAAGTGCAAAAAAAACAAAGCAAAAATATTTATACTTACACGCTGGTGACCGCCGCGTTGCTGTCGCCGACGACCCCGGGAGGCACTGCGAGGACCTCTTGGCCGAGCACCAGATTGGGAAGACTAGAGAAGAAAACAAAAAATGTTATGTCTTTGGATGTAGGCATTTGTTTGCTGTGTGTGGTCTGCAGAACATTGTTTTCTATGTGTTGTGTGTAGTGTGATGTTGTGTTTCTGCGTTTGATGCAAAAAACTTACCAATTGTGAGCCCACTCCAAGTGTCTGTCCACCCCTTCCTTCTTCTTCTGGGAGCTCCTCTTCATCTTGTGATTCCTGTTTTGAAATAAAAGGCAATGAATAGACATATATTACAGAGATGATGGATTTTGGAAATAAAAACTTACCGTCAAACGCTGACGATGCGAGGGAGGGCTCCCAGAAGAAGATGTGCTGTCTTCCTCATGGCCAGACTCCATGGCTGTGGGTGGTGTTTCTGCTGCTGCCATTGCTGCTGCTGCTGCTCCATCTATTGGGCGGCTGTTGAATAAAGAGAACCAAAGGGCCAATGAATATCTTGATATTCCATAGCCCTAGTTTGGAGGAATGGGGGATTTGATAATTACCGTCTCTCATCTGCTGCTGGACTCCCCTCCCGTTGTTCAGCATGCTGCTCCATTTGGGGTGGTGCTGATGGTGCTGCTGCAGATGTCTGCTGCCTTCTCCTGCTCCTGGTTCTTGGCTTGGGTGTCATGTTTGGTGTGGCTGAGGGTCCCACTGTCTTGCTTTTATATATGTCTTGTGGGCAGAGCTACTGAGCATGCTCAGACCAAATCGGATCAGGCGCATTGCGGCGCTCATAGGCTTTCATTGTATGAAAAAGCCGGACACGCCGGATCCGGCGTGTCCGGCTTTTTCGCCGGAGACAAAAAACGTTACAGTAGCCGTTTTTCCAGACGCCGGATCGCGTCACATTGCCGGATCCGGCGAAAATCGGATGAAACGCATGGCCATCCGGCTCTAATGCAAGTCAATGGGGGGGAAACCGGATCCGGCATTGCATTTCGCCGGATCCGGTTTTTGTCAAAAGCGCCGGATCACGCCTGACGGCGAAAACCTGATGTGTGAAAGAGGCCTAAGCGCTCCGTTATGACCGCTTATCACTGACTCTTTTTTTCAACATTGTGTTATTGGGTTTTTGAGAATATATTGACTTATTCTAGACCATACATGAGAAAACTATACAAACTTCCTTGACTACTGTAAAAGTACAAACCACGAGCCACCCCTCTACTTATCATGATTCATACAGTTATACAGTGGGTACGGAAAGTATTCAGACCAGTTTAAATTTTTCACTCTTTGTTTCATTGCAGCCATTTGGTAAATTCAAAAAGTTCATTTTTTTTCTCATTAATGTACACTCTGCACCCCATCTTGACTGAAAAAAACAGAAATGTAGACTTTTTTGCAAATTTATTAAAAAAGAAAAAATTAAATATCACATGGTCATAAGTATTCAGACCCTTTGCTCAGTATTGAGTAGAAGCACCCTTTTGAGCTAGTACAGCCATGAGTCTTCTTGGGAATGATGCAAAAAGTTTGTCACACCTGGATTTGGGGATCCTCTGCCATTCTTCCTTGCAGATCCTCTCCAGTTCCATCAGGTTGGATGGTGAACGTTGGTGGACAGCCATTTTCAGGTCACTCCAGAGACGCTCAATTGGGTTTAGGTCAGGGCTCTGCCTGGGCCAGTCAAGAATGGTCACAGAGTTGTTCTGAAGCCACTCCTTTGTTATTTTAGCTGTGTGCTTAGGGTCATTGTCTTGTTGGAAGGTGAACCTTCGGCCAAGTCTGAGGTCCAGAGCACTCTGGAAGAGGTTTTCATCCAGGATATCTCTGTACTTGGCCGCATTGATGTTTCCTTCAATTGCAACCTGTCATCCTGTCCCTGCAGCTGAAAAACACCCCCATAACATGATGCTGGCACCACCATGATTCACTGTTGGGATTGCATTGGGCAGGTGATGAGCAGTGTCTGGTTTTCTCCACACATACCACTTAGAATTATCACCAAAAAGTTCTACCTTCGTCTCATCAGACCAGAGAATCTTTTTTCTCATAGTCTGGGAATTCTTCATATGTTTTTTAGCAAACTCTATGCGGGCTTTCATATGTCTTGCACTGAGGAGAGGCTTCCGTCTGACCACTCTGCCATAAAGACCCCTGGTGGAGGGCTGAAGTGATAGTTGACTTTGTGGAACTTTCTTCCATCTCCTTACTGCATCTGTGGAGCTTAGCCACAGTGATCTTTGGGTTCTTCTTTACCTCTCTCACCAAGGCTTTCAGTTTTTCTTTTTTAATAAATTTGCAAAAAAACTTTTTTGAATTTACCAAATGGCTGCAATGAAACAAAGAGTGAAAAATTTAAAGGGGTCTAAATACTTTCCGTACCCACTGTATGTTTGGCTGGTCTGAGGATGTTAGTTTTAAACTAATGGTGGTCTGCACTTACACGTCCTTAATGGACCACTGAAATGTGCAAGAACAGTGTTGGACAACCTTGCAATAATAATAATAATAATAATAATAATTTTATTTCTATAGCGCCAACGTATTCCTCAGCATAACAATAAACACATATATCAAAACAGATACCAAGAGGAATGAGAGCCCTGCAATCTATAGCTTACAATCTATGAGGAAAAAGGGAAGACACAAAATGTGGATGGTGACAATTGCTTACGTTGTTTGGACCAGCCATAGTGTAAGAATCGGGTGTTCATGTAATGCTGCATGAACCAGTTATCAGCCTAAGTATATAATAGTACAGACACAGAGGGCTATTAAATGCATAAAGTATGTGAGAACATGATACGAGGAACCAGGTTATGGTAAAAATTTTGAATGGGCAACACAGGGATAGTTAGGTTAATGCGTTGAGGTGGTAGGCCAATAGGCCACTTTTGCCAAGAAGAGTGGGTAGCTTTACCATCTGAGAAAATGAAAAACCTCATCCACAACTACCACAAAAGACTTCAAGCTGTCATAGATGTTAGAGGTGGCAAATCACGGTATTAAGAAATGGGGTATGTGAACTTTTGATCAGGGTCATTTGGATGTTTTGGGTTATCATTATGATTTAAAGAGAAAACACAGTAGTTTGACAATAAATGGCTTCACCCAAATACTAACTATGATTGGAGAAAAAGGTTTGGTGTTATCATTCATATTCTCTGAAAAAAGGCCAAGAAAGCAAAAATTCTGCCGGGGTATGTAAACTTTTGAGAACAACTGTATATTAAAGGGAACACTGAAATACCACATCCTAGATATCACTGAGTGAAATATTCTAGTGGCAAATCTTTATTCCTTACATAGTGGAATGCGTTCAGGACAATAAAACATAAAAATGATCAAAATTAATATCCCATGGAGGTCTGGATTTGAAATTATGCTCAAAATCAAAGTGAAAAATGAAATCACAGGCTCATCCAACTGCAGTGGAAATGCCTCAAGACAAGGAAATGATTTACAGTAGTGTGTTTGACCTCCATGTGCCTGTGTGACCTCCGTGTGCTCAGTGTGAACCTACTCTCATCCTAATAAGCACAGGGCGCCAAAGTCAAATCTGCAAATCTGGGTGTTCTCTGGCAAATGCCAACCGCCCAGCATGGTGCTGGGCTGTAACCACAACATTCACTTGTGGACGTTGGGCCCTCATACTGTCCTCATGGAGTCTGTTTCTGACAGTTTGAGCAGACACATGGATTTTAGTGGCCTGCTGGAGGTCATTTTGCAGGGCTCTGGCACTGCTCCTCCTGTTCCTCCTTGCACAAAGGAGGAGGTAATGTCTCTGCTGCTGGGATGCTGCCCTCCTATGGCCCCCTCCACATCTCCTGGTGCACTGGTCTGTCTCCTGGTATTTGCTCCATGCTCTGGACACCCTGCTGACAGACACAGCTACCCTTCTTGCTACAGCTCACACTAATGTGCCATCCTGGATGAGCTGCATTACTTGAGCAATGTCTGTGGGTTTTAGACACTGCTTTGTGTTACTATACAGTACCTCTAGTGGTGAAAGCAGGGGCAGACATTCCACATGTGCAACTGGTGTGGCTGCCCTGGGGCCTGGATGTGGAGGGGGGCCCCTGCAGGGTGGCTAATAATGAGGGCAATATGGCCTGTTTATCCGGAACCAAGGCTTGGGGGGGCCCTGGCCAGATTGTCCTCATGTGCGGCAGGCATTCAGAGATCCCTGCATATCCGATGTCTGCAAGAGAAAAGGGTGGTGGAGCAGAGCTGCAGTGATCCATCCTGCTTTCTGCATGCACTTCCTGTCTCACACAGAAGTCAGCAGCACAGCTGGATGACATCATCATTCTGCACCACCGCAACTGTGCCAGTGAGAGGAAGCTGCCGGTGATGGTGATGCTGCGGCTGCAGGAGAGCATGCTGAGAGGTGAGAGGTGCTGTGTACAGATGAGTTGTGCTGATGTGTGTGTGTGTGCATGTGTAGCGCTGCGGGGGAACTTGCAGAGAGGTGAATGGTGCTATGTGTGTCTGTGTGTAGGTGGAGGAGAGTGCAATGATGGGGTGATGGGAAGAAGGCAATGATGGGGTAACAGAGAGGGCAATGATGGAGTTGGTGGAAAGGACAATGATGGAGGGGTGGAAAGACTAATAATGGGGGTGGTGGGGGAGGAGGAAATGATGGAGGTGGTGGGATGGGCAATGATGGTCGAAAGGTCAACAATGGGGTGGTAGGGAGGAGGAAATGATGGAGGTGGTAGATTGGGCAATGATGGGGTGGTGGGGGAAATGACAATGATGGAGGTGGTTTAAAGGACAATGATGGTGGTGGAGGAAAGGGCAATGATGGGGATGGTGGGAGTGGAGGAAATGATGGTGCTCATGGAATGGGCAATGATGGGGGAAAAGACAATGATGGTGGCAGTGGAAAGTACAATGATGGATTGTGGGGGAGGAAGAAATGATGGAGGTGGTGGAATGGGTAATGATGTGGTGGTGGGGAAGAAGGCAATTATGGGGGTGATGAGGGAGAAGGCAATGATGAGGGTGATGGAGAAGACAGTGATGGGGTAGGGGGAGAAAGCAATGATGAATGTGGTGGAAAGGCAACTTAAGGCAGGTGTTGGGTGAGAAAGCTATGATGGAGGTGGTGGAAAGAACAAAGACGGGGTGGTGGGGGAGGAGTAAATGATGGAGGTGGTGGAATGGGTAATGATGTGGGTGGTGGGGAGAAGGCAATGATGGGGTGATGGAGAGGGCAATGATGGGGGTGGTGGGGGAGAAAGAAATGATGATGGTGGTGGAAAGGGCAATGATAGGGTGGTAGGGGAGAAAGTAATGATGAAGGTGGTGGGGGAGAAAGCAATGAAGGAGTGGTGGGGAAAAGGCAATGATGGTGGTGGTTTAATCCCTTAACGACGGCCGATGCACCTTTTAACGGCGGTAATTAAGGGTACTTAAACCACAGCGCTGTGAATTCACGGCTCTGTGGAGTAAGTAAATAGCGCCCCCCAGTGTCGGATTTTCTCCGGGGTCTCGGCTGCAGGGGGTAGCCGAGACCCCAGAGAACATGAATCGGGCTAGTTTTTACTGACCCTGCTTTTGCGATCGCCGTTATTAACCCTATAATGGCGATCGCAAAAAAAGCCGCGATTTTGCATTTAAATTCTCTTTCCTATGATGTGATTGCACACCAGAGGAGAGAGAAATAAGGTCCCCGATCCCGCCCCGGTACCTCTCCGTGCTCCAGGGTCCCCTCCCGGTGGTCCTGCGTCCCGCCGGCATCCTCCGATGGGTGCCGCCATCTTGGATCCGGAGAAAATGGCGGGCGCATGCACAGTGCGCCCGCCGGGAATCTGCAGGCTCCGGCTGGCAGATTCCAATCATTCATTTTGATCACTATGATAAACTATCATAGTGATCAAAATGAAAAAATTGTAAATAACCCCCCCCCCCGTTTATCACCCCCTTAGTTAGGCAAACATAATAAAATAAAGAAAATATTTTTTTTCACTTTTCCGTTAGGGTTAGGGCTAGGGTTAGGGTTAGGGCTAGAGTTAGGGTTAGGGTTAGAGCTAGGGTTATGGCTAGGGTTAGGGCTAGGGTTAGAATTAGGGTTAGGGTGAATTAGGATTAGGGCTAGAATTAGGATTAGGGATTAGGGTTGGGATTAGGGTTAGGGTTGGGATTAGGGATAGGGGTGTGTTGGGGTAAGGATTGGAGCAATAATTGAGGGGTTTCCACTTTTTACCAACTTTGGGGGTCTAAAAATTGGCGGCTAAAAAAATCACTTTTGTGGAAATAAAAAAGACCTTTTATTTTCACGGCTCTGCGTTATAAACTTCTGTGAAGCACTTGGGGATTTAAAGTGCTCACCAAACATCTAGATAAGCTCCTTGGTGGGTCTAGTTTTCAAAATGGGGTCACTTGTGGGGGGTTTCCACTGTTTAGGTACATCAGAGGCTCTGCAAACGTACATGACGCATGCAGATTATTCCATCAAAGTCTGCATTACAAAATGGCACTCCTTCCCTTCTGAGCTCTCCCATGCGCCCAAACAGTGGTTCCCCCCCACATATGGGGTATCAACGTACTCAGGACAAATTGCACAACAACTTTTGTTGTCCAATTTCTCCTGTTGCCCTTAGGAAATTAAAAAATAGAGTGCTAAAAAATCATTTTTGAGGAAAAAAATGATTTTTTATTTTCACGGGTCTGCGTTATAAACTTCTGCGAAGCACTTGGGGGTTCAAAGTGCTCACCACACAACTAGATAAGCTCCTTGGAGGGTCTAGTTTCCAAAACTGGGTCACTTTTGGGGGGTTTCCGCTGTTTTGGTACATCAGGGGCTTGCAAACGCAACATGACGCCCGCAGACCATTCCATCAAAGCCTTTATTCCAAAATGGCACTCCTTCCCTTCCGAGATCTCCCATGCGCCCAAACAGTGGTTCCCCCCCACATATGGGGTATCAGCGTACTCAGGGCAAATTGCACAAAAACGTTTGTGGTCCAATTTCTCCTGTTAGCCCTGTGAAAATAAAAAATAGCTCGCTAAAAAATCATTTTTGTGGAAAAAAAATTATTTTTAATTTTCACGGCTCTACGTTATAAACTTCTGTGAAGCATTTGAAGGTTCAAAGTGCTCACCACACATCTAGATAAGTTCTTTAAGGGGTCTAGTTTCCAAAATGGAGTCACTTGTTGGGGGTTTCCACTGTTTAGGAACATCAGTGGCTCTCCAAACGCAACATGGCATCCGATCTCAATTCCAGCCAATTCTATGTTGACAAAGTCAAACGGGCTCCTTCCCTTGCGAGCTCTGCCGTGCGCTGAAAAAGTGGTTTACCCCCACATATGGGGCATCGGCGTATTCAAGAGAAATTGCACAACAAATTTTGTGGTTCATTTTCTCTTTTAACACTTGTGAAAATAAAAAAATTGGTTCTCAAGTAAATTTTTTGCAAAAAAAAAGTTAAATGTAAATTTTTTCCTTCCACATTGCTTTAGTTCCTGTGAAGCAAGTAAAGGGTTAATAAACTTCTTCAATGTGGTTTTGAGCACCTTGAGGGGTCTAGTTTTTAGAACAGTGTCATATTTTGGTATTTTCTGTCATGTACACCCCTCAAAATGACTTTAAATATGATGTGGTCCCTTAAAAAAATGGTTTTGTAAATTTTGTTGTAAAAAATGTGAAATCGCTGGTCAACTTTTAACCCTTATAACTTCCCAACAAAAAAAATTTTGCTTCCAAAATTGTGCTGATGTAAAGTAGACATGTGGGAAATGTTATTTATTAAGAAATTTGGGTTACACATCTCTCTGATTTAAGGGCATAAAAATTTAAAGTTTTAAAATTGCAAAATTTTCGCCATATTTCCATTTTTTTCATAAATAAACACAAGACTTATCGAATAAATTTTACCACTAACATGAAGTACAATATGTCATGAAAAACAGTCTCAGAATCAGCAGGATCCGTTAAAGCGTTCCAGAGTTATAACTTCATAAAGTGACAGTGGTCAGAATTGTAAATATTGGCTTGGTCATTAAGCTGCAAACTGGCTCTGTCGCTAAGGAGTTAAAGGACAATGATGGTTATTGTGGAAAGGGCAGTAATGGGGGTGATGGAGGAGGAGGAAATGATGGAGGTGGTGGATTGGGCAATGATGGGGGTGGTGGGTGAAAAGGCAATGATGGTGGTGGTGGAAAGGGCAATGGTGGTGGAATTGTCAATGATCGGGGTGGTAGGGGAGAAGGCGACAATGATGAAGGTGATGGAATTGGCAATAATGGGGTGGTGGGGGAGAATGCAGTGACAGAAGTGGTGAAGAGGTCAATGATGGGAGAGGGGGAGAGGACAATAATGAGATGCGGGGGGAGCAGGACATTGAGGGTTTGGGGGATTTGGATGGGAAGTAGGGGGATTTATAATGGATTTATGTAAAGGGGAGGTGGAGGAAGACGCTATTATTGCTTATTATGTCTAGCACAGTCACTTAGTATAAAGTGTACTCACTTATTAAACATAGCACAGCCTCTTAGTATACATTGTACTCAGTACTCACTTATTATGGATAGCACAGTCCCTTAGTATTTAATTTACTCACTTATTATGTATAGTGCCATCCCTCAGTATATAGTGTAGTCACTTTTTATGTATGGCACAGTCCCTTAGCATATAGTGTACTCACTTATGTATAGCACAGTCCCTTAGTATATAGTGTACTTACATAATGTTAGGGCTGGCAGAACGCACCAAATAATAAAATAACAGTAAGGTGCGTTCACAGCCCGAGGTCCACCGTGCAGGGGTGGAAAAATGCTGCTTAGTAATGGCGGAAGTATAAAGCGGTGTACAAGAGGTCACACGTGGGTTAATGTCACCCAGCGTGAACAAAAGCGAATTCTGTTATGACACAGAGCCACGCCACCGCTGAACATAAATGCCAGAGCCTGTTAAAATCACAGCACTCAGCAAGAGAGCGCACAGTATGCAGTCACAGAACTCAACCCCAAGGACACGAGGTCAGAGTCCCTCTAGACCTACTGAGTGTGCGGCATTGCACCTGCGGACGCCACTATAGATGCTGACTATGGTGGAGTGTCGAGCACGTGCACCGTGGTGTGCAGAGCCACCGGTGGACACTGATGTCAGTCTCAGACTCTGCCTCTACCTACACCTATGCCTGTGTGCTTAACAGACTAGGCTGCACAACACATGCGTGCCAAGGGTAGAGGTTTCAAATGAGTCAGTCACCAGAGACATTCATACTTGCACACAACACTCACTCCACATAGTCTGGTAATGCAGTCTATACTAGCGCATGGCCGAGCGGCCATGCAAACCTTTTATAGCCGCGTCCTTTCGGGACCTTCCTGACCTTTCTGATGGTCCAATCAGAGCTGGAGAAGGACCTGAGCATGTGACCTCTGATCTCCAATGAGAGATCGTCCAACGGACATGCTCAGTGGAGCGAAAGGAGGACTTAGTCCCTGGAGTAGCTCGCTGCTGACCAGCATACGTTGCTATAGCTGGGCCAGAGGTGGCAGCAGCAACCAAACCCACGTTAGCTAGACTGGGCAGAGCGCCAGGACCGACGAGTCTGCTGAGCAGCCTCCTCTGCGGCTGGAGAGGAATGGGGGACTGCCGGAAGCAAGGCTCGGGATTCCCGCTGTGCAGTGACAGGAACCCAATGCCTAACACATATTATGTATAACACAGTCCCTTATTATATAGTGTACTCACTTATTATGTATAACACCATCCTTAGTTACATAGTTTCCTCATTTGTTATGTATAACACTGTCCTTTATTATGTTCCATCCTCTCTAGTTATATATGATGCCGTCCATTTGTCATGTCACCATTGGACTCGGTGGCTGGTGCTCTTGCCTCTGCCTCTGGGAGGCGCCTGACTCCTTCGACTGGTGGTGACAGTGATAGGAGGGCTATATCCTCATATGGTCCCGCTCCTTTGACGCATGCCTCTGTCTTTGGGCATCTCCGTGTTTCTCCTGTGGGTGATGCTGGTGACAGAGAAGAGGTCACTGCGCAGGCGTCTGGTGGGTGCAGGCTTCGCTCTTCTGTCAGAGGTGAAGTGGTTGGTGCCAGTTGTGCATCGCCATCTGGCCTGGTTCTGGGGGCGGTCCAGATTAGGTCATCAGGCTGTGAGCCTGTGAGCCTATGAGAGGTAGCCGTGTCCTTCAAATACTTTGGAGCCTGTCCTTAAGGCTGCCAGATATAGTCTTGGCTTCCCCAGTGATCTAATGTTTAGTTGCTTGGATTTTTGACCCTTCTACATTATGCCGATTTTGTACCTCTGCTGCTCACTACATGACATTATCACCAACCCTACCAATTTTTCCTGGTGAGCCATGACCCATATACAGGTCTCTACCCAACTGCTCCTGCCCCTCACAGATGAGCTTAGGGTGCTGCGTGCTGAGGTGGTGCAGCAACTGCAGCTGTTGGTGGGCTTTGGGGGCTTGGTTCAGGAGCAGGCTCAACCAGAACCCAAGATATCTCTCCCTGACAGGTTTTCTGGAGGGAGAGATAAATTCATGGTATTTCAGGAGGCCTGCAAGTTATACTTCAGGCTCCATCCTCATTCATCAAGGAGTGAGGAACAACAGGTGGGAATCATTATGTCCCTTCTTAAGGGGGATCCCCAATCCTGGGCCTTCACCCTGCTGGTCGATTCACCATCCTTACGATCAGTGGACAAGTTCTTTGCGGTATTGGAGCTGGTGTATGGAGATCCTGATGGCATCTCCCTGGCAGAATCCCGACTCCATAAGATCAAGCAGGGAGGCCGGTTTGTTGAGGAGTACTGCTCAGAGTTCATGAGGTGGGCCACTAACACGCAGTGGAATGACCCTGCACTTAGGAGTCATTTTGTGCAGGGTCTGTCTCCAAAGTTGCAGGATACTCTGGTGCAATATGCCGCCCCAGGTCGATGGAGGCCGCCATGTCCCTTGCCAGTCGGATGGATAGACGCCTCAGGGAGAGACATACACCATATGTGCCCCCTATAGTCCTCGCTAGGGAGGAGGACAGTCCAGTGCGGATGGAGGAACCCATGCAGCTCGGAGTAGTTGGTGCTAAAAAGGGGTTGCCTGCGGTTTGCCTTGGTGTGAGGGTATGTTTTTCTTCTGGGCAGCCTGGCCATTTTATAGGAGCCTGCCCAGTGCGTGCCAAACCTTCGGACGAACCCATACAAGTAGGAGGAGCTAGTTTTCAAACAGTGTCACCTACGGTTCGGGGTGTGGTGGAGGCATGCTTTTACTGTGGGCAGAGTGATCATTTTCTCAAAGCCTGCCCAATGCGCACCGAATTATCTGTTCCAGCTAAGAAGCCGCGTTCCCCTTGTCGTGTGGAGGGAGATGACCAGGGAGTGTGTATTTCCTCAATTTTGCCCTGTCAAGGTACTATGTCAGCAGAAGTGGTGGTTGACGGGGTACCTGAGGGCATACCGGTGCTTGTGGACAGTGGAGCAGGAGTCAGTCTGGTGGATGCTTGCCTTATCCAGACTCATGGCCTGAGGTGTAGGACGCTGGCGAAACCCCTAAGTGTCCAGGCCATTGACTCTGTCCCACTGAGCCAGGGGAGGTTGACCCAAGTCGTAGAAAACATTCATCTGCGTATAGGACATCATGAGGAGTCCTTGTCATGCTACGTCTTGGAGGGAATGCCAGTACCTATCGTTTTAGGCCTCCCTTAGTTGAAAAAACACAACCCAGTAATATATTGGTGGTCTAGGGAAGTAGTCAGCTGGGATCAGTCATGTGAGGGCTGCTGTCTGGGGACTACTGTCTCTACCGTCTCCCTACAACCGTCCCCTTCTTCTCCAGTGGGGGCAGCAGAGGTGCCACCGGGGAGTAGGGGCAAGTCTCAACCCTCACCATTAGCCAACCCTGAGAGGCAGAGGCCTCGTAGGAGGAGGGGGTCGGAGGAGGGTGGTGGTTCCCTCTGTGAATTGCAGGGTTGTGAGTGTGGTGACACAGGGAGACGCCTCTGTTGTCAGTTCCGTAAAGAGTTCACCGTCTTGTGGCAAACGTATGTGGCAATAAAACGTTCAGGTCCGGACCTGTGTGTGAATGAGTATATATGGGTGTCCATCAAAAACATCCAGTGGAAGTGTGCTGCTGGGGTCTGGAGTTCTCAGGTGATCGGGCCATATCGGGTGTCAGCCATCCTCGGCCCGGGGACTTACCAGCTGGAGTTACCCCCAAATATGCCCATTCACAACTTGTTCCCCATGTCGGCGCTCTGGAGATTTGTGGTGCCTCCGGAGCATACATTGCCATTCCCATCTGCACACGATTGCCTTAAACCTGAGAGTCAGGTAGTTGCTGAAGTGAACTCTGGATCTGGGCATCCTCTCTGTATGTGGTTTTCTGGTGAGGTGCAGTGTTGAGGGTCCAGAGGCCCCTCATTGAGAGGGGGGTACTGTCACAATCCACGTTTGCATCTGTGGCAGATCTGGGCTCACATATAACCTTTTTTTTTCCTTCAAGCCTCTGGCTTAATGTTAGTTTTTGTCCCTGGTGGCCGCCAGTATTATTACAACCTTAGTGGCTGCTGATGGGTTTTGCCCCCGGTGGCCGCTGGGGTTATTACAATCTAGTTACTGCTAATGGGTTTTGCCTCCAGTGGCCGCTGGGGTTACTGTTATGATTGGGTCACCAAGGAGGAAAGCAAGACCAAGCTAAGCCACAGAAAAGCAGAGAGATTGGTAACTAAGTGTTAAGAATGGCGGAACGCACTAAATAAAAATAATAAAGTGCGTTCGCCGCTCGGGGTCCACCGTGCAGTAGGTGTTACAACCGCTGCTGAGTAATGGCAGATGAGCAATATGGCGATATAATGCGCACGGGTTCAACTTCACGCGAAGTGCCCAGAGCGGGCTCTGTTCACACACAGAGGCACCGCAACAAAAAACATACAAATAGGCTGAGCCTGTTAGAGTCACAGGCCTCAGGTAAATGCACACACGGTATAAGGTCACAGGAGCAGGAACTAAGACAGAGGGGTTGAGTCCATCTAGAACTACCATGTGTGCGGCGTCGCTACTGCGAACGCCAAGAAGGGCTGCAACTGCAGCGCGGCGCAGGACACTACCGCTGGACAACACAGCTACAAAGCAGGTGCCATGTCGGATGCTAGCGCAGAGGTGCGGTGTGCACAGTGGCCTAAGGCTTGCCGCAGACTACTGAACTAATTCCCTAACCACATGTGTAATATCAGAGGGAAGGGGTTTCATAATAAGTCAGTCACCAGAATCATAGATCCGTCACCATTCACACATACCAGTATATTCTATACTAGCGCATGGCGGAATGGCCGTGCGTGCTTTTTATAGCAGCCGAGACCTTCCGGAAGCTTCCAGATCTCTGAGATGGACCAATGAGATCTGGAGCAGGACCTGAGCCATGATTCCCGATCTCCAATGGGAAACCTTCTCAGGAGCATGCTCAGTAGGAGGATAGAGGGACATAGCCCCTGGAGAGATTTGCTGCAAGGCAATCTCCTCTGTTGTAGATAAAGAGCAAGAGACCACAGAATGTAAGGGTATGGAGACGCAGGAACCTGACTCCTAACACTAAGTGGATTGCAGACCCCTGATCCTATCCACGCAAATAGCAGTAGCCGTTGAGCGTACCTACGAAGATCCTAGACGCCTCGACACAGCCGGAGAACTAAATAAGCCTAAAGCAAGAAAGGGGAAATCTAAACTGCCCCAGAGCAGACCCCAAAGGAATAGATAGCCCCCAAACATATTGTCGGTGAGACAAGGTGAAAACGCAAACGCAGGTAGGAAAATAGACTGAGCAAATGATGGGGCCCACGCTAACTAGACAGGACAGGAAAGGAAAGACTCTGTCTGCAATCATGCAAAAAAACCTGCAAAAAATGCCCAACACGTCTGATAGAAAAGTACTGAAGTCACTAGACTTCACCCACTATATCAGCACTCTGGTATATTCTGAAAGCAGAGCAAAAAGAGGCCAATCTAATAAGGGACAAAAACAAACTGGCACAAACAGTAACATAAGGATGGAAATTCTGCACAAAACTGAAATAGACAAAACCAAATCAAATGTGAACAATAGCAAAAGAACACTTAGCTTGAGCATGCAGGGACTGAGCTGGAAACTAAGACCTCAGGAGGCAAGAAAAAATCACCAGCAGGGATAGAGGGAGTCGGCTGTCTTAAATCCAGTCAGAAACTCCAGATCTCCAGTTATCCTCCTCATTATCAGGTGGCAGTCCTCTGTTAATTAGATCAGCTCCATTACCTCCAGTAACCACCAGAGGGAGCCCGGGAAGAGAACTCGCGACCCCTCTATCAATATAACCAGCTCCACTACCTTCACTAGTAACCAGACTTAAGCCAGAAAGGGAATTCAAACAGTACCCCCCTTGAGGAGGGGTCACCGAACTCTCATCCACGCCACCAGGCCGATCAGGATGGGCCCGGTGAAAAGCACGAACCAATCTATCGGCATGAATGTCAGAAGCAAAGACGCAAGAATTATCCTCCTGGCCATAACCCTTCATTTGACCAAGTACTGGAGTCTCCGTCTAGCCAAACGAGAATCCAATATTTTCTCTACCTCATATTCCACATTGCCTTTAACCAATACAGGGTCAGGAGGTGCCGCCATAGGAACTACTGGCTCCAAAAACCTCTTCAACAGAGATTTATGAAACACGTTATGGATCTTAAAAGTAACTGGAAGAGCCAATCGAAAAGAAACAGGATTAGGAATTTCCAAAATCTTATAAGGTCCAATGAATCTTGGCTTGAACTTTGGAATATTCTTTGATGACAACCAAACCATATCACCCACTTTAAACCGGGAACCAATGGTCCTATACCGGTTGGAAAACCGTTGGGCTTTTTCCTGAGAGAGGGACAACTTATCCACCACTTGGTCCCAAATCTGCTGCATTCTCTCTACCACAGTGTCCACACTTAGGCAGGTCGAAGATTCCACTTGCCCTGAAGAAAATCGAGGATGAAACCCAAAGTTACAGAAAAAGGGCGACATCAAAGTGGCAGAACTAGCTCTATTGTTCAGCGCAAATTCGGCCAAGGGCAAAAATGAGACCCAGTCATCCTGATCAGCAGATATAAAACATCTCAAATAGGACTCCAAAGTCTGGTTTGTTCTCTCAGTCTGCCCATTGGTCTGAGGATAAAACGCAGAGGAGAAAGATAACTGAATTCCCAGTTTGGAACAAAAAGTTCTCCAAAATCTGGAAACAAGCTGGACTCCTCTGCAACCGAACCACCTGTTGTAAAAACAAGGGCACCAACTCTGAAGAAGATGGCAACTTTGGGAGTGGTAAAAGATGGATCATCTTAGAAAATCTATCACAAATCACCCAGATAACAGTCATTCTCTGAGAGACAGGAAGATCAGAAATAAAATCCATTGAGATATGTGTTACACCCGGTCCCCGTCCTGGCGTTGCACCCAGGTCTGCCGCTGTTACACCTGGCCCCCGTCCTGGCGCTGTGTCCAGGCCTGCCGCTGCTCTCCGTTTTGGGCACTCACCTCGAGCCTCTCATGCTGCTGCTCAGCACTCTGTCCTCCCTCCTGCCTCCTCCTCCTGGCGCCCTGTGAGGAGATCTGTAGCTAAGGCTATTAGGGCACGCACGCCCGCTCTCTTGCCTTCTTAAAGGGGCGGCGTGCATTATTCGAAAAATGAAATCAACCAATGGCAGCGCACTGGCTGCTATTTCTGGCCTCTCCTCCATAGGAGAGCGCCAGAGCAATGAGTATCTGTCATTGCTACATCCGGTTCTCATGCTAACCTGTCTACGCTGCATCTGCAGTCTCTGTGCATTGTCTAATGCTCTCTGTTTCCACAGCATATCAGTATCCTGTGTTACTTGGTTATATCAGCAACCATCTGGGCCTAAGCCATCCCATTCCGCCTACAGCCATTCGAGTCCAAGGACTGTGTGAAGGTCACTGGAACTGACTCATTACCAACTAACCGGATCCAGGACCCAGCGCATTACGGACTCTGCTGTAACTTTTGTTATCCCTTTTGGTCACGCTGGGACAGCTGCCGCTGGGACAGCTGCCACTTGTTCGGGGTCTAACTGGAGGTAGCACCTGTGTCCTCCCGGTATCCCATTCTGGCCCTGCCTGAGGGGCTTTACTACAGGTGCCCGGGGCTCACGCCCCCTTCAGAGCCCCCTGGACCGTGGTCCCGTGGTTTCACTTAAAAAATAAAAACGAATGTGAACTTCACCATCTCTGCCTCCGCTTCCATTCGTTACAGATTGCTCCGGCCATGGAATCCGCTGGATCCCAGAGGCCTCCGACGTTGGAGTTGTGCCAAGAGGCGACCCGTTTAAGAGATCAACAGTATAAGATCACGACGTATCTACGTAACCTGTCCATCCGCATGGATTCTCTGCAGAACCGGCTGCTCCTGATTCGCCTAGCAACACCCAGGTACCCGCTGTCATGACAAGCAAGGGCCCCCGCCTGGCGGCTCCTACCCGCTTCCATGTTGATCCCACTCAGTGTCGGGGTTTTCTCAATCAGTGTTCCCTACACCTCGAAATCTTGGGGCATATGTTTGCTTCTGACCATGCCAAAGTGGGCTTCATTATGTCACATCTAGCAGGAGAGGCTCTCGCCTGGCTGAATCCGTTATGGGAGAGAGGAGACCCGCTGGTTAATGATCTTCAATCTTTCCTGGAAACTTTTCGCAGGACCTTTGATGAACCTGGCCGGGTCACGTCGACCTCTTCTGCCCTGCTTCGCTTACACCAAGGAACCCTCACGGTGGCTCAGTATGCTGTTCAGTTCTGCACCCTCTCGTCTGAGTTATCCTGGAATAATGAGGCCTTGCTGGCTACCTTCTGGGAGGGCCTATCTGGAAAAATTAAGGATAAGCTAGTGGAACGGGACAGGCCTACCATCTTGGATGACCTGATTCCATGGCTACCCTGATTGACCTGCGTTTTCAGGAGCGTTCCATGGAGATTAAGCGTGACAGGAGGTCCTACCACCTGGACTCTAATTCTTCCAAGATGTCTACCTCATCCTCTTCTCCCGAAGCTATGGAGGTAGATCGAGTAAGTCTGGCCAGCCGCCGCCAGGAGGCGCGTCGCAAAAACGGAAGCTGTCTGTACTGTGGTAGTTCCGAACACCTGATCCACTCCTGTCCAAAGAAGTCAGAAAACTCCTGTGCCTAGGCTCGGTATGAGAGGCCACCCTAGGTAGAGAACATTCCTCCTTCGTCGCAGATCTCAATCTCCGTGACCTGCGGAGCAATAAAATTTTCTGGACCCTGTCTGTTGGACTCCGGAGCCACCGGAAGCTTTATCCAGCAGATGCTTGTGGATCGCTACTACTTACCAGTTCAGACTCTTCCCAACCCATTGAGGGTAACTGCTGTCGATGGCCAGCCTCTGACCGAACCTGTCCAGTTCCAGACTGAGCCAGTGGAACTCCGGGTAGGTCTTATGCATTCTGAAAGAATCCATTTTTATGTGTACCCTGGTTTGTCTCACATCTTGCTTCTAGGTTTGCCTTGGTTTCAGAAACATGAACCAGTCCTTAATTGGAGAACAGGTGAAATTCTACATTGGGGAGATTCCTGCTCGGACCGTTGTTTGACTACGATTGAACTAGCTTCACCCCCGGTCCAACCTGCTACCCTGCCTGGATTACCATGCTCTTACTGGTCTTTCTTGGATGTCTTCGGGAAAAAGGAGGCTGAAAAGGTCGTATGAATGTCCAATAGACCTTCTTCCTGGAACATCTCCTCCCCATGGAAGAGTTTACCCTCTTTCCCAGACAGAGACTCAGGCTATGTCGGACTACATCCAGGAGAACTTGGCCAGAGGGTTTATCCGAAAATCATCGTCACCGGCAGGAGCAGGCTACTTCTTCGTGAAGAAAAAGGACGGATCCCTGCGGCCCTGTATCGACTACCGAGGACTGAACCAGATCACGGTTAAAAACAGGTACCCTTTGCCTCTAATTTCAGAACTGTTTGACTGTCTCCTAGGGGCCAGGATCTTCACCAAGCTGGATCTCAGAGTGGCTTACAATTTGATCCGAATCAGAGATGGAGAAGAATGGAAAACAGCCTTCAACACCCGTGATGGCCACTATGAGTACCTGGTAATGCCGTTTGGTCTAAGCAATGCTCCGGCTGTTTTTCAAGAGTTCGTCAATGACATTTTCAGGGATCTGCTTTACACCTGTGTTGTTGTCTACCTAGACGACATTCTGATTTTTTCTACTGACTTGGTCCCGCATCGTAGACAAGTGCGCCTGGTCTTACAGAGGCTCAGGGAGAACTGACTGTACGCCAAGTTTGAAAAGTGCCTCTTTGAACAATCCTCTTTGCCTTTCCTCGGTTACATTGTTTCCTCCACAGGATTAAAAATGGATCCAGAGAAGATATCGGCTGTACTCAAGTGGCCTCGTCCATCTGGGTTGAAGGCCATACAGCGATTCCTGGGCTTCGCCAACTACTACAGGCAATTCATTCCTAACTTCTCCACCCGAGTGGCGCCCATCTCAGCTCTAACCCGGAAAGGTACAAATCCGAAGTATTGGCCTCCTGAGGCTGAGGAGGCCTTTGTTTCTCTCAAAAAGGCCTTTGCTGTCGCACCTGTTCTTCATCGTCCTAACTCCAATGAACAATTTTTTCTTGAGGTCGATCCCTCTTCAGTAGGTGCGGGAGCTGTACTAACCCAGAAATCGTCCTCCGGGCGAATGCATTCCTGTAGTTTTTTTTCCAAGGTTTTTGCTTCCGCAGAGAGGAATTATTCTGTTGGAGATTGGGAATTGTTGGCTATCAAATTGGCTCTGCAGGAGTGGAGGCATCTTCTAGAAGGAGCTCTTCATCAGGTAGTCGTATCCACCGATCACAAAAACCTTGCTTACCTCCAAACTGCACAAATGCTGAATCCTCGTCAAGCCCACTGGGCTTTGTCTTTTGCTCGTTTTAACTTTGTTCTTCATTTTCGCCCAGCTGACAAAAATGTCAAAGCAGACGCACTTTCAAGAGCCTTTCTACCTCCTGATCAAGAAGAAGAACCGCAGCACATCATTGAACCCTTAAGGTTAGTCGCAGTCGTTTCTACTGATCTTGCCTGGCTGCCTCCCGGGAAGACTTTCGTGTCAGCTTCTGAGTGTACTCGTGTCCTTTGGTGGGGTCACTCATCCAAGTTGGCTGGTCACGCCGGCCAGAGAAAGACTCTGCAACTCATCTCCCGGTACTACTGGTGGCCTGCCATGGCTAAGGACATTCTGGAGTATGTCACAGCCTGTCCTTCCTGTGCTCGTAACAAGACGGCCAAGCATCTACCCGCAGGTAGGCTTCAGCCTCTTCCAATTCCGTCTGCTTCCTGGCAACATATCGCGATGGACTTCATCACAGATCTCCCGATCTCATCTGGCTGTTCTGAGGTGTGGATAATGGTGGATTGCTTCTCTAAAATGGCTCACTTCGTTCCACTACCCGGTCTTCCAACTGCTCCTGAGTTGGCGGACCTGTTCATCCGGCACATCTTCCATCTCCATGGTTTCCCTCTTAACATCATGTCCGACAGAGGAGTCCAGTTCACCTCAAGATTCTGGAGAGCAGTTTGTAAACTGGTAAGAATTGAACTGAATTTTTCCTCAGCGTACCTTCCCCAGTCCAATGGACAAGTGGAGAGGACAAATCAAATCCTGGCTGGATTCCTGCGTCACTTTGTTAACGCCCATCATGACAACTGGATAGACTTACTGTCCTGGGCCGAATTTTCTTACAACAATCAAGTAAGTGAATCTTATGGAAAGTCTCCCTTTCAGATTGTCTTGGGTTTGCAACCCGGAATACCTCTTCCCATCTCCGGATCATCTGGCGTTCCAGCTGCCGATACTTTCTCCGAAGATTTTTCTAAGGTCTGGAGGGATACCAAAACTGCTCTGGAGAAAGCCTCCCAGCGTATGAAAAGGCATGCGGACAAGAGACGTTTGGATGCACCTATCTTTCGTCCCGGAGACAAGGCATGGCTCTCTTCTAAGTACATCCGGTTAAAGATGCCATCCTACAAATTGGGTCCCCGGTTCATCGGACCATTTGAGATCTTGAGACAGATCAATCCAGTCTCGTACAAGCTGAAGTTACCCACTTCCCTATGTGTGCCTCACTCCTTTCATGTTTCTCTCCTCAAACCAGTAGTTTTGAGTCCCTTCTTTAAGGATCCGGGTACCACTCCTGACCCTGTCTCGGAGGATGATGTTTTTGAGGTAAAACATATCCTGGCCGTAAAAAAAGTAAGGGGTAAGACCTACTACCTGGTGGACTGGAAGGGTTTTGTTCCTGAGGAGAGATCTTGGGAGCCTAGGGAGAACATCCAGGCTCCTCTTCTCCTTAAACGGTTTAACACAGGCTTGAAGAAGAGGGAGTGTAAAGAGGGGGATACTGTTACAACTGGTCCCCGTCCTGGCGCTGCGCCCAGGTCTGCCGCTGTTACACCTGGCCCCTGTCCTGGCGCTGCGTCCAGGCCTGCCACTGCTCTCCGTTCTGGGCACTCACCTCGAGCCTCTCATGCTGCTGCTCAGCGTTCTGTCCTCCCTCCTGCCTCCTCCTCCTGGCGCCCTGTGAGGAGATCTGTAGCTAAGGCTATTAGGGCACACACGCCCGCTCTCTTGCCTTCTTAAAGGGGCGGCGTTCATTATTCAAAAAATGCAATCAACCAATGGCAGCACTCTGGCTGCTATTTCTGGCCTCTCCTCCATAGGGAGAGGGCCAGAGCAACGAGTATCTATCATTGCTACATCCAGTTCTCATGCTAACCTGTCTGCGCTGCATCTGCAGTCTCTGTGCATTGTCTAATGCTCTCTGTTTCCACAGCATATCAGTATCCTGTGTTACCTGGTTATATCAGCAACCATCTGGGCATAAGCCATCCCGTTCCGCCTACAGCCACCCGAGTCCAAGGACTGTGTGAAGGTCACTGGAACTGACTCATTACCAACTAACCGGATCCAGGACCCAGTGCATTACGGACTCTGCTGTAACTTTTGTTATCCCTTTTGGTCACGCTGGGACAGCTGCCACGTGTTCGGGGTCTAACTGGAGGTAGCACCTGTGTCCTCCCGGTATCCCATTCTGACCCTGCCTGAGGAGCTTTACTACAAGTGCCCGGGGCTCACTAGTCACGCCCCCTTCAGAGCCCCCCGGACTGTGGTCCCGAGGTTCCACTTAAAAAATAAAAATGAATGTGAACTTCACCATCTCTGCCTCCGCTTCCATTCATTACAATATGGGTCCGTGGCCTCTTGGGCACCGGCAGGGGCATCAACCCACTAGAACGAGAACAGGGTTTAGACCGAGAACAAGTCCCACAGGACTACACAAAATTCCTGACATCACGAGATAAGGCAGGCCACCAAAAAGACCGACTCACCAAATCTCTGGTACAATAAATACCTGGATGACTAGCCAATGCGGAGCAATGAATTTCAGACATTACACTATTCCTCCACTGGTCAGGAATATACAATTTTCTCATAGGGCAATGTTCATGTTTGTCCTCCTGAAATTCCTCCAGGGCACGTCTCAAATCGGGTGAGATGGCGCTAAGAACTACCCCCTCATTTAGAATGGTGGTAGGCTCGGTCACAAGAGAATCCGCAAAGAAACTCCTAGAAAGGGCATCCGCCTTAACATTCTTAGTGCCCAGATGAAAAGAGACCACAAAATTAAAACTTGTGAAAAACAAGGCCCATCTAGCCTGTCTAGGATTCAAGCATTTGGCGGATTCAAGATAAATCAAATTCTTATGGTCAGTGAGGACCACAACTTGATGTCTAGCTCCCTCCAACCAATGTCTCCACTCTTCAAATGCCCATTTCATGGCCAATTCCCCATTCCCCATGTCACAGTTACGTTCAGATGGGGAGAATTTTCGAGAAAAGAAGGCACAGGGATTCATTTTAGAAGTCACTGGATCTTTTTGGGACAAAACAGCTCCTGCACCAATCTCAGAAGCATCTACCTCCACCTGAAATGGAAGTGAGACATCAGGTTGCCATAGAATCGGAGCAGAAGTGAATCTCCGCTTAAGCTCCTGAAATGCCGAGACTGCCGCTGGAGACCAGTTCACCACATCAGCGGCCTTTTTGGTCAGATCAGTCAGTGGTTTGACAATACCAGATAAATTACCTATAAATTTACAATAGAAATTAGCAAAACCCAAAAAATTCTGGAGAGCCTTCAAAGAAGTGGGCTGAACTCAATCATAAATGGCTTGTACCTTGGCCGGGTCCATTTCAATAGGCGACGGAGACAAAATAAATCCCAAAAACGAAATCCTCTGTACACCAAAGAGGCATTTTGATCCCTTAACATGCAGGGAATTTTCCCTCAAAATCGGGAACACAGTCCGGACATGTTCCACATGAGAATCCCAATCACTGTAAAATATCAAAATAACATCCAGATTAACGATCAAAAACTTATCCACCAAGTCCCGGAAATTATCGTTCATAAAAGATTGGAAGACAGAAGGGGCATTAGTGAACCCAAAAGGCATCACTAGGTACTCAAAATGTCCCTCCGGAGTATTAAACGCCGTCTTCCATTCATCCCCGTGCGTGATGCAAATAAGATTATACGCCCCCCTGAGGTCAAGCTTGGTAAACCAGCAGGCACTTTTAACTCTGGAAAATAAATCAGAAATCAGGGGTAATGGGTACTGATATTTAACAGTGATTTTGTTAAGTGAACGATAGTCAATACAAGGCCTTAATGAACCATCTTTCTTGGCCACAAAGAAACAGCACCTAAGGATGAAGAGGATGGTCTAATATGACCCTTCTCCTACGACTCCTTGATATATGATTGCATAGCTGTTGTGAGTTCATTTTCCCCTTCGTCACTGGGGTCTGGTGAACTCCCTATTCTGGTAAAGGAAGGTAATGGGCCTGATTATCAGGCACCTGAGTCTAATGAGGATGACTTGCTGAGTGGAGTCACGGACTGGATATAAGACTGCCGACGCCCTTCTGCCCTGCGGGTGATATCTCTGTGGACTTCTAGGACACCAGTCTGATTCCTGCTCCTCTAAAGCTAAGTTTCTGTTTTGCCTGTTAGCTTTTTGTTTTGTTTTTTGTTTTCCTTGCTTTTCAGTATTCTGCCATTCCCTGCTGGGGTGAGCTGAATCTCCTTTTGCCTGTAGCTCTGTCTTCAGTATATTCCTGAGTACTGACATAGCTTTTTTGAAGCCTAGCGTCTTCAGGGCCTTTTTCACTGTCAGTCTGTTGGCTCTTATTTTCATAGGGTTTTTCACGGATTGCAGACAGCAGCCTTCCTGTCCTTTTCTATTTAGTTAGCTTGGGCCCCTCTATGCTCAGTCTACCTTTCTGTCTGTGTTAGTATTTTCATCTTGCTTCACCGTCATTATATGTTGGGGGCTGCCTATTGCTTTGGGGTCTGCTCTGGGGCAGTTTAGATTTCCCCTTTCTTTCTTTAGGCCTATTTAATTCTCCGGCTGTGATCGAGGGGTCTAGGGCATCGTAGGAACCCCCCACGGCTACTGCTAGTTGTGTTGATAGGTTCAGGGGTCTGCAATCCGATAGCTGCCAACTTCTCTGGTTTTCTGGACTTAGCTAGCATTTCTGTTTTTGCCTCCTACGGTGACTCAATCATAACAGAATCACCCGCCATACCGCAGATCCTAGGGTACTCAATAGCAGGAAAGAATTGTGTTTAAAAAAAAAAAAAAAGTGTGTGTATATTCTTTCCTCTATATCTCTGAGGCTGTAGGGGGAATTTTTTTTTTCTCTCTCAATGGAGATAAAGCAATTGTCTGATCGTTTGGAGCAGCTCGCTGCGGAAGTGCGGGGAATTTCCGCCTACCTTGCTCGTTCGCATGCTGTTGAACCAAAGATCCCTACACCTGATGTATTTTTTGGGGATCGATCTAAATTTTTGAGTTTCAAAAATAATTGTAAATTATTTTTTGCATTGAAGCCTAACTCGTCAGGGAGCTCCGCGCAGCAGGTTAAAATTGTCATCTCTTTGCTGCGTGGCGATCCCCAGGATTGGGCGTTTTCTTTGAAACCAGATGATCCTATTCTGACTAATGTGAACGCATTCTTTCAAACTTTGGGGTTGTTGTATGACGAACCTAATGCTATCGATCAGGCTGAAAAGACTCTGTTGGCATTGAACCAGGGTCGAGATTCTGCAGAGTTGTACTGTCAAAAGTTCCGAAAGTGGGCGGTCCTTACTACCTGGAATGATAATGCCTTGGCTGCTCTCTTTCGGAAGGGTTTGTCAGAAGCCGTAAAAGATACTATGGTGGGATTTCCTGTTCCCTCTGGTCTGGACGATTCTATGTCATTAGCCATTCAGGTTGATCGGCGTTTACGTGAACGCAGGATTGCACGAGAGGTGTTGCTACCGGTTGAACAGACGTCTGAACCAATGCAATGTGATAGAGTTTTGTCTAAGGCGCAACGTCAGCAGTTCAGAATGTGTAATAAGCTGTGTTTTTTCTGTGGAGATGCCTCGCGTATTATTTCTGTTTGTCCTAAACGAGAGAAACGCTTTGCACACACGTTTTCTGTTTGTGGTGTTCAACCTAAGTTTCTTCTGGCAATTACTCTGATCTGCTCCCTGTCCACATTTTCCGCCAAGGCTTTTGTGGATTCGGGAGCAGCGCTAAACCTAATGGACTTGGATTTTGCTAAACGTTGTGGATTTCCGATGACACCTCTGCAGACGCCTATCCCTTTGAGGAGGATTGATGCTACTCCTTTGGCTAAAAATAAACCTCAGTTTTGGACCCAGGTGGTCACACGGGTCGCCCCAGACCATCAAGAAAATTGCAGATTTTTGGTATTGCATGGTCTGCATGATGCCATTGTTCTGGGGTTTCCCTGGTTGCAAATTCATAATCCAGTTTTGGATTGGAAATCTGTGTCTGTGGTGAGTTGGGGTTGTCGGTGTGCCTTTAGTGAGGCTCCGGTTTTTTCCACCTCTCCTCAGTCGCTTGATGTTCCTGACTATTTGGCGGACTTTTATGATGTATTTAGTGAGAATGAGTCTGCGTCCTTGCCTCCTCATAGGAGTTATGACTGTGCAATTGAACTAAGCCCGTGGTGTAAATTTCCCAAGGGTCGGCTCTTCAATTTATCTGTACCCGAGCATGAGGCTATGCGGTCCTATATTAAGGAGGCGATGGAGAAGGGTCATATTAGACCATCCTCTTCACCCTTAGGTGCCGGTTTTTTTTTTGTGGCCAAAAAGGATGGTTCTTTAAGGCCTTGTATTGATTATCGTGCCCTCAATAAAATTACTTTTAAATATCAGTATCCGTTACCCCTGATTTCGGATCTATTCTCTAGAGTTAGAGGTGCTTGCTGGTTTACCAAGCTTGACCTCAGGGGGGCGTATAATCTTATCCGCATTAAGCAGGGGGATGAATGGAAGACGGCGTTTAATACTCCGGAGGGACATTTTGAGTACCTGGTGATGCCTTTTGGGCTCACTAATGCCCCTTCTGTCTTCCAGTGCTTCATGAACGATATTTTCCGAGACTTTGTCGATAAATTTTTGATTATCTATCTGGATGATATTTTGATCTTCTCCAAGGATTGGGATTCTCATGTGGAACATATTCGGACTGTGTTCCGGATCTTGAGGGAGAATTCCCTGTATGTCAAAGGATCGAAATGCCTTTTTGGAGTACAGAGGATTTCATTTTTGGGATGTATTTTGTCTCCGTCAACTATTGAAATGGACCCGGCCAAGGTACAGGCCATTTATGATTGGGTTCAGCCCACTTCTTTGAAGGCCCTCCAGAAGTTTTTGGGTTTTGCTAATTTTTATCGGAAATTTATAGCAAAATTTTCTAGTATTGCCAAGCCATTGACTGATCTGACTAAGAAGGGTGCTGATGTGTTGAATTGGTCTCCTGAGGCTGTTGCTTCCTTTCAGGAGCTGAAGCGAAGATTTACCTCCGCCCCGGTTTTGCGGCAACCTGATGTCTCACTCCCGTTCCAGGTAGAGGTGGATGCTTCTGAGATTGGTGCAGGAGCTGTTTTGTCCCAAAAGGATCCTGTAACATCTAAAATGAATCCCTGTGCTTTCTTTTCCCGAAAGTTCTCTCCATCTGAACATAACTATGATGTGGGGAATCGGGAACTGTTGGCCATGAAATGGGCATTTGAGGAGTGGAGACATTGGTTGGAGGAAGCTAAACATCAAGTTGTGGTCCTCACTGACCACAAGAATTTGATTTACCTAGAGTCGGCTAAACGCTTGAACCCTAGACAGGCTAGGTGGGCCTTGTTTTTTACACATTTTGATTTTGTGGTCTCTTTTCTTCCTGGAACTAAGAATGTCAAGGCAGACGCCCTCTCTAGGAGTTTCTTTGCTGATTCTCCTGTGGTGACCAAGCCTGCTACCATCTTAGGCGAAGGGGTAGTTCTTTCTGCCATCTCGCCCGATTTGAGACTTGCTCTGCAAGAGTTCCAGCAGGACAAACCTGAGCGTTGTCCCAGTGGAAAGTTGTATGTTCCTGACCAGTGGAAGAAGAGAGTGATGTCTGAAGTTCATTGCTCTGCATTGGCTGGTCATCCAGGTATTTTTGGTACTAGAGATCTGGTGAGTCGCTCTTTTTGGTGGCCCACCTTGTCTCATGATGTCAGGAATTTTGTGCAGTCCTGTGGGACTTGCTCCTGGTCTAAATCTTGTTCTCGCTCTAGTGGGTTGTTGATGCCTTTGCCGGTCCCCAGGAGGCCATGGACCCATATTTCAATGGATTTCATCTCTGATATGCCGGTCTCTCAAAGAATGACTGTTATTTGGGTGATTTGTGATAGGTTCTCTAAGATGGTTCATCTTGTACCACTCCCTAAGTTGCCATCTTCCTCTGAATTGGTGCCCCTGTTTTTGCAACAGGTGGTTCGCTTACACGGGATTCCTGAGAACATTGTGTCTGACAGAGGAGTTCAGTTTGTGTCTAGATTTTGGAGGACTTTCTGTTCCAAGCTGGGAATTCAGTTGTCCTTCTCCTCTGCTTTTCACCCTCAGACCAATGGGCAGACAGAGAAAACAAACCAGACCTTGGAGTCGTATTTGAGATGTTTTATTTCCGCTGATCAGGATGATTGGGTTTCGTTTTTGCCCTTGGCCGAATTTGCTTTAAATAATAGAGCTAGTTCTGCCACTTTGATGTCACCTTTTTTTTGTAACTTTGGGTTTCATCCTCAATTTTCATCAGGGCAGGTGGAGCCTTCTGCCTGCCCAGGTGTTGACGCTGTGGTGGAGAGAATGCACCAGATCTGGGACCAAGTGGTGGATAAGTTATCTCTCTCCCAGGAAAAGGCCCAGCGGTTTTCCAATCGACATAGGACCATTGGTCCCCAGTTTAAGATTGGTGATATGGTGTGGTTATCATCAAAAAATATTGCTATTAAGGTGGCTTCTCCTAAGTTTAAGCCTAGATTTATTGGACCTTACAAGATTTTGGAGATTATTAATCCGGTCTCTTTTCGTTTGGCTCTTCCTGTCACATTTAAAATCCATAATGTGTTCCATAAGTCCTTGTTGAAGAGGTTTGTTGAACCAGTTGTTCCTGGGGTGGCACCTCCAGACCCTGTATTGGTTGAAGGTAGCATGGAATATGAGGTAGAGAAAATACTGGATTCCCGTCTGGCTAGACGGAGGCTCCAGTATTTGGTTAAGTGGAAGGGTTATGGTCAAGAGGATAATTCCTGGGTCTCTGCCTCTGATATTCATGCCAAAAGATTGGTGCGTGCATTTCATCGGGCTCACCCTGATCGCCCTGGTGGCGTGGTTGAGGGTTCGGTGACCCCTCCTCAAGGGGGAGGTACTGTTGTGAGTTCATTTTCCCCTTCGTCACTGGGGTCTGGTGAACTCCCTATTCTTGTAAAGGAAGGTAATGAGCCTGATTATCAGGCACCTGAGTCTAATGAGGATGACTGGCTGAGTGGAGTCACGGACTGGATATAAGGCTGCCGACGCCCTTCTGCCCTGCGGGTGATTTCTCTGTGGACTTCTAGGACGCGAGTCTGATTCCTGCTCCTCTAAAGCTAAGTTTCTGTTTTGCCTGTTAGCTTTTTGTTTTGTTTTTTGTTTTCCTTGCTTTTCAGTATTCTGCCATTCCCTGCTGGGGTGAGCTGAATCTCCTTTTGCCTGTAGCTCTGTCTTCAGTTTATTCCTGAGTACTGACATAGCTTTTTTGAAGCCTAGCGTCTTCAGGGCCTTTTTCACTGTCAGTCTGTTGGCTCTTATTTTCATAGGGTTTTTCACGGATTGCAGACAGCAGCCTTCCTGTCCTTTTCTATTTAGTTAGCTTGGGCCCCTCTTTGCTCAGTCTATCTTTCTGTCTGTGTTAGTATTTTCATCTTGCTTCACCGTCATTATATGTTGGGGGCTGCCTATTGCTTTGGGGTCTGCTCTGGGGCAGTTTAGATTTCCCCTTTCTTTCTTTAGGCCTATTTAATTCTCCGGCTGTGATCGAGGGGTCTAGGGCATCGTAGGAACCCCCCATGGCTACTGCTAGTTGTGTTGATAGGTTCAGGGGTCTGCAATCTGATAGCTGCCAACTTCTCTGGTTTTCTGGACTTAGCTAGCATTTCTGTTTTTGCCTCCTACGGTGACTCAATCATAACACATAGCATCATGTTCGGGTACCGATAAGTTGAAAAGCCGACCCTTAACTCAATTGCACAGTCATAACTCCTATGAGGAGGCAAAGACACAGACTTACTCTCACTAAATACATCAGAAAAATCAGCCAAAAAATCAGGAATATCATGAGACTGGGGAGAGGTGGAGAAAACAAGAGTGTCACTAAGAACACACTGACAACCCCAACTCACCACAGACACAGATTTCCAATCCAAAACAGGATTATGAGTTTGCAACCAGGGAAAACCCAAAACAATAGTATCATGCAAATTGTGCAGCACCAAAAATTTACAATTTTCTTGGTGGTTCGGGGTGACCCGCATTATCACCTGGGTCCAAAACTGGGGTTTATTCTCCACCAAAGGAGTAGCATCAATACCCCTCAAAGGAATAGGAGTCCGCAGGGGTATCATAGGAAAACCACAATGTTTAGCAAAGTCTAAATCCATCAGATTCAACGCTGCTTCTGAATCTACAAAAGCCTTAGCGGAAAATGTAGACAAGGAGCAGATCAGAGAAATTGCCAAAAGGAACTTAGGTTGTACACTGCCCACAGCAAATGTGAGCGCAAAACGTTTTTCTCATTTAGGGCAGACAGAAATAGTATGAGAGGCGTCTCCACAGAAAAAGCACAGCTTATTATGCCTTCTATATTCCTGATGTTGCGCCCTAGACAAAACCCTATCACATTGCATGGGTTCAGATGTTTGTTCAAAAGGTGGCAACACCTCTCGTGTAGGTTTACATTCACATAAACGCTGATCAGCTTGAATGGCTAATTACATAGAATCATCAAGACCAGGGGGAACAGGAAATCCCACCATAACATCTTTTAGGGTTTCTGCCAAACCCTTCTGAAAGAGCGCTGATAAGGCACCGTCATTCTATGTAGTAAGGACCGCCCACTTTCGGAATTTTTGACACTATAACTCTGCAGAATCCTGACCCTGGTTCAATGCCAATAGTTTTTTCAAAGCTTGATCAATAGCATTAGGTTCATCATACAACAACCCCAAGGCTTGAAAAAATGTGTCCATATTAGTCAGGATGGGATCTCCTGGTGTCAGAGAAAAAGACCAATCCTGGGGATCGCCGCGCAGCAAGGAAATGACAATTTTAACCTGCTGCACAGAGCTCCCCGATGAGTTAGGCTTCAAGGCAAGAAATAATTTACAATTTTTCTTAAAATTCAAAAATTTAGACCAATCCCCAGAAAACACAATAGCAGATGATTGAGCGAGATAGGCGGGAATTCCCCGTACTTCAGCAGCGAGCTGCTCAACACAATCAGACAATTGCTTAATCTCCATTAAAGAAAAAATCCTCCTATGGCGCCAGAGAAAAAGAGGAAAAAATAAATAAAAAAAAAATTCTGACACTTTTTTTTTCACACTTCTCTCCTGCTTTTGTGTACCCTAGAATCTGCGGTTTAGGCTGGTGATTCTGTTATGATTGGGTCACCGAGGAGGAAAGCAAGACCAAGCTGAGCCACAGAAAACCAGAGAGGTTGGTAACTAAGCAGATTGCAGACCCCTGATCCTATCCACACAACTAGCAGTAGCCGTGGAGCGTAACTACGATGATCCTAGATGCCTCGACACAGCCGGAGAACTAAATAAGCCTAAAGCAAGAAAGGGGAAATCTAAACTGCCCCAGAGCAGACCCCAAAGGAATAGATAGCCCCCAAACATATATTGTTGGTGAGACAAGATGAAAACACAAACGCAGGTAGGAAAATAGACTGAGCAAACAATGGGGCCCACACTAACTAGACAGGACAGGAAAGGAAAGACTCTGTCTGCAATCACGCAAAAAACCCTGCAAAAAATGCCCAACACGTCTGATAGAAAAATACTGAAGTCACTAGACTTCACCCACTATATCAGCACTCTGATATATTCTGAAAGCAGAGCAAAAAGAGGCCAATCTAATAAGGGACAAAAACAAACTGGCACAAACAGTAACATAAGGATGGAAATTCTGCACAAAACTGAAATAGACAAAACCAAATCAAATGTGAACAATAGCAAAAGAACACTTAGCTTGAGCATGCAGGGTCTGAGCTGGAAACTAAGACCTCAGGAGGCAGGAAAAAAACACCAGCAGGGATAGAGGGAGTCGGCTGTCTTAAATCCAGTCAGAAACTCCAGATCTCCAGTCATCCTCTTCATTATCATGTGGCAGGCCTCTGTTAATTAGATCAGCTCCATTACCTCCTGTAACCACCAGAGTGAGCCCGGGAAGAGAACTCGCGACCCCTCTATCAATATAACCAGCTCCACTACCTTCACTAGTAACCAGAGGTAAGCCAGAAAGCAAATTCACAACAGGTTACTACACATTAAATTAGCCAACAGGTGTTAACCCTCCCCTCCTTCCTATAAAAGTGTGTCAGGTGCTCTGTATCACTGTTGGTGATACTGGTCATTTCCTAACCAACCTTGGAGGAGAGAGGAGCTATTGGGAGCAGTGCTTTGCAGCTCATCCAGAGCTTTGGTGTATCAGCTGTTCAGATAGAAGCTGTATCCGAGTGCCATATTCTGTTGCCTCAGGAGCATTGGCAACAGAGAAAGCTAAGTTGTTTGTTTTACCTGTTTATTGTTTTCCCTATTGTTATATTAGTACAGCGGTGGAATCAGTGTCCACACTAGCCAGTTCCCTAGTAACGGATAGGTGCAGGGCTAGTGAGAGACTAGGTATCCTGGTCGACGACAGGTGAAGAGTCTGTATAGGGAACATTAGAAGTGTTCAGGGACACTGCTTCAGGGGAGTGTAGGAGGTGTCCACGTCCCCGTTCCATTGTAACTGTGTCCCCGGTGTTCCCTTGTTTGTCTTGTCGTTTTAGTTACCGACCTGCTGGTCGAGTCACACAGGACAAGTCACTACGTGACATTGTGTATGTGGGTGGTGGTGGATAGATTCAGCATGCAGTGTCATTTTGTTCCTCTGTCTGGATTACCTAATTCCGAGACCCAGAGCAAACTATTCATTACTCATGTTGTACGATTGCATGGTGCTCCTGTGAATATTGTGTCCGACAAGGCCACCCGGTTCATTTCGAAATTTTGGAGGGCATTTTGTAAACAGATTGGAATTGAATTGTCCTTTTTCTCTGCCATCCATGAATTGTCCTTTTCTTCTGACTACGCTTTCGGTCCCATTTTTTAGTCCCTTCCTCGTGATCATCCTGCTCAGGTCCACTGCTCTCATAGGCAGATACCTCTTGGGCTCTGCTGTAATTCCAGATCCCTGTATGGGGGTAAAGGGTCTCGGGGTGCTGTCTTACTTGCAGCTCAGACTCGCAACAGATGGACGTTACACCATTATCATATAGCTTCCTCTGCTATTCTGTACAGTGCTGTCTCTTACATAGTGTATTATTTTTGTTATTCACAGCGCCCTCTTTTATTACATAGTCCCCTCTCTTATTAGATATAAAATGACTGCTGATGGAGGAGTCGGTAACCAAACTACCAGTCCATCAGCTCCTCCATTAGAAAATAAGCTTTCCTATGCTCTATCAGCCATCATTGCATTATGCAGCTAACTAGACAGGACAGTTTACAGTAAAAAACAGGGCTCTATATAATCCAATATGTAAGGGACGGTACTGTACATAACAAGAGAAGGCACTGTATAGTAAGGGACGGCAGTATACATAAAAAAGGACACTATGTAATATATACGAATGCATGTGTGTGTGGCTATATACAGCTCTGGCAAAAATTAAGTGACCACATCCAAATTTTCAGTTTGTCTGATTTTTCTCTTTATAGGTATATTTTTGAGTAAAAGGTAAATTGTTCTTTTAGTCTACAAACTTCTGACAACATGTCTTCCAAATTTCCAAACAATAAATTTAGTTGTTTTTTTTCTGAAAAGGAGAAATAGTCAAAATTAAAAAACAGTTATTTCAGACCTCAAATAATGCAAAGAAAACAAGTTCATAATCATTTAGAAACAATAATACTAATGTTTAGAGATGAGTGACTTTGCCTTTTTTAGGGTCGAGTCGGGTTTCATGAAACCCGACTCTCTCAAGTCGAGTCGAATGAAATCGGCCAACTATCGGGAAAAGACGGAGGTCCGACTGAAACACGAAACCCAATGCAAGTCAATGGGGAAGCAAAGTCGGCAGGGAGTGGAGGACAGTAAACACACCTACAGTGCCCATTTCAATGCCAACGACATCAATTCTTATTACTTAAGCTTGTCAACCTTAATTTACTTTATAATAATAGTTACGCATTGAAAACTGGGGGTTATTTGGCTAAAGTTGTGGGGGGGTAGGGCTGGCTTCAGGTTTTCTTGTGCCCCAGGCAAAAGAGTGTCAATGGGCCCCTTTAACACATACCACAATTCATGATGCTCCGATACGGCACAGAAATATAGGTATACTCCAATGACAAATAATTCACTTATTACATTACATGACTGATATCTATTTTAAATTCTACAATAGTTCAAAAACCGGACAGTATATTCATCCGTACAGTATTATGGCCACCACAAAAAGTGCACCATACAGAATAATGAGCCCCATATATTGCTCCATACAGAATAATTGGTCCCATATAATGTTCCATACAGTATATGATGAGATCCACATAATGCTACAGTATATGATGGTCCTCATATAATGTGCCATACAGTATAGGACGGTCCCCATAGATTCAAATGAGCCCCACATATTGCTCCATACAGTATAATGAGTCACATATAAAGCTCCATACAGTATATTATGGGCTCCATATAATGCTCCATAGAGAATAGGCCACATATGTGCTCCATATAATGCTCCATACCCTATATGATGCCCCATAAATAATGAACCCCATATTATGCTCCAGTATATGATGGGCCCCATGGATGATGCTCCATTGTATGATGGGCCTATATAATGCTCCATACATAATGGGCCCCATATGATGCTCTAGTATATGATGGGCCCCATATGATGCTCCAGTATATGATGGACCCCATGGATGATGCTCCATTGTATGATGGGCCTATATAATGCTCCATGTATAATGGGCCCCATATGATGCTGCAGTATATGATGGGCCCCATGGATGATGCTCCAGTGTATGATGGGCCTATACACTGCGTGCAGAATTATAAGGCAAATGAGTATTTTGATCACATCATCCTTTTTATACATGTTGTCCTACTACAGGCTGTATAGGCTTGAAAGCCAACTGCCAATTAAGTAAATCAGGTGATTTGCATCTCTGTAATGAGGAGGGGTGTGGTCTAATGACATCAACATCCTATATAAGGTGTGCTTAATTAATAGGTAACTTCCTTTCCTTTGCAAAATGGGTCAGAAGAGAGATTTGACGGACTCTGAAAAGTCAAAAATTGTGAGATGTCTTGCAGAGGGATGCAGCAGTCTTGAAATTGTCAAACTTTTGAAACAAATAGCCAAGAAGTGTGTTGATTAGAGTTGAGCGATACCGTCCGATACTTCAAAGTATCGTATCGGATGGTATCGGCCGATCTTTAAAAAAAGTATAGGTATCGCCGATTCCGATACCGGAAGTCCCATTCAAGTCTATGGGACTTCCGGTATCGGAATAAGAAAAACCCTTTCCTGCCCTTGTACAGCCTCTCTGGGGTCTGTACGGGCCTTTCGGGGGGCTGTGCCGGCCTGCCAGGGGGTCTGTGCAGGCTCCGGTGGTCTGTGCCGGCCTGCCGGTGGTCTGTGCAGGCTCCGGGGGGCTGTGCCGGCCTGCCGGGGGGCTGTGCCGGCCTGCCGGGGGGCTGTGCAGGCTCCGGGGGGCTGTGCCGGCCTGCCGGGGGGCTGTGCCGGCCTGCCGGGGGGCTGTGCCGGCCTGCCGGTGGTCTGTGCAGGCTCCGGGGGTCTGTGCAGGCATCGTCCGATGGGACTACAAGTCCCATCGGGCGATGCCTGCTACCATGACAGTGATTGACACATTAGCCAATGATGGGACAGTAGTAGTCCCATCATCCGGCTAATGTGTTAAATGTAAAAAAAAAAAAAAAAAAAAAAAAATTACATGCTACATACATACAACATGCATACTACATACATGCTACATTCATACTACATACTACATACATGCTACATACATACTACATATATACTACATGCATGCTACATACATACTGCATGCTACATACATACCACATACATACTACATACATACTACATGCTACATACATACCACATACATGCTACATATATACTACATGCATGCTACATACATACTACATATATACTACATGCATGCTACATTCATACTGCATGCTACATGCATGCTACATACATACTACATATATACTACATGCATGCTACATACATACTGCATGCTACATACATACCACATACATACTACATACATACTACATGCTACATACATACCACATACATGCTACATACATACCACATATATACTACATACATGCTACATACATACTACATGCATGCTACATACATACTGCATGCTACATACATACCACATACATACTACATACATACTACATGCTACATACATACCACATACATACTACATACATACTACATGCTACATACATACCACATACATGCTACATATATACCACATATATACTACATACATACTACATATATACTACATGCATGCTACATACATACTGCATGCTACATGCATGCTACATACATACTACATACATACTACATGCTACATACATACCACATATATACTACATACATACAATACATTCATACAATACATACATAGACATACAGTACATATAACATAGAGTAACATACTTACCAATACTTGTCACATTGTTCCCCGAAGCCATTGTCGTCTACGGAATAAATATTAACATAACAAACCACAAAAATACTCACCCACGATCCGAAGCAGTCCACGAGTGTGTCCCACGACGATCTTGGGTAGAGAACTGCAGCATCAGCTGTTGCTGCCGTTCTCTACGGGCTGCAGGAATCCAATGACGGAAGGTAGGTATCCTTCCGCACTGTATTCCTCCGCCACTTAAAAAAAAAAAGTCCCTAGTCTCACTTTATGCCATTGCTGTGTGGGAAATTCCCACGCAGCAATGGCATAAAGTGAGACTAGGGACTTTTTTTTTTTTAAGTGGCGGAGGAATACAGTGCGGAAGGATACCTACCTTCCGTCATTGGATTCCTGCAGCCCGTAGAGAACGGCAGCATCATCTGATGCTGCCGTTCTCTACCCAAGATCGTCGTGGGACACACTCGTGGACTGCTTCGGATCGTGGGTGAGTATTTTTGTGGTTTGTTATGTTAATATTTATTCCGTAGACGACAATGGCTTCGGGGAACAATGTGACAAGTATTGGTAAGTATGTTACTCTATGTTATATGTACTGTATGTCTATGTATGTATTGTATGAATGTATTGTATGTATGTAGTATATATGTGGTATGTATGTAGCATGTAGTATGTATGTAGTATGTATGTAGCATGCATGTAGCATGCAGTATGTATGTAGCATGCATGTAGTATATATGTAGTATGTATGTAGCATGTAGCATGTATGTAGTATGTATGTGGTATGTATGTAGCATGTAGTATGTATGTAGCATGCATGTAGTATATATGTAGTATGTATGTAGCATGTAGCATGTATGTAGTATGTATGTGGTATGTATGTAGTATGTATGTAGCATGCATGTAGTATATATGTAGTATGTATGTAGTATGTATGTAGTATGTATGTAGCATGCAGTATGTATGTAGTATGTATGTAGTATATATGTAGTATGTATGTAGCATGCATGTAGTATATATGTAGTATGTATGTAGTATATATGTAGTATGTATGTAGCATGCAGTATGTATGTAGTATGTATGTAGTATATATGTAGTATGTATGTAGCATGCATGTAGTATATATGTAGTATGTATGTAGTATGTATGTAGTATGTATGTAGCATGCAGTTTGTATGTAGTATGTATGTAGTATATATGTAGTATGTATGTAGCATGCATGTAGTATATATGTAGTATGTATGTAGTATATATGTAGTATGTATGTAGCATGTAGTATGTATGTAGCAGGCATGTAGTATGTATGTAGTATTTTTTTTTTTTTTTTAACATTTAACACATTAGCCGGATGATGGGACTACTACTGTCCCATCATTGGCTAATGTGTCAATCACTGTCATGGTAGCAGGCATCGCCAGATGGGACTTGTAGTCCCATCGGACGATGCTTGCACAGACCCCCGGACATCAGCACAGCCCCCCGGCAGGCCGGCACAGCCCCCCGGCAGGCCGGTACAGACCCCCACAGGGTGCACAGACCACCGGCAGGCCGGCACAGCCCCCCGGCAGGCCGGTACAGACCCCGGGCAGTCCACACAGCCCCCCGGCAGGCCGGCACAGCCCCCCGGCAGGCCGGCAGAGACCCCCGGAAGGCCCGAAATGACGGCGCATCATGATGCGCACACACCGCGCATCATGATGACGTCAGGCCGTCAATCAACTGAACTTCCGATTCCGATGCCGAATTCCGATATTGAAAAAATATCGGAAGTCGGTATCGGAATTCCGATACAGCAAGTATCGGCCGATACCCGATACTTGCGGTATCGGAATGCTCAACACTAGTGTTGATAAAAAAAAGGCTCAAAATAACTGCCCATGAATTGAAGAAAATCAAGTGTGAAGCTGCCAAGATGCCATTTGCCACCAGTTTTGCCATATTTCAGAGCTGCAACGTTACTGGAGTATCAAAAAGCACAAGGTGTGCCATTCTCAGGGACATGGCCAAGGTAAGGAAGGCTGGAAAACGACCATTTTTGAACAAGAAACATAAGATAAAACATCAAGACTGGGCCAAGAAATATGTTAAGACAGATTTTTGTAAGGTTTTATGGACTGATAAAATGAGAGTGACTCTTGATGGGCCAGATGGATGGGCCCCAGGCTGGATCAGTAAAGGCCAGAGAGCTCCGCTCTGACTCAAACACCAGCAAGGTGGAGGTGGGGTACTGGTATGGGCTGGTATCATCAAAGATGAACTTGTGGGACCTTTTCGGGTTGAGGATGGAGAGAAGCTCAACTCCCAGACCTAGTGCCAGTTTCTGGAAGATACCTTCTTCAAGCAGTGATACAGGAAGAAGTCGGTATCGTTCAAGAAAAACATGATTTTCATGCAGGAAAATGCTCCATCACATGCATCCAAATACTCCACAGCATGGCTGCCCAGTAAAGGTCTAAAAAAATAATGACATGGCCCCCTTGTTCACCTGATCTGAACCCCATAGAGAACCTGTGGTCCCTCATAAAATGTGAGATCTACAGGGAGTGAAAACATTACACCTCTCGGAACAGTGTCTTGGAGGCTGTGGTGGCTGCTGCACGCAATGTTGATATGTTGATCGTAAACAGATCAAGCAACTGACAGAATGTATGGATAGAAGGCTTTGAGTGTCATTGTAAAGAAAGGTGGCTATTTTGGTCCCAGCCGTGGAGCAGGGAGAGGTAAGTATTGCAAGTCCTCATGCCCTGAGCAAGCAGGGGGGGCCCACTCATGGGTGACGGCAGTGGCACAGGGCCCCTCATAGTACGACGTGTCTGTGATGGCTAGTGGGCCCCCCCACCATCAGAGACACCGGCGTAATGTGAGGGGTCCTGTGCCAGTGCCGTCGCCCACGAGTGGGCCCCGGCACATGCTCGGGTGCGCCAGGTGCTAACGCCGGTCCTGGAGGGGGGGTACAGCCCAGTTAGAGAGGTGGAAAACTGGCATATGTTGAGGTGTATGCTGAATGTTCAGCAGCTGTAAATTGAGGTATTGCAGAAGTCTGAGGAAGAGGACAAAGAAAGCCATTTTGCTGGCATCCTATGTGTCATCAGGGGAAGATGGTACAAAATTCTTTGAAACCCAGGCATGGTCCATTTTAATGAAGGTGACATCACCAACATTTTGGGTCGACAGCCAGGTCTTTCTTTCTGTCAGGATTGATCCAGCAGCACTGAAGACTCTTTCTGATAGCACACTACCAGCAGGGCAAGTGAGCTCCTGTACCCTCCTCCCCAAAATAATCATCTCCCTCATCCTCCTCATCCTCCTCCTCTTCCTCTTCTTCCTCCACCTCATCCAGAACAGTTCCCTGGGCAGACAATGGCTGAATGTCATCAAGGCTTCCCTCCTCCTCCTCCTCTTCTTCCTCCACTGCTGCAGATGCCTGATCCTTAATGTGTGTCAAAGTTTGCATGAGCAGACGCATAAGAGGTATGCTCATGCTTATGATGGCGTCGTCTGCGCTTACCAGCCATGTGCATTCCGAAAAACAATGAAGGACTTTACAGAGGTCTTTAAGCTTTGACCACTGCACACCCGACAACTCCATGTCTGCCCTCAAACTGCCTGCCCGTGTATCCTCCCATAAATGCATTACAGCCTGCCTCTGTTCGCACAGTCTCAACCATGTGCATGGTGGAGTTCCACCTTGTTGCAACGTCTATGGTTAGGCGGTGCTTGGGGAGGTGGAGCGATCGCTGCAGCCTCTGTTGTGAGTTCATTTTCTGGTCTACCAGTCAGGCTCCCTCTGGTGGTAACAGGAGGTGGTGAGGCTGATTTAATCAGTAGAGATCTGCCACCTGATAATGAGAATGACAATTGGACCTCAGGAATCTCAGATTGGATTTAAGACAGCCGATGCCCTACTCTGGTGCTGGTGATTCCTTTTGCTTGTCAGGTCTTGGTTCTCAGCTCTGTTCCAGTCAGCTCAAGCTAAGATTCTCTGTTAATGTTCACACTTGATTTTGTTGTTCTATTCAGTTTTTTGTGTGGTCAGCCAGCCCCGGCTTGGGCTGTGCTGAATTTCCACTCTTATTTATCTGTATTTGCCAATTTGATTTTTGTCCCTTATTAGATTGGCCTCTTTTTGCTCTGTCTCAGAATATTTAAGAGTGCTGATATAGTGGGAGAAGTCTAGTGACTTCAGGGTTAATTTTGTTATCAGTAGTGTTGGACATTACTTTGTAGGGTTTTGGGCAGATTGCAGACAGTGTCTGTCCTTTCCTATCCTTTCTAGTTAGTTTGGGCCCCATCGTTTGCTCAGCCTATTTTCCTACCTGTGTTTGTGTTTTCATCTTGTTTCACCGTCAATATATGTGTGGGGGCTGTCTATTCCTTTGGGGTCTGCTCTGGGGCAGTTAGTTTTCCCTTTTCTTGCTTTAGGCTTATTTCGTCCTCCAGGCGTGACGAGGCGTCTAGGTTCATCGTAGGCACGCTCCACGGCTGCTGCTAGTTGTGTGGTAGGATTAGGGATCTGCAATCTGCATAGTTACCAACCTCTCTGGTTTTTCTGGGCTTAGCATGTTTAGGTTTTTTCCTCCTCGGTGACTCATTCATAACAGAATCACCAGCCATACCACAGATTCTAGGGTATTCAAAAGCAGGAAAAAGTTGTTAAAAAAAAAAAAAAGTGTCAGAATTTTTTTTAAGATATAGATTTTTTCCTCTTTTTCTCTGGGGCCGTAGGAGGATTTTTTTTCCCTAATGAGATTAAGCAATTGTCTGATCGTGTGGAGCAACTTGCTGCTGAAGTGCAGGGAATTTCCACCTACCTCATTCAGTCATATGCTGCTGAACCGAAGATCCCTGCTCCTGATGTGTTTTCTGGGGATCGGTCTAAATTTCTAAATTTTAAGAATAATTGTAAATTATTTCTTGCCTTGAAGCCTAACTCATCGGGGAGCTCTGCGCAGCAGGTTAAAATTGTCATCTCCTTGCTGCGTGGCGATCCCCAGGATTGGGCTTTTTCTCTAACACCTGAAAATCCTATTCTGACTAATGTGGATGCATTTTTTTCAAGCCTTGGTTTGTTGTATGATGAACCTAATGCTGTTGATCAAGCTCAGAGAACCCTGTTGGCATTAAACCAGGGTCAGGATTCTGCAGAGTTATACTGTCAAAAATTCCGAAAGTGGGCGGTCCTTACTACATGGAATGATAGTGCTTTGGCAGCTCTCTTTCGGAAGGGTTTATCAGAGACCGCAAAAGATGTTATGGTGGGATTTCCTGTTCCCTCTGGTCTGGATGATTCCATGTCATTAGCCATTCAAGTTGATCGGCGTTTACGTGAACATAAAACTAAACGGGAGGCTGTTATGAGCTCATTTTCTGCTCCACCAGCTGGGAGTTCTCCTTCCGTTCTCCCTCTGGTAGTGACAGGAGGTAGTGAGGTTAGTTTAATTGGTAATGGTCTGCCACCTGACGAGGAGGATAGTGATTGGATCCCTGGAATATCAGACTGGATATAAGACAGCCAACGCCCTATCCTGTTGCTGGTGATTCAGTCTGTTTCTCAGGTCTTGGACTTCAGCTCTGCTCCAGTCATCTCAAGTTAAGTTTGTTTTTTGCTAATGTTCACATTTGCTCTTGTTGGTCAACCCAGTTTTTGTGTGGTCAGCCAGCCCGGCTGGGCTGTGCTGAATTTCCACTCTTATTTATTTGTATTTGCCAATTTGTCTTTTTGTCCTTTATTAGATTGTCCTTTATTATCTTTTTGCTCTTTCTCAGAATATTCCAGAGTGCTGATATAGTGGGAGAAGTCTAGTGACTTCAGGGTTAATTTTGTTATCAGAAGCGTTGGACATTATTTTTGGTAGGGTTTTTTGGCAGATTGCAGACAGTATCTTTCCTTTCCTGTCCTTTCAAGTTAGTTTGGCCCCATCGTTTGCTCAGCCTATTTTTCTGCCTTTGTTTATGTTTTCATCTTGCTTCACCGTCAATACATGTGGGGGGCTGTCTTTCCTTTGGGGTCTGCTCTGGGGAGTTAGTTTTCCTCTTTTCTTACTTTTAGGCTTATTTAGCTCTCCGGTTGTGACGAGGCATCCAGGACCACCGTAGACACCCTCAATAACTGCTTCTAGTTGTGTGTTAAGATCAGGGCTCTGCAGTCTGCATAGTTACCAACCTCTCTGGTTTTCTGAGACTAAGCGTTTGTTGCTTTTTTCCTCCTCAGTGACCCATTCATAACAGGAGGCGCTGCCACCTTTTGAACAAACGTCTGAACCTATGCAATGTGATGGGGTTTTGTCTAGGGCGCAACATCAGGAGTTTAGAAGGCGTAATAAGCTGTGTTTTTTCTGTGGAGATGCCTCTCATACTATTTCTGTCTGTCCTAAACGAGAGAAACGTTTTGCACACACATTTGCTGTGGGCAATGTACAACCCAAGCTCCTTTTGGCAATTACTCTGATGTGCTCCTTATCCATGTTTTGCACTAAGGCTTTTGTGGATTCAGGAGCAGCGTTGAATCTGATGGATTTGGACTTTGCTAAACGTTGTGGTTTTTCATGACGCCTCTGCGGACGCCTATTTCTTTGAGGGGTATTGATTCTACTCCTTTGGCGGAGAATAAACCTCAGTTTTGGACCCAGGTGATAATGCGAGTTACCCCTGACCACCAAGAAAATTGTAAATTTTTGGTGCTGCATAATTTGCATGAAACTATTGTTCTGGGTTTTCCCTGGTTGCAAACTCATAATCCAGTTTTGGATTGGAAATCTGGGTCTGTGGTGAGTTGGGTTTGTCAGTGTGTTCTTAGGGACGCTCCTGTTTTCTCCACCTCTCCACAGTCTCATGATATTCCTGGTTATCTGGCCGATTTTCCTGATGTATTTAGTGAGAGTAAGTCTGCATCTTTGCCTCCTCATAGGAGTTATGACTGTGCAATTGAGTTGATGCCTGGGTGTAAATTTCCCAAGGGTCAGCTTTTCAACTTATCAGTACCCGAACATGATGCTATGCGATCCTATATTAAGGAGTCGTTTGAGAAGGGTCATATTAGACCATCCTCGTCACCTTTAGGTGCTGGGTTTTTTTTGTGGCCAAGAAAGATGGTACATTAAGACCGTGTATTGATTATCGTTCCCTTAACAAGATGACGGTTAAATATCAGTACCCGTTACCTCTGATGTCCGATTTATTCTCCAGAGTTAAGAGTGCCTGCTGCTTTACTAAGCTTGACCTCAGGGGGACGTATAATCTTATTCGCATCAAGCACGGGGGTGAATGGAAGACGGCTTTTAATACTCCGGAGGGACATTTTGAGTGCCTGGTGATGCCTTTTAGGCTCACTAATGCCCCTTCTGTCTTCCAGTCCTTTATGAATGATATTTTCCGTGACTTTGTGGATAACTTTTTGATCATCTATCTGGATGATATTTTGATCTTTTCTAGTGATTGGGATTCTCATGTGGAATACGTCCGGACTGTGTTTCGGATTTTGAGGGAGAAATCCCTGTTTGTTAAGGGATCGAAATGCCTCTTTGGTGTACAGAGGATTTCATTTTTGGGATTTATCTTGTCTCCATCGAATATTGAAATGGACTCGGCCAAGGTACAGGCCATTTATGATTGGGTTCAGCCTACTTCTTTGAAGGCCCTCCAGAAGTTTTTGGGTTTTGCTAATTTCTATCGTAAATTTATGGGTAATTTTTCTGGTATTGTCCAACCACTGACTGATCTGACCAAGAAGGGCGCTGATGTGCTGAATTGGTCTCCTGAGGCTGTCTCAGCATTTCAGGAGCTTAAGCGGAGATTTACTTCAGCTCCGGTTTTACGGCAACCTGATGTCTCACTTCCATTTCAAGTGGAGGTAGATGCTTCTGAGATTGGTGCAGGAGCTGTTTTGTCCCAAAAAGATCCTGTCGCTTCAAAGATGATTCCCTGTGCCTTCTTTTCTCGAAAGTTCTCCCCATCTGAACGCAACTATGACGTGGGGAATCGGGAATTGTTGGCCATGAAATGGGCATTTGAGGAGTGGAGACATTGGTTGGAGGGAGCTAGACATCAAGTTGTGGTCCTCACCGATCACAAGAATTTGATTTATCTGGAGTCAGCCAAATGCTTGAATCCTAGACAGGCTAGATGGGCCTTTTTTTCACGCATTTTAATTTTGTGGTCTCTTTTCTTCCGGGCACTAAGAATGTTAAGGCAGACGCCCTTTCTTGGAGTTTCTTTGCCGATTCTCTTAATGTGACCGAGCCTACTACCATCCTAGGTGAGGGGGTAGTTCTTTCTGCCATTTCGCCCGATTTGAGACGCGCCCTGGAGGAATTTCAGGAGGATAAACCTGAGCGTTGCCCTATGGGAAAACTGCATGTTCCTGACCAGTGGAGAAAGAGAGTGATGTCTGAAATTCATTGCTCCGCATTGGTTGGTCATCCAGGTATTTTTGGTACCAGAGATTTGGTGAGTCGGTCCTTTTGGTGGCCTGCCTTATCTCGTGATATCAGGAATTTTGTACAGTCCTGTGGGACTTGTTCTCGGTCTAAACCCTGTTCTCGTTATAGTGGGTTGCTGATGCCCCTGCCGGTGCCCAAGAGGCCATGGACCCATATCTCAATGGATTTTATTTCTGATCTTCCTGTCTCTCAGAGAATGACTGTTATCTGGGTGATTTGTGATAGATTTTCGAAGATGGTCCATCTTGTACCACTCCCAAAGTTGCCATCTTCCGCTGAGTTGGTGCCCTTGTTTTTACAACAGGTGGTTCGGTTACATGGGATTCCAGAGAACATTGTGTCCGACAGAGGAGTTCAGTTTGTTTCCAGATTCTGGAAAGCCTTTTGTTCCAGTCTGGGAATTCAGTTATCCTTCTCCTCCGCGTTTCATCCCCAGACCAATGGGCAGACTGAGAGAACAAACCAGACCTTGGAGTCTTATTTAAGATGTTTTATATCCGCTGATCAGGATGATTGGGTCTCATTTTTGCCCTTGGCCGATTTTGTGCCGAACAATAGAGCTAGTTCTGCAACTTTGATGTCACCCTTTTTCTGTAATTTTGGGTTTCATCCTCGATTCTCTTCAAGGCAAGTGGAATCTTCGTCCTGCCCAGGTGTGGACACTGTGGTTGAGAGAATGCAGCAGATATGGGACCAAGTGGTGGATAAGTTGTCACTCTCTCAGGAAAAGGCCCAGCGATTTTCCAACCGGCATAGGACCATTGGTCCCCTGTTTAGAGTGGGTGATATGGTTTGGTTGTCGTCTAGGAATATTCCTATGAAGGTTGCATCTCCAAAATTTAAGCCAAGATTTATTGGACCTTATAAGATTTTGGAGATTCTTAATCCTGTTTCTTTTCGATTGGCTCTTCCAGTTACGTTCAAGATCCATAGTGTATTTCACAAATCTCTGTTGAAGAGGTTTGTTGAGCCAGTGTTTCCTATGGTAGCACCTCCTGACCCTGTGTTGGTTGAAGGCAATGTGGAATATGAGGTAGAGAAAATATTGGATTCTTGTTTGGTTAGACGGAGACTCCAGTATTTGGTCAAATGGAAGGGTTATGGCCAGGAGGATAATTCTTGGGTCTCTGCCTCTGATATTCATGCCAATAGATTGGATCGTGCTTTTCACCGGGCCCATCCTGATCGGCCTGGTGGCGTGGCTGAGGGTTCGGTGACCCCTCCTCAAGGGGGGGTACTGTTGTGAGTTAATTTTCTGGTCTACCAGTCAGGCTCCCTCTGGTGGTAACAGGAGGTAGTGAGGCTGATTTAATCAGTAGAGATCTGCCACCTGATAACGAGGATGACGATTGGACCTCAGGAATCTCACATTGGATTTAAGACAGCCAATGCCCACTCTGGTGCTGGTGAATCCTTCTGCTTGTCAGGTCTTGGTTCTCAGCTCTGTTCCAGTTAGCTCAAGCTAAGTTTCTCTGTTAATGTTCACACTTGATTTTGTTGTTCTATTCAGTTTTTTGTGTGGTCACCCAGCCCCGGCTTGGGCTGTGCTGAATTTCCACTCTTATTTATCTGTATTTGTCAATTTGATTTTTGTCCCTTATTAGATTGGCCTCTTTTTGCTCTGTCTCAGAATATTTAAGAGCGCTGATATAGTGGGAGAAGTCTAGTGACTTCAGGGTTAATTTTGTTATCAGAAGTGTTGGACATTATTTTGTAGGGTTTTGGGCAGATTGCAGACAGTGTCTGTCCTTTCCTCTCCTTTCTAGTTAGTTTGGGCCCCATCGTTTGCTCAGCCTATTTTCCTACCTGTGTTTGTGTTTTCATCTTGTTTCACCGTCAATACATGTGTGGTGGCTGTCTATTCCTTTGGGGTCTGCTCTGGGGCAGTTAGTTTTCCCTTTTCTTGCTTTAGGCTTATTTAGTCCTCCGGCCGTGACGAGGTGTATAGGTTCATCGTAGGCACGCTCCAGGGCTGCTGCTAGTTGTGTGGTAGGATTAGGGATCTGCAATCTGCATAGCTACCAACCTCTCTGGTTTTTCTGGGCTTAGCATGCTTAGGTTTTTTCCTCCTCAGTGACCCATTCATAACAAGCCTCTGCATACGACTGGAGTCTATGGGCGAGCAATGGATGTGTGAGCACAGTCTTCACACCTTATGGAGCAGGGCTGTTAATGCCGGATAATTAGGAAGCATGGCACCACCAGGTTCAAGGTATGAGCCAGGCAAGGTATGTGTCTGAGTTTTGCAAGGGCTATGGCAGCCACAAAATTACGGCCATTGTCACTGACTACCTTGCCTTGCTCAAGATGTAGACTGCCCAGCCATGACTCAGTTTCTCACTGCAAGCAGTCAGCCAGTACCTCTGCGGTGTGTCTGTTGTCGCCCAAAGACATCATCTTTAAAACAGCCTGCTGCCGCTTACCACTAGCTGTTCGATAGTGGGACACCTCGTGTGCAACACTGGCAGCTGCGAATGGAGTGCTCGTGCGACTGCGCTCTGTCGACAAGCTTTCGCTACTGGAGGAGGAGGAGGGTCGAACGCCTACAGCCAACTGTTTCCTATACCGTTGGCTAGGCAGCACTGTTCCACCGTCACTGTCCCCTGTGGAGCCTGCATTTACCACATTAACCCAGTGCGCAGTGATGAACACGTAAATAGCCCTGGCCATGCCTAGTGGCCCATGCATCTGTTGTGAGGTTCATCTTTCCACTCACTGATTGTTTTAGTGCATGGACAATGCAGTCTTTCACATGCAGGTGGAGGGCAGGGATGGCTTTTCTAGAAAAGAAGTGCCAACTGGTTAGGTCATAGCATGGGACAGCGTAGGCCATGAGCTCTCGGAAGGCTTCGCTTTCAACCAAACGGAAGGGCATCATCTCTAATGAGATCAGTTTGACAATGTAGGCATTCAAAGCCAGTGTACGCTGATGAGAGGATGATTACTTTCTTGTCCTACTCAGAGTGTCTGGTAGGATGAACTGGACTTGAGAGCTGCATATGGGGGAACTAGCGGTGGACCTGATGGACTGAGAGGGGGTTGGTGATGGTGGTGGTGGCGGTGATGGCCTATATTCAGTCTTTTGTTGCAAAAACATTGTGATTCCCTGACTGCTTTGGCCTTGCGACGACACCTCAACATTTCTTGCTGGTGGTGTGCTTACCGGTCGGCTTACAGTGGTGGAAGCGATTGAGCGTTACTGGCTACCTTCAGTCGGAGCAGGTGCACATGTGCTACCTGAGGTTTTGTAGTCCGTCCACACTTGCAAATGCATGGTGATTAAATGTCTAAGTATGCAACTGTTATTCAAATTTTGGAGATTTTTCCCTCGGCTAAATTTCCTTCCGCAATTCTTACAGATAACCTTTACCTCATCAATAGGATTTTGGTCAAAAAAGTGCCACACTGCACTCTTCCTACTATGGTATAGATTTTCAGGGCTTGCATGCTGTGCTAATTTGACCATCTGGCCTAGCTGTCCTGCAACTTTTTGCTTTTTTTAACACGTTTTTGGACAGCTACATGCCTGCCAGATAACCGCGGCTGCGATGTCGATGCCTGCTGCGGATCCTTCTCATCTTCTGAGCTATTGCCAGCAGCACCCTCTTCCCCCAATGGATGCCAATCCGAGTCAACAACTGGGTCATCCATCACCTCCTCTTCAATTTCATCTGCACCTTCCTCTGTGTCACCCTGTAAGGTGGTATAGTATGCGGGAAGGGGCTCCTGAGTTTCATCAGGGTCAGATTCTGGCTCAGTAGACTGCGAGGGCAATGTAGTGCTCTGGGTCAATGTACCAGCAGAGTCATCTAGCAGTGGCTGTGCATCAGTGCACTCCATGTCAGATTCATCTTGGACTAGGGAATTCAGGATTTGATGTGATAACCCAGGCATAGTATGTGAAAAGAGCTCCATGGAGTAATCTGAAGTGTGGCCTGCCGCATCCTTCACTTTTGGTAGGGGTGAAGGACACAAAGAAAGGTGTTGTTCCTGACCAGAAGCATGCACTGACCACTCAGTGCTTGCAGTTTTTGAAACTTCAGAAGAGGAGGCAATAGAGCTGGAGGCTGTTTTGGCAATGTAATCCAAAACCTCTTCCTGATGCTCCGGCTTTAAAAGCGGTTTACCTACTCCCAGAAAAGGGAGCTGTCCAGGCCTTCTTGAGCCAGACGATGATGCAGGCTCAACACCTCCTGCCTTAGGTGCTATTGTGCTTTTGGCACTACCAGCAGATGCACCACCACCACCATCAGTACCAGCTGGGCCCCCACACCCACGTCCGTGGCCTCTTCCACCATACTTCCTCATGTTTGGGAAAATGTACCAAAAATACCAGCATATACACTCACTGGCCACTTTATTAGGTACACCATGCTAGTAAGGGGTTGGACCCCCTTTTGCCTTCAGAACTGCCTCAATTCTTCGTGGCAGAGATTCAACAAGGTGCTGGAAGCATTCCTCAGAGATTTTGGACCATATTGACATGATGGCATCACACAGTTGGCGCAGATTTGTTGGCTGCACATCCCTGATGCGAATCTCCCGTTCCACCACATCCCAAAGATGCTCTATTGGATTGAGATCTGGTGACTGAGGAGGCCATTTGAGTACAGTAAACTCATTGTCATGTTCAAGAAACCAATCTGAGATGATTCGAGCTTTATGACATGGCGCATTATCCTGCTGAAAGTAGACATCAGATGTTGGGTACATTGTGGTCATAAAGGGATGGACATGGTCAGCAACAATACTCAGGTAGGCTGTGGCGTTGCAACGATGCTCAATTGGTACCAAGGGGCCCAAAGAGTGCCCAGAAAAAATTCCCCACACCATGACACCACCACCAGCCTGAACCGTTGATACAAGGCAGGATGGATCCATGCTTTCATGTTGTTTACGCCAAATTCTGACCCTACCATCCGAATGTCGCAGCAGAAATCGAGACTCATCAGACCAGGCAACGTTTTTCCAATCTTCTACTGTCCAATTTCGATGAGCTTGTGCAAATTGTAGCCTCAGTTTCCTGTTCTTAGCTGAGAGGAGTGGTACCCAGTGTGGTCTTCTGCTGCTGTAGCCCATCTGCCTCAAAGTTCGACGCACTGTGCGTTCAGAGATGCTCTTCTGCCTACCTTGGTTGTAACGGGTGGCAATTTGAGTCACTGTTGCCTTTCTATCAGCTCGAACCAGTCTGCCCATTCTCCTCTGACCTCTGGCATCAACATGGCATTTCCGGCCACAGAACTGCCGCTCACTGGTTTTTTTTTCTTTTTCGGACCATTCTCTGTAAACCCTAGAGATGGTTGTGCGTGAAAATCCCAGTAGATCAGCAGTTTCTGAAATTCTCAGACCAGCCCTTCTGGCACCAACAATCATGCCACGTTCAAAGGCACTCAAATCACCTTTCTTCCCCATACTGATGCTCGGTTTGAACTGCAGGAGATTGTCTTGACCATGTCTACATGCCTAAATGCACTGAGTTGCCGCCATGTGATTGGCTGATTAGAAATTAAGTCTTAACACACAGTTGGACAGGTGTACCTAATAAAGTGGCCAGTGAGTGTATATGGTACTGTATGAGGAGCGTACAGCTGTATAAGGTGTAGGGGAGAATTTAAATCTCCGTATATATTTCCTTAGTCACACACAGACGCTCTCCCACTATGGATTTGACCGTAATCCAAACAGCAGATATACGGTATTGTATCAGAAGCGTACAGGTGTATACGGTGTAGGGGAAAATTTAAATCTCCGTATATTTTTCCTTAGTCACACACAGACGCTCCCCCACTATGGATTTGACCATAATCCAAACAGTAGATATACGGTACATTATCAGAAACGTACAGCTGTATGCGGTGTAGGGGAAAATTTAAATCTCAGTATATATTTCCTTAGTCACACACAGACGCTCTCCCACTATGGATTTGACCATTATCCAAACAGCAGATATATGGTACTGTATCAGAAACGTACAGCTGTATTCGGTGTAGGGGAAAATTTAAATCTCTGTATTTATTTCCGGAGTCACACACAGATAGTTAGCATGCATTTGTCCGTGATACCAGCCGGTACCCGATAGTGTGTGAGGAGCGTACAGCTCTATACGGTGTGGGAAAAAATGAACGGTCGGTAACTGTGCAGAAGAAAAGAATAAAAGTATTAGTGCTGTGTGAAAAGCAGTCTGCACAGCAGTGCACACACAGCTATGCAACTTTCAGGCAGCCTAATAACCAGCACTGCTTCACACAAAAAAATCCTCCCCTGTCACTGCACACGAACTGTACAGCCCAATTTCTATCAGCACTAGCACAGAATCACTTTTCTTTCCTGCCTAACTCTCTCCCTACTGAGAAACAGTGGCAGCAACCTCTGCCTACGCTAAGATCGGCAGAAGTAAAATGCCGGTCGGCGGTCAGGGCTTTTATAGCCCCTGTGATGCCACACAAAGCAAGCCAATCACTGCAATGCCCTTTTGTAAAATGGTGGTGGCCGCTGCCCATGTCATCTCGTTGCCCACAGTGTGCGTTCTTGCTCTTTGGCTGAGAAAAGGCATCTGCAAGCATAATGGGAAACACGACTTTGTCGCTCGGGTCGACGACCGCATGGCCGACCTCACGCTATGGTCGAGTTTCGCTCGGTGAAACCCGACTTTAGCAAAAGTAGGCAATTTTTGAATTTGACCAACCTGTTTCGCTCAACTCTGCTAATGTTTTAACTCAGGAAGAGTTCATAAATCAATATTTTGTGTAATAACCATGATTTTTAAAAACAGCTTTCATGCATCTTGGCATGCTTGCCACCAGTCTTTCACATTGCTTCTGGCACAAAAATTTTATCCACTTCTTTGTTTGATGGCTTGTGACTATCCATCATCCTCTTGATTACATTCCAGAGGTTTTCAATGGGGTTCAGGTCTGGAGAATGGGCTGCTCTTGACAGGGTTTTGATGTGGTCGTCTCTTAATTTTGTCAGAGTTATGTATATATAGATAAAGATATTGATATTTATATATATATGTGTGTATATATATATATATATATAGCTTTCTTGCCATAAAAGGAGGGGGCCCAGACACATTTCTTGCACAGGAGCCCCAAGCTGTCAGTGTCCTACCCTGGGTGAAAGCAATGACAAAATTCAAAAATGGCCAAGGCAATACCAAAAAGTATGAGAACAGAGAAATGGTCTGTGGTCACCCCCTGCCGAACCGCTCCTTTATAGGTGTTGTCTTGCAAATTGCCTATCACTAATTACCTACCTGTTGATTGTGTCATTTGCACAACAGCATGAGAAATTTATTCAGAATCGGTGTTGCTTCATAACTGGACAAGTTGATTTCGCAGAACTGTGTTCGAGTTACATTGTGTTGTTTAAGTGTTCCCTTTATTTTTTTGGGCAGTGTGTAGATATGTGTATGTATATATTGTGAGCAAGGAGGGGGAATCATATGTGAGGGTTGATATGTATCCCCCAGGATGCGGACGGAGTCCTATTAAACCCGCTGGAGTGCCTTCTGTTCAAAGCAGGAAGCCTGTGAGTCACAAGGCAAAATAAAAGAAAGAGATTGGGCCCAAGCAGAGACTCAGTCAGATTTTTAGGAAAAAGTGTTAAGGGCTTTTATTTTTAGACGAATTTGCAGGTTTGGTAGTGGGGCGAATCCCTCTCTCCATTCCGGGTCCTATGGCCACAATTCCATTTAAATCTGTCAATTATTGCTTTGGGTGTGTCAGTTTGGAGATTGAAGGCTACAGGGCAGGTGTCTCTGTGCAACCTCAGGAATGTGTGAAGCTACAGTTGTGGCCAAAAGTATTGACACCCCTGCAATTTTGTCAGATAATACTCAGCTTCTTCCTGAAAATGATTGCAATCACAAATTCTTTGGTATTATTATCTTCATTTAATTTGTCTTAAATGAAAAAACGCAAAAGAGAATGAAGCAAAAAGCAAAACATTGATCATTTCACACAAAACTCCAAAAATGGGTCAGACAAAAGTATTGGCACCCTCAGCCTAATACTTGGTTGCACAACCTTTAGCCAAAATAACTGCGACCAACCGCTTCCGGTAACCATCAATGAGTTTCTTACAATGCTCTGCTGGAATTTTAGACCATTCTTCTTTGGCAAACTGCTCCAGGTCCCTGATATTAGAAGGGTGCCTTCTCCAAACTGCAATTTTTAGATCTCTCCACAGGTGTTCTATGGGATTCAGGTCTGGACTCATTGCTGGCCACCTTAGTAGTCTCCAGTGCTTTCTCTCAAACCATTTTCTAGTGCTTTTTGAAGTGTGTTTTGGGTCATTGTCCTGCTGGAAGACCCATGACCTCTGAGGGCCCTACATTATGCTGCAAAATTTGTTGGTAGTCTTCAGACTTCATTATGCCATGCACACGGTCAAGCAGTCCAGTGCCAGAGGCAGCAAAGCAACCCCAAAACATCAGGGAACCTCCGCCATGTTTGACTGTAGGGACCGTGTTTTTTTCTTTGAATGCCTCTATTTTTCTCCTGTAAACTCTATGCTGATGCCTTTGCCCAAAAAGCTCTACTTTTGTCTCATCTGACCAGAGACCATTCATCCAAAACGTTTTAGTTTTTTTCAGGTAAATTTTGGCAAACTCTAGCCTGGCTTTTTTATGTCTCGGGGTAAGAAGTGGGGTCTTCCTGGGTCTCCTACCATACAGTCCCTTTTCATTTAGACGCCAACAGATAGTACGGGTTGACACTGTTGTACCCTCGGACTGCAGGGCAGCTTGAACTTGTTTGGATGTTAGTCGAGGTTCTTTATCCAACATCCGCACAATCTTGCGTTGAAATCTCTTGTCAATTTTTCTTTTCCGTCCAAATCTAGGGAGGATAGCCACAGTGCCATGGGCTTTAAACTTCTTGATGACACTGCGCACGGTAGACACAGGAACATTCAGGTCTTTGGAGATGGACTTGTAGCCTTGAGATTGCTCATGCTTCCTCACAATTTGGTTTCTCAAGTCCTCAGACAGTTCTTTGGTCTTCTTTCTTTTCTCCATGCTCAATGTGGTACACACAAGGACACAGGACAGAGGTTGAGTCAACTTTAATCCATGTCAACTGGCTGCAAGTGTGATTTAGTTATTGCCAACACCTGTTAGGTGCCACAGGTAAGTTACAGGTGCTGTTAATTACACAAATTAGAGAAGCATCACATGATTTTTTGAACAGTGCCAATACTTTTGTCCACCCTCTTTTTTATGTTTGGTGTGGAATTATATCCAATTTGGCTTTAGGACAATTCTTTTTGTGTTTTTTCATTTAAGACAAATTTAATGTATATAATAATAACAAAGAATTTGTGTTTGTAATAATTTTCAGGAAGAAACTGAGTATTATCTGACAGAATTGCAGGGATGTCAATACTTTTGGCCACAACTGTAACACAGAGCCAGGGAGTTCCAGGCGGCTGACTCACCCAAAAGACATGGCGGTGCCATTGTCCACGACGACAGGTTTGAGTTCAGGACTGTGTTTACGGAAACCCAGCTGCGATCCGGAGGACAGCACTCCATGTGTGAGTTTGTTACAATAAAAGACATTTGCTTTGAACTTTTCTGTGGTCCCTGCCTATATGTCGCACTGCACCAACCTTTTTTTAAGGTTTACCTTCACCCATGTCCATGGACTGCGTCTGCAATTACTGTATATGTCAGCATCATTCAATGGAATGGGGTGAACTTTATTCCCGAGACAAAGTCTATAGATAGGAGTTTTACAAAATAGGCAGATCCTTTATTCTAATCCGAGAAAATCTCTTTCACTTTATAATAGCTTAATTATAATATAAGACTAAATTATTGCCCTGACATCGAATATTTCACACTACATGTGTCATGTTATTTACTATGTGATTTAACCAGGGTCATTTATTCGCTTGGTATTATTCATCTAACACCCCTATGACCTTTCATTTACAGCTCAAACAATATGTGGTGTTTAACCATGGTTGGATGACCACTAAAATAAAATTAATTCTATAGTCGGCCTATTGATATGGATAAATATAATTTCAGCAGGCGTGAATAATGAAAGCTGCAATTCTATTAAATATATCCAGAAATATGGACACAGGGAAACCAATTTCCTTGATAGGGCTTGTAAAGGTTTTTACATCTGATGCAACGTTGACACCATGCAATGCAATGAATATACCATATTATGGTGGTTTCATACACATTGTGCCTGGTTGTATGTATATACTAGTTACACTTCCTTTGTTATTCATAGCTAACAATAAGAGTTGAACTTTCATTTCTCACGCTTTTCTGGAAAAATGAAAACCGAGTTATAATTTATTGCTATGGGTAAAAAAGTGAATTTTAGGTTGCGACCAGATGATATACTGCATTTTGCAATTGCAAAATGAAAAGGACCACTGGTCACACTACCTGGACGTGGCAGAAAAAGAAAGTTATCATATGCTGCCACATTATTCTTCAGTAAGTAGGTGGTTAAAAATCCTTGATGGAAAGGTCAATCTATTAAATACGTTCCTTGCTAAAGTATTTACAAAAGAAAATGCCAGCACAAATGACATGCTTTAGGGATATCATAAACTCTTCATTAAATGTCACCTACTTAACCCAGCAAGAAGAGAAGTACTGCTACAAAACCACTTATATAGACCATTCACTGGGTCCAGATGTCATATGCCCCAGAGTATTCAGGAATTAGATACCATGATAGATAAATCATAATTTCTAATATTTAAGGATTCCATAATATCAGGGTCTGAACAACAGCCCTGGTGCATAACTAATATGGTGGCAATATTAAAAAAATAGAGCCAAAAACTGAGCCTTGAAACTATAGGCCTAGGCCTTTAAGTTTAAACTCTAACCTTTGATGACCCCCATACACATAAGACTAACAGAAGCCAAATCTGCTAATATTGACAGGTTCAGCTGATGGTCTACTGTATATGGTGGCACTGGCCAACTAATTATCAGGAGACATGTCAATCAGGCAGGTCTGATTTTGGACTGACAATCATGTTGTACTCCCTTTGATAAGCCATCAGCCGATGTGTCAGTCAGGGGCTTTCTCACCGAGAACACATGAGCGTTAGGCCGATAGGTATCTAATGTGTAAGGCCAGCCTTAGTGAGGTTATCCTGGAGCTAAAAACAACCTCATAACCTAGCAGTTAAATAGGCTTATGAGGGATCGATCCTATGAAACTAATTTTATACGATTCTATGAGGAAGTTAGTTCCAGACTGAACATCTTAAGAGTGGATGTTGTATATCTGGACCTTTTCATAGACATTCAAAGAAAATGAAGACTTCCTAGACATAACAGAAGCATCTCTACTGGTCACAGAAGGTAAAGAAAGTGTCAGAGAACCTCCAAAAGCAGACGAGTGGAAGCATGTGACCAAAACAAGCAAGAAGACCATAGAGACATCACCAACCACACAACTGACAAACCGATACCAAGGCCTTGTGGAGGATGATGATGGTACACCTAAGGATGAGGCACTATCAGTAAGCAAAGAAGAAAAGGGCACACAGCAACACCCAGAAATGACAACAAAAAGTACAGCCAAGAAGCGAAGCAGAGTGGTAGTGGTGGGAGACTCACTACTGAGACGCACATAAGCAGCCATCTGCAGACAGGATATAACCGCAAGAGAAGTATGCTGCCTCCCAGGTGCGAAGATCAAGGATGTGACCGATAGGATACCAAAGCTCATCAGTTCCAAGGTCGTCCACCCATTGTTTCTGATACATGTTGGCGCCAATGAGACGGCAAGGAAGGACCTACCGACAATCTGCAAGGACTTTGAAGAGTTGGGGAAGAAAGTAAAGGAACTGGATGCACAGGTAGTTTTTTCTTCTAGCCTTCCAGTAGATGGGCATGGCACCAGGAGATGGAACAGGATCCTTGATGCGAACAACTGGCTAAGACGATGGTGCAGACAACAAGGATTTGGATTCCTGGACCACGGTGTGAATTACCTGTATGATGGACTCCTCGCCAGAGACGGACTACACCTCAACAAACCTGGGAAACACACATTCGCCAGAAGACTCGCTACTCTCATCAGGAGAACGTTAAACTAGAAGAAGAGGGGATAGGAAGAAAAACGTTAGACACGAACATGAAACCAGATATTATACTGATGAATGATATGAGGTGTGGCTAAGAAGATCCAAGACAACATACTCAGAAGGGAGGTAAGAAAATTTCTAAAACAATCAACAGGGAGGAGATTGGAACAAAGCAAAATTCTCTAAAATGTATGCTCGCAAACGCCAGAAGCCTGACAAACAAGATGGAAGAACTTGAAGCAGAAATATCTACAGGTAACTATGACATAGTGGGAATGACCGAGACATGGTTAGATGAAAGCTATGACTGGGCAGTTAACTTACAGGGTTACAGTCTGTTTAGAAAGGATCGTAAAAATCGGAGAGGAGGAGGGGTTTGTCTTTATGTAAAGTCTTGTTTAAAGTCCACTTTAAGGGAAGATATTAGCGAAGGGAATGAGGATGTCCATATGGGTCGAAATACATGGAGGGAAAAATAGTAACAAAATTCTCTTTGGGGTCTGTTACAAACACCCAAATATAACAGAAATCATGGAAAGTTTACTACTAAGGCAGATAGATGAAGCTGCAACCCATAATGAGGTCCTTGTTATGGGGGACTTTAACTACCCGGATATTAACTGGGAAACGGAGACCTGTGAAACCCATAAAGGCAACAGGTTTCTGCTAATAGCCAAGAATAATTATCTTTCACAATTGGTGCAGAATCCAACCAGAGGAGCAGCACTTTTAAACCTAATACTATCTAACAGACCTGACAGAATAACAAATCTGCAGGTTGTTGGGCATCTAGGAAATAGCGACCACAATATTGTACAGTTTCACTTGTCTTTCGCTAGGAGGACTTGTCAGGGAGTCACAAAAACACTGAACTTTAGGAAGGTAAAGTTTGACCAGCTTAGAGATGCCCTTAATCTGGTTGACTGGGACAATGTCCTCAGAAATAAGAATACTGTAAATAAATTGGAAATGTTTAAGAACATCCTTAATAGGCACTGTAAGCGGTTTATACCTTGTGGGAATAAAAGGACAAGAAATAGGAAAAACCCAATGTGGCTAAACAAAAAAGTAACAGGGGCAATTAACAGTAAAAAGAAAGCATTTAAACTACTAAAGCAGGATGGCACCGTTGAAGCTCTAAAAAACTATAAGGAGAAAAATTCTTTATCTAAAAAAATAATTAACATTGTAGCATAGTTATTAAGGTTGAAGGAAGACTTTAATTCCATCTAGTTCAACCCATATCCTATCCTAACTTGCCCTAACATGTTGATCCAGAGGAAGCTGTCAAAAAGGAAACAGAGAAGCATAATGCTAAGGAGAGTAAAACTAATCCCAAGCTGTTTTTCAACTATATCAACAGTAAAAGAATCATAAGTGAAAGTGTAGGCCCATTAAAAAATTGTGAGGAAAGTATGGTTGTAGATGATGAGGAAAAAGCTAATATATTAAACACCTTCTTCTCCACGGTATTCACGGTGGAAAATGAAATGCTAGCTGAAATGCCGAGAGACAAAGAAAACCCTATATTAAAGGTCACCAATCTAAAGGCCCTTTTACATTTAGCGATGCACCAGCGATCCGACCCGGTCAGGATCGCTGGTGCATCGCTAAATGATCGCTAGTGAGCTGTCACACAGGCAGACCTCACAGCAATGCAGCAGCGATGCAGCGCACGATACTCACCTTTCACACACAGCGATCCTGGCATCCTCCCGCCCGCCTCCATGCGTCGCTCATCGTCACAGCAGGAAGCTGACGACGAGAAATGGAGCCGGACATTCTCGCACGATCAGCGATGGACAGCGGGAGAGCCGGTCGGAGGTAAGACACACACAAAGCGATATCGCTATAACGTCACAAAATCGGTGAAAAAAAATTGACCAGATTCGACAGGAAATTTTCTCCCAGTCACCTCATACCATGCACCATCCTCCCTCCCCTACTGCATCTAGCTCACTCTCTGATTTTGAACCAGTCACAGAAGAAGAAGTAAGCAGGCTCCTTGCATCTTCTTGCCCAACCACTTGCACCAGTGACCCATTTCCGTCACATCTCCTCCAGTCCCTTTCCCCTGCTGTCACCCCTCACCTAACTAAAATATTTAACCTCTCTCTCTCTTCTGGTATCTTTCCCTCCTCATTTAAGCATGCCATCATACATCCACTACTTAAAAAACCATCCCTCGACCAAAACTGTGCCACTAACTATAGACTATAGGCCAACTGACGAGCGGGGGAATACCGCGTCCCACCTGTGTATGCCACCTCCATATCTAAACAAGCTTCATATGGACCCATTTACCTCCTGGACTATACAGCACTAGTTTCAAACAGATTAAGCGTCCATGATACCTCCAAGGAGATTTATACATTTCTCTATGTATGGTTTTATATTCCTTTTTGCAAGGCATTTAAATCAGTATATCCACTCTTATAATAATAGGAGATACCATTTAGATCAACATGACATTCTGAAATCTCCATAGGAATCCTTACTTGGATACCCAATTAGTATTTCGCGATAGCAGTCGGCAGACTGAGGAAGGCCGATAATAGGCCGAAACGTTTCCAGGACTGCAATAAATTATAAAATAAATCTAATTTGCAAAGGATTATTCAGTTGAGTGCCAAGTTACTTTATTATTGCTAACTATAGACCTGTCTCTAATCTTCCCTTCATCTCTAAACTCCTGGAACGCCTGGTCCACTCCCATCTTATCCACTATCTCTTTGATAACTCTCTTCTCGACCCTTTCCAATCCGGTTTCCGCTCTTTACACTCTACTGAAACTGCCCTCACTAAAGTCTCTAATGATCTACTAACAGCTAAATCAAATGGTCATTACTCCATTATAATTCTCTTGGTTCTCTCTGCAACATTCACCACTGTGGATCATCAGCTCCTCCTCACTATGCTCCATTCCATTGGCCTCAAGGACACCGTTCTCTCCTGGTTCTCCTCCTATCTCTCTGACCGCTCCTTTACTGTATCTTTTACCGGTTCCTCCTCCTCTCACCGTCCCCTTACTGTTGGGGTTCCTCAAGGATCGGTTCTAGGCCCCCTTCTCTTCTCCTTGTACACTGCCCCTGTTGGTCAAACAATCAGTAGATTTTGTTTACAGTACATCTCTATGCTGATGACACCCAATTATACGCTTCTTCTCCTGACATCACGCCAGCCTTTCTAGAAAACACCGGCGATTGTCTAAACGCTGTGTCTAACATCATGTCCTCACTATATCTGAAACTGAACCTGTCAAAGACTGAACTCCTTGTGTTTCCTCCCTCAACTAACCCCCGAGTACTGCAGGAATTAAGCACAGTCATAGATAGACCATTATTTTTAATCTTTAAAGATTCCATAATAACAGGGTCTGTACCACAGGACTGGCGTATAGCAAATGTGGTGCCAATATTCAAAAAGGGGACAAAAACTGAACTTGGAAATTATAGGCCAGTAAGTTTAACCTCAACTGTGGGTAAAATCCTGGAGGGTTTTCTAAAAGATACTATACTGGAGTATCTGGAGAAGAATAACCTCATGACCCAATATCAACATGGGTTTACAAGGGACCGTTCCTGTCTGACTAATCTGATAAGCTTTTATGAAGAGGTAAGTTCCGGACTGGACCAAGGGAATGTAGTGGATGTGGTGTACATGGACTTTTCAAAAGCTTTTGATACGGTGCCACACAAAAGGTTGATACATAAAATGAGAACAATGGGGATAGGGGAAAATATGTGTAGGTGGGTTAAGAGCTGGCTCAGGGATAGGAAACAAAGGGTGGTTATTAATGGAGCACACTCAGACTGGGTCACGGTTAGCAGTGGGATACCACAGGGGTCAGTTTTGGGCCCGCTTCTTTTTAACATATTTATTAATGACCTTGTAGGGGGCATAGAGAGTAGAATTTCAATATTTGCAGATGACACTAAACTCTGCAGGGTAATCAATACAGAGGAGGACAATTTTATATTACAGGAGGATTTATGTAAACTAAAAGCTTGGGCTGATAAATGGCAAATGAGCTTTAATGGGGATAAATGTAAGGTCATGCACTTGGGTAGAACAAACAAGATGTATAATTATGTGCTTAATTGTAAAACACTGGGCAAAACAGTCACTGAAAAAGACCTGGGTGTATGGGTGGACGACAAACTCACATTTAGCGGCCAGTGTCAGGCAGCTGCTGCAAAGGCAAATAAAATAATGGGATGCATTAAAAGAGGCATAGATGCTCATGAGGAGAACATAATTTTACCTCTATATAAGTCACTAGTGCGACCACACTTAGAATACTGTGTACAGTTCTGGTCTCCGGTGTATAAGAAAGACATAGCTGAACTGGAGCGGGTGCAGAGAAGAGCGACCAAGGTTATTAGGGAACTAGGGGGTCTGCAATACCAAGACAGGTTATTACATTTGGGGTTATTTAGTTTGGAGAATCGAAGGCTTAGGGGTGATCTTATTACAATGTATAAATATATGCGGGGACAATACCAAGAGCTTTCTAATGATCTTTTTACTCTTAGACCTGTGACGGGGACAAGGGGGCATCCTCTACGTCTGGAGGAAAGAAGGTTTAAGCATACTCACAGACGCGGATTCTTTACTGTAAGAGCAGTGAGACTATAGAACTCACTGCCATATGATGTTGTAATGAGTGATTCCCTACTAAAATTTAAGAATGGACTGGATGCCTTTCTTGAAAATTATAATATTACAGGGTATATACACTAGTTTCCTTAATATTGCGTTGATCCAGGGAGCAAGTCTGATTGCCGTATGTGGAGTCAGGAAGGAATTTTTTTCCCCAATGTGAAGCTTACTTGTTGCCACATGGGTTTTTTTTGCCTTCCTCTGGATCAACATGTTAGGGCAAGTTAGGATAGGATATGGGTTGAACTAGATGGACTTAAAGTCTCCCTTCAACCTTAATAACTATGTTACTATGTTAATAACTATGTTACTATGTAATGTACCTATACCCGACATTGCCATTTCTGTGTGTGGTTCCACTGTTACTCCCCAGCAATATGCCCGCTGTCTTGGGATCATACTTGACTCCGAGCTTTCCTTTGCCCCCCACATTCCATCACTGGCTCGCTCTTGTCATCTGCACCTCAAAAACATTTCTAGAATTCGACCTTTTCTTACTTTTGACTCTGCAAAAACTCTTATTGTTTCTCTTATTCATTCTCGCCTCGACTATTGTAACTCTCTTCTAATCGGTCTCCCTCTTACCAAACTCTCCCCTCTCCAATCTGTCTTGAATGCTGCAGCCAGGATCATTTTCCTCACCAATCGTTACACCGATGTCTCTACCTTGTGCCAGTCATTACACTGGCTACCCATCCACTCCAAAATTCAGTATAAACTTATTACCCTCACCCACAAAGCCCTCCATGGCTCAGCACCACCCTACATCTCCTCCCTTGTTTCAGTATACCACCCTACCCACCTTCCAAAACTGGAACTTCAGGACTATAGGTCTGTGGTATGTCTGTAAGAGGAAGACCATAGCATAAGTTGAAAACTTTGCCTATAGTGAAGCATTGAGGTGGCTCAATTATGCTCTGGGGCTACTTTGCTTTATCCAGCACTAGAAACCTGTAGCTTGAGGAGTGCAAGATGGATTAAATAAAAATTCAGGAAGTCCTGAATCCTGTGCCTTCTGTGAGGAAGTTCAATTCCTGGGTGGGTGGCATTGCACCTAAAAATGGAACAATGATCCCAAGCATACCTCAATATCCACCAGGCCTTGGTTTCAGAGGTACTGGAAGATTCTAGAGTGGATATCACAGTCGCCTGACTTGAAAATATTTGATAGAATTTGAAGAAGGTGTTTGCAATAAACCCAACAATATCAGTGAACTGGAGGCCATTGTTCATGAGGTATGAGTTAAAATTCTGCTGGAAAGGTGTCAGAAACTATTGTCAGGCTATGCAACACGTTTGCACCAGACAGATGATAACAGCCAACTGGACTCTACTAAGTATTAAAGACATATACCCAATAAAAAACTAGGAGAATAAACCAGATTATAGAAAAATATATGAAGTTTTATTAACAATCATGAAGAGAAAACATACATAAAGCATAAAAATACTACAAAATACAAGTACAGTACAAAGGCACACGGTGTCAGACAAATGCCAGTAAATGCACATAGAAAAAGTGTATATAGGCTGGGATTAAGAGTAAAATACAGGCAAACAGCAGCACGTTCTGCGTGGGCTTCTTCGGTGGGCTGTTTTTCCAGGTTTGCATTGGTCTGGAGTGAAGTCAACTTTGCGATAAGTTTTATAATGAACTGATTGCAGCAGTAAGCTGTTGTGAACACAGATGCATATTACACTACAGGTCTTGTCAGAGTGGCAAATTCATCACTGCTCATGTTACATTTATGGAACTCAAGCAGAGTTAGGTCTGCTGTATACATCACATAGGAAACTCTGAGACTCTGCTATATACATCACATATGAGACACCAAGACTGCTGTATACATCACATAGGAGACAGTAAGGCTGGTGCATATACATCAAATAGGAGATACTGGGACTGGTGCACATATACTGTACATCATATAGGATACACTGTAACTGGAGCATATACATCACAGGAGATACTGGGGCTGGAGCATATACATAATATAGGAGACACTGAATCTAGAGTATATACATCACATATGATACACTAGGGCTAGATCATATACATGACATAGGAGACAGTGGGGCTGGAGCATCACATAGGATACACTGGTTTTAGAGAACATACATCACATAGGATACACTGGGGCTGAAACGCATTAATCCAGGAGTCCTGGGTTCGAATCCCACCAAGAACAACATCTGCATGGAGCTTGTATGTTCTCCCTGTGTTTGCGTGGGTTTCCTCCGGGTACTCCGGTTTCCTCCCACATTCCAAAGACATACTGATAGGGAATTTAGATTGTGAGCCTCATCGGGGACAGTGATGATAATGTGTGCAAACTGTAAAGCGCTGCGGAATATGTTAGCGCTATATAAAAATAAAGATTATTATTATTATTATTAATCACACGACAGGAGACACTGCGACTGCAGCCTTTTAGGAGTGCAGAGCGTGCTAACTCCGCCTTGACACTGGAACGTCCTCATGCTGATACAGCATAGTGTCAGGAAATAATCCTTCACTGCATGCGCAACTGCATTCATTCATGAATGCTATGTGTGAATTCTCGCAGAGTAAGGGGAAATTAAATGGCTGGCGGCTGGCAAAATGAAGCTGCGGGCAAGAGCCCTGGGGTCCCCAGAAATCTTTCCCGGGGCAGGAGATAAAGATACAGTGGGCCAGTGGTTTCCCACCCCTGGGTACTGGATCCAATAGCAATAATTTTTTTGGATTGTTTTGAATGTCAGTTTTTAACCATCAGTGTGGAATCCATTTTCTCATATTTCTTTCTATTTTCTCTTTTTCTACTACCTATTGGGCCAAGTTAAAACGATCAACTATTGTCATCGATTTTTGTTGTTCACCTATAAACTTTAATGGACGAGTATCATCTGACATATGAAAGAAACTAGTGCCTTCCGCAATTTTTTTTTGGGAGCAGATTTGAGCCTTGTGAAATAAGCTCTTGGACCGAAAATACAGTCATGTGAATTTAGCCTTAGACAGCAAAGATTACAAAGCACAACGAAGACTCACAGATGGTATCTATGTGCTGCTTATTTCTTTCAGAGAGCCATTGACGAGAATTGGAGAGTTCAATCCATGACTTAGGTCACGTTCACACTCTCAGTATGTGGTCAGTATTTTACCTCAGTATTTGTAAGCCAAAACCAGGAGTGGGTGATAAATCCAGAAGTGGTGACGTGTTTCTATTATACTTTTCCTCTGATTGTTCCTCCTGGTTTTGGCTGATGTAATACTGAGGTAAAATAATGACCAAATACTGAACGTGGTTTTTTTTTTTTGTCAGATTCTCGGTGTGCAAAATAAAACATGTGAACAGCCCCATAGATGAAAATGGATATATGTTCTAGCCGTGGAAACCCTAATCAAACACGTACGTCGAAAAGCAGACATCTAAAAAAAAACTCTTGTTATGTATTTGTGCAATAGAAAGTTTAACTCTAAGTTTAAATTACATAGAATTGCTTCTACATTTTGAGTTATAAAGCTGGCGATGGACGTCTGTCACTATATAATTCACTAAATGCTCTTGTAAACTCAATCTATCTACCCATTACATTATTTTTATCAACTACCTATGTACCTATATGGAAAAATTATGTCAATGTTGGACCAACAAATACAGGCCTTGAAACCGCAAAGTAACATTACTCTTTATAAAACCGGCGTATTCACGGCTGTAAAATCCATTATTAAAGCAATCCATGTGATTGGTGATCACTTAATGCACTTAGTGTGGTGCTTGGAATATTATGTATGTATGTTCTTGCTACAATGACTCTCTGTAAGGAAAGCAGTTCAATACACTACAAGATATAAAGCAAAAAGAATTAGGTAACGGTGAATTGATGTGAACAGGTAGTGACGGTAACTGAACAAGTGTCCCTCATATGGAAAGGTTTGGGCATGTATTCAATTCCGGGCAATATCCTGGTGCTGGTCTGAATTATCTTCAGATGGGAAAACCTGAGTCTATTGCATCTCGGAGACCATCTCAGTTCTCCGCATCTTGATGCAGACTGCCTCATAAATGTACACAGCGCAATAGCCCCCATGGGTATTCGGCTTGACTGTGAGATGAATCTCTTATTTGCTGCCATGCAGATTTATCTCGCCTCATTCCTGGACAAAGAGAAACACAAAGGATAAAAAAAAGTGGGGAAATCTTATTTCCAATTGATCGGGTTTTATTCTTCGACAGCTGCTTTTCATGAGTTCTTCGAGTTTCTTTATCCTTTATTCAGCTGACAAACATATCTTATCCTATTCTTCGAATGTATGATGGGCACGGCACCTATTGCATTCATCCATATTTAATGAGGAAATGATTTCGTATGTCTGAGTTGGCATGTTACGGAGAACAGGATGACTGTCAGGCGGCAGAAAGAAAATGGATCTTTTCTACGATGCAAGACAGTAGGAAACACCTCTGCTTCTTTTCCATTAAAGAAAAGAAAAAGCAGGAAAACATAAAATGCTTAGTTAATCTTAATCTATGCGGCTTCAAGCTGTCATTGTTCATATTACGCCGCTGTTACATCGTGCCAGCCTTTTGTGTAATAATAAGAAGGTAGCAACCCAACATAGATAAATAATTAATATTTCTAGATGCAAACTGTAGGAAGGCTTTGATCACTGGAGTTTACAATCTAAGGACCCACACATATAATCATATTGAAATACTACATGATATTCTCTTGTATGAAGCCTTAATATGGTCGCTTTAAGGCCATTATTTTACCTCTATGCCTCTCTTAACTCATATGGTAACATGCTGAAGGTTTTTTTTACTTGGCTTTTGTACAGAAAATGTAGGCATATTAAACCAGATGGCTGACTCCAGGGATATGTCATTTCTTAGGCTATATGCTGTATTTTCAATATAATCAATGTTTTATCAGCAGGAGATTATCACTGCAGGATTAGGTATCATGTGCAGGTCAGTCAGGCTAATCTTTGCAACCCCGCCCACCACTGATTGGCAGCTTGCTGACAAAGTACACTGTACACAGGAAGCTGCCAATCAGTGGTTGTGCTGGGTTATGCATAGCTCAGCTTTCTGACCACTGCTACATCTACAGCAGAGAAAACAGGGATTTTATCAAAAACTACACCAAGTAGTCCAATGAGTGATACATTGCTGAAATTAGGCTCTCTACCACAGCGTCCTGCTGCACGCAGTTTACATAGCAAAAACCTGCTGACAGATTCGATTTAAATGCACAAGAGCTTAAATGGGTACAATATCAATGTGTAATCAGTGGAGATCCAATCTGCTTAACCCAAAAAATCAGCATGCATTAACATTACTCACAAATCCTCACATTTACTTATTGCTACAGGTCACTAATTTGGACCTCTTGGGCAAATCAGTGGCAGTTGTAAAGTTTCTACTCACTTGGTTGCATTTGAAGTAGGCACTTAAGTAAAATGTCCAGGCAGGTTCATTAAGACTCCATAAATCATGCCACAACAAAAGGAAATAAGTGGCCCTTCAGTGCAGGCAAAGCAAACAGTTCAAATAACTGCACTTTAGTGATAGTCTAGAATACTTAGACTGGATAGTATCCAGTATACCAGCTTAGTCTGGAGACATTCACAGAAGGCTTTTTTACCTCCACTCATTATACAATGATGATACAGCTGCACTTCCTTATACCTGCCATACCACGCTGCGGGGTGGTGATATGTGAGCAGCTGGTCCAACCCATCTCTCTGAGTGCTTGTAAACCCAGCCATTGCCACACCCTATTACCATTCTAGTAACTATATATGATGGATTTGGCTTCCAGGTTTACATCACTGAGGACAACCACCTCCGTGATACATAGTTCCCATCAATGATGCCTTATCGCTCTTCACTAGGTGGAAAAAGTAGTTCCTTTTATAGAAGTCCATAAATATATCAAGTCAGTCATGCAACGCTTCTGCCTGACTGAACAACAGTCACATCCAAAACAGTCAGGACCAATCAGGTTCCACCCCCTAACCATGTTATTAAGGCCGCAGTCCAAAATATATCCTATATATAAGAAGAACCATCATATAACATAAAAATATACACTACTGTTACTGTGTACCTCACCTGATGAGATGGATTCTCGATAAGCAGTTGTTGAGCAGCATGGACAGATGACATTGGTACATTGGAGCAATGGTGGCTGTGAGACTAGACAGTGAAACTAGATCCTAAGGAAAGGAAGCAGAGTTGACATAAGCATAGTTGAAACAAACCTTTTCGGGCCAATATACCATGACGGCACCAAAAATCATGACGAGATCCAGTATGAGAATAAAATACCAAATTTTATTGCAAAAACATTAAAAATATTATAAAATTACAAAAACGCCCCCGGAAGAAGCTAGTGCGAAATACGTGTTTGGGATGAAGGAGGTTGTGTCATTCACAGTCACCAGAGTCCTGGCATCAGCGTTTTCATAGGTATTACCCTTTTTACCTTTATTTTGAACCTTTGTGGATTTATGCAGCAATCCTCTAGTATTTTCTCAGCTGTGATATTATTTAATCGTGCTGACATTGAGGTCATTCACTTTTACCTGCGGCATATATCAGACTGGGTTACCTTCATTCAGGTGCAATTTAATGTGGGTCTCTATTACATTCAGAGTGAGTTGCCTGTAGTGTTGTCACAGATTATTTCCACACAGTATTTTTTTTTTTTCAGTCATGATATATTCAGTTATTTTGACACTGAGGTTATTTAATTAAGTTACATATATCGGGCCTGATTTATATTCAATATATTTTTTAATACTGTGGTGTGAATATTCTATACATTTATAGACATATTATACTCTTGTTGGAAATTATTTATAATTACTTATGTGCAAGGATTCACATTTGTCTGTGTGACTATAATAACTAATGGCATGAATGTTTTGAGCGCCTCCTGCTGGGCATTTTTGTAATTTTATAATATTTTTAATGTTTTTTCAATAAAATTAGATATTTTATTCTCATACTGGATCTCTTCATGATTTTTGGTGCCGTCATGGTATATTGGCCCAAAAATGTTTGTTTCAGATATTTTGAAGTGCCCGAATATATGTGGTATTTGGACTAATTTCAAGTATATAAGCATAGTTGAGTAAAACAGGTCATGATATTAGAACAGTAGAAAAAGTCATCAATGTAGCAAAGCCCAATGATATAACAAAGGTCAGAAGGTCAGGTGACTCTCTGGAGCAATGTAGAAGAGCTGATAGATGAAGCAGATAGAGTAGGTCTGGTGACCTCACTGTCAGGACTAGATCTCAGCAGCTCTTGTGCACCAGGTGGCAACTTATCCCTCTGAGCTATTCAGCTCGCAGGACAGGTCCGTGCTAGCCCAAATATTTGTACCTGTGTTGTTTCTGATTGTCTCCACATTGAGTTTCTGATTGTCTCCACCCTGAGTTCATGATTGGCTCCATCCTGATTGACCACCCCATTTAAACTTGGCATTGCAATCACTTCCTTGCAAGATTATTTAACTACCAGCTTCTAGTCAAGCTTCCATTCATTTGCTCCTTCATTCTAAGATTATACTGCCGCTTCCGTCTATCGACTCCTTGGCTATGCCTGACTATGCTACATGCTGCTCCTTTAAACTATATTGCTGCTTCCGTGCATCGACTCCTTGGCTATCTCTAGTTATGCTACACGCTGCTCCTTTAAACCACATTGCTGCTCCTGTGTACTAACTCATTGACTATCCCTGACTACGCTACCTGCCAGTGCTGCCCCTAGTGGTTGCAATACCACTACTCCAACCCAGTTCAGTCCGTAACACTCACTGTAGCACTAAAGCAAAGCAGGTAAGATAAATCACTGTGATGAACTGCAGAGTAAAGTCAAGTTTAGGTTGATATGTATGAAGGTTTACAGGTGTAGTAGAGTAGAATTGGAAAAGCAACTTTCTACAAATGTAGCAGAGTAGAGTAATGTAGCATATCTGGGTATGTCAGGAGTCTTGCAGCAGGGTATCAGAAGATTGGAGTGTAGTATAATAATCATAGGTAGTGACTAGCACATAAACTACCTGATTACTCAGTCTTTGTGCCACTGTCTGTGCTGGCCTAAGAGCCTAAAGAGCAAAACCACAGAAGTTACAATGGTAACCTCAATTCACAGAGGAATAGAAGGAAGGATCAGGCCAGATCAGGAGACAAGTGGCGAAGACTGCACCAGAGTGCTAACAACTACAGAAAATGATCTTGACAAGTAGCTCTTAGCAAAGTGAAATAAATGTACAGGCGCATGGCACTATGACTGCATTACTCTCAAACAAGGAATATGCAAACATAAAATAAATTAATTTTGAATTGCATTTCTTCTGTATATACTGTACTTATAAATATTAGGTTCTTGGAACTAAATTAAATAGAATTGTGTGAGCACATCTGCGACGGGCAAGGTGACCTCTCTAGGATGAAAATCACACAAACTGACCTATTCTGGGCCAAAGCCTGCAAATTTAAAGGAGTTTTCCAGGCAAAAGGTGCTCCTTACATGGGGGTTGGATTTTGTAAAAATAACAAAATACTCACCTGTCATCAGTTTTCCACATCCAGCACAGGCTGTCCCATGGTTTAAGCTAGCACCAGAATTAACTGCCATTTAACCAGCTACTGGCATGCCCTGGCTTGTGATAGGTCGAAGGTGGCTTGAACCAGAAGAGGTGTTTGCAATGACACACAGCTTTTCTCTACTCTACTTACCAATTTGCATCCACAGTGGATCATGGCAGTGAACACAGAAAGGAGAAAAGTATTGCGAGTCATTGCATCTCACACAGAAAAAGCCTGTTCTAAGCTTCTCTGGGGCATGTTTCTACCCCTGCATGACAGCTCCTGATTATGATTGGTCAACAACATCATGTAGTAGAAAAAGTAAGCTCCTTGCGAGATGAAATTCTGCTAACACTACCTTGATTGCAGGGGAGGTGGGAGGTGGAATTAGAATCTAAACTTTTCAAGCTGATTTCTCTGAAATGAAGGAATAAGGAATTAAGAAATAAATTTGGCATTTTCTTCAGCGCTGCAGGCGCTATACCATGATATGTCCAGTTTCTCATGCCAAAACTGTTGAAAAGTCATCTTTAAGAATTCATGCATTAGTAATGACCTTAATTGACGTGAAACCCACCATGAGTAAAAAAAAAGGATAGAAGAGAATTGTAAAATTCTATCCTATTTTTTCCTTTAGAAAAAGAAACTGGATTCTGAGGGTATTTCAACACATAGGGCACACATTTAAAATACAGTAGTTATGTTTTGTTATGTATGAAATTAAACAAAGCTGTTTTCTGCAATACTGAAACCAGTGTATAGCTGAATGTCGCCATTTATGACAGTCATTCTTTTCAATGTGTTAGTCTACCTGTCCTTGATTGAAATAAGAAAAATGACCAATACAGGTACCCGCATGAAACCATGATATTTTTATTCATACTTCATAGATTCCACTGAGCTCCCTCTAAGTGAATGGAGTCCTACAGAGACTGCTTTATATACTTCAAAAAGCATGTATGCTCTTGATGATTTCTTTCTTTCACCACCAGTACATCGATAAGGTCACATAAAGACCTGGAACATGAATTCACTACACAGAAAACCTTCAGAAACATGTTTGAATCTTCAGGTAATTTAAGAATAAGTTCAATTTATTTTAGTGTTGGAAAGACTGTACTTCTTGTTAGAAATGTCACCAAAAAAGTAATCAACTCTTTACAATGAGATCGTTTCCTTTTTCCCTTCTCCTTGGACTTGGCATATTGTTGGTAATTAAAAAGATAGTGGATCCTTTAGTACTGTCAACTTACGAGGGGCACTCATTAAAGATTTCCCCTGACCCACTTCTATTTATCACAGAACGCTGAAACTGCACATGTGTAGTTTACGTGCTAATTTGCATCTGAGAATTGATAACAGTCTTAATTTTACAGGTGCTGAAGTGGTGTGAGGTTTGAAAATGGACTGGAGTGGAATGCAGAGCAGTCATCAAGTTCCTTTACTTGAAAGGCTGCACACCAAAGGAAACGCTCGATGTGATGAAAGAGGTTTATGGTGATGATTCCCCATCATATAATGTAGTCAAGAACTGGCATCATCATTTCATATATGGTCTGACTTTGGCGCAAGCAGCTCCAAAACCAGGGCAACTCCACTCTGCTATTGATGAATACACCATCCAGCAAGTGGAGGTCGTCATTTTGAAAAAAAATCTCCGTGTAACCATTCACCACCAAGCTCAAAATGTCAAGATTAGGTTGGCTTTACATTTGCGTCTGTGTGTGTAGCGTTTGATCCGCATGTGTCATGCATACATATATTTAACATGGCGTACGCAGGGACATGCGTTGGCGTACGCATGCTTTGTTTCACGGTGTGCGGCAGTGCGCTGCGAGCACATGTTGCATTTTTTGAGGCGCCAAAAATCTGTCAAATATGCGCAGGCATGCGCATGCGAATAAGTGCGTCAAAAAACGCATTACTGTCTAGAGGAACGAATTGTTGTGCAAGGACATGTGTACGCATGCGTTCTATACGCATGCGTTCGATGCGCATGTGTTATTCAAAATACATATAGAAATCCCATGAGACATGCCCATTTTTGTCTGGTGTCATATCGAAAGCATGCACATAAACAACGCAAATGCATGCAAAAACGCATGCAAACACAAGCACACGCAGGGTTTTTCCGTCATGCATAAGATGATGCGCATAAAAACATTGCGTAAACATGCGTCTTGCATGCGTTTGCGCATGCGGATGATACGCTGTGGACTCAAACGCTAAAGTAAACCTTGCCTCAGAGTGAGGGTCTGAGGAAAAAATCATCCAAGACTATCTTCACATGAATAAAGTATCCGCCCTCTGGGCTCCCCGGCGGCTCACACCTTTCCCGAAGCAGAATCAAATACTCTCAGGCTCTATTGACGATGGGTCATGATGGATTTTGGCACTTACCATAGAAGATTAACCACTTAGATGCTGCTGTCAATAGTCACTTTGGTATCTAGATGGTTAACAATGTTTGGGAGCTCTTTTTTCACTCCATAGGCACCCTTAGATAATGATATTGCAGTCCTGATGGTTGTTATGGCTGTCCATGGCCAAATAATGAAACTAGAGTCTGTGGCCTGTTCAGAAGTTATCAACATTTAGGTGGCAAAAATAAAATATTTGTTTCCTGTCATCCCAATTTGCACTAATTCCTGAAAAGCACCTGAACAGTGTTTTGCTTGACCTCCTTGCCTGAAGCTCACTACTCCAAAAAGCAGGAATTCCATGGAAGCAACCCAAGGGACCCCATTATAAGTCCAGATCCTTTTATAGAAGTTTAAGAGTAAAGGCCAAGTTTTCCTCTGGAATCTGTCATATGGAGAGGCTAGTGCCAAATCTGTTTGAGGTAGTGAAGCCCTTTTGAGCTAATGGCCTCTACATGAGTTCATAATATGGGTATGTCAGCAATATCATGACAGCATTATATTCAGTGGTATACAGTCATCTGCCAATGTGGAGACAGTATTAACTTCCATTATTTATGTACAGGCTTAGCAGTTTAAGTCCCTGTACAAACCTTTGAAATATGCTACTTATAACATTTGTTTTCTACAAATATGACCCATTTATGACTACAATACGATTCTTTATTCAATTTTGGATTCAATCACAAACTGAACTAAGGGTCCTTAACTTATGCTATAACTGCATGTGAGAGGTAATTTCAAATTCTTTAGAAAAATCCCAAAATATAAAATTTACTGCCATTCAATTTTTCCACCACTCTATTACCTAGGTCCTTCATTTTGCAATGTGGTGACGTTATGAATGTGACTGTGTTGGTAAATATTTTATATCTCCATATGTCATGCATGGATGAATTGTTATCATGCAGGTAAGACAGTGCTAGGGAGTTGATAACAGTCTTAATGATAAAGCATTAATATATTGTCACGGGTTTACAGCGACATAAAGGAGCCAGAAGACCGCAGCGTCTGATTTCTCATGCTGCAAAACTGATTAGAAGCATGCCACCTTCATATTAAATGGTATAAGTTTCTTTTCGCAGTTCAGGGGTTTATCTGCTCAGTTGAGAGCTCCTGGAAGCTTTCCTGTGTTAAGGCTCAGCTGTGTACTGTTAGCCACTCCCATCTCGTATATAATCTGGGCACTGGCTTGCACTCATTGTCCGAGGTAGCTTTTGCTGCATGGCTGGAGGTTGTTGGTGGTTATTACTGGAGAAGGCGTTTTGTGGACCAAAACCATTTTTTTTATCCATTATGGATCCTATCACTGCGCACAGTGCAGTAGCAGCAGCTCAGCCTGGAAGTGGAAGATCTATGCACTGTTGTTTTGCAGCACCCTAACACTTCAGGTTTGGGGACCATGACTCCCAGGCAAACTCTTAGTGGGACCCAAGATCACTTTGCCTGACAGGTTCTCTCATGGGCGTGACAAGTTTGTTGTTTTCAGGGAGACCTGTAAACTATACGTCCTTTATCCATGGAACCGAAGAGCAACGGGTGGGGATAGTAATCTCTCTCCTTCAGGGTGACCTCCAAACTTGGGCATTTTCTTTCCCATATGATTTCCAGTCACTCCAGATGGTGGAGGAATTTTCCTGGTGCTGAGTCATGTATACGAGGACCCCGACTGCGTCTCACTGACTATGTCAGCTTCAGCAGGGAAATCGACGGAGTATTTGCTCTGAGTTTTGTAGATCTGAGTCATCTGAGGAATCCATGCAGTTGGGTGGGGCAACTCATTCTCGAAAGCAGTCTATTGTTCGGCGCAACGGGGGAGTATGTTTTTACTCTGGTAGAAAGGGCCATTTTGTGGGCACATGTCCTTCCCTATCTCATTGTAAACAGCCATTAGAAAACTAAGGAGCCAGTGTTGATAGAAGGTTAGCAACCTGGGTGTACATATCTCCTCCATGGGCAGGACACAATTTTTCCTGGCTGCTGAAATCCATCTGGGCAAAAATAAGGTGATTATTTCTTCCTTTCTGGACAGTGGTGCGGGGTTTAACTTGGTCAATGCTAGGTTCGTCCAGGGCCTCAAACCACATACACTGTCCAGACCTATACCCATAATCGCCATTGACTCGGCAACCTTGAGACAGTAGTGTTTTACTGAAGCCATCTGTGGGTTACATCTTCAGATACGTCCATGCACTAAGAAGGTATTGATTGTTATGTACTAGAGGGTCTGCCCTCTTCTGTGGTTCTTGGACTTTCTTGGCTCACTCTGTACAACCCTGTGGTAGATTGGCAGACTTGGGAGGTGGTAAACTGGAGTGAGTATTGTCAAGAACACTGCTTGGGCACCCGACTAGCAATGGTCGATACCCAGTCTGTGCCTAAATACCTGTCTGACTTTGGGGATGTTTTCTCAGAGCAGGGGTGCCAAGAACTTCCTTCCCCATTGTCCTTATGACTGCACCGTTAATCTTGTCCCTGGGGCCAAGATGTCAAAGAGCAGACTATATAATACCTCTGGTCCAGAGAGGCAAGCCATGAAGGACTATATTGTGGAAAGTTTGGCAAAGGGTCATATGAGACCACCATCATGCCCCATTGCTGTAGGCTTTTTCTTTTCAATACACCTGAGGGACAATATGAGAACTTTGTGATGCCATATGGATTGACTAATGCTCCCGCTGTCTTTCAGCACTTTGTAAGTGACATCTTTACTCACCTGGTAGGTAGATTTGTTGTAATCTATCTTGATGATATATTATGTTATTCACCTGACCTTGAGTCACATCAGGTAAATGTCAGGCAGGTGTTACAGATACAGAGACAATAAATTATTTGTTAAATTGGATATATGTATGTTTTCAGTTGAGGAGATCCCTTTTCTAGGATATGTGTTATCATCCACTGGAACCTGCGAAAATCCAGGCTGTACTGGATTGGAATCATCATGAGGATTTGAAGGTATTGCAAAGGTTTGTGTCTATGTAATATATGAGTTTCACTTTTTGTATTGAAGAACTGAAATAAAAATTTTTTTGGTGATATTCTAATTTTGCGAGAAGCACCTGTATATAACAGAAGAATGCAGCTGGGAGTGGAAATTATCACACAAACAGACCCAAGTAACAGTCACAGATAGTAAAGAAAAAGCCAGCTCACCTACTACTTGAAGTCCAGCTTGCATGGAACCAGGTGGATCCACACCAGATAATGTGCTCAAGGAAAAAGAAAGGCTTGTTGTTCCAGCGTCTGGTAAAATAGTTCTTTATTATTGTCAATAATTTGACAAAAGAAGCATATTGAATATTTACTCTGGATTCAAGAAGCCCTAAAGGTTTTAATCTAAAGAGAGAAACCATGTATCAGTATTGACTGTTTTCACCTCTTGATAGAGTTGTGGCGGAATCTGTCGATATCATTCCCGGATAGGGGCCGCTCCTGCTGTGGGGATTTCATGAGTGATGGCGGTGGTACACCCAAAATCATCCTCATGACTAGCAAATACTTCATGGTAATGTCTCAGCAATGTTTTTATCTGAGAGAGTTGGGCTGCAGTTAATCTAGAAAGCTCAGCCCGCATCTGCTCCAAAATATTTCGGCTCTTCTCTTGTGCTGAGACTTCATGGGCCTGTAAGGTTCGTATTGTTACTTCCCAAGGATCCTCGGGGTGTACTCGTAATTGAACCGCAGGAGCTGGCAGCACTTTTTCTAAAGGCCTTACTAGTTTGGCCAGCACAGTTCGTGCTTTCAGAATGGTGTCTTGGACTTCAAGGTTAACGCAGCGCACCAGGACGGCTTCTTTTTGCACAGTAGCCAGGGAACGGGCCACCAGTATGCCAGGAGGTAAGCGCTCTGAGTGACACGGCTCCACCTGCACCTCCATGCCCTCCAAGGGTATCGGGGCTCGAATGGGCAAGGCTACCACAGTCTGTCCAGGAGGTAACACAAGCAGGGGAGTCGCTGGCGTGATGACATTACCCAGAGCCTCGCCTTCCTGGCGGTCCTGATGTACCCGTGCTCCCTGCACCAGCTGCTGGAATACCTGTCCCTGGGCTGTGCGAGAACCCCACTGCTTCAGAATCCTCTGTGTAGGGTCATTGAGCAGTATGTTGCCGAACTCTCGTGGAACATTCATGCCTAGGGTGATGGGGTGTTGCTTATCAGCTTCTCCTTGAGTCAGTACCACCCCTCTGCAACTAAGGGATTTACCGCACAGCGTCACTTGCACCCACACCACCCCGGCAACTGGGACCGGCAGTTGGTTGGCAGCTACTAGTCTGATCACGGGCCCCCACTGAGGTCTTGCTGCTTCCGGGAAGTTCTGTTGAAAATACGTTGCGGGCATAGTGGTTACTTGTGACCCCGTGTCCACCAGGCACCGGATGGCCAGGCCCTCCACTTCTGCCCAAACCACCGGGCATTTTGCTACCAAATCTTTGGGACTTCCACCACCCCTAGTTGTGGTTTTCGGCTCCGAGCGGCGTCCCCCCAGCCCGGAGCCCTTTAGTTTAATGGTGGCCGGGGTGGGTATCTCCCACGTCGCGGACACTCTAGGGCAAAGTGGCCTGGTTCTCCACACTCAAAACACCGGGCCTGTGTAGGCTGACCACCCCGCGGGAAGCGTGATCTCCAGGAGCTGGGGTTAAAGCTAGGTCGTCCAGTCCCGATCTCGGTTCTTCTCTTTACTTCGGCCAACTCGCCCTTAATACTTTTCAACTCTTGCTTCATCTCTTCCACCCACTGGGGCTCCTCGACTACACTCGCGGAGGCCTCCACACCTCGGACTTTCCCCACGGGGACCGCCATCCCCTGCTCCTGCTCTCGAGCACCTGCCTGACTTCCCACCTCTGAAAAATCTATTCGGGGATTCATTCTGATCTGTTCCCGCAGTGCCTGTTTGACTAATGGATCTCGCAAACCAGTCACCAGTAGGTCACGTAGAGTAATGTCAACAGGTCCTGCCCCTACCCCGTCCTTTTTTTCTATAGCCGTATGCAATTCTTGGATGACATTCATATACTCTGTGATCGTCTCCCCCTCTACTTGCATCCGACTAAACAAACGGGTTCTTAACTCTCCCACATCAGTAGAGTCCCCATGGGTCTGTTCTACTATCTGTAACACTTTTTCAAAAGTGTTGCAGTGCCCCGGAGGTTTCAACATCACTGACCTCCGTGCCTCCCCATCCAGTGCCATGAGTGCCACCTCAGCCTCCAGATCAGGGGTCATTGGGTGCATCCGAAAGAGCCCCCGCATCCGCTCTGTCCAGCTCCATAACATAGTATTGGAGCCGGAAAATCTAGGCAGGTTGTTCAGCATGGCCCCCAATGATATGCTGGTACGGGGACCCTCATCATTTGTAGAGTTTACAGCTCTACCCTGATCTGGGGCACCACTGTCTGTGTTCAGAGACTGCATCCTGCTGACTACGCCAAGTGTAGGGTTCTAGCAGGTTCGCAGGATGCAGTGACGAGACACTAGACTGAGTGTGTTTTGTGGAATAAACTTTTATAAACTATATGCGCTGAGGCTATCTTGAGAAAACCAAAGGAGTTAACAAAACGAGTCCACGCAGGGACTCAACAATCCTAACAACACTTTCTAATATAAATGCGGTTTGCCCGGGTGCTATAGGCCACGTATGACCAAACTACGGGTCCTTATCTCCTATATTGTACTTATCCTTCCAGGGAGTCTGTTAGGATCACAAGCGTGGCCGCGTAGAGGTCGCTGATGCGGCCCTCTTGACGCCTCGATATTCCGGGAAGGAACTGGGCTCGACAGGCCCTGAAGAGATGATGCCGGTGGGGCGCAACAGGCCCTGAAGAAACAATGCCGGTTGGGCGCAACAGGCCCTGAAGAAACAATGCCGGTGGGGAGCAACAAGCCCTGAAGGAATGATGCCGGTGGGGCGCAACAGGCCCTGAAGAAACGATGCTGGTGGGGCGCAACAGGCCCTGAAGAAACGATGGCGGGGGGCACAACAGACCCTGAAGAAACGGTGCCGATGGGGCGCAACAGGCATCTCCTTGCGGCTTTCGTCTCACAGCGGAGATATGACGCAGTCTCTAAATATAACCGTTCACCAACCTCTGCTCAGGGTCCCTTAGCAAACCGGACGGGGGCCTCTACTGCCGCCTGTAGCGAGGTAGCGCCCCCCGGGGCCTGTGATGACAGGGCCACAGCTGTGGGAGAATGCAGGGGGGCAGTGTCCTGACTGCTGTAAAGGAGTGGTCTGTTGTCGCAGCGGTCACCTGAGGTGGCCGCCTTGTCACAACAGGGTGGGAAGCAGCGGGAGAGGCTGTATGTGCTCATATGCGGGGAGTGGTCACCGATGCAAATCTCTCACGTGTCACTAGTCGGTGAGTCCGCAGCTTTCCTTCCACAGGCCTCTGTCGGTCTCTCCACAACACACCGTCTGCTCCCTCGGTCCTCTCTGTCTCACACGGCTTCCTGTCTGTTGTCCTGCTCTCTGTCAACTGCCACTTCAGCGCGCCCCCTGCTCCTTTTAAGCTTGCCCTGCCCCCAGTTTCCCTGACAACTTCAGTCAAGTCTTTCCTTTTACTGTCCTCCCAGTATCGTTCCCTCAGGAACCCTGATGGCGGTCCCCTGGGTACCTGTCCTTTCACTGTCTGGGAGTCCTCCTCCCCACAGACCATCAATGTGTGTTTTTTTAAACTCACCCATATCAGTTAAAGGGAACCTGTCATGTCAAAAAGCGCTTTTAACCGGCAGCTATTGGGTTAATCTGCAGCTATGGGGTTAATCTGCAGATTAATAGCATTCTGAAGCCATGCGGCTACCCACTGAGTGATTGGCTACCAGAAGGAAATTAACTTTAAACCTCTCAGAAGCCTCCGGCTTTCAGTCATAGAGGAGCTTCTGGCATGGCTTCAGTCAGCTCTCAATACCTAGTGAGAGGCCCAGGACTGACTGACAGCCGTCTGAGCACTCATACACTGAACAGCCGGCTATCAGTCACTGTCGGGGCGTGGTTACAGGCACTTACTACTGTATGAACTGAGCTGTGACTGAAGCCGCACTGGCCATGCCTCAATGACTAAAAGCTGGAGGCTATGTAAGGGTCGGCCAGGACTATAGTCATGACCAGAGACACTAAAGTATCAGTGTCCCAGCCTTCCCTCAGAGAAAATTGCAATCCACTGTTCAGTGTACCTGAGTCTCCAGGTTCGGGTCCCCCTGGGCACTTCCCAAGCGGCGATGGCCCCTACCCGAAGCGACTCCCAGTAACTGAGACACAGTCCATGGTAACTTGAACGGTTTCTTTACTGATAGCTTCACACAATATATCCACAGTTGGCACATCGTAGATTACAAATTCATCTTTACTTGCTTCCTCAGCATTTCCTACTTTGCTGACCCTTCTACACGGCACATGCCCGGACCAGACCGTCTTAGACTGCTTCCCAGCTTCTTCCTGGCCTAACCTTGCCTTGATGGCAATTCCTTCTGCCTGTTTCACCCCAGACTTGAAATCATTTACCACCTGGTTTGGCTGCCTCTGGAAAAGCATCCGACCTGTCTGTACCGCTCTTTGTGAAGCTAGAGCATCCTTCTGTTCCTCACTCCATCTGACTCCCACATTAAGAACGTCCACCCAGGCTACGAGTTGCCACATTTTCTTCTACTGCTTTGGTCCACTAAACTGATGTCCAATGGACGTGGATAAATTGGACTGTCACTGCTTAACGTTGCGTGGTTGCCGAGCCATCCTGGGCCTATAGCCTATGTGGACATGTTGGGCACCCTGGCCTCATCTGAACTAACTTCCCTACTCATCTAACTTTAACTCCCAGCAGCCCCTCCTACACTTAACCCTATTTTACTAAGAGTTGTAAATACTAGAGTGCCCCCCTCTACTGTAGTGTCCAAAGGGAGCACAATGCTTTCCCTATTCTATAAATGGCAAAACTTGAAATATCACACTTATGTGCAGATAAAAACAACAATAACAACAAGACATAGAGACAAACAATGGTAATACCCAAAAAGGAGTAGCAGTACCATTCCATATGTGTGGTAATACATATGGACATGTAGTGCCATTAAGCAAAGAATGATAAATACAACATTAAACATCTTACTTAACGCCATTTAAAGCTGCTGGAAGGAATAGCCTATTCTACCAACCTACAGATTGATGTCATTTCCACAGGTTAATAGCGTTTTTTTATATGACAAAATTCTTTTAAGTTCCCATTTGTTAGGCATCGGGTTACTGCAGCGGCTCAACAGGAATCCAGAGCCTCACATTCTACAGTCTCCCATTGTTTATCGACCACAGAGGAGTTTGCTCAGCAGTCCCGGCGTTCCAGGCTCTCTGCCCAGACCTGCTCTGTGGGTCTGGCTGTTGCTGCCACCTTTGGGTCAGCAATAGCAATGCAGGCTGCTCAGCAGCAAATCGCTCCAGAGTAGTGTTGAGCATTCCGATACTGCAAATATCGGGTATCGGCCGATATTCGCGGTATCGGAGTTCCGATACTGAGTTACGATATTTTTACAATATCGAATACCGGAATCGGAAGTTCCCATAATGCAATGAGCCAGTTGAGGATCCTAGGAAGTGTGGGCACATCCTGTTAGGCATGCTGAAATGATGTCATCAGGATGCGTCATAATGGAGTGCGGGCGGTGCGTGGGCGGAGACTGTGCGTGACCGTGGGGGGTCTGTGCGGGCCTGCCGGGGGTCTGTGCGGGCTGCCGGGGTCTGTGCGGGCTGCCGGGGGTCTGTGCGGGCTGCCGGGGGTCTGTGCGGGCCTGCCGGGGGTCTGTGCGGGCTTACGGGGGTCTGTGCGGGCCTGCTGGGGGTCTGTGCGGGCTGCCAGGGGTCTGTGTGGGCCTGCCGGGGGTCTGTGCGGGCCTCTCGGGGGTCTTTGCATCTGTGTGCAGGCGTCTTCCGATGGGACTACAAGTCCCATCGGGCTATGCCTGCTACAATGACAGTGATTGACACATTAGCCAATGATGGGACAGTAGTAGTCCCATCATCCGGCTAATGTGTTGAATGTAAAAAAAAAAACACAAACATACATATTACATACATACTACATACATACAACATACTACATACAACATACATACTACATACATACTACATACAATACATTCATACAATACATACATATAGACATACAGTACATATAACATAGAGTACATACTCACCATCACTTGTCACTTTGATCCCCAAAGCCCATGTCATCTGTAAAAAATATTAAAATAACAAACAACCAATATACTCCCTGATCCGCAGAAATGCACGAGTGTCCCACGACGATCTCCCGTATAGAACAGAGACATCTATAGGACCTCCAGTGACACACTGACAGGAGACAATGGCTCCTCAGTGCATCACTGAGAGGTTACTATAGTTCACTGGTCTCACTTTATGGCAAAAGCTGCGTGGGAACTTTCTAACACAGCAATGCCAAAAGTGAGACTAGGGATTTTTTTACAGTGGCGGAGGAATACAGTGCGGAAGGATACCTTCCTCCCGTCATTGTATTCCTGTTGCCCCTAGAAAGCAATCGCATCAGTTGATGCTGCTGTTCTCCACGGGAGATCGTCGTGGGACACTCGTGGATTTCTGCGGATCAGGGAGCATATTGGTTGTTTGTTATTTTAATATTTTTTACAGATGGCACTGGCTTCGGGGCTCAAAGTGATGGTGAGTATGTACTCTATGTTATATGTACTGTATGTCTATATGTATGTATTGTATGAATCTATTGTGGCAAGCTACAAGCCACATTAGTATCCTCCACAGTGCTAGCATCCGACAGTGTGCCCGCTTCCGGGCATTGTCGACTAGTGGCAGTGTCTGTTGCCACGCTGCAGTCTGCAGCTCCTCTTGGCGTCCGCAGTTGCGACGCCGCACGCACGGTAGGTCTAGACGGACGCTGACCCTCTGTCTAGGGCCCAACTCCTGTGACCATATACCGTGCATGCACTTCTCTGAGACCTGTGACGCTAACTTCGCTGTGTTTTGCACTTAAGGCATCTCTGTGAGTAAACAGAGATCGCTCAGCGCACCTGGGTGACGTTCAACCCGCGTGCGTTATAGCGCCATATTGTACGTCTGCCATTAGCTAGCAACAGTGTTAACACCTTCTGCACGGGGGATCCCGGGCGGCGATCGCACTTTACGTTATTTTATATTTAGTGCATTCTGCCATCCCTAACACCATGGACATATGAATTTTCACAGGCATTGTAAGGGAAAAAATTTCTCTGCAAGACTTCCAAGGCTTTTCAAGAAGCAATGCCATGGTTTATAATTACACTGATTTCAGGGTGGAGTTTGCAGCAGGGAGACACCAGGGTACAGTTCACACACAGATTCAAGGAGGGTGCAATGGAGGTACTATATTAAAATGTCTAAGCATTGTGACCAGGAAACAGGCACTCTTTCCTCCAAAATTTTCCATATGTCCTGGTTCTGAATTAGGACTAGAATAACCTCTACTTTGGGCTTTTGTATGTAACGTTGAGGTACAATAAGCCCCAAAGTATGACTACTACCTAGACTCAATCCTCTATGGCTATGCTACTGATTAATATTGACGGTAGCCATACACATCATATAACTTGCCAAATTTGCAAAGCCTCACCTTCCATCTATTATGTTAGGGGATAACACAACTCTCCCCTGAGAATCAGGCATGTTGGATTTTATCTGTCATGGTCCATTTTTGGAGCCGTGGCAGAATGTGGATTTTTATAGAAACCTTTTCCCCCCGGTGGCCGCTGGGGTTTACTACAACTGTAGTTGTTTTTGGTGCTGGTTTTGCCCCCCGGTGGCCGCTGGGATTACTACACGTATGAATTAACCAACAGGTGATAACTACTCCCCCCTCCTTCCTATAAAAGGTCTGTCATGTGCAGTAAATCACTGTTGGTAATATTGTTCATTTGTTATCCAACCGTGGTGAAGACTGGACCTACCTGGTGGAGAGGGGTTTCAGCTTATCTGGAGCAGTGGAGTTGCTGCTGGATGCTGATCGGATCCTTACTCTGTTGCTTGGAGCATTTTCAGCAGAGCAAAGCTAAGTTTTGGGTTTTAGTTGCTTTAACCCCGTGATGTCTGTTTTATCTTCCTTTGTGTGTTATTGAGTGCAGTTCACTTTATTCCCTGTCTCACCTCCTGGGGAAGGGGTTGGTGGTTTAGCTCAGGGCTAAGAAGGATATAGGGACAGGTCGGGGACTTGGGCCTCGCTACCTTCAAGTGTACCCCCAAGTTAAGGAGAGTCAGGGCACCCCCTTAGCCTGAGGGGCAGTTCAGGGGCCCATGTTCCACGTCTCCTGCTTTGTCCCAACTGACCCGTGACATTATCATGATAAAATCCTTTTGGAAAAAATCTTCTGGCAAGGTTTTCTGGCAGCAGCTTTCTCCCTTCTCACCATGGAGAACAGATATACATTCCGCCGAGTGTAGCGTGCATGGGTATGGGTGGGGCAGGAGGAATAGCTGTGGATCAAGCAATCGGGAGGCTTATGTTTATGGCCAGCTTAAGAAATGATAGCTTGGAAAGAATAAGAAGAGTGCAAAAGCAATCTATGTAAAATAGAGTCGTGTCTTCTAGATCCCACCCCCCAAATACCGCTACCTAAGCCATGTGCCTGGAATCCTCACTGATATATGGACTGTTTGATATTCATTTTGAGCTTTGTCCCTGGATTGCTGCCTGTGTTTCTAACAGCGGGAGATGAATGTATTACTTGAATGCTTATCGTCCCAGAATATATGCTGTATATGAAATACGAGAACGTAGAAGCCGGAGTGAGCCTCTCACAAGTATATTTAAGGCTGACAGACCTATCACAGGGACTTCATGTAGAATATTCACAAGAAAAATAATTTTCTAATAGACTTGTGGCCTGGCATCTCAATTCTTCTAATTATGCCTTACAAATTATTCTACAACGCAGGTCATTACTCCTGGGATTTATCTCCGAGCTGTGAAGAGAATATAGATGAATAAAAGAAGGAGAGATTCTTCGTATGCTTTGTAAGTACGCCACGGAAGATAAAACTAAACCTATGGGAGGAGGGGGGACATTAAGTTCAATATCAAACAAGATTGAAAATGAATTTGCTTTTAAATGAGGTGTAAACCAAGCACCTTGCCGTAGACTCTTTATTTCACATGAAAGAAAAATTCATATTGCACGCAGCGAGGCACAAATATTGTGTGCAAATTAAAAAATGCACAAAAGTTGAGAGTTGTCCAGGAAATAAAAAAACATGTATTTTTTTTAAAAAGACTCAGACTGCTTGACAAAAAATTAAAACAGTTATAATCAACGTCCGTAGCTTTTTTTCACAACATTTAAATTATTCATGCCGGTCATCCTTGTCCCATCAAATAATGGACAGAAAAACACGTTCACGGAAATGGTTGACAGCAGCATTGATCTTCCTCAACAAGTTAATAGCTAAGCGGGCATATCTGGTGCGTCGAGATGGCACTAGGATGAAACATCAACAATGATGGTTGTATCAAAACTGATTAGAGAGCCTTAAAAATTATAGCTCTATTCCCAAATTATATTTAGATCTTATTTCTGCAATCCTTACAACCTTAACCCCTTTCTGACGTTGGGCATAATAGTAAGCCCACGTCGGAATACCTCCCTTTTATGCGGGCTATGGCGCTGAGCCTACATCTTTCCTGACACATCAGCTGTTTTGATCAGTTGACATGTGCCTCTAACAGTCACTGGTAGAATCGTGATCCACCCGTGGCTGTTAACTAGTTAAATGCCGCTCTCAATCTCTGGCAGTGGCATTTAACTCGAACTGTCCGGAAGTGCGCCAGAAATCCCACCTATCAGTGACCCCGTCACGTGATCGCTGGTCACCGATGGGTTGGCATGACAACCAGAGGTCTCCAGAATACCTCTCTGGTTGTCATAGCCAGATTGCTATGAGCGCTGCACAGTGGTCAGCACTCATAGCAAGTATGCAATTCTGCTACATACAGGCGATCTGATCATCGCCTGTATGTAGCAGAGCTGATCTGGTTATGGCAGCTTCTAGTCTCCCATGGAGTCTATTGAAGCATGCAAAAAGTTAAAAAAAAGTTTTTAAACACCCCCTTTCGCCCCATTCAAAATAAAACAGAAAAAAATCTAATATACACATATTTGGTACAACACCTAAATGAGACTAGCTCATAATAACATTATAATACAAGTGAGGATATTCTGGAAAACAATAATAAGACCTACTCAAACTTAGTGAATAAATCAAATAAGAAAAGATATATATATAAAATATATAATTTTTATTTGATCATAATATTTAAATATAAATGACATAAAAAGAGGGAAACCAAATGACAAAATATGCAGAAACCACAGCACACTGATAATTGTAATGGGTGCAAAGACTAAATAACATGATCATACATATTAAAACCCCATATAAGCAGCCTATAGATTGATTATAAATAATATTGCAAACATGCATATGAGAAAAGAGGCATAGATAAAAAAGGGGGGAGAAATAATGAAGTAAAATAGACCAGTAGTCCATATCCCGTGGCTCCTGTGACTCCTAAAATAAAAAAAATCAAATATACACATACTTGATATTGCCGCATTCAGAATCGCCCGATCTATCAATATAAAAAAAAATTAACCTGATCGCTAAATGGCATAACGAGAAGAAAATTCAAAATGTCAAAATTACATTTTTTGGGCGCCGCTACATTGCAATAAAATGTAATAATGGACGATCAAAAGATCGTATCTGCACCAAAATAGTATCATTAAAAATGTAGGGAACAGAAACCCTCTGGGCATAGTATATTATTCTCGTTCTATAAGAGACGGGATATCTTGCTGCTCACTAAGAATCGACTCCTGGATACTCCTTACAGATGCTGTCCTTGGTGGGATTTGAACCCAGGACTCCAGTGCTACAGTGCTAACCACTGAGCCACCATGCCGCCTGGGGCTATTTCCATGTTCATAAAGGCATAATTCAATTTACAGCTTATTAAAATGTTTAGCTACATATGACATATTAATACTTTTTTTTAACAGCTCATTGTCATGGAGATTGACCACTTCTGCTAATCAGCAGAACATTACAGTGCTTACAAGATCTTTGTCTCCTGAGTTTATATGCAATGTTTTGAGGCTTCTCGGGATTGGTAAACCATGCCATTGCTTTATCATCCCAGCCAGCTTCAATGCTGTGTAAGGTGCCAGAGGGCGGCAGTCGTGGATGAACTGCTTGTTCCATGTCGCCCTGGCACTTTACAGGAAAATCGGGTCCCAGTTCAAATGCGCCATCATGTCTAGGGTGAGTTACACTCACTTGTAAGCCTCATGCCTAAGCCGTCTCCAAATCTTCAACTCCAGAAGCCGCCGCACATGAATCAAGGGACACCCAGTTAATTTCAACACACAAAAGTTTACTGAACAGTTCGGGGTCAGTTCAAGTTCATCAGATTGTAACACGCAGTTTCAGGCTCAACACTCCCAGTTTCTTGACTCCTTAATACAGTACATTTCAATCATTTCTTCCCATTCTACCTGGACTATCACCCCTTCACTGATTCTGTGAGCCCCAGGGATTACCAATCTAGTTACGCAGTACTTCCGAGATCCATTACCTTTCCCACACATGGTTCCATGTCCAACTTCCTCGGTATGGAAGGAGTTAGGGTACTTACCATAGCACCTAACTTGAGCCTTGAGCTCCAGACATTACAGGAATATCTGCAGGGAATTTGTATAAGGCCTCATACCGCCCAGAACAATATGCAATCTGCCCAAGTGCAACTTGAACTTGACCTTATCTTACACACTAAGGATGCAAGTAAAACACGAGTACAATTGATCCCTGGGAGCCGGTAAGCTGCAGCTTCTCTGTGCTCCAGAGAACTGCCGACTCCCAGTCTGTGGGGGTGGCAGAATGCAGCAGCCGGGGGAGACACTTCGCACCACTGCATTAGCTGGCCCGACTGCACCCACTGCCGGCTACGCCCGCGGCATGTGCCCCACCTGTCCCCCCTAAATACGCCTCTGTCTTTGACCCCCAGATGTATGTATCTAAGATGGGGAAAAAAACGTTACCTTTTGTGTCATTAGGTGGAATACATCTTCATAGTGCCATCCATGTTTACAATATTTTATTATTTACAACAGGGCAACTCCTTCCTATCTAAAAATACTCAGGTAACCATGTACCTCAGTTGTATACAGATGCAATATTGCATTGTGCTAAATTACCCTACCTTGATGTCATGAATTTAGAACTTGAACATCACATGACTGCGATAACTTTTTCTCCACTCAATAGAGACAACGAAGATTCTTATTGAATGACTTCAAGCAGAGATCTTCACAACAATAATAAATTGATGCAAAGTAATGGAAAGTTATTTTAATTTCAAATCTGCAGTAAACAACTTTTATCTGCTGAAACCAGAACATTCTTTAACAATTAGACAACATACAGGAAAAATAAGTATCTGACACACTACCATAAAAATGACAGACCTTTCTACTCTTTGCAGGTGGGTATTGGAATATGTTTGGTGTAACAACTCCATTCCTGTCTATGAATGTTTAGTTGCTAGATTTGCATGCTGTTTATAAAGTTAGAACAAAAAAAAACTCAGAGGCTCACATACGGAGAGCATGTTCCTGTTTTTCCTGTGTCTGTGTATGAGAGAAGCAGCCTGCTGTAGATGCTGCACAGATAGAGACACACAAATGATTTATTCCTGATCTATTAAGCTTATCATGTATTGTTCCTGTTTGTTCCTGAATAAAGAAGCTCTGTTGTCACATGCTTAGAGAGTATACTGAATAATCCGCTGCCAACAGGTTATGGGTCCAGAGCGACACAGAACCCCAAAGCAGCACAGAGCAACAGAGAAGATGTCCTCTAGCAGCAATCCTGTCAAGTTCTCAGTGCCAAGCCTCACTAACCAGAACTACCAGTCCTGGAAATTCAAAGTGAAGATGCTGCTCATAAGAGAAGTTACGTGGAAATATCCTCAGGAAAAAGTGCCTCATCTATTACCCCTCTATTGGCTAGACAAGGATCAGAAAGCAAAAAGCACGATCTCCTTCAGTGTAAATGATAATCAGATTGTGCATATATGCAAGTGTGCAACTGCAAAGGAGATGTGGGATGAGTTACAGAAAGTGCATGAGAGATCAAATCTCAGCAATACGCTTTATCTCATGAGAAAGCTGTATCAGTGTAAGCTAAGTGATGGTCAGAATATGCAGGACTATATAAGAAACACCCTAGAGATTGTGGAGCGTCTCAGGGGTATTGGAGAAGAAATTAAAGATTTTCATGTTGCTGCACTTCTATTAAGTGGTCTTCCAAAAAGTTACAGTGGGGTAAAAAAGTATTTAGTCAGCCACCAATTGTGCAAATTCTCCCACTTAAAAAGATGAGAGAGGCCTGTAATTGACATCATAGGTAGACCACAATTATGAGAGTCAATATAAAAAAACAAATCCTGAAAATCACCTTGTCTGATTTGGCAAGATTTATTTTACAAATTATGGTGAAAAATATGTTTTGATGGATGAAGAATTTAAAAGCTCTCAAGATGATCCATGTTTGTATACAAAAAATGTAGCGAAGGAGTATGTTCTCCTATATGTAGATGATGTAATCATGTCTCATCAGGATAGAAGAGAAATTGCAAAGTTAGGTGAAATTCTCAACCAGCACTTTGAGACTAAGAACCTTGGAAATGTGACATATTATTTGGGAATCCAAATCCAGAGAGAGGAAGATGTGAGATTTCTTCTCAACTAAAGTTCTAAAATTTCCGCAATACTAAACCAGTTTAGAATGTCAGAAGCCGAAGGTGCATCAACACCAATGGATCCGTCCTACTTAAAGTTGAAAGGAGAAAAATATCTGCTACCCAGCAATGAGAGTTACAGACAAGCAGTGGGGGCGTTTCAGTACATAGCAACCACAACTCATCTGGATATCACAGCCACAGTCGGAATTCTCTGCTGAAGTGCAAGGAAGCCATGCAAAAGAGACTGGAATGCAATTAAGAGAATTCTTCAATATCTTAAAGAAACTCAAAGGCTAAGGCTACATTCACACGTCGCAGTTTTTTCGCATTTTCGCGGCGGTTTTAAATGCGTCATTTTGCTGCGAAAACGTGAAAAATAAGCATCCCATGCATTCCTATGGGATTCCGCAATACTGTGGTAATGCTGCATTTTTTTCCGCGGCGGAATCGCTTCGCGGTAAAAAACACAGCATGCTCATTAATTTAGCGGAATCGCGGCGATCCCACCCACATAGGAATGCATTGTTCTGCTTACTTTCCGCATGTGGCTGTGCACACCATGCGAACAGTAAGCAGAACATTTGCAGATGGTACCCACGATCCGGAGGAGGGGAGACTTCTCGGGGCTGTGGGTACCATATCCCTGTAAAAAATAGAATTAAAATAAAAAATATTGTTATTCTTACCTTCCGGCGTCCCGTGCAGCCATCCCGCCTGTCTCCACGCTCCTGGTCCCAGTAATCCTTTGCGAGAATGACTGCAATGACGTCGCGGTCTCATGGGAACACGACGTCTCGTGGTCATTCGCGATGACGTCGCAGGAGTGCAAAGTCTCGTGGTCATTCGCGCAAAGGATTACTGGGACCGGGAGCGTGGAGAGAGGCGGGAAGGCTGCGCGGGATGCTGGAAGGTAAGAATAACAATATTTTTAATTTTTTTAATTATTTTTTACATCCTATCTTTTACTACTGATGCTGCATAGACAGCATCAGTAGTAAAAAGTTGGTCACACTCGTCAAACACTGTGTTTGACGAGTGTGACCAACCTGTTTATCAGTTCTCCAAGCGATGCTACAGATCACTTGGAAAACGCTAGCATTCTGCAAGCTAATTACGCTTGCAAAATGCTAGTTTTTCCGCGGGAAAATCGCAGGAATTTAAATGGGATTTTCCCGTGGAATGGAATCCGGAATTCTCGCGGTAATTTCTGCGAGAGTTCCGCTACGTGTGCACAAAGCCTAAATCTTAAGATATCTGCATCAGGAGATCTCATTCTCTGAGGTTATGTTGATGCAGATTGGTCTGAAGATTCAAATGATCGGAAAACAACAAGAGGTTACTTGTTCAAGTTAGGAGAAAATTCAATTTCTTGGTCCAGCAGAAAACAAGTGTCAGTCATATTATCTTCTACAGAAGCAGAATATATGTCTGCTGCTTATGCATGTCAAGAAGTAATTTGGTTGAACCAACTTTTGGAAGATTTTGGCAAGCCATTAGTACAACCACCAGTTATCTATGACAGGGGTGGGGAACCTCCAGCCCGCAGGCCGCATGCGGCCCGCAGTGACTTTTCATGCGCCCGTGCGCTGACAGGTCCCTGGAGTCCCCAATGCTCGGGCGGCAGCTGTATCCTGTCAGCTGCTGACCCTTTAACCCCCAAGTGCACGGGCATGCAGCATTCATTACAAAACGCTGCCTGCCCTGCACATGATGATGTCATCTGGGTGGGCGGGATTAGCGCCTAATGCTCTCCATCCACATGTCCCAGAAGAGGAGAGATGGATCCTGCATTGCTGCCAGAGAGTCAGCGATCTCTGCATGCCCTCAGCTCTGTGCCTCCCTGAGGATCTGTGCCCTCCAGCTATGTGCCCCTCGTGATCTCTGTGCCCCCAGCTGTTTCCACACGTGATCTGTGCCCCCCACCTATATATGCCCCCTGTGATCTGTGTCCTCCAGCTATCTGCCCCCATGATCTGTGCCCCCAGCTGTTTCCACATGTGATCTGTACCCTCCACCTATATATACCCCGCGATCTGTGCCATTCAGCTATGTGCCCCCCTTGATCTCTGTGCCCCAGCTATGTTTCTACATGTGATCTGTGCCCCCCACCTATATATACCCCGTGATCTGTGCCCTCCAGCTATGTGCCCCCGTGATCTCTGTGCCCCCAGCTGTTTCCACATGTGATCTGTGCCCCCACCTATATATCCTGTGATCTGTGCCCTCCAGCTATGTGCCCCCCTTGATCTCTGTGCCCCCAGCTGTTTCCACATGTGATCTGTTCCCCCCACCTATATATCCCGTGATCTGTGCCCTCCAGCTATGTGCCCCCCGTGATCTCTGTGCCCCCAGCTGTTCCCACATGTGATCTGTGCCCCTCACCTATATATACCCCCTGTGATTTGTGCCCTCCAGCTATGTGCCCCCCTGTGATCTGTGCCACCTCAGCTATATTCCCCCTGTGATCTCTGTGCCCTCCATCTATGTGCCCCCCAGCTGTTTCCCCATGTTATATCTATGCCCCCTGTGATCTGTGCCCTCCAGCTATATGCCCCCCACTATGTGCACCCCTGTGATATATTTGGCTCCCTGCTTTGTGTCCCCTGTGATCTATGTGCTCCCTGTGATTTTTTCCCGTGATCTGTGCCACCTAGCTATATGCCCCCCATGATCTGTGCCCCAAGCTATGTGCACCCCTGTGATATCTGTGGCTCCCAGCTTTGTGCCCCCTGTTATCTATGTGCCCCCCTGCTATGTACCCCCTGTGATCTTTGTGTCACCACTCTGTGATCTGTCCCCCCCGGTGATCTATGAGCCTCCCCAACGATCCCCGTCCCCCCCAGTGCTATATAACACCCCACAGCTGCTGCATTTACCCCGAAAGTGCTGTATATCCCCCCGAGTACTGTATATTCTACCACCTGTGATATATATAGCCCCCAGTGATGGAGAAGCAGCTCCAGCTGTCACATTAAGGGTGAGTTACCGTAATTAATTGTTTGACTAAATATATTGGGGTAATTTTCAGGCTATGTACCCACGTATGCAGAAAATTTCTGCATGAAAACCGGACTCCATCCCAGAAAAAGCGCATTTTTTGCACGTTTTCTGCATGTTTTTTATGGGTTTTTTCCGCGCGTCCCCAGTCTCATAGAAAAAAGCTAGAAATGTGGATTTTTCTGCAAAATTAATGAGCATGCTGCGTTTTTTGCCGCGATGCGTTTTTTTCACGGAAAAAACGCATCAAAAACGCAGCAATTTGCACAAAAAGTGCAGAATTCATTAAAATGAATGGGATGCTTTTTTTAAGCGTTTTTGCTGGTAAAAGCGCTTAAAAACGCGAAAAAATGCTTACGTGGGTACACAGCCTCAAGGTGATCATTTTTGTGTGGCCCTCGAATGATGGTAGAAATTTCCAAATGGCCCCCGGATGGAAAAAGGTTCCCCACCCCTGATCTATGAGGACAACCAAGGATGCATTTAACTTGCCAGCATTGAGAAGATTAGTGCAAGGACTAAGCACATTGATGTAAAACATCACCACTTACGTTCTTTAGTGGATCGTGGTGTACTTGAGTTTGTTTATTGCGAGTCTCACAAGATGATAGCTGATGGTATGACAAAGCCATTATCTAGAGCCAAGTTAGTGGACTTCAGAGCCGCAATGGGACTAACAGGATAAGTAGTTGTGGAGTGGGGGTGTTGGAATATGTTTAGTGCAAAAACTCCATTCCTGTCTATGAGTGTTTAGTTGCTAGATTTGTATGCTGTTTATAAAGTTAGAACAAAAAAACCCCCCAGAGGCTCACACAGGGAGAGCATGTGACTGTATCTCCTATTTTTCCTGTGTCTGTGTATGAGAGAAACAGCCTGCTGTAGATGGTGCACAGATAGAGACACACAAATTATTTATTCCTGATCTATTAAGCTTATCATATACTCTTCCTGTTTGTTCCTGAATGAAGAAGCTCTGTTGTCACACGCTTAGAGAGTATCTTGAATAATTCGCTGCCAACAGTGGGAAAACTTGCAAAATCGGCAGTGTATCAAATATTTATCCTCTCCACTGTAATTACAGTGGGTGCAGAAAGTATTCAGACCCCTTTAAATTTTTCACTCTTTGTTTTATTGCAGCTGTTTGGTAAATTCAAAATAGTTCTTTTTTTTCTCATTAATGTACACTTTGCACACCATCTTGACTGAAAAAAAAGAAATGTAGAAATTTGTGCAAAGAAAACCATGTGATATTTCAATTCTTAAGTATTCAGACCCTTATCTCTTTGCTCAGTATTGAGTGGAAGCACCCTTTTGACTTAGTACAGCCGTGAGTCTTCTTGGGAATGATGCAAAAAGTTTTTCACACCTGGATTTGGGGATCATCTGCTATTCTTCCTTGCAGATCCTCTCCAGCTCCGTCAGGATGGATGGTGAACGTTGGTGGACATCCATTTTCAGGTCTCTCCAGAGACTCTCAATTGGGTTTAAGTCAGGGCTCTGACTGGGCCAGTAAAGAATGGTCACAGAGCTCTTCTAAAGCCACTCCTTTGTTATTTTAGCTGTATACTTAGGGTCTTTGTCTTGTTGGAAGGTATACCTTTGGTGAAGTCTGAGGTACAGAGCACTCTGGAGGAGGTTTTCATCCAGGATATCTCTGTACATGGCCGCATTCATGTTTCCATCAATTGCAACCAGTCGTCCTGTCCCTGCAGCTGAAAAACACTTCCATAGCATAATGCCGCCACCACCATGTTTCACTGATGGGATTGTATAGGGCAGGAGATGAGCAATGCTTGGTTTTCTCCTCACATATCGTTTAAAATTATCACCAAAAAGTTCTATCTTCATCTCATAGTCTGGGAGTCCTTCATGTGTTTTTTAGCAAACTCTATGCAGGCTTTCATATGTCTGGCACTGAATAGAGGCTTCAACGACCCGACTGGCGGAGGGCTGCAGTGATATTGGACTTTGTGGAACTTTCTCCCATCTCCCTACTGCATTTGTGGAGCTCAGTCACAGCGATCTTGGGGTTCTTCTTTACCTCTCTCACCAAGGCTCTTCTCCCACAATTGCTCAGTTTGGCTGGACACCCATTTCTAGGAAGACTTCTGGTGGTCCCAAACATCTTCCATTTAACGATTATGGAGGCTACTGTGCTCTTAGGGACCTTGAGTACTGCAGAAATTCTTTTGTAACTTTGGCCAGATGTGTGCCTTGCCACAATTCTGTCTCTGAGTTCCTTGGCCAGTTCCTTTGACCTCATGATTCTCATATGGTCTGACAAGCACTGTAAGCTGTGAGGTCTTATATACACCGGTGTGTGCCTTTGCAAATCAAGTCCTATCAGTTTAATAAAACACAGCTGGACTCCAATGAAGGAGCAGAACCACCTCAAGGCGGATCACAAGGAAATGGACAGCATGTGACTTAAATATGAGTGTCTTAGCAAGGAAGAATGGCAGATGATCCCCAAATCCTGGTGTGAAAAACTTGTTGCATCATTCCCAAGAAGACTCATGGCTGTACTAAGTCAAAAGGGTGCTTCTACTCCATACTGAGCAAAGAGGTAAGGGTCTGAATACTTATGACCATGTGACATTTCAGCTTTTCTTTTTTAATAAATTTGCAAATATTTCTACATTTGTTTTTTCAGTCAAGATGGGGGTGCAGAGTATACATTAATGAGAAAAAAATTAGCTTTTTTGAATTTACCAAATGGCTGCAATGAAACAAAGAGTGAAAAATTTAAAGGGGTCTGAATACTTTTACTTTCTGTACCCACTGCATATATATAAATGTACATTAGGGAGAATAAGTATTTGATACACTGCCAATTTTGCAAGTTTTCCCACCTACAAAGAATAGAAAGGTCTGTAATATTTGTTCCTTTGGGAATACCCCTTACTGTTTATTTGTAGGTGGGAAAACTCTCAAAATTGGCAGTATATCAAATACTTATTTTCCCCACTGTAACTATCACTCACTCATTTAAGTGATTCAAATGACCAATATAGGACTATAACTAGGCAAATATGATAATGTTCAAGTTAATTTTTATTTTCACACATGAAATAGTCAAGCTAAAAAGAAAAAATGGTTTATCGCACTACTATCCTTGGAGGAAATTGTTTTTGGCTACTTAATACGACACGTTCTCGCTTTTTATCTTGGGTTTTTGCCAGGCGTACTGCACCATGGGCTGCAATGACATCTTGGACCATTGGGTCCACGGGTAAACAAAAGCACTAAGATAAAACTGCATGGAATTTTTCAGTCTGATCATATTAATTAACATCTTGGCTTCTGTTATTACCAAAGCCCTAAAAATTGTGATGCAGCTAATGGTAAAAACCATAAGAATTGAGTTATATTAGATCCATCACCGATAGAATATCATTATTGAGAACAAAGCCCATGTTCTTCAATGCCCTAATACATTTTCTTTGTGTCCTCCTGTTTTTCCCATAGACATAGAACTTGCTTAGTTTGATTAAAACTTAGCTAATCTAATTGGCAACTAACCAACAAAATGTGCCTAAAATTGAGTCAAAGCATCCATAAAATTATATCCTTCTGTTATGATGAAAGCTGGAATATTTGGCTTATTTCCAAATTATTTCAGAATGTTTGATCTTGCCAAAACCACGTTCTTCCCAAACAACTGATTGCTAATTATTAAGCATTTCAAGTACCGGTTTTAGTTTTTCTCTATACTTTTACTGTGCACACACACGAGCATTGAAATCGCTTGACTGCATGGTATCGGCCTGTATTTTGTGAACATGCAGATTCTTACACAAAAGAATTTTTCCAGCATTCAACCCAACATTTTTAAAGCCAAGGGATCCTCAGAAAATGATCTATTTCTTAAAGCACCACTCCAGCATTTTGCTTTTTTTTCACTGTTGGACTGGTACTGCTAATGTAAGTTCCCCGAACCTAGTCTTATGCTTAGCCTCCATTTTCAGGTATTCCTGGTGATGCTCAAGTACCGCACTGCTACCTTGTCACCGCAACTGCTAACTGATCAGAGGTCAGAGGTAACGTCACAAGTGTAAATCGTTGCCTCATTCGGGCTCCCGTATATTTACATTGAGTAGAGACTTCCGGATTGCAAACACCGGACCGATTTGCGGGTCACAAACTGCAGAAGACCGACCAGAGTGGCTGCAAGAACAGAAGAAAATTGCAGCTGGCGAGTATAATACTACATGCAGGGAACTTGGATTATCTGCAGCGCTGCAATAAAAAAAATCTGGAGTGGTGCTTTACTGTATATCAGTTTTTTATATCATGATCTTAATTAAAATACTAATAATAGTAATCTTGCAATTTTCACACTGGCCACAGGGGCTTTTTTAGTCTAATGTCTGTCCTTTCTGGAAGTGCTTGCAGGAGTTTTCCTATCAGTAGTGGAAGATTTACAATGACTGGTAACACCTCTATACACAACTGATAATACAGAATTCACCCAATCGCAATTTGCACATGCTCATTAGATGCTTCAGTGCAAAAGAGAGGGTTGAGTTATATGCATTTGTTGTTTCCTGAAACAACAGGAAGTTAGCACCTAAAATAAAGTCTCAGTGGCAGTGTGAAAATTGCACGATTTCTATTTTTTATTTTTAATAAGATTGTGATGCTGTATGTAAAAAGTAAAAACATTGCCAACATTAAAAAAAAAGCATTTAACTCAAAAAAATTAAATCAATAAGCCATGTTCTAATGATAGCTTCCATTTACTTGATACAACATTTTTTTTTATATTTCTTAACTTTAATATTCACTTTCTATAAAGGATAGGAAAAATAGTAAAACATTTGCCAACATCCAAAGGAAAAAACTATACAGCATTTCCCTGGAAAAACAACAAATATCTGAAATATCCCAAGCAAATGTCTTATTCAAGAACAGAGTCATGCATGAAACATGAAGCAACTTTGCTGAAATTAGCTAAAAATTGCATTGTTCTTTGTGTACAACGATTGGGGTGCCAAGGGCCCACCAGTGACATTGACTTTGGGGTGCCCACTTTTCATCTGCATGTAAATATCACCCTACCCTATTTCACAAATTTACCTGCACCTCTATATAATGATAAACTGGGTAGTTTGGTTAATGAATGACGAGATGCTGCTTTTTTCTATACAGAGTAAATCAAGTGAATTATGCCAAGTACTGCCCATATAGTGGGGTTGGGGGCTCATGTCAGCACAGGGGCCCACCGGGGGATTCCCCTGTTCCCCCATGGGCCAGTCCGAGCCTGTGTACAACTCCTTTAGGGACCTATATTTCCACAGTAGTAGACTACAAACATATTTTATGTAGTCTGATCCTGCAGTCATATTAACTTTTGTCTGTCTCCTACCAAATGTCTTTGTGTGATGTCTGTTTTTTTCTAATTAAAGAAGCACTCCCATCTATATATATTTTATTCACCTCCTGCTGTGCTCTCAGGTGTCCAGCACCTTTCTTCTATGCTTCTCTTCCGAATGATGTCTCCGCAATTATGACTTGCCAGCTCGCTCTATGCATGAGACAAGTTTCTTTTCCAATGTAACCTATGGAGCCTCGTTCTGACGCACCACAGACTTACATCTTAAAAGCCACTTCCAAGTCATTGTGAGCGCAGCATGACCCAGATAGCCTGTAGAGCGGGTGAAGTCACATACAAGCAGAGACGAATGGCACTGGGCACCGGAGATAGCGGTGGCAGCTGAGCATATTAGCACTGCTCTGCCCATTATGTCCAGCTTGATATTTTTAAGTGCTGTTCCAGCTATGGCCATTAGGTGTCAAAAGATGCCCTTTTCTTTTATTCATGTTTGGAATTTTCTGTTCCCCAAATGGTTAATTGTTCAGAACTGCCCCTTCTTTCTGCCCTGGTCAACAACATGTAACCATTCTCCAGCCGTCTCCTGAGTAGCTCACACCTGCTCAGCTCAGCTCTTTGCAGAACCATTGCTATAACAAGAGGATTCCGGTAAGGTTAATGCAATTATGAGTTATGCATCTGTGTTAGCAGCCATAAAGCAGCCCCCATGATGTTTGCAGTGCACGCTCAGCTCCTGTGATGTTATTTCACTGCATGTTTGTTATAAGCATCCTCTAGTTATGCATCCTATATTCAGTCAGTGCAAGCTTGCAACCATTAGGTGTTTTACACATCTTTCTCTTTGCTGCTGGGTAGCTAATATTGCTCAGCTCTTATATAATGCATGATAACAGCATCCTGTATCATTGCTACTGTTGTGATAATACCTTGCATTGCTATTACCTGCCAGCATTTGTGTATTGTATACTGTCTACCAGTACTGACATGCTGTATTATCTGTCTCTTGTAGTTTTTACCTGAATCATCCTCATTTTGTAAAACAATCTGCTGAATCATCCATATCTGTGTTCAACAACCCCTGATCTCATCTACTACTGTGTTCTAGTATACCATCTGTTATCATCTCCCATTGTTGTCCATATCACCCCAATAAATAATAGACTGAAGCACCCATACAGTCTTGCTTCTGGGAGTGGATAAAAGGTTAAGCCGTATGCTGGAATCCACACAGCGTCATATGTGGAAGAAGGCAGGACAAGCACACTTGCACCACGTTACATACACATATACACACATTAAATAAAAATATAGATGGTAGTGCTTCTTTAAAGCAGTAAAAAAAGAAGACGTGCTGCTTCAGTCCAGTTTTGTAGAATTACCAATTCAAGTAAACAGGTCAATTGAAATAAAAAAAAAAAACCGATAGCAAGCACTGAATGGTTGCTAAGAAAAGCTCTGGAAACTTCTATCAGTTTAGCCTTGCTAGGAAGAATAACACGCGAATGATGAGAATGGACCCAAGAACCACAAACAGATGAAAGACAGACAAGCACACAGATAAAAAAAAAAAATTTGATTTTTTTCAGGAGCATGAAAAAATGACTGGTGTCTAACTAAGGCCAGGTTCATACGGCGATAAAGCAGCCCATTCAATGCATAGCGTTGACGGGCTGCGTTAACGCTATAGCATAACGTGATCGCGTTATGCTATACCGCTAGCGCAGATGCTTCATCTGCGCTAGCGGTGACAGACCCTCGGACGCTGCAGCCCGCATCCGAGGGTCCGTCACTGAATGACGGCACATCGCTAGCGCATGCCGATTATGGCATGCGTTGGCGATGCGCCCGATAATGGGGATTAATGGCAGCGCTAACGGATTGCCTGAATGCAGTATGAACCCAGCCTTAGGCTTGAGAAGAAGGGGAAGGCTAAAAAGCAATATGACTATGAGATCAGACTACAGACCTAGTAGTCTGTTACCAGGGAAACGTATAGCTCAACACAAGAGCTACGATAGATACATTTATAGGAGACATTTATATGAGACTTTTTATAAAGTTGTTTTATTTTTGCATTGGAACAATTAAATAATGCAAGCTAAACCTTTCCCTTTATTATATGACATGTATCAAGAGCTCTGTTTGATTTTTTGGACCTCATCTGCACATGGTTTACACAAAGTCTGCTTTTTAGATATGAGATATTTGCCTCGTCGTTGTCATTTTGGCTCATTTTCTTTTATTCCTCTTAAAATTTAAAAACATGTAGATAGATTATTTGTCTTCCTAGTGCGTTTAGGACATAGAAAAAAAACAGTCTGTGAGCTTCATTGGTTACAGGGAGCGATGTAAATGATTACGAATTCTATACAACAATGTGGGAAATGCTGGTGTTACATAAAGAAAATAAATGTAAATAATTCATTCACTGAATCGGACTTACTGTAGATGTTCATGCAAATATATTGAATAAAGACACTCAGTTTTCTGCTGTATTAGCTAAAATGGTTTGTACTTGTCAGGCTTTAGGCACTGAACAGTGTATTTATTGAATAAAAGCTTAAAAGAACGCTTATTCCATACGCTTAAGTAGTTGAGGGCGTCTATAGCCTGAGTTCATTTTCATCCATAAATTCATGTTACATTTTACAGTGAGGATTTAGTGTTGTTAACATAGAGTTCTTTAAAAAATTATAGGAAACCTCCATAGATGCCTTAGTATAAAGTGCATGGTATTTATGCACATAATAATGTAAAGCAGCTCGAAAGACATTTATACCTAAGACCACAATAACATAAAATGTGCTAGAAGTATAAATGATTAATAAAATGAGAAACGCAGGACTTACAGTTTACTGCAGTAGCACAAGACCTTTTATGATACCGAAATTTTAAAGAAACCGAACAAAACACAAAACCATAACAAATTTCGGGAGCAGTCAGAGTTAGGAGACTCTGATGGCCACTGCAGAATCTTTACACAATTCTTCCAAACCCAAGCCATAGTTGTCATGTTGAAAAATCTAATGTTAACTAAGCTTCTGCTTTTCCACAGTAGGTATCAAGTTTCCTCTTAGGTTTTCAAGAGAACCGACTGAATCCATTCTACCCTCCATTCATTGTAGATTTCCAGTACCTAAGGAAGTAGAAAAGTCAGAAAACATCACCATGTCATTTACATCTTTGACAAGTCGAAGCTGCATTAAGAAGCATCTAGCAACTAGAAGGGTTAAAGTGGTTAGAAGAGAGAGGGATTGGTTAGCAAAGCCCCAGGGAATTCTGGGAAAGTTGTTGTGTCTGGGGATCTCCAAGAGAAATCAGTGCTAGAGAAAGTCTCCTTTCAGACTGAAGTAAAGGCCCCGTTACACATAACGATGTCCCAGCGATCCCACCAACGATCCGACATGGATGGGATCGCTGAGACATCGTTAGGCTGATCGCTGGTGAGCTGTCACATAGACAGCCCCTCCAGCGAGCAGGACCAGCAAGCAAGCTGGTATCTAAGGTAAACAGCGGGTTTCTTAGAGCTGCGCGGCTATTAGAAACCCGCTGTTTACCTTAGATACCAGCGTGCAGCGTCGTTTATCGTTCGTCTCCAGCTGCCACACGCAGCGATGTGTGCTGGCCAATGGGAGGCCAACGATCAAAAAATGGCCCAGGACATTCCTGCATGATCAGCGATACCCGACAGGGGGGCGGTCGCTGATGTGTGTCACACACAGCGATGTCGCTGGCGAGATCGCTGTGACGTAACAAAATCAGCGATCTCGCTAGTAATCTCGCTGTGTGTGACGGGGCCTTAAGATAAGCTGCCAATACCAGTTCTTTCAGGGAAGTGACTGCTGGAAGCAATGAGGCAGTCAGGACAAACAAGAGCTATCTTTGTTGTCTCAAGATAAGAGAGTGAGAGAGCAACAGCACTGGACTCATCCCCTCCTCCCCACTCTCCACCTCACTGCATGATGAAGGTTGTTGTTACTATAAATACACTCTGTGTGAAGAGAATTGGTCTGTCAAGAGACTTTCATATACAGTATTTTTACTGGGAGCATTGTATAAAGACAAGCGATTCTGTGTGATAGAAAGAAGCTTGATTAAAACTTTATAATCAATCCCTGTCTTGAACAGTGTAATAGCTGCATGCCTGGAAACTGTTATCTCACATCCACTGTGAAAGATTCAGGTTAGTGGTTGCCCTTAGTAAAATCCCTTAAAAATTCAAAAGAACTCAAGTTCCTTTGCCCTGTCTACATATACTGAGTGGCAGACATGTAAGGAGGAAGACCAGGCTGCGGGTAGCTGTCCTGCGCCGGGTCTGGAACCGCTGAGGCTGTCTCCCCTGCTGTCCAGGGGAAAGAATAAGGGACCAGACCAACCTGGTGACCCGGAAGCTGGGAAGCTGAAGGTGTGGCTAAGGAGCAGTGTGTGCAGCAGTCAATTTTGGTGTGAACGAGGGGTGCGCAGCAGGCTGAAAAGGGGGCTCCATCTCTTGAGCACCGGCGCCGTGCAGGGCTGCATCGATTTACTCCAGTCGCCACCAGCGGAAGCCTGAGGGAGCAAGGTGCCGTGCACTCCGGAATCATGAGTACCACGCACGTGCCTCATAGAGAGAACCGGGTACTGAACAGACGTTGGCGGCCTGCCTTGCTGGTCTATACATTTCTACCCATGTTGGACCCTGACAGTGATGTGGCTTGCTGACTTCAGCCACGTTTATTCATGGACTAGGTGCTCAGCAGAAGGTAGTGGAGACAGACCGCTGCCGCCAGAAGACGGATCACCATTGCCTGTAGGGCCTCATTGGACAAGAACGGCGCCAGCCGTTGTTGGCGCTACTGACTTCCAAGCAGCGATCAGCTGGTAACTAAGGTAAATGCAGGGTTTCTAAGCACTGCGCTGTGCTTAGAAACCCTCTGTGTACCTTAGTTACCAGCGCGCTGATGCAGGGAGCTAGTAACTAAGATACACATCAGGTTTCTAAGTGACGCACGCCCCTTAGAAACCCGATGTGTACCTTAGTTACCAGCTCCCTGCATCAGCGCGCTGGTAACTAAAGTACACAGTGACGCCGCGCGCTCGGCGTCGCTGGTGCTGATCGCTGGTGAAGCTGTCTGTGTGACAGCTCACCAGCGATCATGTAGCGACTCACCAGCGATCCTGACACGTTGATATCGTTGTCTGGATCGCTGGTGAGTCGCTATGTGTGACGGGACCTTAAAGTGTTTACTATGCACCATGCTGTGCAAAATGAAATGTCAGTGACTGCTGTCACCAAATCTTGCTGAAGATCGATTGTAGTCACTATAACATTTTTAATTAACTGCCTCCTAAGAAATGTGGTGCCAACCAGTGACAGCTTTCTCTTTCTGCCATGGCCAGAAAATGTAGCCACTGGTTCCTTTAAGGCCTGGTTCATTATTAGACTGTAAGTTGGGAGACCCACTGTGAGTCTGGGATTTGTGGTCCATATACAGACCTCCATCGAAGAATATTAATGAATTTTAGGCCATTGCCTATGAAGAATAGGCCTAAAAGGGGTTTTCCCATGAACAAAGTTGATTTTAATCAATAGATCTTGGAATAATAATAATTTCTACAATTGAATGTGATTAAAGCAAATGTTCCAGTGCTGAGATAATCTTATAAATGTGCTCCTGCTGTGTACTGTGTAATAGCTGTGTCTGACCGAACAGGAACATGGTCTGATCATACCACAGCTCCTGGGCAGGGGAGGAAGCCAAAGAGAGTATACAGATAGCACAGCAGGGGATCACAGCTGATTCTTTCTTTTAGGTAAAACATTGCTTAAAATCAGGCGGAGAAATGTTTTATCCCACAAAAAGAATCAGCTGTGATCTAGTGAAAAAAATCAACTTTTTTCTTTTAACCCAGAAATGCTGCCAGAAGCTGGTGTCTGGGTGTGCATCATGTTTGCAGCAGGTCATTACACCCAGATGGGATCTTCTAAGTACTAAAGATAATAAAGCTGAGAATTAAGTTGTCAGTAAGGTGGCATTTTGCGTTGAATTTGTAACAACCACTTGTTACAATAGATGTGTTGAGATTTTTAAATTGTTCTGCTTTCATTGGTTTATTATAAAATAAGGAAAAACTTTACATGTTGCTAATAATTATAATTTGCAATGGGGTTTGATCAATTGCAATCAAATTTATATTTCAGAAACAGTTCTATTAATCTGCTTATATATGTAAAACTAAGTAATAAATTATTTGCTTCAGGAGTTCATCCATGTTCCCCTCCACACTCACTATCCCGTGTGCCGGTAATCTGTACATCTTTCTGCAGTAGAAGGATCCCACCTTCGCCTTGTCTACAGTGGATTAAAAGATTTCTAAGCTACTTCAATTTGTATAAAACCAGCCATACACATGGTCGAAACAATGATGCAATCAATTGTTCGTTTGGCCTGCAGCCATCTTGGCCGTCGCTCCCATACACAAGAGTTCTCACTCAGCCGAGCTCTACCGAGTTCCGCTGCCATACATGTCTGGCATTGGCTGATCTTTTATAATGAAACTAGGAAACAAAAGAGCGCAATAGGGTCTTATCTGGTGATAAATGGAATAGATATGAAAAAAGTCTACTCACCCTTTCCAGGAGAGGTATAAGCATATAGACTCGCCGTCAGCTTGCTGCACGCCCGAAGGTCCACTGCGTGACCTCCAATGCAAATCCTTAAGGATATAAAGTTATTCTCGGGCTTACTGTGCGCTGCTTGACCGGAATGAAATCACCACAATATGAGAAATTTGACCATTTAATTCCCTACGCATTTCAAAGTGTGAACCACTTCTTCTTCTTGATGTCAACCCCTGAAGAAGAAGTGGTTCACACTTTGAAACGCATAGGGAATTAAATGGTCAAATTTCTCATATTGTGGTGATTTCATTCCGGTCAAGCAGCGCACAGTAAGCCCGAGAATAACTTTATATCCTTAAGGATTTGCATTGGCTGATCTTTGGGAGACCAAAAGGATCGGCAGAGCGAAATCAGACAGGTACTTTACTCACCCAACAAATGAGTCTGGGTCTCCATAGATATCAGACAGTCCGTATCAGTGGGTTCAACCTGTTTTAGGGCAGCTTAAGGGACGAGGCCTCAGATGTTCATCAGCCAAAAATATGATATAGAAACTTGGCACTCAAAATGGAGCTTGAAAGTATACCATTTTTATTTTATGGCAGTCAAAACACTGTCATTTATTCCAATACTTATTTGTATTTCTTACATTTTCTTTCAGAACGTTTTCCCTATTGGACACTGTGTCCTCTCTTAGGGGGCTAAAAACAATCACATACATGTAGCAGCATTTGTAGGAAAGATATCTGGCCGGTGAATGTCAAAATCACCCCTTTTTCTTATTTAAGACATATTAGTGTTCAGCCTTTATTTATTCCACTTTGGTGGGTATATCATTTGCTTTGGTTACATATGGCAAGTTTTTGCATATACATTTTGGTAAATTTGCACTTTGGCACATGCACTTATAATTAGTGTTTATAATTAACAATTTTTATGCACATGTCATTTTTTATTAAAGTGTCTTTTTTTATCTATGCATAAATATACTTGGATGAGACTTCAAATATTTTTTACTTTGTTTTTTTCATCTTCCATGACAAAAAGTAAAAAAAAATTTTGCACAGATACCTTACCATAATTGCATATTTTGCATATATTTATTAAAAGGGCATCGTGCAAGGTTTTTGTGTCATGGTGAAACATGTAGGCCAGTATTATTGTCTTATTTTTGTGGTATAGTGGCCTCTGTTATATGATGTATTCTCTATTTTATTTAATTTTTTGAATAAATATTTATAGTTTTGGATTATACTCTTGGTTGCATCTTTTGTTGTTGTTTATTAATGACAGCTGCCACCTTTTTAGAGTATACTGATGAAGGTCATTTGAGACTGAAACGTCTACGTTGCATTACTCATTTTCTTTTGACTGCCATAAAATAAAAGATGTTACACTGCATAGCCCTATTTTGAGTGCCAACTTGAGAATCTGTTCCAGGAAGTTCTGTGATTTTTTTTCTACATTTTCATCAGCCAAATATTGCCATGATCAACAGGAGATTAACCCTCTAGTTTCAGAAGAACTGTAAAATTGAGCTAAAGTTCTGCCATAACACATTCAGCTCTCAGTAGTTTAGTCTGCAGTTTACACTGTTATCACTATATTTACACATAACGATAGCAAGGCATTTGAACAAGCAGAAGAATCAGTGACAGCAGGGTTGAATTCTGGGTGCTGGTGATTTTGAAAGATTTATAACAGCAGCTTGTCAGGAGCCGAGAGCAAGGGGGAGGGAGGTGAGCAGATAACTGTTGTATAGAAATCAAATGGCTGAAGTTAGGAAGCTGAGATATTAGGAATTAACCCTGACAACTTTCATCAGTTTTGTCATCCATGTGCCATCCTGTGTCAAGCATATGTCCGTTTTTTTACCTCCATATGACACCCATATTGTATACTTTTTTATACAGTACATCAACAAAAAAATAAAACTATGTACAAGACCAATTACGGTCTCCTATGTTAAGTATTGCAATATATCTGGAAAAATGTAATGCAATATACAGCTCTGGCAAAAATTAAGAGACCACTGCACAGTTTTATAAAGATCAGCTTCTCTACATGTCTGACAGCCATTACATTCCAGTGTCAGTTGAATTCCAACCAGAGTACACCTCATTCTACTTAATGTGCTTCTGATTAGGTGATCACCTGAACCAAATCTTATTTGACGAAGGAAAGTATAAAAACCCTGCTGTGGTGTTCACAATCCTCTTGCAATAGGACAAGCTGGATGGCAAAACAAGTGCTAGTAATATCCCAAAACTAATAGGAATGAAAAAATAACTTTTAACCATGCCAAAGGAGTTGAAAAGAAAAGTCTTGAGTGAGGAAAAGAAGGGCTCAATTCTGGTTTTACTAGCAGAGGAATACAGTGAGTGTCATGTTGTCTCCATCCTTAAAATTTCTAATACGGCAGTCCATTACAACAAGATCAAACCTCAGACATTGGGAACAACAAATGTACAGCCCGGCAGAGGTCGAAAACGACTCTCCATTGACCAGGATGACCGTCATCTTAGTCGAATGTCACTCAGCAACTGCAGGATGACATCAAGTGGCCTACAAAAGGAATGGCAAATGGCAGCTGGGGTGAAGTGCATGGCAAGAACAGTTCGTAACAGGCTCCTAGAGGCAGGGCTCAAGTCTTGTCAAGTTAGAAAAAAGCCTTTCATCAATGAGAAGCAAAAGGAGAGCCAGTCTGAAGTTTGCCAAAGACCATAAGGATTGGACCATAGAGGACTGGAGTAAGGTAATCTTCTTTGATGAGTCGAATTTTCAACTTTGCCCAACACCTGGTCATCTAATGGTTAGACGGAGACCTGGAGAGGCGTACAAGTCACTGTGTCTTGCACCCACTGTGAAATTTGGTGGAGGATCAGTGATGATCTGGAGATGCTTCAGCAAACCTGGAATTGGGCAGGTTAATCTTTGTGAAGGATGCATGAATCAAGCCGCATACAAGGTTATCCTGGAAAAACAGTTGATTCCTTCTACTCAGGCAAAGTTCCCCAACTCTGAGGACTGTTTTTTTTCAGCAGGACAATGCACCATGCCACACAGCTGGGTCAATCAATGTGTGGATGAAGGACCACTACATCAAATCCCTGTCATGACCAACCCAATCTCCAGACCTGAACTCCATTGAAAACCTCTGGAATGTAATCAAGAGGAAGATGGATAGTCACAAGCCTTCAAACAAAGAAGAGCTGCTAACATTTTTGTACCAGGAGTGGCATAAGGTCACCCAAAAGCAGTGTGAAAGACTGGTGGAAAGCATGCCAAGACGAATGAAAGCTGTAATTAAAAATTATGGCTATTCCACAAAATATTGATTTCTGAACTCTTCCTGAGTTAAAACATTAGTATTGTTGTTTCTAAATGATTATTAACTTGTTTTCTTAGCATTATTTGAGGTCTGCAAGCACTGCATTTTTTGTTATTTTGACCATTTCTCATTTTCTGAAAATAAATACAAAATGTAATGCTTGGAAATTCAAAGACATGTTGTCAGTAGTTTATAGAATAAAAGAGCAATTTACATTTTACTCAAAAATATACCTATGAAGAGAAAAATCAGACAAACTGAAAATGCTAAATGTTTGCAGTAGTCTCTTAATTTTTGCCAGAGCTGTAAATGATCCATATGGGATTCGATTTTCTATTTGACACATCAATAGGCTTCAATAAGTCCATCCCTCCAAAATTCTGAAAAAAAAGCTATTACATACTGCGATTTTGTTTCAGATGGACACTCAGTCTATGTGACACAGACACCACCAGTACATATAATCTGCTCTTCTGGACAAGTTATAAATATAACATTGCCTCATATAAAATAAAAGTACAATAGTCTCACCTCCCAGACTGGTGCCTTCCCAGTAATCTTTTGTTGTGTCTGTAGGTCCTCTAGAGACATTAATAGGCTTTTTGAGCACTGCAGCCTATCATCAGTTGCTGACAGGCTGCAGCGGTCACACTTTCCTCACCCGAAACTGATATACTGTTAGGGCAGCAAACCAAACCTTTGCTATGACAGTCCCTTCATTACTAACAGCGCATTACACAGGCAGCCAATATGTCCCTGATCAGCATCCGAAGCCACCTCTAATAGCTACATGAAATGACATTGTAGGTGAGCCAATAGTCATAATGTTAAAGTGACCATTTTAATGTAAATCTTGGGTCAGCGCTGCACTGTACACACAGATATATGATTTCAAGATCTAAGATCACAATCGCCAGCTGCATCCAACACACTCCTAATGCCATTTAAAGCTTGATTAATAGATATTCATTTTCCATCTATCACTAAACCAGATTGGATTTTTTTATGTATGGTAATAAATTCTTGTGTTTTTCTCTCTACGTGGCCTGATCAATATTTAATAAGAAACATTTGGTTTACTGGTCTCCTGTTCCATCCAGCGGGAAAGAACTTAATTAACACAGGTGCAGAAGGGACTGAAAGCCTCAACAATAAATGATCATAGCTTTACAGCTCGCAGGTCATAAAGGTGGGAAGCAACAAGGAAAATCACTAATGACTAGTAATGGCTGTTTAATTTACATTGTCATAATCCCATTCTGTATAACACAGATTACAACATATAATGGATTATTAACGGTGGAATTTCAGGTTCGTTGGCACGGTTCCCCCTTTTCCTCCTAGATCCTTGATTATTCTCATGTTACTAATTATCTACGTGTAATATTTCACCTATGTTCTCATTTTCTGATGACTCTCTGTCCACTGAATTCCTAAGAGACGCTTCTTAGTGAAGAAGGCATGTTTGAAAAGTGGGAAATGTCTTGCGTCAAACCTTACTTTTGTCCGAGACTGGAGTATGATTTCTGGTGTAAGGTATGCCACAGCTCGTTGTGAATTAGACCCCTCTGTTCCATCCCTGTTCCACCCCAGGTGCACTGATTTTGATGAAGCTGGGCAAAACTGGCTAGAAAGCACCATAGGTTGAAAGGTTTTGCACTACTTGACACTGTTAAAACTTTTTACAACTTTTCAAAGCAATTTACACCAATCAGGTCTATATTTAAGTCTGTGCCATTTATTTTTTTAATGTTTAAGTTCAGTTTTACTTCAAATTTACAAAGGTCACTCGTGTGAGAGAAAATGTGTGCGTTTCAAATTTACTGGATTTTTAGTGCATTTCAATGCATCACATTGCATAATCAGAACTGAAATAATGCAAGATTTAGCTGACTTTATGAATGATGTATATCATCTGCAACAGGGCCGGTTTTAGACAAAGTTGGGCCCTGGGAGAAAGTTTAAAATGGGCCCAAAATGCTAACAAATTGCACCCTAACACAGAAATATTTCGGTTGTACCTACATGCGCTGAGTTCAGGCCGCTAATCAAGTGTGATTGACAATATTGAAGTCGTTCGACGCTTGCTTCCCAGCCTCTTTACACCAACTGAGAACGAATGATGGGGACAGAATGATCACTAGTAGAGCAATCTGTCCCCATACAGTAGCATGTTATTAGCAGTTTACATCAGTCAATGTGCTGCCAAGACAACAATGATTTCTGTTCGTTCCGGCATAAACAATCCTATCATTCGACGAATAGGCATAGTATAATGCGCCCCAAATTCCTCCACATAGTATAATGTGCCCCATTGTCCTCCATATAGTATAATACACACACCATAGTGTTCCATACAGTACAATGCACACCATAGTCATCCATCTAGTACAATGCAGCCCCCACTGGAGCATCATGCAGCTCCACAGAGTACAATGCAGCCCCATAGAGTACAATGCTGCCCCACAGAATATAATGCAGCCCAAAAAAAGTATAATGCAGCCCCATAGGATTATAATGCAACCTGTAGAATATAATGCAGCCCCAAATAAGTATAATGCAGCCACATAGGAGTATAATGCAGCCTTGTAGAATATAATGCAACCCCATAAGAGTGTAATGCAGCTTCATAGGAGTATAATGCAGTCCCACACGAGTATAATGTAGCCCCAAAGAAGTATAATGCAGCCCCATAGAGGTATTATGCAGCCCCATAAGAGTATTATGCAGCCCCATAGGAGTATAATGCAGCCCCATAGGAGTATAATACAGCTCCATAAAAGTATAATGCAGCCCCACAGGAGTATAATGTAGCCCCATAGAAGTATAACGCAGCCCCATAGAGGTATTATGCAGCCCCATAGGAGTATAATACAGCCCCATAGGAGTATAATGCAGTCCCCACAGGAGTATAATGCAGTCCCCACAGGAGAATAATGTAGCCCCATAGGAGTATAATGCAGCCCCATAGACTATAATACAGCCCCCATAGTAGTATAATGCAGCCCCCATAGGAATTTGGGGATGAATTTGTCAGGTGAGTGTTGCATGCCCCATCCCATCCCGACTCCTCCTCTTTTACAGTGCTGACCAAAATTGTCGTAAAAACATCAAAAGACAAATATTTTTTCTCAACTCTTAGCATTGTGCAAAGGGGGCATTTTCCATTTTTTTCTAATCACTAAGGCTGGTTTCACACTTGCGTTGGGCAGAGCTGCGGAGGGCTGCGTACTTCCTCGGTTAAGCCCCGTCCACCGCCGCACATCTTCCATTCAGCTCCACTTACGTTGGCATGCATCCTGCGTACTTATCTTTAACATGGGGTAAGCAGGCCATGCTGATCTATGTGGATGCCTCCGCATGCGTCGTTTTGAAGCGGCTGCAAACCGCAACAAAATGCAACATGTTGCATTCGACGCAGTTCAGTGCAGCAAGTACGCAGGACGCATGGCAATGTAAGCGGTGCTGAATTGAAGAGGTGCGGCGGTGGACGGGGCTTAACCAAGGAAGTACGCAGTCCTCCGCAGCTCTGCCCAACGCAAGTGTGAAACCAGCTTAAAATAAAAAAATAAACTATGCAAGTTTGGTATAATCTTAGTCATACTGACCTGGAGAATAATGTTGCCAACAAAGCCTAGTGAATTTTACCTCAAACTGAATTTGTTTAAAACAGAACTCAAAAAAAGTCTGTGCGGGCATGGTGTCATTTAGATTGCAGCGCAGTCGTCGTTTTCCCAGGTGTTGCGGCTTAAGTAAAATGCCAGTGGTAGCTTTCCAGTGGAGGCTTCACCTGCGGTTTTGCCTTCGTTCTTACGGCGGAGCCTAACCTCTGTGCTATTAAGTATAAAGGGCAGGAGGCTCCTCTTCTGCTCAGAAATCGTCCTAAGAATTGGCATGTCACTTCTTAAAAGACCTGACATAAGACAGAACATGTACACAACAGCACAACATCATTTTGACATTGCTGTGCATTATGTTCATTCTATGGCATGGCACAATCATGGAGTATTTTCAGGTGCATTTTTAGTTGAATTTTACTAAAACAGATACTGCACATACCAAAACAGTGGCAGAATTGTGGGCTTTTTTCCTTTGCACAGGCTTAGAACTATGGATATCTGTTGTGAGTTCATTTTTCCCTTCACCATTGAGGTCTGATGAACTCCCTCCTCTGGTGAAGGAAGGTAGTGAGACTGATTACCAAACACCTGGGCAGCTAGATGATGACTGGGTGGCTGGAATTGAGGACTGGATATAAGGCTGCCGACACCCTTCTTCCTGGCTGGTGATTTTCCTGCTGGATTCTTGGAGACCAGTCTGATTCCTGCGTCTTCTGTTTTGTTTTTGTTTTGCCTTGTTTTTTGGGAGTTCTGCCATCCCCGGCCGGGGGTGAGCTGAATTCCATTTTTGTCTCTGATCTGTTGATCTTTTGCTCTGTCTTCAGAATATACCTGAGTGCTGATATAGTCTTTTGAAGCCTAGCGACTTCAGGGCCTGTTTTTCCTATCAGTCGGTTGGCTCATTTTGATAGGGTTTTTGCGGATGGCAGACAGCAGCTTTCCTATCCTGTCCTATGTAGTTAGCTTGGGCCCCATCATTTGCTCAACCTATCTTTCTATCTGTGTTAGTGTTTTCATCTTGCTTCACCGTCATTATATGTTGGGGGCTGCCTATTGCTTTGGGGTCTGCTCTGGGGCAGTTTAGTTTTTCCCCTTTCTGTCTTTAGGCTATGTAGCTCTCCGGCTGTGATCGAGGGGTCTAGGGCACCGTAGGAACCCCCCACGGCTACTGCTAGTTGTTGTGGATAGGTTCAGTGGTCTGCAATCCGATAGCTGCCAACCTCTCTGGTTTTTCTGGACTTAGCTGGTATTTTGTTTTTTCCTCCTTCGGTGACTCATCATAACAGATATCCAATCATTAAAGGAAATCTGTCACCTTATTTTTCACCTATCAGCTGCCGACACCGACATCAGGGGTTTATCTACAGCATTCTGTAATGCTGAAGATAAGCCCCAGATGTAACCTGAAAGATAAGAAAAATGATTTAGATTATACTCACCCTGGGGCCGTCCGGTCTTGTTCCGATGGGTGTTGCGGTCCGGCGCCTCCCTTCTTCTAACGGTGACGTCTTGTTCTTTGCTGCCTGTCGTGGCTCCTGCGCAGGCGCACTGCTATGAGCTGTTGAGGGCAGAGCAGAATACTGCAGTGCGCAGGTGCCGGACATCACCTGGCGCCTGAGCACTGCAGGACTCTGCTCTGCCCTCGACAGCTCAGAGCAGTGCGCCTGCACAGGAGCCATGACAGACAGCAAATAGAGGACGTCATCGCTACAAGAATGGAGGCGCCAGACCGGACCGCGACACCTTCCGGACCGGACCGCCCCGGGGTGAGTATAATATAACTCGCTTTTCTTATCTTTCAGTTTGCATAGGGGGCTTATCTACAGCATTACAGAATGCTGTAGATAAGCCCCTGATGGCGGTGCTGACAGCTGATAGGAGAAAAATAAGGTGACAGATTCCCTTTAAAAAATTTAATTAAGAAACTTTAATTTCTACCCGATATAAATAAAAAAATCATTTATTTTAAGGTATTATATTGAAAGGAACCAGTAAGGTCTTTTACATCACCTTACTCCCTGCCAGCAAGCAGCTGGCTGTTTAGGAAGAGTCATGCTATTCATGACATGCCGTCTCCCCCGTCCTCCAGCCACAGATTGATAGATGTCTCCATATTTTTGTGTCTAATGTAATAAACATATATGGTCCGGTTCCATATTTCCTTCTCTTGAGATAAGCAGACCATCAGAGGATTTTGTAGATTTGTCCTTAGTGATGACTTGGGATATTTTGATATTCATTCTGTATGATAAGTAGGAGCTATATTTAATGTCAATACTCAATTATCCGGAAACATTTGTCATTTCGGCTGACAATACACCGTCTCTGCTGGGACAGCTTCATAATTTGATGTGTCATGTGTCAGCAACTACCTTATTAATTGCAGGCTGACACGAGTAGTTCATCAATGGCAATCAATAACCAATCTTTACAATCATCTCCTGGAAACAATGTAATGTATGGATATTTCATTGACCTTTCTCGGTTAATTTTACAGCAATTGCAGTAAATGATGCTGGAACAAATGAGCAAGTCTTTTTTTTTTTGTAAAACTCTCGCTACCCAATTCTGAATATCCCAATATGATGAATGACCTCTATTTTGGGTTTGTGATGGATGTGATGAAATATCTTCTGTTCTTGGAAGGGGTTGCTGTACACAGGAAGTTGAGTTCTCTAAAATGAATGTGAATTTTTGGGGGTCTTTATGCAGCCAAAATGATCTAATAAGTTTTATATACACTTTTGATGATAAAGATTCAGTATAACTAGTAAGATATCCATTTTCCCATTCAGGGCTTAGATGTCCAGTAGATGGAACTTGTAAATCAACAGCCGCGGAGACACCATCACATGTTTCTCAACGCAAGCAATGACTAGCCAGGTCTTTCACCGGGAAGGAACAACCACAGGAAGGGCAGTCTCCAATGAAGGAAACCACCTATACCAAAACATGGTATCCATCCACAGACAGCTGTTTCGGGGTATTGCCCCTCATCAGTGTGGTGTAGGAAACTGGCTAGTAGGAGCAATGCCTAGTAAAAGACTGTGAAAATGAGGATGAGTGACCTCATGGAGATCAACATCCAACACTGCGGAGACACCATCACATGTTTCTCAACGCAGTGATGCTAGAGCAATGCCCCCATCCCTTATGTGGATGGATACCATGTTTTGGTATAGGTGGTTTCCTTCATTGGAGACTGCCCTTCCCGTGGTTGTTCCTTCCCGGTGAAAGACCTGGCTAGTCATTGCTTGCGTTGAGAAACATGTGATGGTGTCTCCGCAGCTGTTGATTTACATGTTTTTGCATATTTCCCATAAGGGATGGGGGCATTGCTCTAGCATCACTGCATTGAGAAACATGTGATGGTGTCTCCGCAGTGTTGGATGTTGATCTCCATGAGGTCACTCATCCTCATTTTCACAGTAGATGGAACCTAACAGTAAATGAAGCATTCAGAGAGCTGTCAAAGCAGGACCGCCCACTGGACTCCTAAACACAGAATGAGCAAAGGTTTAAATGACTAAATTACTGGTTTTACTGATTTTTTTTCCCTCAAATCTCAATAAGATTATCTCCATTTCTGTTTTATAACATCATGCCTGGAGTTTGAACTCAAATTTCTACATGATGGGTTCCCCTTAAGCTACGTTCACATATCAGTATTTTGGTCAAAATTTGACATCAGTATGTGTAAGCCAAAACCATGAGTGAGGGAAAAATACAGAAGTGGTGATGTGTTTCTATACTTTCCCTCTGATTGTTCTTCTGTCGATTTTGACTTACAAATACTGAGGTAAAATACTGTCCAAAATTTTGCCGTGAATCTAGCAATTGTAGCGGACACCAAGTGCAATAGTGTCTTATCCGAGGGAGGAAATTAGCGTTAGGTGAAAGAGGGAACTGCTCACCTATCAGTGTCGCATTAACTCACAAGGAAGGATTCAAGATGGATCAGCAGCTGCAGCACCCGCAGAATGGAATTCCCATTATAGTGAACTAGCGGTGGGAGAATGAGTGTGGTGGTCCGTGGTGTTGATGTGGATGCCAAGAAGCCAGAAAACAACAATATGGGTTCATGCGATCCCATTCTCTTCCTATCTAAGCGTTTTAAATTTGGACCAAAGTCTTCCTCAGGAAAACCACAGAATTCAATAAAAACAACAGCCAGAATTCAATAAATATTTTAACCCTGAAAGGGTCATGTGACTAGGACGTCAAACTAGTGCTAATAAAGTTGCAGAAGAGAGACAAAAAAGTTACATATTTTAAAACAGTTACATCATCATATACATTTAAAAATTGAAGTATTATCACCCTGGCACACAGTTAGTTACAGTATGTTGTATGTTGTAAGGAGCTGGATCTGCTGCCCACTTTTCTCCCTGAAGAACAATTGCATTGTTATATTGTGTAATATGAATTGTGACATGTGTTAATAATGTTGACATTGTGTGATACCGACGGTAGGAAAAGTAAAAGTTAAAGATTGGGACTAGCCCAGAGTGTGAGGGGCCGAGATGAAGGGACAGAGACGGTTCCCTGTCAGAACATCAGATAGGGCTCAATGTGCGTGGAAGCAGACTTAAGGTCTGATCAGTGAACGGTGCCATATGATGTGGGTGATCCTAATGTGAGAGGAGACCGTGACAGAGGATAGTGAGATCCTTGTGGAAGGAGGGAAAGAAATGACAGAAAGACAAAGTGATTGATAGCAGATGGGTCCTAGGAGTGGACGTCTAGGAGTATGGCCTAGAATTTATAACTCAGAGAGGTAAGGGGACAGATTATGTGAGATGAAGAGAGTGGCCATGGTAGGAATTCCAAGGCTTCAGAGACATAGAAGCACCAGCCATACTAGCAATATAGTTCCCTATAGGGTAAAGAAGAGACTGAACTGCAGTTTGAGTATAAGACTCTTGCTAACTGGTCTATAGTACTGAGCTGGGTTGTGGTGAAGTAGAGAGAAAAAAGCAAGCGAGAAGTGAGTAAAGAGGAAAGAATTGGAATTGTGTGTGCAAAATGTTCCATATTGTGAAGGAAACCTTCATAAAGTTGTGTACCCGCTACCCAGGCTCAGACCTGCCCACCGGGCAAGTATCACACACGGACACAGATATCTCCGGTACCGATTTCGGTACTTGGAAATGAACGGACATGTGAAACCGGCCTTATACAATTTTAAAAAAATAAATAAATTAAAAAATAAAAGGATTGTCTCTGAGAAACAAAAAAAAATATTGAATCTTGACAACCTAAAAGTGATCACCAGATATAGCTAGGATCACATCGGTATACTTTTTTTTTTTTCTGTATTGTTATAGTAACAGGAAAATTAAACTAAAGCCACGTTCACACATTCAGTGTTTGGTCAGTTTTTTACCTCAGTATTTATAAGCCAAAACCAGGAGTGGAACAATCAGAAGAAAAGTATGACAGAAACACATCACCACTTCTGTATTTATCACCCACTCCTGGTTTTGGCTTACAAGTAAAATACTGACCAAATGCAGAATGTGTAAACGTGGCCTAAAAGAAATGGATCTATCACATAATATGCAAAAATGGCGATGGACAGAACCAATTAAATACCGTGATCAGGTCTTTGTTGTTTCCGTTAATGTCTATCTTTTTAGAGGAAAAACAATGTAGAGCATGTTGTACCCGTTCTTCTAGTGAATATAACGAGACTTACTACTGAGCCTTCTAACAAATACTACAGCGCAAAGGTATACCTAGCCTGAGCATTGAAATTTACAGTGGGCCCTTGGAGTCAGTTCCACTGGTGGGCCCAATGAACCCCAGTCTCACACTGCCGCTACCTACTGTATATAAGCCCAACCAAGTTATCTCTTAGTAAATGTTTATTCTTGACTGGTGGTCTCCCTCACTGAACTGTCAAACATGTGGTCCTGGCCAACCAAAGTCATCGGTTACATGTGGCCTGCTAGGGCATAGGGCCCCCACAGCGCATGTCCATACTCTCAGCCAGGAAACCCCCCCCCTTCATGTACAGTGGGGAAAAAAGTATTTAGTCAGCCACCAGTTGTGCAAGTTCTCCCACTTAAAAAGATGAGAGAGGCCTGTAATTGACATAATAGGTAGAACACAACTATGAGAGTCAAAATGAGAAAACAAATCCAGAATATCACCTTGTTTGATTTGGCAAGATTTATTTTGCAAATTATGATGGAAAATAAGTATTTGGACATTAACAAAAGTTCATCTTAATATTTTGTTATATATCCTTTGTTGGCAATGACAGAGGTCAAAGGTTTTCTGTATGTCTTCACAAGGTTGGCACACACTGTTGGTGGTATGTTGGCCCATTCCACCATACAGATCTCCTCTAGAGCAGTGATGTTTTGGGCTTGTCGCTGGGCAACACGGAATTTCAAATCCCTCCAACAGTTTTCTATGGAGTTGAGATCTGGAGACTGGCTAGGCCACTCCAGGACTTTCATTTGCGTCTTATGAAGCCACTCCTTCATTGCTCTGGTGGTGTGCTTGGGATCATTATCATGCTGAAAGACCCATCCATGTTCCATCTTTAATGCCTTGCTGATGGAAGGAGGTGTGCAGTCAAAATCTCACGATACATGGCCCAATTAATTCTTTCATGTACACAGATCAGCCCTCTTGGTCCCTTTGCAGTGAAACAGCCCCAAAGCATGATGATACCACCCCCATATTTCACAGTAGGTATGGTGTTCTTTGGATGCAACTCAGCATTCTGTCTCTTCCAAACACGATGAGTTTTGTTTCTACCAAACAGTTCTACTTTGGTTTCATCAGACCATATGACATTCTCCCAATACTCTTCTGGATAATCCAAATGCTCTCTAGCAAACTTCAGATGGACCCAGACATGTACTGGCTTAAGTGGGGGGTAGGTCTGGCACTGCAGGATCTGAGTCCCTGGTGGCGTAGTGTGTTACTGATGGTAGCCTTTGTTATGGTGGTACCATCTCTATGCATGTCATTCACTAGGTCCCACCGTGTGGTTCTGGATTTTTGCTCACCGTTCTTGTGATCATTTTGACCCCATGGGGTGAGATCTTGCGTGGAGCCCCAGATCGAGGGACATTTTCAGTGGTCTTGTATGTCTTCCATTTTCTTATTATTGCTTCCAAAGTTGATTTCATCACACCAAGCTGCTTGCCTATTGCAGATTCAGTCTTCCCAGTCTGGTGCAGGGCTGCAATTTTTTTTCTGGTGTCTTTCGATAGCTCTTTGGTCTCCACCATAGTGGAGTTTGGAGTGTGACTGTTTGAGATTGTGGACAGGTGTCTTTTATACTGATAGCAAGTTTAAACAGGTGACATTTATACAGGTAACGAGTGGAGGACAGAGGAGCCTCTTAAAGAAGAAGTTACAGGTCTGTGAGAGCCAGAAATCTTGCATGTTTTTAGGTGACCAAATACTTATTTTCCACCATAATTTGCAAAATAAATCTTGCCAAATCAGACAAGGTGATTTTCTGGATTTGTTTTCTCATTTTGACTCTCAGGGTATGTGCACACGTAAGCGTTTTTTAAGTGTTTTTACCAAAACAAACACTTAAAAAACGCTTAAAAGAAGCATCCCATTCATTTTAATGAATTCTGCACTTTTTGTGCATATTGATGCGGTAAAAAACGCAGCATGCTCATTAATTTCGAGGAAAAATCTGTATTTCTAGCTATTTTCTGAGACTAGGGACGCTCCGGAAAAAAACGCATAAAAAAACGCACGTTTTTTGCACAAAAAACGTGCGGAAAAAAACACGCGTTTTCTGGGAAGGAGTCCAGTTTTCAGTCAAGAATTTTCTGCATACATGTGCACATACCCTCATAGTTGTCATCTACCTATGATGCTAATTACAGACCCCTTATCTTTTTAAGGCTGCTTTTACACTTGCCGTGTTTTTGCGGGCTGTTTTTGCCATGTGCCGTATGGCCATGAGGGCCGTAAATATAGGCGTGAAAAAATATCAAGCTTGCTCGATATTTTTCACGGCTCACGGACAGAGCCTCCATTTAAAACAATGGTACCCCAAAAACAATTTTAGCTTGTTTTTGCGGTACACCGTATTTGCGGATCGCCGTTTTTTCGCAGAGTTTTTCTGCCCATTTTTGTGGGAGACCGCAAAAATGACCGCAATAAGGTCTGAAAAACGGCCCTTAAAAGCGGGCTGCAAAAAACCCGACATGTGTAAAAGTAGCCTACGTGGGAGAACTTGCACAATTGGTGGCTGACTACATACTTTTTTCTCCACTGTAAATGGGGCCTTTCTGCATAATGTAACATGCAGATGTAAGGGGGTGACATAGGATTACTGCCTTGCTCTGCTCCCCTAATGGTTCTTAATGTGAAACTGTTTACATATGTTAGTTACTGTAATGTCTTTTGTTAATACTCGGTGGTACTGCTACATGTAAAATATGTTTTACCCAGAATAGTCAATGGTACTGCCACACTCTTTTCAGTGTTACCATTTTATGTACAATGTTGTATATGCGTTATGTTCCTGTAATGTAATACTGTGTAAAATAGGGAAGTAAAGTGCACCCTTCGAACATTAGAGGGGGCACCTTAGTGTTATAGTTCTCATAGCTAAGGGTAAGTGTAGTTTCTTTGGGTGCCACTAGATGGGGGCATACTACTGTGCACGATTAGAATATGTTATAGCTAGTTTATAGGGGGTTAAAGACAGGAGGGGCTGCTGGGTGGTAAGTCAAGAGTTTTAGGAAGTTAAGCCAGATGGGGCCAGGGTGCCAAAGTGTCCACATGGGCTATAGGCCCCAGACAGATTGGCAGGATACTGTTAAAAGTGGTGTGACCAAGGATGTTTTTTTGCTGCTGGACAAAAAGAAATTCTTAAAGTGAATTTCTAGCATTCACTATTTTGTCAATTTAGATACAAAATTATGTTCTGATGAGCTTCTGAATATTATTAATAACAATGAGAGTTTAAAAATCCTCTGCAAAGACATTGTTCTAAAATAAAAGTCTGTACAGCTTACTAGCTTACTCCGTACTGGTTTACTATTGATTTTAGTATATATGCAGACTGATGCATAGCAAATGGCAACTAGTTAACGTTAAAATTAAGTCCTGCAGCTGAGTGTATGTGTCACTAGCCTTAGTGATTTGAACCCAAGAAAGTTGGCTCCAGCACTTATAGTGCTGAGAGTTTTGTGCTTTTTTAATGGGCCTGGATTTATGGGTTCAGGTTTGACAAGCAACTCTAGTTCCAGGTCTTGGAAAGGCCTATTTAGTCAGGGTAGCTGCCTCAGATATGCTCTGGGTGATGAGGTGGAAAGACCTCTGGCATGCTTGACAGAGTGCCTGAATCTGACTAAGGCTGGAATCACAGTTGCGTATGGCATCCAATGCAAAAGCATCAGATGCGATATGCTAATGACCCTCGGCCCCAGTTTCACTGTGAGCGTAAGCAAAGTTTCAGTGCTCTGCGCTCAGATCCTCCCGCATGCGCGAATCGCAGCATATGTGTGGAGGAGACGGAGAAATAATTTTCTCCATCTCCTCCATTGCCTGTCTCGGTCTATATTGGATGACATCCAAGTGCAGTTTGATGTTTCACATGCACCTATGGACTTGTATGGGTGCTGTAATGCAGCTGTGTTCACACAGTGTGGTAAAGCGGCAGTGACCCAGGATAGACCAGCTCAAAAGTTTTTATTTTCAAAATTCACAAAGTAAAGGCCAATGTTATTCTGGGGATCGCAGCAAAGTCACTTAATACAGTCAGTACCAAGCTTGTTACTGTGGGCGACTGCACTGCCACATCACTTGTGGGTGCATCAATGGTGTTGCCTTTTCTAGCCTGTGTTGCAGTATTCACACAGACCTGTACTGCACAGTGCTCCCTGCTCATATGCTTGCCAAACAACATACTGAAAGTTTAAATTGGAATTGTGTACAAGAACCCCAAGTGGAGGGAGAGACTCATCCCATTACCAATCCTATAGGTCTCACCAAAAAATAAAAGCCCAAGTCAGATTTTCTATATCTGACCTGGTCAAATAGCTTGACCATATCTACTCTTACTTTTATTTTGCATTTAAACATCACATAGCACTTGTGTTATATGCCAGTGTGAGCAAGCCCTAAGTGTCTGGACCTGCTGGAAGAATCATTTAGTTTATTTTGTTAAACCCTTTGTATGCCAGAGAAAATGCTGATTTCTGTTCATTTGCTGAAGGTTTATGATTTAAAATAAACCTTCTTTTTAGAGACAAGAATTCTGTGTGTTTCTGAATGCTGCCCAGCTGCCTGAAAGCAAGTGAATCCCTACAATTGGTGTTGAAGTGAGTACGGAAATCTCAAGGAGCACAGAGGACAGCGGTATAAAATTTGTATGCCCTGGGTGAAGGCTGTATCAGCAGTGCAAACACGATTTGGAACTATGAAGCAGCTAATGAAGTAGCTGGTCTAGCCTCTCCTAACAGAAGCTGTCCGAGTCAGGGAATCTACACCACCCCCAAAAACTGGGGTGATACCAATGAACTGGTGAGCATGATAGAGAGATTCTGGGAGGTCAAAAGTTTCCTGAGAGGTCAAGGGAGCCTGAGTTCAGCTTTCAGAGATACCCAAAATAAGGGGCTCAAGATCACTTCTGAGAGGCATCCAAAGTCCCAGGAGGGGCCAGAGCCAGGTTCAAGGGGTACATCTTGTAACATTATCTGTTGGAGTTATGGTACCCTACATCATATATTAGCCAATTGTCCCTTGACCTTGGAGTTAATGGAGTGCAGCTCTTACTTTGCCTACCCTGCCCGCAGTGCTGTTGCTCATCCTGTCCAGGGGCCTCAGGCATGCAGAATAACTGTGAACAGGGTGAAAGTAACTGGCCTCCTGGGCACTGGAAGCTTGGTGACCATGGAAAAGGGCCACACTCCCATATGTGGTGGACATCATGTATATTCTTTGAGATGCCAACCACTTTCCTGCGGCCAAGGTCGTCATAGGTGCAGACTGTCATGATACCAGTGCTGGTGGACCTGCACTTCAGGGGTTAATGTTTTTCTCAGTGCAGACTCTTACCTGCACACCTGGGGCTTGTTATTGTGGCCTCTCATTGGTTCTGGGAAAACTTCTTATAGGCTCAGGAAGCTCCCATCCCCGTCAGTTATACTTTTGCCCTTGGCAGAGTTGTGTTGACCCCTGAGTGTGTTTGTGCTGTGCTCTGGTTGCTTGATACTTTGTGTTTGACTCGGTCTGTTCTCTGGATATTGCTTGTTGGATTCTGCTTGGTACCTTCTATGTCTTTTTGGTTTTGACCCCTGCTTGGACCCGACAATCTATTTTGTCTCATCCCTGGTACTTTACTGCTATCTCTGTGTATGACCTCCGTTTTGCCTGACTCTGAGTATTCCTGTATAGTGTCCTGCCGATCTCTGCAAGCAGGACGCTAAGCCGCGCCCCTTGCAGTCACATGAGCATAGGTCCTTCACTGCTTGCTAAACTTCAGCGTCCCCAGGTCCTGTTTGTCTGTACTTTCCGGCCGTACCTGACCTCAGATCCCCCTACAGTGTGGGTGAGTCCCTGCTCAGTGGAGGCTGCACGCCGGCGCTGACAGGACCCTGACACAGACTATGGATCAGTGTCCCAGAAGATGGGAGTGGTAAAAAATTTGCTGCATCCTGTAATTATTGCATGTGACATTTCTATAAATTAGGGACATGAAGGGGAATGCAGTGTCACCAGGTAGATTGGCTAACAAACAGGTAATGTCTAAAGAAACCTTGTTGCATGCCGCAGATGACGAGTTTTCATTTTCTGCGCTTATTGGCACTAAGGATGAGGTAGCATGCCTTAAAGCCAATGTGCCTTAGCTGGAGGTGTCCAGGGGAAACTTTGGAGCTGCACGGACTCAAGGACTTAATGCTAATAGGTGTTTGTGAGAATGTGACAGTGATACAGGGTGTTTCTCAAGAGCCGGGTACTGATAATTGCGTCACGCATAAGAGTCGGTTGTGCCGAGGAACCAAAGTGATGGTTCAGGTGAAAGAGTGCCTCCTAAGCCACAAGAAGCACGATCCAGGAGATATAATCAGTTGACTTGGGTAAAATGATTTAACCTGGTGATCGGGTTCGGGTGTTGGTGCCCACAATGGAGAGTACGTTCCTTGCCAAGTAACAAGGACCCTATGAAGTGGTGTGAAGGGTTGGTAAGGGCTACTATAGCGTTCACCAACCAGGGAATGCAGATGCCCTGTCAAGGCTCTGCTTTTGGATGGAAGAACGTCTCCTGCTCCCCTTCTTTAAAATAAAAATCATACCTCTCCTTATGACCTCCAAATTCTGTCCAGCACTTACCTTGTTCCCATTTGTCTTTGCTTCTTATTCCCATTATCATCACATTGAAAGAGCTACTAGGTGAAACATACGATGGAGTCATAGAAGCCACGGGGTACTGACTACTGGTATATATTTTCCTATTATATTCTCCTTTCTTTTTATGCTTTTTTTCCAGATGTGCATGCTTGCTTTATTTATATGTACATAATAGGCTATTTATATGGGGGGGGTTTAATATGTATGATAATATTTAATTGGTATACCCATCATCAATATTTTTGTCCTGTGATCTCTGCATATTTTGTCACTTGGTCCCCCTTGTTTATGTCTTCTATGTTTTAAGATTATGTATTAATAAAAATTTATAGATTTTTTATAGATTTTTTTTTTGTCTTCTTGGTTGTTGTTAATTTGCCACTTACTTCTTTTGTCTTTATATATAAACTAGTGAGCGGCTTCCGTCAACTGAAGATCTATCAGGTTACTTCTTCTAGCTGGTTCACAGCTTTCGAAGTCTGAAGTAGTTAAAAGAAGCTTGTAAATACTGAACAGATGAACGGCAAGTCAAGAATGCTTATTTGTTTTAGCATTTTTTAAGCACTTTTTCAAGCAGATTCCAGGCACTTGAAATTTCATCTTCTGTTTAAAAAATGGCCTCCAGGTTCTCATAGTCGTTAGCAAAAAGTATTGTCTTTTTAATTTGTGTTTTAGAAACATAGGGCCCATATAAAACATAATGCTGTTGGAAGAGAGTCAGATATTTTTGGAAACTATTTGAAGATTTACTTACCCTCTAGAAGAAAAGAGAATAATTCCCAGTAGAAAAGTTTTTCAGCTTTATAGATATAACACAGTTGCTGAGAATTGATTTTTACTAGTCTTTAACTGGTAACAATCAATAGATGGTTATAGACCTTTCACCTCTGTCATTTCCAATGAATAGTTTAGTACAGCGTCCGTCTGTCTGCAGGTAAAAAGACAAAATCACCAACAGCACCTTTAGCTCTACGCGTCTTATTTAAGCCTTCTAAGAAAATCTGCTGAGGGTAGGCTTAATTGTAGTTGATAATGTTCCATGATATGTAATGCTTCATTGTATTAAACCTTCTGTACAAACCTAAAATTTAAAAAAAATATACAGTGGGGCAAAAAAGTATTTAGTCAGTCAGCAATAGTGCAAGTTCCACCACTTAAAAAGATGAGAGGCGTCTGTAATTTACATCATAGGTAGACCTCAACTATGGGAGACAAACTGAGAAAAAAAAATCCAGAAAATCACATTGTCTGTTTTTTTTTCATTTTATTTGCATATTATGGTGGAAAATAAGTATTTGGTCAGAAACAAAATTTCATCTCAATACTTTGTGATATATCCTTTGTTGGCAATGACAGAGGTCAAACGTTTTCTGTAAGTCTTCACAAGGTTGCCACACACTGTTGTTGTTATGTTGGCCCATTCCTCCATGCAGATCTCCTCTAGAGCAGTGATGTTTTTGGCTTTTCGCTTGGCAACACGGACTTTCTACTCCCTCCAAAGGTTTTCTATAGGGTTGAGATCTGGAGACTGGCTAGGCCACTCCAGGACCTTGAAATGCTTCTTACGAAGCCACTCCTTCGTTGCCCTGGCGGTGTGCTTTGGATCATTGTCATGTTGAAAGACCCAGCCACGTTTCATCATCAATGCCCTTGCTGATGGAAGGAGGTTTGCACTCAAAATCTCACGATACATGGCCCCATTCATTCTTTCATGTACCCGGATCAGTCGTCCTGGCCCCTTTGCAGAGAAACAGCCCCAAAGCATGATGTTTCCACCACCATGCTTTACAGTAGGTATGGTGTTTGATGGATGCAACTCAGTATTCTTTTTCCTCCAAACACGACAAGTTGTGTTTCTACCAAACAGTTCCAGTTTGGTTTCATCAGACCATAGGACATTCTCCCAAAACTCCTCTGGATCATCCAAATGCTCTCTAGCAAACTTCAGACGGGCCCGGACATGTACAGGCTTAAGCAGTGGGACACGTCTGGCACTGCAGGATCTGAGTCCATGGTGGCGTAGTGTGTTACTTATGGTAGGCCTTGTTACATTGGTCCCAGCTCTCTGCAGTTCATTCACTAGGTCCCCCCGCGTGGTTCTGGGATTTTTGCTCACCGTTCTTGTGATCATTCTGACCCCACGGGGTGGGATTTTGCGTGGAGCACCAGATCGAGGGAGATTATCAGTGGTCTTGTATGTCTTCCATTTTCTAATTATTGCTCCCACAGTTGATTTCTTCACTCCAAGCTGGTTGGCTATTGCAGATTCAGTCTTCCCAGCCTGGTGCAGGGCTACAATTTTGTTTCTGGTGTCCTTTGACAGCTCTTTGGTCTTCACCATAGTGGAGTTTGGAGTCAGACTGTTTGAGGGTGTGCACAGGTGTCTTTTTATACTGATAACAAGTTTAAACAGGTGCCATTACTACAGGTAATGAGTGGAGGAAAGAGGAGACTCTTAAAGAAGAAGTTACAGGTCTGTGAGAGCCAGAAATCTTGATTGTTTGTTTCTGACCAAATACTTATTTTCCACCATAATATGCAAATAAAATGAAAAAAAAACAGACAATGTGATTTTCTGGATTTTTTTTTCTCAGTTTGTCTCCCATAGTTGAGGTCTACCTATGATGTAAATTACAGACGCCTCTCATCTTTTTAAGTGGTGGAACTTGCACTATTGCTGACTGACTAAATACTTTTTTGCCCCACTGTATATATATACAGTATTTATTACTGGTATAGTTATAGTCCGCCATTAAAGATGTTGTAATAAATGACTGCAAAAAGAAGGGCAACCAGCTCATCTCCTGCATATGATAGTTGTGATCCTCAGCGCATGGACTGCTCCTCAACAAGGCATCCAAACAGGTAATATTATCCAAAACATACTGTCTCAATGGGCATAAAATACAGGACAAACCTTTTTATTAGAACATTAAAACTTCATTGTCCAATTGTAAAAATTATAAGAAAAACCGACGCATTTCAAAGCCAAACATGTGCCCTTAGTCATGGCATAAGTAAAAATAGAGACAGTGTAGGTGATATATGTAATTTAACGCTATGAAAATGCCAAGGGCATTGATATTCCTTTACTAAATGATAAACATTGTGGCTCTATTTCTGACATTTTGATTAAGACAAAAATTTGCATTTTAACATTTGCAATCAAATTAGTGATAGGGTTAAGTCTACATCTGATTTCTGCTACCATGGATGTTCACCGATACATATTACCTCCCCGGTTAAAACGTATTGGTTTTTCTTATTTTTTCATTTGCATAATGAAATTTTAATGCTCTAATATGCAAATTGTCTGTTCAGAAAGGAATAGGACTAGCACTCTAGTGCCACCTATAGGAAGTAGTAATCCTAAATGACTCTCCAGCAAACCTTGTCACATGATTTAGGATAAAAGTCAAAACCAAAATCTCAATTTGCAGAAACTGTGTTTCAGGGTACTGCCCCTCATCAGTGCAAAGTGTGAGATCTAGTTTGATTGTGTGAGAGATGTCTGACGGGGATCCAAGGGGTAAAGTTTCTCCTTGAGGAGCGTAACATGTCATGCATGCAGAGGTGAGGTGACTTTTAAGCCGTTATGCTGCTCTGGGAAATATGCAAATTGTCTCTTCAGAGAGGAAGAAGACAATAATTCTATTGTCAGCTATAAAAATTAGCAATCCTAAAAGTCAATAATGTTCTAATAAAAACTTATGTATTTTACTGTGATTGAGCTGGAACCTTTGGGCAATAAATGACTGCAGATAAGACCAAATGACACAAACTTCCCAAGGTCTCCTCATATCACTGAATATAAATCTAATAAAATACCCGAATAATAAAATGTTTTGGTTTATTTTTTGTTTTTTTTACATCTCAGGTCAAAAGTCCATCATACCTTTACCCATAAATCTTGGAATACTAGTAAAAATGCCAATAACCCGTCAGGATTTATTTGTCACTATACAGGGTTTGTGCTCATGTACTTTTTCCCACAAACAAAGTTAATTTTAAAGTTAATTTTAATCAATACATTTTGGAATAATAACTTATCTATATATATAATTGCCTTAAGTTGTCCGTCGTCCACTTCTGTCTGGATGTTCCCGAATCCCACAATCCACCGCGCCGCACCGGAAGTACGCCGACCGCCATTTTGAAACACCCAAGTGATGCCGCTCGGATCCAGGCCACCACTGCCATCCCATCCGCCTCTGGGATCCCAGCTGCCGCTTGGATCCAGGCTGCCGCTGCGATCCTGAATGCCGCTGCGATCCCGAACACCGCTGGGATTCCAGCTGCCGCTCGGATCCAGGCTGCTGCTGCGATCCCGAACGCCGCTGCAATCCCGACCACCACTGGGATCCCGGCTGCTGCTTGGATCCCAGTCGCCGCTCGGATCCCAGCTGCCGCTCGGATTCAGGCCGCCGTTGTGATTACAAGGCTGTGAAAGGGGTGTAACGAGGGGATATAACGAGAGGGGTGTAATGAGAGGGTGTAATGAGGGGGGAGTAATGAGAGGGATGCCGCAGCCGGACCCCTGCCAGGACCCACCACCTGACTACACGCGCCGGATCCCGCCGCTGCCTGCCCACCCACCTCCATGCAGTCACAGCCAGCAGGAAAGACCACGGCTTGAGGCCTGTTCTGGAGATTGGGTGCAGCCACCCTCAGGTGGTGATGCACACCATCTCCAGTACAGGCTGCAAAACACTGTCTTTCCTGCCGGTTGTGACTGCACGGAAGTGGGTGGGCCGCCATCCTCAGTGCCACAAAGCTGCCCCCATCGTGATGTTACTGCCCTCTCGATGCGATAGCATCGGACACACATCTGGTAAGTAATAATCTTATAAATGTGTACTGTGTAATGGCTGTGTCTCAAAGTACAGAGACAGGGTCTGATCATCTAAAATATAAAGCTCAATGTGCGCGTGTGTATGTTTGTATATATGTGTGTATGTCCGGGATTGGCATCTGCACCGTCGCAGCTACAGCCACTAAATTTTGCACAGTCACATGTCTGGACCCCAAGAGTGTCATAGGCTATGTTGTGAGGCGAAATTTTAACCCCGCACGTTCCAATTCACCAAACAATTTGGCCTATTATTCTTATCATTTCTATGGTGTTATCGTCCTTCTGTAAAGCTGGAAATAACACAATTTATTACAGTGCCAACACAGACCCCCCTCTGACACAGACTGCAGGGGGAGCCCAGTATCAAACAGGATAGGATTAGATACACGGCTGTGCAGACGGTATCCACAGGATAGTATTAGATACACAGCTCAGCAGTCAGTATCACACAGGATAGGATTAGATACACGTCTGAGCAGTCAGTAACACACATGATAGGATTAGGTACAAGGCTCAGCAGTCAGTATCACACAGGATAGGGTTAGATACACGGCTCTGCAGACGGTATCACACAGGATAGGATTAGATACACTGCTCAGCAGCCAGTATCACACAGGATAGGATTAGATACACGGCTCAGTAGTCAGTATCACACAGGATAGGATTATATACACAGCTCAGCAGCCAGTATCACTCAGGATAGGATTAGATACACAGCTTAGCAGAATAGATAAACGGCTCAGCAGACAGTATCACAAAGGATAGGTTTAGATACACAGCTCAGCACACAGTATCACACAGAATAGTATTAGATACATGGCTCAGTAGTCAGTATTACACAGGATAGGATTAGATACACGGCTCAGCAGTCAGTATCACACAGGATAGGATTAGATACACGGCTGAGCAGTCAGTAACACACATGATAGGATTAGGTACACAGCTCAGCAGTCAGTATCACACAGGATAGGGTGAGATACACAGCTCAGCAGTCAGTATCACATGGGATAGGATTAGATACACGGCTGAGCAGTCAATAACACACAATAGGATTAGATACACAACTCAGCAGAAAGTATCACACAGGAAAGGATTAGGTACACAGCTCAGCAGACATTATCACACAGGATAGGGTTAGATACACAGCTCAGCACACAGTATAACACAGAATATTATTAGATACACAGCTCAGCAGACAGTATCACACAGAATAGGATTAGATACACGGCTCTGCAGTCAGTATCACACAGGATAGGATTAGATACACGGCTCAGCCGTCAGTATCACACAGGATAGGATTAGATACACGGCTGAGCAGTCAGTAACACACATGATAGGATTAGGTACAGCGCTCAGCAGATGGTATCACACAGGATAGGATTAGATACACGGCTGAGCAGTCAGTAACACACGATAGGATTAGATACACAGCTCAGCAGAAAGTATCACACAGGAGAGAATTAGGTACACAGCTCAGCAGACATTATTACACAGGATATTGTTAGATACACAGCTCAGAAACAGGATGTGCCAAAGGAGAGGACATTTTCATTCCAAGAATTCCACTCATTCCATCTGATTTGTTTTTTGATTTTAAACGCCTCCAGTTTCCAGTTCAACTGCTATTTGCAATGTCCATTAACAATGATCAGGGACAGTCCTTGAAAGTAGAAGGGATAGATTTACATTCTCCATGCTTTTCTCTTGGTCAACTTTACGTGGTCTGTTCAAGAGTTGGAACTGCCAAAAATCTGTTCATCTTTGCACCGAAAGGAAAAACCAAAAATCTTGAATGAGTTGAAAAAAAAATACTATCAATACTTGGGTAATCGTTTAATTAATTTGTGTTGCAAATCTGTAGTGTTGAATATATGATGTGAAATGTTTTTATGTGCAATATAATCATTATAATTTGTTATAACTAACCACAGTTGGTTACTATGCCCAGGCAACGCCGGGCTCTTCAGGTACTACTATATATATCCTCAGCAGGGGAGGACTCAAGAGAAAGTAAACAGATAGCACAGCAAGGGATCGCAGCTGATTATTTTTGTGAGATAAAGCAATTCTCTGCTTGTTTTTAAAAAATCTTCTAAAATCAGAGAAAGAATTATTTTCTTTAATGTCTGAATTCTTTTAAACTTCCTCCCCTGCCCAGGCGCTGTGGTATGATCCATGTTCCTGTACGGTCAGACACAGCCATTACACAGTACACAGCAGGGGCACATTTATAAGATTATCTCAGCACTGGAACATTTCATTCAAACACAACCAATTGTGGAAATTATTATTATTCCAAAATCTATTGATTAAAAAGAACTTTGTGGGAAAACCTCTTTAAGGGAATAACCTGCTGATATTTTGTTAAAAGAGTTGTTCAAGATTAGTCATGATCAACGTTTTTCTGTGTGCTTTAGCAAACAATTATACATGAAGTTCATCTAAATCCATGATCTCGATAGTATTTACTACTATGACATAGCATTTGTAACATTTTACTGTATTCGGCAACACATTAATGGCTTTACAACCTGAGGTCAGCTCCTGACCTAGGTTTTCACTATTCTGCCACTGCATGCCACCAAACAATATATTGCAAATACATAGGTTTAACTAAAAGTGTCAATGTCGAGCTTTATGAAAAATGAATAGCAGAAGATGTTTTCTCTGTCCGGTATTGATACCCTACACAGATCTCACCACATGGAGGTATTCAGCTGGGTGCCGTTTCCTTGCTGTATTCCTAAAGCCGTTGTTGTTGTTGGGTCAACCATTTCTGACATCCGTCTATCTTTCGAGGCTCTTGAGTAATCCAAAATACTTTAAAACCATTTTTTTATTGAACGGAGTTCTCCTCACAAAGGAACTTTAATTAGGTAAGGAATAAAGGCTGAATCTTCTTATTGTCTCGCACCTGACGGTTCATTATTTTGATTAGTAAAAAGCAAGGTCCAAAATAAACCCCTATGGAGAAGAAAATAGCTAAAAGTAATGATGTGCCCTAAACAGAAAAGAGAGAACAAAAAAATCCATAGTCATTTACTTATGTGCATAGATATCATGTATTATAACATTGGAATGCTCTACTCATACCAAGGGACTTATGAAAGGAGGAAAGAAATAAACACAAAGGATGAAATGAAACTATTTCCCTGTCTTCCCACAAAATCTTTTTTCACCTTTTCTCAATAGGCCGGTGAAGAAATATCAATAAAACAATCGTAACATCTGCTTTGTGCGATTAGACATTGCGGAGTAATTGTGTTTATCTCATAGACAATGCTGGGTCTTTGTCTAGCTGGGAGTCTCATCAAGTCTTTGTATTCTCACAAATAACATGAGATAATTCAATGCTGCTGTTTTACCATAGTTTTTTCTCGTGTAGGTTATTTGAGCTGTTGTATGTTTCTTGTTACATTCACTGACTAGAAATTAGATGTCAGACGCCATATTCTAGGCTTCAAGACAATTTTACATCTTCTCGCTTGCCCTTTGGACTGGCAAATGTTCCGTAGACGTAATCAGGGGCGTACATAGAAATCATGGGGCCCCATAGCAAAAGTCTGAATGCCCCCCCCCCAAAAAAAAAAAAAAAAAAATCAACAGGTGCTCTTAACTCCAGGCATGCATGTTATAGGTCAAACTATTAATTTTATAGCTAGTCTTTGATTTTTTTCAGTTCTCAGCATGTATGTGCTGCTGAGAACAATAATAATCTATGCACACAAAACAATCTATACTGATCATCCTGTGAGCATAAGAAATGGCAAAATGGGCTATCAGCTATTCGCCAACAAGTAGCTGATTGATTGTCAATACATATAACACAGACATTTAGCAAGGCAGAATAAATCATTGGTGGCTCAGTGGTGTATATATATATATATACTAGATTATGGCCCGATGCTATCGCATCGGGAGGATGCGATAGCATCACACCTCTTGCCATGTTAACCCTCAACACACACACTCCTCAACACACACTCCTCTCACCTTTCACCATCTCCACTCACTCTTTCACTCCACATACGACCCCTTCTCTCACTCCGTCTCTCATACTCACGCCGTCATCGCCGCTGCTCCACGATCCCCGACATCTTCTTCCGCCGGCGCCATCCTGGATCCAGACGTTGTCCACGCCGGCGACATGTTCTTGCGGCGACGCCATCTTGAGTATCGTGAAATCCCGCGATAGTCAAGATAGCGTCGCCGGAAGAACATGTCGCCGGCGTGGACGACGTCGGGATCCAAAATGGCGTCGGCGAAATCTCGCGAGTTTTCGCCGACACCATTTTGGATCCCGACGTCGTCCTCGCCGGCGACATGTTCTTGCGGCGACGCCATCTTGACTATCGCGGGATTTCGCCGATCCAAAATGGCGTCGCCGCAAGAACATGTCGCCGGCGTGGACGACATCGGGATCCAAAATGGCGTCGGCGTAATCTCGCGAGATTTTGCCGACGCCATCTTTTTGGATCCCGAGTCGTCCACGCCAGCGACATGTTCTTGCGGCGACGCCATCTTGAATCTCGCGGGATTTCAAGAAATCCAAGATGGCATCGCCGCAAGAACATGTCGGCGGCCTGGAGAACGTCTGGATCCAGGATCGCGGCGGAGGAAGATGTCGGGGCAGCGACGATGACGGTGTGAGTATGAGAAACGGAGTGAGAGAAAGGAACGTATGTGGAGTGAAAGAGTGAGTGGACGTGAGTGGAGGTGAAAGGTGAGAGGAGTGTGTGTTGAGGCGGTGTGGTGTGTTGAGGGATAACATGTGCGTGTGTGTGGTGACGTCACCGGTTACAACTGGACGGAAGTTGTTACAACCGGAAGCTGCTTAGGGCATTTATTATTATAGATGATGAGGAAGAAGCCGTCTGTTGTTGGCGGTGATGGCGTGTAGAGGCTTCTTCAGCCAATGTAATAGATTTAGAGTTAGGGGATTCGTGTGTGAGACGACGGCGTTTATAAGCCTTAATCTTGTCAAGTCGATGCTGTTTTTCCTCAGGAGTCTCATTAGCACGGCGTTGTTTTTGTCGTAGTGCTAAAGCTGCTTTCCTTTCACTGGCATTGGCATACTGTGCATCGGTATTGAATGGTGGTATTGATAAGGCAGAAACAGATTGCTGATTAGTTATGTCAGTGAACGGCATATGGGATGAAGTGTAGCAGTAAATTGTTCCACATGCTGATGTGGAAGCATCCTGTTGTGAGTCTAATAATAATGATGAGGAAGAGGCCGTCTGTTGTCGGCGGTGACGGCGTGCAGAGGCTTCTTCAGCCAATCTTATGGATTTAGAGTTAGGGGATTCGTGTGTGAGGCGACGGCGTTTATAAGCCTTAATCTTCTCAAGGCGATGGTGTTTTTCCTCAGGAGTCTCATTAGCATGGCGTTGTTTTTGTCGTAGTGCTAAAGCTGCTTTCCTTTCACTGGCATTGGCAAACTTTTTGTTATGACTCATGTTGGCACAGGTAAAGGAGTCTATTTGGCAGTTATCTGGCAGTGAAGAAGGCGTCCTGGAGTATTGTAGAGTAAACAGATACTAATTGACCCTGTAATTGCCCAGCAGTAGTTATGAAGTGGTAGTGGCAAATTGGCCCTGTAGTTAGACACCGGCAGAGGAGCAAGGCAGCAGTAGTTATGGCGGTAGAGGCAAATTGGCCCTGTAATTAGACACCGGCAGAGGATCAAGGCAGCAGTAGTTATGGCGGTAGAGGCAAATTGGCCCTGTAATTAGACACCGGCAGAGGAGCAAGGCAGCAGTAGTTATGGCGGTAGAGGCAAATTGGCCCTGTAATTAGACACAGGCAGTGAACAGTCAGAGGAGCAAGGCAGCAGTACTTATGGCGGTAGAGGAAAATTGGCCCTGTAATTAGACACCGGCAGAGGAGCAAGGCAGCAGTAGTTATGGCGGTATAGGCAAATTGGCCCTGTAATTAGACACCAGCAGAGGAGCAATGCAGCAGTAGTTATGGCGGTAGAGGCAAATTGATCCTGTAATTAGACACCGGCAGAGGAGCAATGCAGCAGTAGTTATGGCGGTAGAGGCAAAATGATCCTGTAATTAGACACCAGCAGAGGAGCAAGGCAGCAGTAGTTATGGCCGTATTGGCAAATTGGCCCTGTAATTAGACACCAGCAGAGGAGCAATGCAGCAGTAGTTATGGCGGTAGAGGCAAATTGATCCTGTAATTAGACAGCGGCAGAGGAGCAAGGCAGCAGTAGTTATGGCGGTAGAGGCAAATTAGCCCTGTAATTAGACACCGGCAGAGGAGCAAGGCAGCAGTAGTTATGGCGGTAGAGGCAAATTGATCCTGTAATTAGACACCGGCAGAGGAGCAATGCAGCAGTAGTTATGGCGGTAGAGGCAAATTAGCCCTGTAATTAGACACCGGCAGAGGAGCAAGGCAGCAGTAGTTATGGTGGTATAGGCAAATTGGCCCTGTAATTAGACACCGGCAGAGGAGCAATGCAGCATTAGTTATGGCGGTATAGGCAAATTGGCCCTGTAATTAGACACCGGCAGAGGAGCAAGGCAGCAGTAGTTATGGTGGTAGAGGCAAATTAGCCCTGTAATTAGACACCGGCAGAGGAGCAAGGCAGCAGTAGTTATGGCGGTATAGGCAAATTAGCCCTGTAATTAGACACCGGCAGAGGAGCAAGGCAGCAGTAGTTATGGCGGTATAGGCAAATTGGCCCTGTAATTAGACACCGGCAGAGGAGCAAGGCAGCAGTAGTTATGGCGGTATAGGCAAATTAGCCCTGTAATTAGACACCGGCAGAGGAGCAAGGCAGCAGTAGTTATGGCGGTATTGGCAAATTAGCCCTGTAATTAGACACCGGCAGAGGAGCAAGGCAGCAGTAGTTATGGCGGTAGAGGCAAATTAGCCCTGTAATTAGACACCGGCAGAGGAGCAAGGCAGCAGTAGTTATGGCGGTAGAGGCAAATTAGCCCTGTAATTAGACACCGGCAGAGTAGCAAGGTAGCAATAGTTATGGCAGTATAGGCAAATTGGCCCTGTAATTAGACACCGGCAGTAAACAAGCATAGGACCAAGGCAGCAGTAGTTATGGTGGTACAGGCAATGCCAAGCGTCCCCACAGCAAGTCGGCGTGAGGTAAATGACGCAATTTCACGAATGCAAGATGGCGTCGGTGAAATCTCGCGAGATTTCGCCGACGTCGTTAAGGCTGTGTGCACACGCTGCGGATTAGGTGCGGATTCATCCGCGCGGATTTTGTAAAATCCGCAGGTGAAACCGCAGGTCAAAAGACCTGCGGTTTTACCTGCGGATTGCTCTGCGGTTTTGCCCTGCGGTTTTTCATCTCCTCAATAGAGGAGATGGCAAACCACAGGAGAATCCGCAGAAAGAATTGACATGTCAATTCTTTCTGCGGATTGAAAACCGCAGATAATCCGCGCGGAAAATTCCGCACCGTCTGCACTGCGGTTTTTGATTCCCATAGGGAATCATGGTACTGTACACCGCAGCAAAAACTGCTGCTGGTCCGCAGCGGCCAAAACCGCTGCGGAACCGTAGCAAAATCCGCAGCATGTGCACACAGCCTCACACCTCTTGCCATGTTAACCCTCAACACACCACACCGCCTCAACACACACTCCTCTCACCTTTCACCTCCACTCATGTCCACTCACTCTTTCACTCCACATACGTTCCTTTCTCTCACTCCGTTTCTCATACTCACACCGTCATCGTCGCTGCCCCGACATCTTCCTCCGCCGCCGCGATCCAGGATCCAGACGTTCTCCAGGCCGCCGACATCGGGATCCAAAAAGATGGTGTCGGCGAAATCTCGCGAGATTACGCCGACGCCATTTTGGATCCCGATGTCGCCCATGCCAGCGACATGTTGTTGCGGCGACGCCATCTTGAATATCGCGGGACTTCACGAAATCCAAGATGGCGTCCCGCAAGAACATGTCGGCGGCCTGGAGAACGTCTGGATCCTGGATCGCGGCGGCGGAGGAAGATGTCGGGGCAGCGACGATGACGGTGTGAGTATGAGAAACGGAGTGAGAGAAAGGAACGTATGTGGAGTGAAAGAGTGAGTGGACATGAGTGGAGGTGAAAGGTGAGAGGAGTGTGTGTTGTGTCGGTGTGGTGTGTTGAGGGTTAACGTGCGTGTGTGTGTGGTGACGTCACCGGTTACAACTGGACGGAAGTTGTTACAACCGGAAGCTGGTTAGGGCATTTATTATTATAGATATATATATATATATATATATATATAAATATACACATATATATATATATATATATATATATACACACACACACACCTGCAGAGCATGCAGGGCCCCCTCCACCCTCCACAGTGCGTGCAGCCGGGCCCCCCTCCCTAAGGTGCAAAGTGCAGCCAGAGCCATTGTAAATGTAAAGTGCCAGGCTGCCAGCAGACGCTGAATATCAAACACAGGACGCTGTATATCGCACACAGGACGCTGTATATCTCACACAGGGCACTGTATATCACACACAGCGCACTGTATATCGCGCACAGGACGCCGCTGTATATCACACACAGGATGCTGTATATCGCACACAGGATGCTGTATATCGCACACAGGACGCTGTATATCGCACAAAGGACGCTGTATATCGCACACAGGATGCTGTATATCACACACAGGACGCTGTATATCGCACAAAGGACGCTGTATATCGCACACAGGACGCTGTATATCACACACAGGATGCTGTATATCACACACAGGATGCTGTATATCGCACACAGGACACTGTATATCGCTGTATATCGCACACAGGACGCTGTATATCGCACAAAGGACGCTGTATATCGCACACAGGACGCTGTATATCACACAAAGGATGCTGTATATCGCACACAGGACACTATATCGCTGTATATTGCACACAGGACGCTGTATATCGCACACAGGACGCTGTATATCGCACACAGGACGCTGTATATCACGCAGAGGGCACTGTATATGGCACACAGGACGCTGCTGTATATCACACACAGGACGCCGCTGTATATCGCACACAGGATGCTGTATATCGCACAAAGGACGCTGTATATCGCACACAGGATGCTGTATATCGCACACAGGACACTGTATATCGCTGTATATGGCACACAGGACGCTGTATATGGCACACAGGACGCTGTATATCGCACACAGGACGCTGTATATCGCACACAGGACACTGTATATCACTGTATATCACACACAGGACTCTACATAACGCACACAGGACGCTGTATATCGCACACAGGACGCTGTATATCGCACACAGGACGCTGTATATCGCACAGGACACTGTATATCGCACACAGGATGCTGTATATCGCACACAGGACGCTGAATATCGCACACAGGATGCTGTATATCGCACACAGGATGCTGTATATCGCACACAGGATGCTGTATATCACACACAGGATGCTGTATATCGCACACAGGATGCTGTATATCACACACAGGATGCTGTATATCGCACACAGGCTGCTGTATATCGCACACAGGACGCTGTATATTGCTCACAGGATGCTGTATATCGCACACAGGATGCTGTATATTGCTCACAGGATGCTGTATATCGCACACAGGATGCTGTATATTGCTCACAGGATGCTGTATATCGCACACAGGATGCTGTATTTCGCACACAGGATGCTGTATATCGCACACAGGATGCTGTATATCACACACAGGATGCTGTATATCACACACAGGATGCTGTATATCGCACACAGGATGCTGTATATCGCACACAGGGTGCTGTATATTGCTCACAGGATGCTGTATATCGCACACAGGATGCTGTATATTGCTCACAGGATGCTGTATATCGCACACAGGATGCTGTATATTGCTCACAGGATGCTGTATATCGCACACAGGATGCTGTATATCGCACACAGGATGCTGTATATTGCTCACAGGATGCTGTATATCGCACACAGGATGCTGTATTTCGCACACAGGATGCTGTATATCGCACACAGGATGCTGTATATCACACACAGGACGCTGTATATCACACACAGGACACTGTATCTCACACACAGGATGCTGTATATCACACACAGGACACTGTATATCGCACACAGGATGCTGTATATCGCACACAGGATGCTGTATATCGCACACAGGATGCTGTATATAGCACACAGGACACTGTATATCACACAAAGGATGCTGTATATCACACACAGGACACTGTATATGGCACACAGGATGCTGTATATCACACACAGGATACTGTATATCGCACACAGGATGCTGTATATCGCACACAGGACGCTGTATATAGCTCACAGGACACTGCATATCACACACAGGACGCTGTATATCGCTGTATATCACACACAGCACTGTGAGGGGACACATTTAACAAAAAAAATCCACCCCCAGCCGGGCTCACAGAGTCACCATCTTGTGTGTGTCCCTGTCCCTGAGTGAGAGAGGCTCATGATGAATGTTTTCTGCTTCCTGCAATGCACACTGCTCTCTGGCTGCCAGGAGGCATGGCGTTCTTATGCAAATCGAGCCAGAGACTTCAGCCAACTGCTGACCAGGAAACAAGGAAAGGGGAGCTTCAAGGGGCCCAGCCAGGGGGTATACAGTGCCCACGGCCGTCGCTTACATTTAATTAAAGGAGATAGTACTGTGTCAGCACAGCACAGCTGCCAAACCGCAGCGGCCGTCGCAGGCCCCCTCACCCATCAGGGCCCCCTCACCTCTCAGGGCCTCATAGCAGCTGCGTGGTCTGCTACTATTAGCGGTACGCTCCTGGACGTAATTATATAGAAATGAAGTATAAACATAAAAGTAGTGAAACGGCAAAAAAAAAAAATCACAATTATGCCTGTTTCACACATCAGCTTTTTTGTGTCAGTTAAAATCCGCCAAAATGGCGGAAAGCGGATCCGTTGTTCACTGATGTGAACGGATGCCACCGGACCACATTTTTTTGACAGATCCGCCGAATGAAGAATTTTAAAGGAACCGCTGCCCGGGAAGAGGAGAGAGAGATAGAGAGAGAATGAATTTCAGGGTTAAATTTCCGCCTAACTTCATTCCTCCGTGCCTGCGCACTATAAAAATGTGGATCCTGCAGTACAAAAAAGGTAACATGGTCCGTCCAGGCATCTCGGCGGACACAAAAAAATTGACGGATCCGCAAAAAAACGGATCCAAGCGTCAAGATCCGCCGGTAATGCAAATCAATGGGGAAAAAACGGATCCACCAAAAGAAATGGCGGATCCGTTTTTTTTGCAAAAACGGCGGATTTTGACTGATGGTCAAAAACGGAAGTGTGAAACAGGCCTTAGCAAGTAATGTAATACAGAAACTGATCACTAGAGATGAGCATATTTATTCCAGTGGAATTGAATTCTCCTCAAAATTAACAAGAATTCTTATTCTCCAGAATACAGATTTTTTTTTTTATTTCACTCCATATGAATTGAGAAAAAATGAAAGCCTGCTGGGGATAGTATTTTTTGTACTGTAAAGGCCAGGCTAATGGTTTTAAAAAAAATTCCCAGCCTCACCTCTCACTTGTCCTGCTGCCATCCCTGCAGCCTGCCATCCAGTCCTCCTCGTCTCTTCTTTAATCCATGTCCCATTACACAGATCCTCTTCGGCCTCTTCACTTCAGGCTAGGACTTCCAGCTTGACTGGGCCTCTGATGTCCCTACGTGCCATGCAAAAGAGACGTGCTTGATAATGTCACAACTCTCTTTACTCGAGTGATAGCACAGGACATCTAAGACCAGGACAACTAAGACCTGGTCATGCCAAAAGTCCAGGCTTGATGTGAAGAGGTTGAAAAGGATCTGTGCAACAGTAAAAAGAAAAAAGAAGAGGCGCAGAGAGCCGGACCTTAAGGGGGTTTTACACATAGCGATATCGCTAGCAATATCGCTAAAACGTCACTGATTTTGTGACGTTATAACGATATTGCTAGCGATATCGTTATGTGTGATACTTACCTCCGACCGGCTCCCCCGCTGTCCATCGCTGATTGCGCGAGATCGGGCGGCTCCATTTCTCGTCGTCAGCTTCCTGACCGGGTCGGATCGCTGGTCGGATCGCTGGTGCATCGCTAAATGTAAAAGGGCCTTTAGGCTGCAGGGACTGTGTGAAATATAAATGGTTTTCCTTTTTTTTTAACATCCTAATCTTATTATGCTCTGGGATCCGAACAGAGCACAATAAGCAACATTCTATTCACAGAGAATAGCTTTGCTGCAAATTCGAATCTTGGCATATCCTCTGATCTCAACTCATACCTCAAAAGCACTCACAAAATCAGAGCTGGAAAATCAAGTCCTAAGTAATGTGATTCCGTTGTGCTCAAACGTTCACATTCCCCTGCAAAATTTTTGCTTTCTTTGCCTTTTTTCAGAGAATATGAATGATAGCACCAAAACTTTTTCTTCACTTATGGTTAGTATTTTGGTGAAGCCATTTATTGCCAAACTACTGTTTTCTCTTTTTAAGTCATAATGACAACCCAAAACATCAAATTGACCCTGATCAAAAGTTCATATACCCTGGAGATTTTGTCCTGATAACATGCACAGAAGTTGACACAAATAGGTTTGAATGGCTACTAAAGGTAACATCCTCACCTGTGACCTCTTTGATTGTAATCAGTGTGTGTAATAAAAGAATAAAAGCTGAGTGAGATTCTAGGATCCAGACAGACTCTTGCGTTTTTCACCCAGCCACTGATGTTTCTGGATTGCGAGTCATGGAGAAAGCAAAAGAATTGTCAACGGATCTAGGGGAAAAGGTAGCTGAACCGTATAATACAGGAAGTGGATACAAAAAGCCATCCAAGGAATTGATAATGCCAGTTAGCAGTGAAGGGAGGAGGACCCCCACAGAGTGTCCGGACTGGAACCAAGGGGACCGCCATCTGAGTTCCTGAGAAAACCGTACCCGGGGAACAGAGTAGGTGAGTGGACTGTTGAGAGTGACAGGACAGAAAGGGGAGGGGCAAGTATAAAAAGGTACAGGGAGCGCGCAGAGGAGTCAGTTGGTGATATGTCACACATGGAGCAGGAGATGGAGGGGGCGTGAGAGAACGGGAAGGACACTGACAGTTGAGAGAAGAAACCAGCAGCAGAGGGTAGATACGCAGGGGCCCTCAGGAAAGAGGCACCGAGCTTACCGACAGGGGACTGCCTCTTCACCCAATCCTGGGTTACGATCTGCCCCTGGTCATCCTCGGCCGTTACCGCTGAGCTCGAGCCCTCCGCGGCCTGTCCGCTCCCTCTCCCATATGCTGCAATCCCCCTTCAGCCCGCGGTTGCGACCTGCCCGCTGCCACCCGTGGACGCTGCCATTTCACTTCAGCCCGTGGTTTTGCGGCCTGTCTATCACTGCACACAGCCACCTTCACCTCGCTGCAGTCGGCAGTTGGGGCCTGTTCCTCATCAACAGAGACACTCTGCACACAGCCTCAGGCTGTGTGCGTGGCCAGTAAACCGCCACTCTTGAGCACTGCGACACAACCCTGCTTGGGGACAGGAGTCCCATTGAACTCGCTAACAAGCGCAACTCTGCTGTTACAACAGGGGGTTACTTCATCTCAGGACTCCATCAGGGCCTGTTGTGCCCCAACCCCTCCTGGGTGCTGGAATGCCGAAGACTATTCCAAACCTTCAGCAGCTGGGCCCAGCGGCTGCGACGCCAAGGCAGCCTCATCAAAGACGCCACAGCAGCCTTATCAAAGACGCCAGAGCAGCCTTATCAAAGACGCCAAAGCAGCTTCATCAGCAACGCAGCTTCCACAGAGCCACCGAGGGACGTCAGGACGGATAAGTGACATTATAGAGTATAAGGACCCGTAGACGGCCATACCGTGGCCCCATAGTAACTGGCCTCGACCGGGTTAGTCGTGTTCATTTCAAGTAGTGTTTGGTTACACTGAGTCCCTGCGAGGACAACTGTTGTTACCCCTTTTTGGTTGCTTAGAATAGCCCTAGCGGCTTCAAATTATAAAAGTTCGCTTTTCAAAATTCAACCAGTCTCGAGCCTCGTCACTGCATCCTGCGAACCTGCTGTTACCTAAAGCAGCATAAAAACTGTGATCAACAAATTGAAAATCAGGGGCTCTGTAAAAACAAAACCACGGTCAGGTAGACCAACAAAAATTACATCCACAACTGCCAGGAAAATTGTTTGGGATGCAAAGAAAAACCCACAAATAACATCAGCTGAAATACTGGACTCTCTAAAAACTAGCAGTGTGGCTGTTTCAAGATGCACAATAAGGAGGTACTTGAAGAAAAATGCGCTGCATTGTCGAGTTGCCAGAAGAAAGACATTACTACGGAAATGCCACAAAGCATCTCTCTTTTTAACATATTTATTAATGACCTTGTAGGGGGCATAGAGAGTAGAATTACAATATTTGCAGATTACACTAAACTCTGCAGGGTAATCAATACAGAGGAGGACAATTTTATATTACAGGAGGATTTATGTAAACTAGAAGCTTGGGCTGATAAATGGCAAATGAGCTTTAATGGGGATAAATGTAAGGTCATGCACTTGGGTAGAACGAACAAGATGTATAATTATGTGCTTAATTGTAAAGCACTGGGCAAAACAGTCACTGAAAAAGACCTGGGTGTATGGGTGGACGACAAACTCACATTTAGCGGCCAGTGTCAGGCAGCTGCTGCAAAGGCAAATAAAATAATGGGATGCATTAAAAGAGGAATAGATGCTCATGAGGAGACCATAATTTTACCTCTATATAAGTCACTAGTGCGACCACACTTAGAATACTGTGTACAGTTCTGGTCTCCGGTGTATAAGAAAGACATAGCTGAACTGGAGCGGGTGCAGAGAAGAGCGACCAAGGTTATTAGGGAACTTGGGGGTCTGCAATACCAAGACAGGTTATTACACTTGAGGTTATTTAGTTTGGAGAATCGAAGGCCTAGGCGTGATCTTATTACGATGTATAAATATATGCGGGGACAATACCAAGACCTTTCTAATGATCTTTTTATTTTTGACCTGTGACGGGGACAAGGGGGCATCCTCTATGTCTGGAGGAAAGAAGGTTTAAGCATACTCACAGACGCGGATTCTTTACTGTAAGAGCAGTGAGACTATGGAACTCTCTGCCATATGATGTTGTAATGAGTGATTCCCTACTAAAATTTAAGAAGGGACAAGATGCCTTTCTTGAAAAGTATAATATTACAGGGTATATACACTAGTTTCCTTAATATTGCATTGATCCAGGGAGCTAGTCTGATTGCCGTATGTGGAGTCGGGAAGGAATTTTTTTCCCCAATGTGAAGCTTACTGTTTGCCACATGGGTTTTTTTTTGCCTTCCTCTGGATCAACATGTTAGGGCAAGTTAGGATAGGATATGGGTTGAACTAGATGGACTTAAAGTCTCCCTTCAACCTTAATAACTATGTTACTATGTTACCTGCAATACGCAAAACAGCACAGAGACAAGACTCAAAACTGCTGAAACAAGATAATTTGGAGTGATGAGACCAAAATTGAACTTTTTGGCCACAACCATAAGCGTTACATTTGGAGATAGGTCAACAAGGCCTTTGATGAAGGGAACACCTTTCCTACTGTAAAACATGTAGGTGGATCGCTAATGTCTTGGGGATGTGTGGGTTACAAAAGCACAGGAAATTTGGTCAAAGTTGAAGGAAATATGAATTCAGTATGTTGTCAGCAAATACTAGAGGCAAATTTGCAAACATCAACCCGGAAGCTGCGTATGCGATGTACTTGGACATTTCAACATGACAACCGTCCAAAACACAAGGCCAAGTCGACCTTTCATTGGCTACAGCAGAACAAAGTGAAGGTTCTGGAGTGGCCATCTCAGTCTCTTGATCTCAATATCATTGAGCCACTCTGGGGAGATCTGAAGCGCGAAGTTCATGCTAGACAGTCCAGGAATTTACAGGAACTAGAGGCTTTTTGCCAAGAAAAGTGGGCAGCTTTACCTTCTCAGAAAATAAAGAACCTCATCTGCAACTACCACAAAAGACTTCAAGCTGTCTTTGATGTTAGAGGGGGCAATTCACGGTATTAAAAATGGGGTATGTGAACTTTTGATCAGGGTCATTTGGATGTTTTGGGTTGTCATTATGAGTTAAAAAGAAAAAAACACAGTAGTTTGACAATAAATGGCTTTTCCCAGCCACTAACCATGAGTGGAGAAAAAGTTTTGGTGTTATCTTTCAAATTCTCTGAAAAAAGGCCAAGAAAGCAAAAATTCTGCCGGGGTATGTAAACTTTTGAGCACTTCTGTATCTTTTAATAATGAGCACCTAAAGGTCCAGTGTAACATGGTCTTATTATTCATCTGTCCTGGCTCCAGCTCCAGGCTGTGCTCCCTTCTCCTATGGCCGACTACCTCTGTACTATTCCACTCCAGATTACTATGTAACCGATCAATCGTCTTTGATGTAATAATTCGAGGTCTTTTAGGCTTGGCTCTCATAGGCTTCCGTTGCCTGAGCCTTGAGTTGGTCTAGCAGTCTGCTACCATGTGTTTGCCTGGAGATAATCCACACATCCCACTTGGTCAGGTGTCTGGTTCAGCAGCTCAAGACCGCTATCCTGTAACAATCTTTAATTAAAAATCGCAATCTTGCTACTTTTGGTATTTTTCATATTTTAAATCTATCATAGAAGGGACTTAATAACAAACTTGTCTATGCTACCTATAATGTCATTCACACATTCAACTCTGCTGTGTCAATGTACCTGATAAATAACTTGTCAGGGCTTTTCCTAGTGCATCTTCTCATCTGTTCCAGGGCAGTTCATACATTTGGCCCTGTTGCATCTGATGCTTTGCATATCCGTCTGCGATTGTGCATATACTGGTTCTTGCTGTTCTACATGCCATCCGGAAAGGCCAGCTCGGCTGTATCCTCACCTTTGAGCCATGCTGCTAACCCTGATCTGTGGCTTATATAATCTACCTCACAAGGTGAGCCCATAACAGATCTTATAGAGGTGTAGTCTTTTCAAAGAAGAGGCCAATATCGGAAATTTTTGAATTTCCTATATACAGTATATGTCACTGAAAATCTGATGTAGATCGGGGTGGACTAGGAGATCGAAAGAAACTAACAAAAGATCACCATAGGACCATCGTTTGATTTTTTTATGTTTGTCCAAAAATTTAATAATGTTACAGTCATGTCAACCAGATATTTTCCAGAATTCCAAAAAACATTCTGGAATATTTTAGCTTGTCGTATTTTGTCAGCCTCTGAATTATTGATGATTCTTCCTGAAAGCTTATAGTGAATGAGCTTGTTTTCCTCAGGCAAAACGGGCCAAAAAAAATTGAACTCACTATGAAAAGTCCAAAATTGTGAAACACTTTACAGAGCGTTGCAGCACTCTTAAAATTGCTAAGATATTGGGGTGTAATCATAGAACCATCAATAGTTTTGTCAAAAACAAGGTCTCAAAAAATGTGTTGAGAAAAAAAGACGCAGATTATCTGTCAAAGATTTGAGAACAACCTAACGTGAAGCGATAAGGACTGCATAATCACCCAGTGCTGTTATATTCCAGAGTTGCAACCTCCCTGCAGTCCCAGAAGTACAATGTGTTCAATGCTCAGAGACACGGCCAAGATGAGGAGACAGAAGCCTGACCATCACTGAGAAAGTCACAGGACTGGAAATGTCAAGATTGGGCCAAGAAATATTTGAAGACAGATTTTTCAAAGGACTGATGAGATGAGAGTGAGTCTTGATGGACCAGATGAATGTGTTTGTGGTGGGATCAGTAGCCAGCACAGACCTTCACTTTGACTCTGCTATGAGCTGATATTATTAAATACTAGATGGTGGCCCGATTCTAATGCATCGGGTATTCAAAAATACGGCCAGCGGGAGGCAAAAAAAATAAAAATGTTATTCTCACCTTCAGACGGCCGCAGATCTCCTCTCCATGCTTCCGGCGTCTTCCGGTCCCAGTAATGCTTAGCGCAAAGGACCAGAGATGACATCACTCTCACGAGAGCGCGACGTCATCAGCGGTCTTTCGCGCTAAGCATTACTGGGACCGGAAGATCCCGAGCGCGTGGTGAGAGGAGGGAAAGAGTCCGGGGGCCGACGGAAAGTGAGTATATCACTATTTTTTATTTTAATTCTATTTTTTACAGGATTACGGTACCCAGGGCCTGGAGGAGAGTCTCCTCTCCTCCGGACCCTGGGTACCATCCACACATTGAGCGCTGCGCCGGTCATCTCCCGGCTGCCTCGCCACTGACCTCTGTGCGGCAGGAGATGACCCGCGGCAACCGTCAGGAGATCAGCAGCTAGCGCCGCAGATCTCCTGACAGTAGCGGTGGCGTGCGTCGTTCGAATGCTGCGCCACTTCGCGGCCGGACTGCGCCTCTCGCTGGGTGCGACCAATCAGCAACGCAGGATTTCCATTACAGACAGACAGACAGAATTAGACGATTATATAGTAAATGAGCTAGTTTGACCTTTTTGGGTTGAAGATAGACTCAAAATCAACTCCCAAACCTACTGACAGTTTTTTAGAAGGCACTTTCTTCAAGCAGTGGTACAGTAAAAGTCTGTATCTTTCAAGAAAACCATGATTTTTGTATAGGACAATGCTCCATCGCATCATTGAAGTCTTCACTGCTCGGCTGCCAGTAAAGACCTTAAAGGTGAAAGAATAATGACATGTCTTCTTCCTTTCCTGACCTAAACCCAGTTGAGAACTCGTGGACCCTTCTTAAATGGGAGATTAATGCTGAAGGAAACAGTCACCTTTCTGATCAGTCTGGCAGGTTGTGGTTGGTGCTGCCAAAAAAGTTGATTGTAAACAGATTAAGAAACTGACAGACTCCATAGCTAGAAGGCGTAATAATAATAATAATAATAAATTTTATTTCTATATCGCCGACATATTCCGCAGCACTTTACATTTCAGGGGGGACTTGTACAGACAATAGACATTACAGCATAACAATAATCACATAGCTCACAAGCTTTATGACTGTTATTGCTAGAAATGTATATTTGCACATTTTGAGTTGTGGACTATTATTCTCACGTCTCACAGATGAAGAATTGCAATGGGAAAAGTCAAAGGTTCATATTTTCCATTTAGTTGCATAATAATTCCGAACACTAGCTGTCCAATAATTCTGCAAACATAGATATTCTCCTATGAAAGACAAAACCTCACTTTTACTTTCTTAAATATTCAGGTTCAAGTTTATTAACCCTTTGGACGGACCAATCTCAAAGTAGTTGTTCAATAATAAAATGAATCATTAAAAGCACAAATTGCCTAATAATCATGGACACATTGAATATTTGGAGATCACTTTGACATTACTAAAGCTGTGCTTGCATTAAAAAAAGTCAGAGGGTTTCAACTCAGTTCTAGGCAATGTCAAAGTTTTATAAACATATTTTCAGGGCAATTGGAATATTTCCAATTCACAGCGAATTTTATTAGAAAAATTTGTCAAAGCTGGCAAATTCAAATTTCAAAAGATTGTCTCATCTCTCCTTATTAGTTTTTCATGAGCCTGTCTATTCAGAATTTTTTCTCTTTGTATTCGTTATCATTGATTTTTCGTAGCAAGAGGCAAAGTGGTGAACACTTATGTGGAGAATGCACCTTAATGCATATTAAAATGGTTCCAGGTTCCAAAAATGTCAACCTGGAATGTTGGAATGTCCTAGGTCAAAGTAGCTTGAAACTTTATTCAACAACCATGCCAGAGAGACAATACTGATCTGCGTTGCATGTTATTAGTGCAAATGGCCAGCTGATCGTTGCATTTCGATGGTAAATACTCCATAAATTAGTGCATTGGATTCTAGTAGCACCAGTTATTGAGAGTTGTAATACTGTTGGCTTTGATGTACTGATCTACGGTCTGATTACACTTCTTTCTGGCTAGTACAGTGCTACATATTCTGCAGTATAAGGAAAAAACACAAACATTGAGCTTGGTTTGAGTTGATACACATGCAGCATATATGCATGTTGACATTGGCCTTAAAACATAAAACCTGCAAAAGACAAAGTGAGCAAAAACCCTGCTGTATAAATAAGTAAAAGCAAAAGTGCATCTAAATAATACAGAGTTTTTAGTAATACTGTTTTTGATCAAAAGTAGCATGAAAGCCATCCCACCACGACACGGTAATTCTGTTCGGGATAGTCCTACACTGTCTAATATTAAAAACCTTGCTTTGTGTCAAAGTTGACCTCAATGTGTGAACAAGGGCAGACAAAAGGACTGGGTCCCAAACAGTAGACACCAGTCTGGGGAAGCCTTATATACAATTTCCAGCTCAGGAGAGGGAGGCCACACCCCAGCTTACACAGAATGCAAAAAAATATAAAGAAAAAACACAAAAATTGAGCTTGGTTTGAGTTGATACACATGCAGCATATATGCATGTTGACATTGACCATAAAACATAAAACCTGCAAAAGACAAAGTGAGCAAAAACCCTGCTGTATAAATAAGTAAAAGCAAAAGTGCATCTAAATAATACAGAGTTTTTAGTAATACTGTTTTTGATCAAAAGTAGCATGAAAGCCATCCCACCACGACACGGTAATTCTGTTCGGGATAGTCCTACACTGTCTAATATTAAAAACCTTTCTTTGTGTCAAAGTTGACCTCAATGTATCAACAAGGGCAGACAAAAGGACTGGGCCCCAAACAGTAGACACCAGTCTGGGGAAGCCTTATATACAATTTCAACTTTGACACAAAGCAAGGTTTTTAATATTAGACAGTGTAGGACTATCCCGAACAGAATTACCGTGTCGTGGTGGGATGGCTTTCATGCTACTTTTGATCAAAAACAGTATTACTAAAAACTCTGTATTATTTAGATGCACTTTTGCTTTTACTTATTTATACAGCAGGGTTTTTGCTCACTTTGTCTTTTGCAGGTTTTATATTCTGCAGTATACCAATATCTAACTTCAATGCTAAAGTGATTGAAAGCCTCCAGTCTCTACTTTGGGCTGACACCATGGGACATGAGGACCAATAATTCCTTTTCATAAAGTTAGGGGGGACTGGAGTTACAATAATCATCATGGAACATAAAGGACCACCATAGCACCATCAGCACTGGAATTTAATAACGATAGGTTTTTAATTAATGCATCACCTGCTTATGCATGAAGGTTTTAGGTTGGTTTCACATTAGCGTTTTTAGCACAGCGCATCGTGTGCATACATGCGCATGTGTCCTGATCCCCTATCTTTAACATGGGGGCGCACGTTCTAGCGTTTGCACGCGTTCGTATGCGTTTTAGTGCGCATGCGTTTTTTTGTGGTGTGCGCCCAGGTGCGCTGGACGCAACCTGTTGCATTTTTGGTCCGTCTGACCTGTCTCAAGAAAACGCATGTGCACGCGTGCGCACGGAATGTGACAAAATAACACATTACAGCCTATGGGAATGCAGACATGCGCATGGACATGCGCACGTCAGCGTTTAAAATCGCATGCGTTTTAAGAGTCAATATGGCTACAAACTGATTAAAATGCATGCGCATAAAATAAGCAAACGCATGCAAAACGCTTGATGCGTTTTTTGTATGCGTTTGGACTGCGCACGCAGTGCAGCGCAAAAAAACGCTAGTGTGAAAGTAGCCTTAAACAAGTGGAGTTCCCCTTTAAACCTGAAACATGCTGATATTTCCTCATCGTACATACTCATTTTAAAATACTTTTTTTATTATTATTATTTTCTATCATAACAAGACAATATGTTTCATTGTTGTGATGGTTAATTATAGACTGGGGAGATTGCATTTATAAAGAAGACCATGTAGAGGAGATCAGTTCTGCCTCTGGTCTTTTAATATTAATGTTTATGTTAATGGACAGCATTAATAGTTTGGAAACTTGAAGTAATTTCGGTTTGTGATTACTGAAGTAGATATTAATTATCCAGCGAATGATTGTGTTGGTCTAAAAAAAAAAATCATACGTCCAGAGGGAAATCACTTAGTACTGTGTCCGGAGACTTGGTTGAACTTGAAACAATTAGAATTTGTAATCAAGGAAATAACAGTTTGTTCCTTGCTCTTAGAATTTAAAAGTAAAAGTACCAATAACTTGTAACCATTTCATGGTGGGTCATTCGGATGATTGTGATTGAATGGATGTCGATTTCCAAGGTTGTCTACTATGGTCATCCTTATTTACTGCAGGATTTCACTGCAGCAAGAGCTTTACCTGTGGACTCAGAATATTAGATCAGTTCGAATAACCAAAAATGCCATAAAAGCATGAAATGCTATTGCTAAACTAGGCAATTCTGGAAATAGTTGTACATTTCTTTATTACTGATGACTAACCATTAATGCGCTGTTCGGAAAAGGTAATTTTCTCGCTTGCATTGAGAGTGATTTGTGTAGCGGGCGCCTTAGTGGTAAACTGTAGCTTCCATGGATTCAACAATTGTGTTAGGCTTTTCTTGACTTATGTTTTCACCCAAAATCAAATGTATAGCATCCGATTTTTAAAGAAACAGATGTCCTTATCACATGAATGGGTGCCCTCTAGAGTTGAGCGAAACGGGTCGAAAAATTTCAAAAGTCGCCGACTTTTGGCAAAGTCGGGTTTCATGAAACGAAACCCGACCCTAGGATGAGGTCGGCCACGAGGTTGGCGACTTACGCGCCAAAGTCGCGTTTCAAAAGTTTGTTTTGCGCTCTTTTTCAGCCAATCAGGATCCACGGACACTGTGGGCAACGTGATGACATAGGCAGGGGTCACCACCATCTTTCAGAAGGGCATGCAAGTGATTGGCTTGCTTTGGTGGGCGTCACAGGGGGTATAAAAGGGCGTGCACGCCGACCGCCATCTTACTTCTGCCGATCTCAGTATAGGGAGAGGTTGCTGCTGATTCTGTAGGGAGAGCGTTAGGCAGGGAAGAAGACAAAAAAACTGCTTCTGCTGCTAGCGATTTGGCCTGCACAACACACCAGTCACTGTGTGTGCAGTGCAAGGGGAGGCTATATAGTGGTGTATCAGTGGTGTTGGTTGTTGGGCTGCCTTCTAAGGCTTCCTGACATTCCTGCATTGCTGTTTACCCACTGCTCCGCAAACTGCTTTTTTAAAAGCAATCCCAATTTTTTTTTTTGTCCTGAGAAGAAAAAAAAACTGCTTCTGCTGCTAGCAATTTGGCCTGCACAACACACCAGTCACTGTGTGTGCAGTGCAAGGGGAGGCTATATTGTGGTGTATCAGTGGTGTTGGTTGTTGGGCTGCCTTTTAAGGCTTCCTGACAGGCTGGCATTGCTGTTTACCCACTGCTCTGCAAACTGCTTTTTTAAAAGCAATCCAATCTCCCTTATCCTCTAGTCCCTTTTGTCACAGCTGTGCCATCGAGCCTGTGACACAGCGCTCAGATATCAGTGGGCCTCACACAATCCAAAAGTGTCCAGTGTCCAAAAGTGTGTGCAGAGATTCAAAATCTCCCTTATCCGCTAGTCACTTTGGTCACAGCTGTGCCATCGAGCCTGTCACATAGCGCTCAGATATTCATTGGGCCTCACACAATCCAAAAGTGTCCAGTGTCCAAAAGTGTGTGCAGAGATTCAAAATCTCACTTATCCTCTAGTCACTTTGGTCACAGCTGTGCCATCGAGCCTGTCACATAGCGCTCAGATATCAGTGGGCCTCACACAATCCAAAAGTGTCCAGTGTCCAAAAGTGTGTGCAGAGATTCAAAATCTCCCTTATCCTCTAGTCACTTTGGTCACAGCTGTGCCATCGAGCCTGTCACATAGCGCTCAGATATTCATTGGGCCTCACACAATCCAAAAGTGTCCAGTGTCCAAAAGTGTGTGCAGAGATTCAAAATCTCCCTTATCCTCTAGTCACTTTGGTCACAGCTGTGCCATCGAGCCTGTCACATAGCGCTCAGATATCAGTTTGCCTCACACAATCCAAAAGTGTCCAGTGTCCAAAAGTGTGCAGAGATTCAAAATCTCCCTTATCCTCTAGTCACTTTGGTCACAGCTGTGCCATCGAGCCTGTCACATAGCGCTCAGATATCAGTGGGCCTCACACAATCCAAAAGTGTCCAGTGTCCAAAAGTGTGTGCAGAGATTCAAAATCTCCCTTATCCTCTAGTCACTTTGGTCACAGCTGTGCCATCGAGCCTGTCACATAGCGCTCAGATATCAGTGGGCCTCACACAATCCAAAAGTGTCCAGTGTCCAAAAGTGTGTGCAGAGATTCAAAATCTCCCTTATCCTCTAGTCACTTTGGTCACAGCTGTGCCATCGAGCCTGTCACATAGCGCTCAGATATCAGTGGGCCTCACACAATCCAAAAGTGTCCAGTGTCCAAAAGTGTGTGCAGAGATTCAAAATCTCCCTTATCCTCTAGTCACTTTGGTCACAGCTGTGCCATCGAGCCTGTCACATAGCGCTCAGATATCAGTGGGCCTCACACAATCCAAAAGTGTCCAGTGTCCAAAAGTGTGTGCAGAGATTCAAAATCTCCCTTATCCTCTAGTCACTTTGGTCACAGCTGTGCCATCGAGCCTGTCACATAGCGCTCAGATATCAGTGGGCCTCACACAATCCAAAAGTGTCCAGTGTCCAAAAGTGTGTGCAGAGATTCAAAATCTCCCTTATCCTCTAGTCACTTTGGTCACAGCTGTGCCATCGAGCCTGTCACATAGCGCTCAGATATCAGTGGGCCTCACACAATCCAAAAGTGTCCAGTGTCCAAAAGTGTGTGCAGAGATTCAAAATCTCCCTTATCCTCTAGTCACTTTGGTCACAGCTGTGCCATCGAGCCTGTCACATAGCGCTCAGATATCAGTGGGCCTCACACAATCCAAAAGTGTCCAGTGTCCACAAGTGTCTGCAGAAATTCAAAATCTCCCCTGTCCTATAGACACCTTGTACCTTGTTTTACATTACTATATAGTTTGTTGGATTTTGTCTACATTTCTACCAAAAATGAGGAAGGCTGGTGGAAGAGGCCGTGGAATTGGGCGGGGGTTGGCAGCTGGTAATGATGGTGTTGGTGGTGGATCTGATGGTAGTGGCAAGAGCAAAATAGGACCGAATGCAGGAGGTGCTGACCCTGTGTCATCGTCTGGCTACATAAGGCCTCGAACGCTTAGTTTTCTAGGAGTTGGCAAACCGCTTTTAAAGCCAGAGCATCAGGAAAAAGTTTTGTCTTACATTGCTGACTCAGACTCCAGCTCTATCGCCTCCTCTTCTTCAGTTGTAAAAAGTAAAAGCACTGAGTCGTCATTGGAGGCTCATGTTCATGAACCACACCTTTCCTTGTGTCCTTCACCCCAACCAAGATTGAAGGATGATGCAGGCCATACTACTGATTACTCCATGGAGCTGTTTTCACATACCATGCCTGGATTATCAAGTGAAATGGTGAATTACCCAGGCCAAGATGAATCTGACATGGAGTGCACTGATGCACAGCCGCTGATGGATGATTCTGCTGGTACATTCACTCAGAGCACTACATTGTCCTCGCAGTGTACAGAGCCAGATTCTGACCCTGATGAGACTCAGGTGCCCCTTCCCGCACACTATACCACCATACACGGTGACACAGAGGAAGGTGCACATGACATAGAAGAGGAGGTAATGGATGACCCAGTTGTTGACCCAGATTGGCATCCATTGAGGGAAGAGGGTGCTGCTTCCAATAGCTCAGATGAGGAGCATCCACAGCAGACATCGACATCGCAACAGCTGTTATCTGGCAGGCCCGGAGCACTCCAAAGACAGGTTCCAAACATCAAAAGAGTTGCTGGACAGCTTGTCCAGAGGGTCAAAAGATCACAGCGTGCTAGGCCGCAAAATGTCTGCCAAAGTAGGAAGAGTGCAGTGTGGCACTTTTTTGACCAAAATCCTCATGATCAGGCCAAGGTTATCTGTAAGAAGTGCGCAAAGACCTTTAGCCGAGGGAAAAATCTGAAAAATTTGAATACCAGTTGCATGCTTAGACATTTAACCAGCATGCACTTGCAAGCGTGGACACAACACCAAACCTCAAGTGCCACATGTGCAACTGATCACAACGAAGGTAGTCAGCAACGCTACATTGTTTCCCCCACTGTAAGCCCACCGGTTAGCACAGCAGCAAATGTTGAGGTGTCGTTGCAAGGCCACAGCAGTCAGGGAATCCCACTGTTATATCAACGAAAGACTGATTCTAGGCCATCAGAAAGAACACCAACTCCATCACCATCATCAACCCTCTCTCAGTCCGCCCTGTCCACCGCTACTTCCACCATATGCAGCTCTCAAGTCCAGCTCACCCTCCCAGACACTATGAGTAGGTCAAGAAAGTACTCAGTCTCTCATCTGCGTACACTGGGTTTGAACGCCCACATTGCCAAACTAATCTCGTTTGAGATGATGCCCTTTCGGTTGGTGGAAAGCACAGCTTTCCGCGAACTCATGGCCTATGCAGTACCACGCTATGACCTACCCAGTCGCCACTTCTTCTCTCGCAAAGCCATCCCAGCCCTCCACCATCATGTGAAAGACCGCATTGTCCATGCACTCAAGCAGTCAGTGAGCGGAAAGGTGCACCTCACAACTGATGCATGGTCCAGTCGGCATGGCCAGGGCCGTTACGTGTCCATCACTGCGCACTGGGTTAATGTGGTGGATGCAGGGTCCACAGGGGACAGCGGTGGTGGGACAGTGCTGCCTAGCCCACGGTATAGGAAACAGTTGGCTGTAGGCGTTCGACCCTCCTCCTCCTCCTCCTCCTCCAGAAGCGAAAGCTCGTCCACAGAGCGCAGTCGTACGAGCACTCCATCTGCAGCTGCCACTGTTGCACACGATGTGTCCCCCTATCGAGCAGCTAGTGGAAAGCGTCAGCAGGCTGTGTTGCAGATGATGTGTTTGGGCGACAGACACACCGCCGAGGTGCTTGCCGAGTACTTGAAGCGACAAACTGAGTCATGGCTGGGCAGTGTACATCTTGAGGCAGGCAAGGTAGTTAGTGATAACGGCCGTAATTTTGTGGCAGCCATAGCCCTTTCAAAACTCAGCCAAATACCTTGCTTGACTCACACCTTGAACCTGGTGGTGCAGTGCTTCCTCAAAAATTATCCGGAGTTAACAGCCCTGCTCCAGAAGGTGCGAAGACTGTGCGCGCACATCCGCTGGTCGCCTGTACACTCCGTTCGTATGCAGAAGCTGCAGCGATTGCTCCACCTTCCCAACCACTGCCTCATTATCGACATTGCAACAAGGTGGAACTCCACCCTGCACATGGTGGATCGGCTGTGCGAGCAGAGGCAGGCTATAATGCATTTGTGGGAGGATACACGGCCAGGCACTTTGAGAGCAGACATGGAGTTGACAGGTGTGCAGTGGTCGAAGCTGAAAGACCTCTGTAAAGTCCTTCAGTGTTTTGAGGAATGCACACGGCTGGTAAGCGCAGACGACACCATCCTAAGCATGAGCATCCCACTTATGCGTCTGCTCATGCAAACTTTGACGCACCTTAAGGAGCAGGCGTCTGCAGCCAATGTTGATGAGGAGGAAGAGGAGGAGGGAATCCTTGATGACATTCAGCCATTGTCTGCTCAGGGACCTCTCCTGGACGAGGTGGAGGAAGAAGAGGAGGAGGAGGATGATGATGGGGATGATTACTTAGGGGAGGAGGATGCATCTCGTGGGGCAAGTGAAAATGTTGGCGTGGCAAGGTCTGGTACAGGGTTTGTGCGTGACTGGAGGGATGTGGATTTGCCAGAAAGTGCTCCTCCACCCAGCACTCGCAGTGCATCATTGACACCGGGAACATTGGCCCACATGTCAGATTATGCCTTGCGGATCCTAAAAAGGGACCCCCGCATTGCCAAAATGATGAACGATGACGACTACTGGTTGGCCAGCATCCTGGATCCACGCTATAAAGGCAAATTACAAAACATCATGCCACAGGAGAACCTTGACCTAATATTGGCTAATAAACAAGCAACTCTGGTAAATCGGTTGCTTGAGGCATTCCCAGCACACAGCAGTGGTGATGGTTCTCACACGAGCCGTACGGGCCGGGGGCAGCTTGGCACAGGTGTTCGTGGTGCACACAGCAGAAGTGGCGTTGGAGACAGGGGTTTCATGACAATTTTGTGGACTGATTTTTCAAATACCGCTCACACAACTGGTAATACTGCATCGATGGAAAGTGACAGGAGACAGCAGTTGTCAACTATGGTCACAAACTACTTTTCCTCCCATATCGATGTTCTCCCACACAGGTCATTCCCCTTTGACTATTGGGCCGCTAAACTGGACACCTGGCCTGAATTGGCCCAATATGCCTTACAGGAGCTCGCTTGCCCAGCTGCAAGTGTGCTATCGGAAAGTCTTCAGTGCAGCTGGATCAATCCTGACAGAAAAAAGGACCCGTCTGTCAACCCAAAATGTGGATGATCTAACCTTCATTAAAATGAACCACGCATGGGTTTCCAAGGATTTTGTCCCACCTTCCCCTGATGACACATAGGGTGACAGAAAAATGTCTTGCTTTGGTCCACCTCTTCCTGGGACTTCACCTATTTCGCCTTTTGCATCAGCTGAATGTCCAACATCAACAAATGCCACTTTCTAAAACTCCCTAACTGTGCTGCCTCCCCCCCCATGGCCGGGGTCACCACCTAGCGCACGACACCGTGCGAGTGCCGTTGCCCTGGACAGGTGGGTAGGCCGACTCTTGGGCGCGGGCACTGGCACAGGGTCCCTCATAGTGCAATCAAGTGTCTCTGACGGTGGTGGTACACACCCGCCGTCAGACACACCGCTGTACTATGAGGGGCCCAGTGCCAGTACCGACGCCCACGAGTGGGCCCCCCTTGCTTGGGCAGGGCCCCAGCATTTGCAATCTTTACCTCTCCCTGCTCCTCCGCTGTGTAATCTGGGCCGTCAAATCCATACTGTGCCTGACACCGTCTGAGCCTGCCTCCTGATGTATAGACATATATTTTGAATGTGTACGCTATCCATACATGTTATCTGGGGATACGGTACCCTTTCTAACCTTTGTGCAATCACGTGCAATCCATACTGGGCCTGACACCGTCTGAGCCTGCCTCCTGAGACATATATTTTGAATGTGTACGCTATCCATACATGTTATCTGGGGAAACGGTACCCTTTCTAACCTTTGTGCAATCACGTGCAATCCATACTGGGCCTGACACCGTCTGAGCCTGCCTCCTGAGACATATATTTTGAATGTGAACGCTATCCATACATGTTATCTGGGGAAACGGTACCCTTTCTAACCTTTGTGCAATCACGTGCAATCCATACTGGGCCTGACACCGTCTGAGCCTGCCTCCTGAGACATATATTTTGAATGTGTACGCTATCCATACATGTTATCTGGGGAAACGGTACCCTTTCTAACCTTTGTGCAATCACGTGCAATCCATACTGGGCCTGACACCGTCTGAGCCTGCCTCCTGAGACATATATTTTGAATGTGTACGCTATCCATACATGTTATCTGGGGAAACGGTACCCTTTCTAACCTTTGTGCAATCACGTGCAATCCATACTGGGCCTGACACCGTCTGAGCCTGCCTCCTGAGACATATATTTTGAATGTGTACGCTATCCATACATGTTATCTGGGGAAACGGTACCCTTTCTAACCTTTGTGCAATCACGTGCAATCCATACTGGGCCTGACACCGTCTGAGCCTGCCTCCTGAGACATATATTTTGAATGTGTCGCTATCCATACATGTTATCTGGGGAAACGGTACCCTTTCTAACCTTTGTGCAATCACGTGCAATCCATACTGGGCCTGACACCGTCTGAGCCTGCCTCCTGAGTCATATATTTTGAATGTGTACGCTATCCATACATGTTATCTGGGGAAACGGTACCCTTTCTAACCTTTGTGCAATCACGTGCAATCCATACTGGGCCTGACACCGTCTGAGCCTGCCTCCTGAGACATATATTTTGAATGTATACGCTATCCATACATGTTATCTGGGGAAACGGTACCCTTTCTAACCTTTGTGCAATCACGTGCAATCCATACTGGGCCTGACACCGTCTGAGCCTGCCTCCTGAGACATATATTTTGAATGTGTACGCTATCCATACATGTTATCTGGGGAAACGGTACCCTTTCTAACCTTTGTGCAATCACGTGCAATCCATACTGGGCCTGACACCGTGTGAGCCTGCCTCCTGAGACATATATTTTGAATGTGTACGCTATCCATACATGTTATCTGGGGATACGGTACCCTTTCTAACCTTTGTGCAATCACGTGCAATCCATACTGGGCCTGACACCGTCTGAGCCTGCCTCCTGAGACATATATTTTGAATGTGTACGCTATCCATACATGTTATCTGGGGATACGGTACCCTTTCTCACCTTTGTGCAATCACATGTAATCCATACTGGGCGTGAGAACGGCTGGCGAGCTGTTAAGCAAGCTACAGCACCTGTGGTTTGCACACGTAAGTTTTTCATTTTTTCAGGAATGACGGTTAGGCCTAATTCCGGAACTGCGGTTGACCTGCACTTACTGGGAAATCATTGTTCGCGGGTAATAATTGTAATCAGTGATCCCCATCACTAACGTTGTTCAGCGGGTTATCTGCACCTGTAAGCGACAAACGCTGGCCTTTTCAGTGTAGCGCACATGCAGCCACGGACAAGTAAAGGGCATGACGCACCAGTTATTGGCCAATCTCATGTGCCAGAGCCTCACGTGTCCCTCTAGTAAGCCGGACTCGGACCGCGGGGCATGACGGAGTCTCGTTCGTTAACGGAATTAAGCTTGCAATGTGTGCATCTGTTCTGTAGCTGGCATGGTTGAGGTTTCCCAGGTGGAGTCGAATTTAACCGTAGGCTCCACTCCTGGTGGTGCCCTTCTGGACATTCCTTTAAGGTTCAGCTTTGCAACCATACTGCCCACGTAAAACAAACACTTTGCCTTCATGAACGCTGTTTGGAGGGTCATGACTCGTGGGAATAACGCCGCCCAATCAGTTAACCTGCTAGAGAGATCCTTCGTTGCTCCCAAGCATGACATCACACTCCCTAGGAAGAAGGTAATGCCACTGTGGCGACCGTACTCCTGGGGGCGACACAAGTGCACTGATGCCCAGCCACTGCTCGATGAATCTGCTGGTACATTGACCCAGACCACTACATTCCCCTCGCACGCTACACGACCTGAATCTGACCCTGATGAAACTCAGGTTACCCTTCCCATATACAGTTCCATCTTACACGGTGACAAAGAGGAAGCTGCAGATGAAAGTGCAGGTTCGGCCCACCCGCCATCAGACACACCACCGTACTATCAGGGGCCCTGTGCCAGTGCCATCGCCAACGAGTGGGCCCCCCCTGCTTGCTCAGGATCACAGCACTTGCAAAGTTGAAATACTGTGCAGTGAGATGGAAGATGGGGACGACAAGGAGTCCAGACAAGTACAGGGATTCCCTAGCGAGGAGACTTATTTGATTGTTTTCAATGTTGGGACAGCAATTTTTGGGGAGCACTATACTCTGGAGAATGATAGATGGGGCCCACCATACACTGGAACATTCCAAAGGTGGACATCAGACACTGGAGCAGCATTTACAGGGCCCATTATACACTAGAGCATTAGAAATGGGGCCCATTATGTTTGGAGCATTATTTGGGCCCATAAGACAGTGGAGCTTCATCCATGGGGACCAACATATACTGTAGCATTATGTGGAGCTCATCATATACTGTTTCAAACATTATATGGGACCAATGATTCTGTATGGAGAAATAGATGGGCCTCGTCATGAGATGTAAAAAGTGAGGTATTTTTCATTGTACTATACCGCTATTTCTCTGCCGTATCGGAGCATGATGAGTTGTGGTATGTGTTAAAGGGGCGCTCTTTCGCCCAGGGCACATGAAAACCTGCAGCCAGCCCTCCCCCCCCACAACTTTAGCCAAATAACCCCCATTTTTCAGTGCGTAACTTGTATTATGAAGTTAATTAAGGTTGACAAGCTTAAGTAAGAAGAATTGATGCTTTTGGCATTCAAATGGGCACTGTAGGTGTGTTTCCTGTCCTCCTCTCACTGCCGACTTTTATTCCCCATTGACTTACATTGGGTTTCGTGTTTCGGGACGACCCCGACTTTTCCCTATAATCGGACGATCTTGCTCGAACCGACTTTTGGAAAAGTTGGGTTTCACGAAACGAAACGCGACCCTAAAAAACCAAAAGTCGCTCAACTCTAGTGCCCTCTATTCCAGAGGCTTAGCCAAATCACACATTCAGCACTTCTAACAAACTTCTTCCACCATTCGACGTAATTGAGGCCAAAATACAAGCCATTGCAACCATTGGAAGGTCATTTACATTCCAAAGTGTGCACCCCTCTCTCTTGGGCTTCCTTTGCCAGACTAGGTGCCATCTTTTCTGGAATTAACACTTTCCATGTAGTCCCGAATTCTGTCAGTAACTGTATCCACTTGTATAACAGCCCACTTTTCATAGAGAGTCGATCCAAATGTCACAGTGTCTGTAAGGCACAAGGCTGCCATTTCTTCACTGCTGGGCTTCTGGCCTAGGGTCACCCACTTTCGTAGCTTTAATAGCTCTTGGTCAAACTGTTGAAGTTGTACCCACTTATCTCTCGGGCATTCCATCACTCAATTTGACCAGTTCCTTCTTGTTCGTTCTTGAGAGGCCAGTAGAGCTGTGACAAAGCATCTGAAATCTGGGGTCTCATCCCCCTCAGGCTCTTTGTCCATATCCTGGACCAGTCACTCATGGGTCACTCCTAATAGAGCATCTGCATGTATTTTTTCACCCTTCTCTTATACCAGTTCCTCACTCGGATCTGGTTACTCAGTTCTGGTCACTCTGTTTCTCACTCGGATCAGGTTACTCGTAATGGTGGCTATAAGCCAACTTCACTACACCGCTCGCCCGTCCTGCCCCAGGTCCAGGTCCCGAATCCTCCCCTTCTGTGCCCTACTGGGCCTTTTATAATTAATAATAACTGCACAACATCTGTCAACTGATCTGGTGACTCCTCCAATCTCATCCCCTTGGGAACCATGTACTTCATCCTACAGTTCATGCTGATGCAGTTCTTGCTACTTTCTCTTGCCCGACAACATTTGACCAGCGGATGATGGAACCTGCTTGCCAACACTCTATTAGGCCTCAAACTGTGTAAATCTCTCATTTGTACATCTCCTTATATGTGGTGCTGTTTGAGGAAGAAAACAGTCAGGTTTTACCACTTTTGGGAAACCATGACATTGAAATACACCTAGCTCATTTTGATTAATTGTTTTTTTCTAATTTCTTCCTTGATTATATCTGCGATACAGATGCCGTGAGGTCACATAACATCAGCTGTAAATCATTTTTTGCTTGTTTGATTGTCCGTTATGCGATGTTTACATCTTTTACCTTTGTACTTTTCATTGTTATCTTTGATTCTGCGCCGATCATTTATTTCTACATTAAAGTACATAGGCCTTAAATGACCTGATGAATTAAAATGCAATTAGTCTAATTAACAGACTGTTCAGCAGAGTCTCTGGGAAATTCATTAGATCAAAGCCCGCAAAAGACATAATAGTTTTTTTCACTTTTAATTGAAGCATCCACACATAATTCACGTGCAACTGAAATGTGTAGTATGAGGAATACGCAAAATGAAGACATGACGGTAACAACACATTAAAGAGTCTTATTACATTCCCATCTTTTGGGGTTGGAAATGAATAATCATCAGAAGCTAGTCACTCTCTACCAGTTCTATTACCACTACAGCTGTTATAGCAGATTTTATAGGATTGTGGTGAAATGCAGATTGCTTGTGGTTTGTAGAATAAAGAATAACAGTAAATTATGCTGGTACATTTAAAGAAAGAGTCAAGATAGCAAGAGCCTCTACTGTGCACAGGCCTTAATCACTTTTTCTAATAACTGACTTTTGGCCAAAGAACATAACAAGTCACCTCAAATAGTTATTTCTATCTTAACTATAGTAAAAAAGGTTCTTTTTCAACTGAGAATTAAAGGTTATCTGTCCTTTTTACACAGAACCAGTAGAAAAGCATGGTCCTGCTGCCTTGACCCTACCTAGCAAGTTAAAACATGCCACTCTAATATGTACACAATTTTCACAATCTGCAAATAACTAGCCAATCTTTCTCTGCCAGCACTATAGGTGCAGGAACTTTATTTCCCTCTCTTCCAAACACATTGCTCCTGCCATTGCCCAATTTATTTTTACCCTCAACTCAAAGACTCCTCTCTCTTAGGCTAAGCGCAGACGGACTTTTTGGCCCTGCAGATTTTTCCGCGCAGAATTGAAGAAATCCGCAGGTCAAATGACCTGCATTTTTCCTGCGGATTTCTTCCTTTTTTCTTGCGGTTTTTGTGCAGTTTTCCCCTGCGGATTTGGAGAATGGAGCAGGTGGAAAACCGCACAAAAGAAGTGACATGCTGCATATTTTGAACCACAAGAAAACCGCGCGGAAAAATCTGCAGCGTCTGCACAGCGGTTTTTTTTCCAATTGACTAACATGCTACTGTACATCACAATGCGGATATGCAACGTTTCTGGGCGGTAAAATCCGCTGGATATCTGCATCGTGTGCACATGGCCTTAAGCTTTTATGCAGTATAAGGCCGGTTTCACACGTCAGTGGCTCTGGTACGTGTAGTGACAGTTTTCTCACATGGAGACACTGACACACATAGGTCAATACTGTAGAGGAGAAAATCCTGCACCACTGCAACACCTGAGCCCAAATATCCACTACGTGTGATTACCTCGCCAAGTACACCGCCCTTACGGATTCACGGGTGCCAACCCATATAAACAATTGCATAAATCCTTATACTGAAGAGAAAAAAGGGTGGCACTCACCGTTTCTAAAATCCAATCTTTATTGTGACAAATTGAAACATCTGAGAACCATCATTTTCCCACGGTGCTGACGTCACAGAAGTTCATGCCGTCAGCGAACACAGACTCAGTGACGTCATCGCTAGTCACTGAGCCTGTGCACACTGCTTCCCATTCATTCCACAGTAGTTTACAGCCCGACTGGTCTCATTAGCACCGCTCCGGCTGTAAACTGATTAACCCCCAGAGATGGATTTACGCCGTGGGACTTGACTGAGCGCCGGACAGGTATTATATATTACAACCAAAAAAGGAAAAAAGGCGAAAAAGCACATATCTCATTTACATGCCTAAAAAAATAAGGCTGTAAATTATGTAAGTAATAATCAAGTGAATAGAAGACAAATCACCATAATAGAGAGGATTTAATACAATAATATAAATTTTATTGCACATATATTTTTTAATGACATACAAGTGTTTAGGTTGAGGTAGATGAAATATAACAACTAAAAAATAAATGGCATAAAAAAACAGTCATATGCATGCAATGCGTCTTTTTATAGTAAAACACCCATTATAGTCTATGGGTGCGCATACGTGGGCATTTTAATGCGCATGTATGCGCAAAAAAAGCATGCGTTTTTTAAAAAAAATGCACCAAAACCCGCAAAAAACGTACACAAACGCACAGCATAGAAACGCAAGTGTGAAAGTAGCCTAACTTAAGACAGAATGGATCTTCAATGTGTTGTGGGTTTGCTAATAAGTTTATGTGCTATAATAAATAAAATGCATCAAATTTTAACTAGAGCTGTATCTGTGTCTTGTTCTTATGCATTGTATCCATTGTATGCTTCCTACTAATTAGCCGAGGTGTGTAAGATGAGGTACCATTGCAGCTGAGGTGCATAAAATGATGTTCTGCAGCAGCTGAGGTGTGCATTATGAGGTTCTGCAGCAGCTGTATTTTATGTACAATGTATATTTTTTTTGTAGATTTCAAAATTATTGACATCTTTTTCTTCTTTTCATAACACATAGGAAAATCTACAGTCTCAAATTTGTACCAATATCAACACAACTCTGTGTGGATTTAATCTACAGATTTTCCTTCAAATTGTTAGGAATTGCTGAAAAATTATGTTCTCAGCATGTCCAGATTGTGTGACCTCGCACTTATTAACCTTTTAACATTGAAGCCCGTTTTCAACTTCCTGATCAAGCCAAAATTTTCAAATCTGACATGTGCCACTTTATGTGGTAATAACTCTGGAATGTTTCCATGTATCTCAGTGATTATGCGACTGTTCTTTTGGGACACATTGTTCTTAATTATAGTAGTAAGATTAAGTCAATATGATTTGCATTTATTTATGAAAATATTTAAAATTTAACAAGTGTTGCAAAATTCGAAATTTTTGAACATTGCATTTTCATGCCCTTAAAACATATACAGTTGTGGCCAAAAGTATTGACACCCCTGCAATTCTGTCAGATAATAGTTTCTTCCTGAAAATGATTGCAAACACAAATTCTTTGGTATTATTATCTTCATTTAATTTGTCTTAAATGAAAAAACACAAAAGAGAATGAAGCAAAAAGCAAAACATTGATCATTTCACACAAAACTCAAAAAATGGGCCAGATAAAAGTATTGGCACCCTCAGCCTAATACTTGGTTGCACAACCTTTAGCCAAAATATCTGCGACCAACCCCCTCCGGTAACCATCAATGAGTTTCTTACAAAACTCTGCTGAAATTTTAGACCATTCTTCTTTGACAAACTGCTCCAGGTCCCTGATATTTGAAGGGTGCCTTCTCCAAACTGCCATTTTTAGATCTCTCCACAGGTGTTCTATGGGATTCAGGTCTGGACTCATTGCTGGCCACCTTAGAAGTCTCCAGTGCTTTCTCTCAAACCATTTTCTAGTGCTTTTTGAAGTGTGTTTTGGGTCATTGTCCTGCTGGAAGACCCATGACCTCTGTGGGAGATCCAGCTTTCTCACACTGGGCCCTACATTATGCTGCAAAATTTGTTTGTAGTCTTCAGACTTCATAATGCCATGCACACGGTCAAGCAGTTCAGTGCCAGAGGCAGCAAAGCAACCCCAAAACATCAGGGAACCTCTGCCATGTTTGACTGTAGGGACCGTGTTCTTTTCTTTGAATGCCTCTTTTTTTCTCCTGTAAATTCTATGTTGATGCCTTTGCCCAAAAAGCTCTACTTTTGTCTCATCTGACAAGAGAACATTCTTCCAAAACGTTTTAGGCTTTTTCAGGTAAGTTTTGGCAAACTCCAGCCTGGCTTTTTTATGTCTCGGGGTAAGAAGTGGGGTCTTCCTGGGTCTCCTACCATACAGTCCCTTTTCATTCAGACGCCGACGGATAGTACGGGTTGACACTGTTGTACCCTCGGACTGCAGGGCAGCTTTAACTTGTTTGGATGTTAGTCGAGGTTCTTTATCCAACATCCGCACAATCTTGCATTGAAATCTCTTGTCAATTTTTCTTTTCCGTCCACATCTAGGGAGGTTAGCCACAGTGCCATGGGCTTTAAACTTCTTGATGACACTGCGCACTGTAGACACAGGAACATTCAGATCTTTGGAGACGGACTTGTAGCCTTGAGATTGCTCATGCTTCCTCACAATTTGGTTTCTCAAGTCCTCAGACAGTTCTTTGATCTTCTTTCTTTTCTCCGTGCTCAATGTGGTACACACAAGGACACAGGACAGAGGTTGAGTCAACTTTAATCCATGTCAACTGGCTGCAAGTGTGATTTAGTTGTTGCCAACACCTGTTAGGTGCCACATGTAAGTTACAGGTGCTGTTAATTACACAAATTAGAGAAGCATCACATGATTTTTCGAACAGTGCCAATACTTTTGTCCACCCTCTTTTTTATGTTTGGTGTGGAATTATATCCAATTTAGCTTTAGGACAATCCTTTTTGTGCTTTTTCATTTAAGACAAATTAAATGAAGATAATAATACCAAAGAATTTGTGTTTGCAATCATTTTCAGGAAGAAACTGAATATTATCTGACAGAATTGCAGGGGTGTCAATACTTTTGGCCACAACTGTAGCTATACCACACAAAATAGTTAATAAATAACATTTACCACATGTCTACTATACATCAGCATAATAAAAAAAACAAACAAACATTTTTTAGGTTAGTATGTTAGAAGAATTAAAAGTTTATCAGCATTTTTTCATTTTTTTCAATGAAACAAAACATATTTTAAGACACCATTTCACTTTTGAAGTGAGTTTAAGGCTGCGTTCACACATTGCATTTTTTTTGCATTTTTAATGTGGGATTTTGCCATGAAAACGCAAAAAAACAGCATCCCATGCAATCCTATGGGATTCCGCATTGCTGTGCTAATGCTGCGGATTTTCCTGCGGCGGAATCGCATCGCGGAAAAATATGCAGCATGCTCATTAATTTTGCGGAATCGTGGCAATTCCGCCCACATATGAATGCATTGTTCTGCTTACTTTCTGCATGTGGCTGTGCCCACCATGCGAAAAGTAAGCAGAACAATTGCGGATGGTACCCACGGTCCGGAGGAGGGAAGACTGTCCTCTGGGCTGTGGGTACCATATCCCTGTAAAAAATAGAATTAAAATAAAAAAATCGTCATATTCTCACCTTCCGATGTCCCGCGCAGCGTCACCAGGCTTCAGCGATGCTGCCGGCAGGTCCCATTCCCAGTGAAGCTTTGCGGCAATGACCTTTGATAACATCGCGGTCTCGCGAGACCCCGACGTCATCAAAGTTCATTGTCGCAAGGCATCACTGGGAACGGGACCTGCCGGCAGCATCGCGATGATCAGGGAAGCTGCGCGGGACATCGGAAAGTAAGAAAAACACGATTTTTTATTTTTTTTATTATTTTTAACATTAGATCTTTTTTCTATTGATGCCGCATAGGCAGCCTCAATAGTAAAAAGTTGGTCACACTCGTCAAACACTGTGCAAATCGCTAGTTTTTCCGCGGGAACATCGTGGGAATTTAAAATGCGGCTTTTCCGCGGAATGGAATTCCGGAATTCCCGCGGTAACTTCCGCGGGAATTCCGCAATGTGTGCACATAGCCTAAGAGTCGTGTATGTCAGAAAACCCACAAACAAGACTCCATTTTAAAGTTAGCACCCCCAGAATATTCAAAATGTTTGTTAAAGAAGTTGTCCACTACTAGGACAGTATGAGATACACCATGCTTGGCCTCGATAAAATAAAAAAGCCTATACTCACCTCCTGTGCCATCACCATTCCCCAGGTGTCAGCGTTCGCTCTTCCCAAGGTTCCCGTGCCGTTGTTGTGACACCCAACCCTGGCTCCCAATCAGCGCTGGAATCACTGTCCCTTTCTTTGGACAAATTGAACATGAAAAGGAAGTCCGGGCTTCAGCTGATCTCTGACTTCCTCTTTATGTTCAATTTGTCCCAAGGCGGGGACAGTGGCATCAGGTCGGAATGGGAACCGGACACCGCATGTCATACAACCACATGAGAGCCCTGAGACCATGAGTGCTGACACCAAGGGAACGATGCAGGCAGGAGAGGTGAGTATAGGCTTTTTTATTTTATAGAGGCCAAGTGGGATATGAGAAGGGGTTGTCCTAGTAGTGAGCAACTCCTTTAACTCTTCAAAGGAATAGAAAGAAATTAAAAACTACATTTTGTTTACTGTAATTGTTTGGCTCCAATTTTTTTTTTCCTCTAGGGGAAAAGTAGAAAATGGACAGCTCAATGTGTTGTGCGAATTTCTGCTGAGCAGAGGTATACCCCATATGTGGTCAGAAACTACTGTTTGAGCGAACGACAGGGCTTAAAAGTAAAGATGCTCTATTCAATTTTTGGAGCATAAATTTGTCTGCAATAGACTGCTGGCACCATGTCACATTTATAGAGCCCCCCGAGGTACAAAAACAGCGGAGAACCCAGACAAGTAACCCCATTTTGGAAATTACACTCCTCAAGCAATTCATAAACAGGTGTGAATGCCATTCTGAACCTACAGGTGCTTCATAGAATATTGTAATATTGGATCAAGTAAATTACATATTAATTTTTTTCCACAAAAAGATTGCTTTAGCCCAAAATTTCTCATCTTCACAAGGATAACAAAAGATATTGAGCAATAGGTTGGTGGGTTCATTTTCACTTGAGTATGCAGATAACCCATATGTGATCAAAAGGTACTTTTTGAACACAGGCATGGCTTAAAAGGGAAAGAGCACCATTTGACTTTTGGAGAACAGTTTTTTTCTGGAAGGTATTGCAGATGCCATGTCACATTTAGGCCTCTTTCACACATCAGGTTTTCTGCTTCAGGCGCGATCCGGCGCTTTTGACTAAAACCGGATCCATCGAAATGCAATGCCGGATCCGGTTTCCCCCCCATTGACTAGCATTAGAGCCGGATCGAGCCGGATGGCCATGCGTTTCATCCGATTTTCGCCGGATCCGGCAATGTGACGCGATCCGGTGTCTGGAAAAAACGTTGACTGTAACGTTTTTTGTATCCGTCGAAAAAGGCGGACACGCCGGATCCGGCGTGTCCGGCTTTTTCATACAATGAAAGCCTATGAGCGCCGCAATGCGCCGGATCCGGCGACAGCCGGATCCGCCGGCCGGATCCGGTTTCTTTGGTCTGAGCATGCTCAGTAGCTCTGCCCACAGGACATATATAAAAGCAAGACAATGGGACCCTCAGCCACACCCAACATGCCACCCAAGCCAAGAACCAGGAGCAGGAGAAGGCAGCAGACATCTGCAGCAGCAGCACCATCAGCACCACCCCAAATGGAGCAGCATGCTGAACAGCGGGAGGGGAGTCCAGCAGCAGATGAGAGACGGTAATTATCAAATCCCCCATTCCTCCAAACTAGGGCTATGGAATATCAAGATATTCATTGGCCCTTTGTTTCTCTTTATTCAACAGCCGCCCAATAGATGCAGCAGCAGCAGCAATGGCAGCAGCAGAAACACCACCCACAGCCATGGAGTCTGGCCATGAGGAAGACAACACATCTTCAGGGAGCCCTCCCTCGCATCATCAGCGTTTGACGGTAAGTTTTTATTTCCAAAATCCATCATCTCTGTAATATATGTGTATTCATTGCCTTTTATTTCAAAACAGGAATCACAAGATGAAGAGGAGCTCCCAGAAGAAGAAGGAAGGGGTGGACAGACACTTGGAGTGGGCTCACAATTGGTAAGTTTTTTGCATCAAACGCAGAAACACAACATCACACTACACACAACACATAGAAAACAATGTTCTGCAGACCACACACAGCAAACAAATGCCTACATCCAAAGACATAACATTTTTTGTTTTCTTCTCTAGTCTTCCCAATCTGGTGCTCGGCCAAGAGGTCCTCGCAGTGCCTCCCAGGGTCGTCGGCGACAGCAACGCGGCGGTCACCAGCGTGTAAGTATAAATATTTTTGCTTTGTTTTTTTTGCACTTTTTATTTCATTTCTTTTGTGGAGGCTAATTATGTTATTTTTGTCTTTTTCTTTAACAGCCTTCACAGCGTGCTCCCGACTCTGACGGTGAGGATGGAGGGATTGATGTGGACCGCCTCATCGATCTCGTCAGAGAAAGGGAGCCGCTCTGGAATATGGCTGACCGACGCCACGCTGACCTGATCGTTACCCGACGACTCTGGGAGGAAATCTGTTCGCTCCTTGTGGACCGCTGGGAGGACCTCGAAGCTCGGGCCCAGATTAAAGAGCGTAAGTATATACAGTACCGGTTGCTTGATTTAAACCAGTGTTTCCCGAACTCCAGTCCTCGTGGTCCCCACGGATCATGTGTTCAGGATTTCTATTTACTTTGGAAATCCTGAAAACATGACCCCTGGGGACCATGAGGACTGGAGTTTGGGAAACACTGATGTTGTATACTAACCACTTTGTCCTTTCTCGTTTCAGGGGAGAGAATTGTGAAGCGGTGGCGGTCTGTGAGGGATCGTTTCAAGAAGGAGTTCAATAAAGAGATGCGGGCCCCGAGTGGATCTGGAGGACGCAGGAGCAAGTACAAGTACGCACGAGCCCTGTCGTTCCTCCGGGAGACAATGCTCACCAGAAGGTAAATATTACACACCACATGTGACAAAAAAATGTTTAGATGTAACTTTTTTTTTCAGCCAGGGCAATACCATGTCACTATTTTAATTGTTTTTTTTTCTCTTTATTCCACAGCACGGTGAGCAGCACTCGGGAGCCTGCACGATTGGACCCTTCTGAGGCGATCCCTGAGGAGACCGGCACCGAGGGACACTTCGACCGCCCCGGTACATCTGCACCTTCCCAGCCTTCCCACACATTCGACCCATCTGTCCCATCCACCAGCACAGGAGCATCGTGGCCGCCTACATTACATGAAGCTGCTGGTGAGGAGATCGCTTTCCCTTTACCCCACCCTTCTGCCCCTGCCACCTCTAGTACACCTGCGGGTACTGGGCGGCAGCGGCAGAGGGGTCAGGAAAAGACTTATGCGCCAGAGTTCTTGCATCTGAATGCATCTTTCCAGAACTGTCTAAAAGTCTTGTCAGAGCAAATCTCCGCAGGCTATCAGCAGATCAACTCCAGCATTCTGGAGGTGAAGACACTTCTGCAAACCATGCATTCAGAAGCAAGATCTTCGCCAAACCACACCTTTTTCAGGTCTGTTGTGGAGCGCATGGAAACGCTCTCTCCTGCCCAGCAGATGCATGTAATGCATTCATGCCACGCTGCTCTCCAGCAAGTTACCTCCCAACCTCCTCCTCCCACCATAGTAGTTCCTCCACCTGCACCCCCTCCAGCCACTTTCCATCCTCCCCCTCCTATTACATCTACACCCCCTCCAGCCACTTTCCATCCTCCCCCTCCTATTACATCTACACCCCCTCCAGCCACTTTCCATCCTCCCCCTCCTATTACATACCATCCACCTCCCCAGCACCATCCACCTCCCCAGCACCATCCACCTCCCCAGCACCAGCAACCTCCCCAGCACCAGCAACCTCCCCAGTACCAGCAACCTCCCTAGTACCAGCAACCTCCCCAGTACCAGCAACCTCCCCAGTACCAGCAACCTCCCCAGTACCAGCAACCTCCCCAGTACCTGCAAACTCCCCAGTACCAGCAACCTCCCCAGTACCAGACATCTCCCCACTTCCAGCAACCTGCCCCGTACCAGACATCTCCCCACTTCCAGCAACCTGCCCCGTACCAGACATCTCCCCACTTCCAGCAACCTGCCCCGTACCAAACTCCTTCCCCATACAACTTGCCATCAACATCATCTGCTCCTACAGTCCCTGCCCAACCCTCCACTCCACCACCCACCACCTCTTCTGCTTCCCACATGTCCACCCATTCTGTAGTTTTTTCCACACCTTCACCTCTAACTGTTCCTTCCCCACCACGATCCCAGTCCTCTCTCCACACTCCCAGTGTCGAAGTGTCCCGCAGCCCCTACAGCAGTATTTCCACCACACACTACACAGATTTATAATGTGTGTATTTAAATAAAAATGACCAGTTTTATGGTTTCAAAGCTTTATTAAACAAGTTTATTAAAATTTTAAAAAAGTTTACTAAAAAAAACATTTTTCAATAAAAGTTAAATTATTTTACACTGGTTGTCTGTCATTTCTTTCTGCGGCGAAAAAGGTTAAATACAGGGTATTTAAAAGGTGAAATGGTATTCAAAACTAGGTATATAACTGTGGGTAAATTTTAGCTTTTTGCCACAGTTGTGTTCCTGGTTGTGTTTGAAGCAAAGTATTTCACCTAAAAAGTTGTGTTTATTGTTGGTGATTTCATAACAAAGTACACAACTTTTGTTAAAAGGTGAAATACTTTGCATAAAACACAACCAGGTACACACCTGTGGCCTAAAGCTAAAAATAGAGACCATGACAAGATAGCCAACTTTGGTTGGCAAAGGTATATACTGTTGGTACAGAAGGTACACAAGTTTGGTTGGGCACAAATCTTTCACACTCTGCCATCCTGCCAGTGTACTCTGCCTTGAGGTGACATAAAGTATAGTGCAAAATTGTCCCTCATTACTGAAACCGTCACAGAACTTCTAGTGGTAATGTCATGGTAATCTTGCAAGGTGGTTTCTTCAGAGGTGTCCTCAATGGAAATGGGTTCCTTGCAGATAACAAAATTGTGGAGTACCACGCACGCTTTGATCACCTCGTCCACAGTTTCTGTCTTGAGGTTGATCGCAGTCAATAGGACCCGCCATTTGGCTGTCAGAATACCAAAGGTACATTCAACCATTCTTCTTGCTCTTGTGAGGCGGTAATTAAAAATGCGTTTTGGTCTTGTCAATCCTCTGCTAGAGTACGGTTTCAAAAGGTGTTCTGACAGCTGGAAGGCTTCATCCCCTACACAGACAAATGGCATAGGTGGACCAGATGTTTGCGGCAGCGGTCTAGGTGGTGGGAACTGGAAGGTGTTTCCATACAGTTTACGCCCCATGGTAGACAGTTTGAAAACTTGAGAGTCATTGGAGCGGCCATAGGCCCCAATATCAACCGCAATAAATTTGTATTCCGCGTCAGCGATGGCCATGAGGACAATTGAAAAATATTTCTTGTAATTGAAATATTCCGATCCCGATCCAGCTGGCTTTACAATGCGGATATGTTTCCCGTCCACAGCGCCCAAGCAGTTGGGAAACTGACATATCTGTTGAAACTTGTCAGCAATTTCAATCCACCTCTCTGTTGTGGGCTCTGGTAAAAACTCTTCAGCTAAGGAGTCCCACAGTGCACGGCATGTGTACTTCACTATTCCAGATATGGTGGAAATCCCGAGTCTGTACTGGAAATGCAGTGACGAAAGGGATTCTCCAGTTGCAAGAAATCTGTGGGGAATTAAAAAACAATAAATTAGTTTTAAATCACAGCATTACATACCAAAACTGAGCTATAACACTTGGAGATACAAACTACCACCAACAAGATTGCAGTGAAAGTGTGCTCTGATGCGATCACATCCAATAAATGTGGCTTACCTTAAAGTCACCATCAGACGCTCTGTGGGTGAAACAGAGAAGCGGCAATAGGTGTCCACTTTTCTTATGAGGTGTGCAATGCGCTCCACCAAGTAATCAAAATTCTCCATTTTCATCCTAACATATCCAAAAAATGTATCCGGGTTTCGTCGAAGGTCCATGCAGAGTGTAGAATAGACCCCACGCGTCATTCTCTTGGCTGTGATGGGGTGGATCCACAAACGGCGTCTACGATGCCTGATGCGCTGCTGTCTCGCTCTCTCCTTCTCCAGAACAATCACCCTCAAACGATTCGCCTCCGCTATAAAATCCGCCAAATTCTTCAAAATATTTCCAATGACAACATCCATCTTCGCCAGTAACTTGCTCTTCTCTCCAACCTGCACTTTCTCCTCTACAACCTGTCAAAGAAGGGCTGTAGGAACATGCTATATATAGTTTTCCAGTAGCCAATCCCGTTCAGAAGGCCACAACGGTCAATTTTAAAAACCGGATCCGGCGTAATCCGTCGAAAAACGGATAGAAAAACGGATGGACCAGATGAGACGGATCCAGTTTTGTCTGTCAAGAAAAAGACGGATCCGGCAGAAAACCGGATCCGTCACATCCGGTTTTACTAAACATTTGCCGGATCCGGCGTTCCGGCATGACGCCGGATCGCGCCTGACGCCGAAAACCTGAAGTGTGAAAGTAGCCTTAAAGAGTCGCTGTCGTGCCAAAACAGCAGGTATCCACCATAAGTATCCCTATTTTAGAATGTATTTGAAAGTGTAATAAGCGTTTTAATCTAACAGGTGATTTGCTGAATTTTATAACATTGGCCTATGAAAATTAAAAATTATTTTTTTTTTTTTACGAAAATGTTACTTAAGGCTAGTTTCACACTTGCTTTTTTTTGCAGCGCGTTTTTCCCGCAAAAAAACGCATTGAAAAAACGCATACAAAAGCATACAACTGCTGCGTTTTTTTCAAGCATTTTTATGAGCATGCATGAAAAAAACGCAGCGTTTTTATGCATTTGTATGCGTTTTTAGTGCGTTTTTACCGCATTTGCGTTTTTTTCCAACATTTTTAGGTGGCCCCTCACACTACCCAAACCATGACTTTACTAACCCTAACCCTGACCCTAACCCTAACCCTAACCCTGACCCTAACCCTAACCCTAACCCTGACCCTAACCCTTAACCAAATCATACTTAACCCTAACCCAAACCCTAAACCCTAACTAACCCTAACCCTAACCCTAACCCTGACCCTAACCCTAACCCTAACCCTGACCCTAACCCTAACCCTGACCCTAACCCTAACCCTGACCCTAACCCTTAACAAAACCATACTTAACCCTAACCCTGACCCTAACCCTAACCCTAACCCTGACCCTAACCCTTAACCAAACCATACTTAACCCTAATCCTGACCCTAACCCTGACCCTAACCCTAACCCTAACCCTAACCCTGACCCTAACCCTTAACAAAACCATACTTAACTCTAATCCTGACCCTAACCCTGACCCTAACCCTTAACAAAACCATACTTAACCCTAACCCTGACCCTAACCCTAACCCTGACCCTAACCCTAACCCTGACCCTAACCCTAACCCTGACCCTAACCCTTAACCAAACCATACTTAACCCTAATCCTGACCCTAACCCTGACCCTAATCCTTAACAAAACCATACTTAACCCTAACCCTGACCCTAACCCTAACCCTGACCCTAACCCTAACCCTAACCCTGACCCTAACCCTAACCCTAACCCTAACCCTGACCCTAACCCTTAACCAAACCATACTTAACCCTAATCCTGACCCTAACCCTGACCCTAACCCTTAACCAAACCATACTTAACCCTAACCCTGACCCAAACCCCAACCCTAACCCTGACCCTGACCCTAACCCTAACCCTAAACCCCCTTAACTAACCCTAACTCTAACCCAAACCCCTAAATTCCATGGTTAAAAAAAAAAAACGCATATGCAAAAAAACGCATACATGAGCATGCCAGTGCGCACATATGCGCATCCATAGGCTATAATGGCCATTTTTAGCGCAAAACGTGCGCATATGTGCGCATGCGCTTTTTTGCAGGGCCAAAAAATGCAACATGCTGCGTCTGGAAAATACAAACGCACACCCCAAAAAAACGCAGCGCATGAAAATCGCATACATGCGCTTACAAGCGCGCAGGTATGCGCACCCATGTTAAATATAGGGGAAAAAACGCATGCGCACATGTGCGTTTTTTTCCAGCGCTAAAAAACGCAAATGTGAAACCAGCCTAAGCCCAAATTTCTCAATTTTTCAATAATTGGAGGATAAAACAGACACAACAATTTATTGTACAATTTCTCCTAAGTACACTGATGTACCATATAAGGTAAGAAATTAATGTTTGGGCACATGAGAGGTCTCAGAAGGGAAGAGCTTAAATTCTTCTGGAATAGGTAGTGGATGCCATGTCGAATTTACAAAGCCCCCAAGGTGCCAAAACAGCAGAAGCAGCCCATAAGTGACCTCATTTTAGAAACTGCACTCCTCTATGAATTAAACTAGAGGTGAGTATCTTAAACCCACTAGTGCTTAACAGAATATTTTTTAAATATTAGGCTGTGAAAATTAAACTTTACTGTGGGGTCAGAAATTACTGTTTGGGCAAAAACAAGGGCTTAAAAAGGAAGGGAGCACTATTTATCTTTAGGAGGGCAATTAATTTTTTTGCTAGAATAGATTGCTAAGGTCATGTCAGAGCTCCCATGGCAGCGCCAAACAGTAGAAAACCCCCATAAGTTACCCCATTTTACAGACTACACCCTTCAATAAATATATGTAAGGGTACAGTGAGCATTTTAAATCCATAAGCGATTCCCGGAATTATATAACATTGGACTGTGGAAATTGAAAAGTGCGTTTTCATACTAAAATATTGCTTAAGTCCCAAGTTTTCAATAGTGGGTAAGATGACGTTGTGAATATTGATATTGAAATTAGAGATGGGCATTTTCTGGATGGCTGCGGCTGTTATTTTTAGGCTGCGGGGGGACCAATATCCATGGCCCCTTACCAGCCTTAGAATTCCACCCCCCAGTTGTCTGCTTTAACTTGACTGGTTAAATTATTAAAAAAAAACAGTGTGGAACCCATCTATTTTTGATAGCAAACCTTGCTAAAGCTAACAGCTGGGGATTGCAACTCGCAGCTGTCAATTTTCCCTGACTGGTTTTCAAAAATACTGGGGAACCCAGGCCATCAGCTGCCACCTGATGTCGCTGTTATTAACAGCAGCAGGCATAGGCTGATGGGAGTACTACTCCCATTAGCCGACACCAATGACTGGAGGTAAACTCTTAACCTCTGATCACAGCTGTGGGCTCACGCTCTCATCTGACAGTGTGGGAACCGCAGATGTCTGACCAGTGGTAGTGATTTTATTGTCAATCAGAGGTAGTGTTTGCCATGCTGTCATGCCCATGATAGCGTGAGAAACACTCGGTGTTCAGGGTACCAAACCTGAACAGTAACCCAGACTTCCTGGTGAAGTACGTGTTCGATGTCCATGCCTGTACAGTAGGTGTTCGGTATGGATGCCGAACTTTACTGTTTGGGTTCACCCATCTCTAATTATAATTACTTCTAGTAGAGGTTCGTCAATGAAGCCCAGCCCATGGTTGAGCTTATTAGGAGAACTGATCAATTGGTTGCACTGATCAGCTGATCTGCATTTGTTTTACTCTGCAGTCCTGGTGCTAGGTATTGGAGTCAGACTGACTCCAATACCTAACACCAGGACTGCAGAAGAGGTGAGTCGATTGTCATCTTTACAGGAGAGAAGTCACTGTCCCTGCACCTCTCCTATAGAGGTGTCAGTCTGCCTTCTATAGTTCTATAGCTAGCATAAGCACAGTTGGTGAGGGTGAGAGTATGCCACTGTGGACACAGATTAGCTGATCAGTACATAGCAGAGGTAGGACAGGAGGTGGTAGGGCCTTCCTTCGCACTTCATTGCTGGCTGGGTGGCAGGGTCCACCAGGGAATTTCCCAGCTGCCCAGTGGGCCAGTTCAAGACTGTTGAGAACTATTCCTGTATGCACACTCAAACAGAATCACAGAGTAAGCTGGGATTTACATTAATTATTTAACATATGCTACAAAACCATAAATGTATCTGCAGCACTCCTCCTCTAGAAAATGCGGATGACAGCTTGAGCAGCACGTTTAGCATGACTTTTACTTTTACCTTTAGGGTCTGACCAAATATTCCTGCAAAAATACTATTTTCATTTGACATTATGTTTGTCTATTTCATAAGGCATACAGTGTAACAGCTTGGTATACTCTACATGAAAAAACATGTCTAGGCTGTCGCTGCATCTTTAGATATATAACAGTTCAAACTACAAAATCTTTGTGGAACTAAAAAAAATGAAACGTAATGTGTTTTCTGTATCTGTCTACTGAGACCAATGTCTATAAACTCTAAATGAACATAAAAGTAACTGTATGAAAAGTCTTCATAGTTAGCCATTACAGAAAGTGAATGAAGACTGAGCTTTCAGCAATTAATAAAATTAGAGAATAGAGACGAGCAGCTGAGACAATTGTGATTGAACAAATGAAGCCCATAGCATATTCTGTCCTATTTAATCAATGCTGCGCTGATGAGCATTCTAGTGGAAAGGCATTAATTTGCTCATCCATCAGAAGGGGAGCGATCACTTTTACTTTCATTGATTAGCAAACGTTCCGGCTCTTGGTCACCTGTCACCAGGTTCTTGTGGCTGGAGAAGAATTAAATTGCACTAATAAAGGTCTAGTCAAAAGCAGGAGATTAGGAGGATTTATACCCCAATCCCACAGGTGCCACTTATTTCCAGATTGACTGAAACGCCCTGTTAATTGTGCTGTTCTCATTACCCGGAGCTGACTGTTTCTCTTTTGCAAATTACATTTTTTATTCTAAAACTGATCAAGTAGGACACAGGAAAGGTCATTGCCAAACTCAACAATAAACAGTTGTGCAGTTCCTGATTTACATCTCATGAGCACAGGTCTAACTAAAGCCTCAAACAGACAGTTTTTTCCCGAAAAAAAAAGAAAATTGACCTTTCTTCAGTGTCCTGGATCCATCTATTTCTGGTGCCATTGTCAGTTTTTACTATCAGAGTGTCATCTGTTTTATCATGTACAAAAAAAAAAATCCAAGTTTCTTCTACTCATTAAACCAAAAAAAATAAAACATAACTAAGATGAAACACAGATGGCACCCATGTTGTAAGGTAAATTATATCATCAGTAAAATGTCATCAGATGAAGTCTGCCACTCACATGATTGATACTACACCATAAGCCATAATATCTATGCATTCTTTTCACAAGAACTCAGAAACAAATGGGGTATCACTGGGACTACAGAGAGTGTCATTGCCGACACCTCAGCCTGGTGAGCCTGAGCTTGAAAGCTTGGGCAGATGGTCTTTTGTGACCCGGCTGGACATTTCCTATTTATTATTATTTATTTAGTAGGGAGGTAGTTGGCAGAAACAAGGTATTTAATATGCTGCAAGGTACTTGCCCCTAACTAGCCCACAATCCAGTTTACGGAACTCAAATTTCAGCCCCTTTGCAAGATATGCTGTACATGTACGATGCTGCGGAAGTGCATTCCCGCAAACAACCATACGAGTTTGGCGAGACGTTCACGCTGGCTCACTAGCAGAGTCAAAGCAATTATCAGCTGGTGTCAGCTATACATCAGACCGGACACCCTGCTGTAACGACCATGGTCGCAGGCATTTAACTCCTCTGATGCCGCTGTCAATAGCAACAGAGGCATCAATCTGCTTGCAGAGGATAAGGGCTGTCCCACTGCTGTGAATAGCAGAATGTGAGTGTGATGCGATTGTGCAGATGGTCTCCATGGTGACACCAGGCCAAAAGATGGCCGCGGAGTCACCTACGTACGGTGGCCTGTTAAGTCCTGCCTTCAGAAGGAGATGACACGTCTCCGTACTGTGTGCAATTGACTGATCTAATATCTGCAATGCACAAGTATTGCAGAATATTGGATCAGCGATCAGGGCAGGGAAAGTTGATGTGTAGGGATGAGCAAGCATGCTCAAAGATACTCGAATATCACTCGAGTATCTAGATGCTCGGATGTGCATGACATACGACGAGTGCTGGTTGATGTGAAGCTCGAATCCCGTCCCGCATGATTGATTACCTGCCAGTCACGGTGATGCCTTAGCCATTTTGGTAGTGGCATTACTGTGATTGGCTGGCCGAATTACCTCATCAGAGGTAAAAAAGCGCGGCCACTGCCACGCTCAGCTCACTGACGTCATTGCACAGCTCAGGGACAGTTCTGATTGGAGGGAGGTAGCAGTTATCCAAGCCCGTGTGTGGACAGTTTAACTAATCAGAGTCTTCTAGTGTTGATACTGGTGCTGATGCTAAGCCATAATATTAACAGTCTTTCTAAGAGCTAATCTTGTGCTTTGCTGTTTGTGTCAGATACACTCTGCATTTATCCTAGAAACAGTTGCAGGATGAGGGAGAGTGACAAAATCCAGTGTCTAGGCAGGACTTAGGGCTTTGCAGTCCGTTGCTATATATTTAGCCTCTAAATGTGACCACATTCTTTTTTGAGGAATGAAACATTGAATTTATTGTGATCCATAGAGTATTACCTGGTTTGTGCTACATTACGGTAGTATATAACACTCCAAAAAAAAGTTGTTGTTTTTTTTCTGGAGCCAGTTAATCATCGATAAAATATTAGGTGCTTTGTTTTACATTTTGGTGGTATAAAACCCTCCAAAAAATCATTCAAAAATGTTCAGGAATTAATTTGTCATCCAAAGAGAATTACGTGATTTGTGTTACATTTTGATGGTATCAAAAAATCTTCTGGATTCAATTTGTTATCCATAGAGTATTACGTGCTTTGTGTTACCTTACGGTGGTATTAAACTCCAAAAAGTGCTTTGCTTGCTGCAGGTGGCCAGGGGAAAAGGAAGTGCTGAAGATGGTGCATGGGGACACAGGTCCAACTATGCTTCTTGTTGCAGCACAAAAAACACGCCTATCCACGACACATAGCTTCCTGTCCCACTTTGCAGGGAGGCACGGTACACCACTTCTGAAGCCACACAAGTGCAAACAGGTGGTCGGTTGGATAGCAGATAATTCTTCCAGTATGATTGTCAGCAACACCCAGTCTTCCACATGGTTCAGTCTTTCCAGCCAACAGTTTGAATGACTTAAACCTCACCCTGATCCTCCTTCCTCCAACTATGTTGAGTCCAAGGAGACCAGTGATTCTGCATTAGGACACTCCAAGGAGCTGTTCAGAACATAATTTCTTGATTGTGACCACACACCCTGCATGTTCTAAGAGGGACAGGAGGAAATGCTGTTCAGCGATGCACAAAAGTTAGAGCATCCATGGCCACAAGAAGATGACTGTGGGGAACAGCAAATTTTGTCTAAAGAGGTAGATGATAAAGAGACCCAGTTGCCCATAAGACTTTTTGTTGTTAAGTCACCAAGTCAGGAGGAGCAGAGTGCCGCAGTGGAGGAACAGTTGGGGAAGCTGTCATGCACAGTGAGATCAGCAGCGCTCAGGGGAGGGATTGGCAGCATTGAAACCGGCAGGAAAAGGCAGCAGGGTGACACTCGTGAATTTCTCCGTCAAAGAGTTAGGCATTCTCTAGTCTTTGACATTTTTAAAGAGAGTTCTGAGACAAAATAAATGGTCATTTACAATCTTTGCTATGCCAAGATCAGAAGAGGCCTGACCACTAAGAGCCTAACCATCACCAGCATGATCAGGCACATATTATCTATGCACCCGACTCAGTGAGCTGAACACCTGGGTCCACGATTGGTGACGGTGGTTGATACCTCTACCTCTTGAACTGTACTATGTTCTTCCCAATCCCCTGTTCATGACACTGGTGCAGATTCCTTTACCCTGCACCTCTCTTTGCAAATAGTGAGACAACATCATCAGGAACTGACAGAAACTTACTTGTCCCAGTACTGCGTTCAGCTGTCTGTACTTCAGGCCTTGGAAAAAAATAAAGTTCCTAGCCACCCACCCAGAGGTCCAAACGCTAAACGGGCACATTTCCAGGCCGCTTGCCATGGCATTGTTGCCGTTTAGGCTTCTTGACACAAAGGATTTACGCCAACACATAGCACCAGCCATCTCTCAGTACTCGATCCCCAGCCACCACTTTTTATCTCGGTGTGGTGTACCCGCCTTGTACCCACATGTGTCCAGGAAAATCACCAAAGCAGTTACTGGGATTGTACACTTATCAACCAACTCATGGAGAAGTGCTTGTGGCCAGAGATGCTACATTTCCCTGGCAGCACACTGGGTGAACAATTTGGAGGCTGGGGCTAAGTTCCAACCTGGCACAGCACATTTGCTATTGACGCCAAGGATTACTGGCCCTACTTACAAGGGTTCCCTCCACCTCCCACAGCAGTTCCTGCACCCCCTCCCTGTCCTCCTCATCCTCCATATCCGATGTGCTATCTCAGACTACGTCATCCACACAAGCCGGAAGCTGGAAGATCTGGAGCACTGCCTCAGAGAAACAGCAACAAGCTCTGCTAAAGCTACTTTTTACTAGGAGACAAATTGCGCAACACAGCAAAGTTATGGAAAGGAATTACAAACCAGACAGATCTGAGGTTCTTGCCGCTGAACTTACAACCAGACATGGTCATGTGTGATTATGGGCGTAACCTGGTGACAGCTGTATAGTTTGGCAAGCTCACATACATACCATGCTTGGCTCACATGCTCAATTTGGTGGTTCAGATATGCCAGAGCTTATGGCCAAGGTACGCCGCTTCAGTGTCCATTTACGCAAGTTGGCTTCAGCTGCTACTGCAATGACAGTGCTGCATGCAAGTGCCAGCTCACCAACTAATGTGCAACATCATCACATGCTGGAACTCCACGCTGCACATACTGATAAGTCTTTGTGAGCAGCAGAGGCCAGTTGTCAAAAACCGATCCAACATGCCTGTCGATATTCTGATCAGCCTGGGCATATAACAACTGAAGATTGAGCATGAATGTCTGACATTTGTGCAGTTCTCTAAGACTTTGATGATTCTACAGATAGTGAGTGGTGACGACGTCATACTCAGCACAACAATCTCACCTCTGTGCCTACTTCAACAGTCGATGATCACAATTAAAGTTGAAGATCTGCATGTGTACCAGGTGGAGATAGTGGAAGACATGAGAAAGGGAGAAACTAACCAGCTGAGCCTCATCTAATATGCTCACGAAGATTGGATAAGAATGAGGAGGCGGTGGAGGAACAGGAGCTGGTTGCTAGTGCAACAGAGGCTAGTACCCACACAAGCTTTGTCCTGTTTCTCCTACATGGATGAGCTCATGAGGGGAATGAGGAAGAAGAGATGGAGAGTTTTTATCATAGTGGAGACAGGGAAGTGTTGGCTATAGAGAGCTTGGCACATATGCATGCATACTTTATTTACCACTGCGTTTCCCGTGGCCCTCGCATTAGATTTATCTTGAACAAAAAAGAGTACTGTTGTTCACGCTATTAAACTCACACTATAAGGAGAACATTATATGTCTCCTTCCTGCGACAAAGAAGTCTACTAAAATGGTGCTATACCAGAAGGCCATTGTGGAAAATATGTTGAAAAAATTCCCATCAGACAACGCTAGCAGGAGGGGGCAAGCTTCCTTGCACAACCAAGGTGGAAAGGTGAGACACATACCAGGTACAACAGAGGGAGAAGGCATGGGCCAATTTCATGACACCATCCCAGCATCCAGGCCCTGTTGATCGGGTATTTTTGACAGGGAGGGAAAAGTTTTAAAAGATGGTCAAGCAATACTTGGCCGACAAAACCAGTGTACTCCCTACTTCCTCTGTGACCTTCAACTATTGGGTCTCAAAGCTGGACAGCTGGCATGAGCCATCTCTCTATGCCTTGGAGGTATTGTGCTGCCCTGCCGCTAGCATCTTGTCTGAGCCAGTTTTTAGTGGTTCATAACAAACAGTCGAATTCGTCTGCCAACAGAGAATGAAATACTGACAGGCTCACTCTGATACAAATGACCAAAGCCTGGATTAGCCCTGACTTTTCCTCACCACCAGATGACAACAGCACATAATATGTTTTTAAACAATATTTGAATGAAGCCCGCCAGATGTTGCCTTCAAGGGTCACTGGATGACCCTCATTATATTTTTTTGGCTGACTTTGCACTGGGTGCAAAACCTTTATCAGTGTAGAAGAACCACAACTACACTTTGTTCATTTTTTCATGAGGCACTCCATTTTTTGCCTTCATGGGTTTATGGATGACCGTCATTACAATTTTTTTCTGGATTTGCACTGTGTGCATTTCTTTTATAAGAGTATCACAGTTACACTTTATTAATTTTTTTTATATAAGCACTCCATTTGGTGCCTTCAAGGGTGTATAGATGACTCTTATTATAGTTTTTTCCTGGCTTGTAATTTTTGGCAGGCTTTGCACTTAGTGAATAGTCTTTATGAGTATAGGAGTACCACTAAATGACAACTTGAACATAGTGTTCATGAGGCCCTCATTTATGTCTAATACAGGGTGTATCTGAGTTCCTCTTCGATACAATTTTTGGCAGCTCTTGTTTTCTTCATAATTTTCCATTTGTTTAGTACAAAGTTATTAAAAATTAATTTAAGAGAATACATTTGTTATGCTTGAATTATTATTTGTTATATCCTTTTTAAATTTTGCCTTATATACAAGTCATTATACAAGAAAGAATATTTCTTTACATTTTTTTTCCAGTAAACTCCAATACAATTATGCTGAAGTGAATCCATAAAAAACATGGCAGTACTGCAAAAGGCATATGATATTTGGGTAGTTCCTTCACTAATTCTTCTTTGATCTGAGGAGCTTCATATTTTATCTCTGCTCAGATGCCATACTATGCTATACCTAGGGTCAATCATATTAATAATTGTATTACCTTTTTACTCCATAAGGTTGCAGCCAATTTTCATTTTTGTGTTTTTATATTTTCCTTTGCTTTTCAACAGGCCTTAACTCTTTTATTTTTTTACCTGATGTAGCTGAACTTTGCCATTCTGTCGTTGTTTTTTTGAGATTCAATAGAGTTAATTATTCAGTTAAAATGACCTAATATATCATGATGCTTTTTTATTGCGGGGATTCTGAACTTTTTTTAAAAAAAGAATTGGTTTGTGCTGCCATTTCCTGAGACCCATGACTTATTTTTTATTTTTCCATCAATGGAACTGTGTGATGGCTTGGTTTTTTTTAGTGTGATGAGCTTTTTTTTTTACATACCATGTTTTGATCAATGTTTAGTGCAGAAGTGCAGTGGCAAAAATAATTGTTCAATTTTGTAGGTTTGATTTTTTTTTAACTTGTTTATGACATCTACCATATGGATTAAATAATTTTATGTTGTGATATATCAAACTTTTATGAGCGCTGCAATACTACTGTAAATATGTATATTTTAAATTTTTTTACATATCTATATTTTATAACTGTGGTTAAAAACTGAGTTTTTAGATTTTTTTATATTCTTAAAACTTTTTTTTAACTCTTCACTTCCTTTTTCAGCCTTTCTAGAGAAGTGAAACCTGCATCTAGTGGCGGACATATCATTGGTGCAACCTGTGCAGCCACACAGGGGTTCAAGAGGTAAATGGGGCCCCATTTCCACCCCTAAACCACATTTAATTGTGCATTATAATGAACTCTTGAAATTTTAAAGGGACTATGTATTGTTTTTGCACAAGGACCCTTTTATGTGTGTGTCCATCAGTGCTGCAGTAGATTGATCTCAGTTAAAATCACAGTCTCCTATTAAGCCCTGTCTGTGTCTGGATATCATAGGAGAATTAACAGGCATGGGTGCCTTCAGGAGGTCCCTTCAAGCCATGACTAACGTTGATTGTGCGGCAGAGGAAGATCAATGGGTGCCCAAATGAAAATTTTAAGGTTAACAACAGTAGCTGTCAGCAGCATTGATTGCTGCTATTAAAGAGATTGTCCACTACTTTATCATTTAGGTCCTATCAATGTCTCATGGGTCAGGGTCAAACAGCACTGCCGATCAGCTGTTCTCGGTGTCGGCGGCAGATGCACAATTGCGGAGCTGCTCTGACTTCTGATTTGCTGGGACTCTGTACTGCACATGTGTAGGGAAGGTGACCTGACGGACGTGTCAGAATAGAGAAAGATAGGTTTGCACAGTTTAGACAGGTGTCAGTTACTACAGTGGGGAAACAGCTAGGAAAGTGTAGTGGACGTGCAGTACCTTGGGTAGACCATTAGATGGCAGGGAGGAGTGTGAGCAAAGGACTTGACATCAGCTTAGGTCTTTAGAAACCGTTGGTCATGAGGGGCGGAGTTACCGTGACAGGGGACTGGGAGAGATATAAACACTGAGGAAGGGTTCCAGAAGATTCCAGTCCCCAGGGGGAGCTCAGGTGACAGGAGGACTACGACAGTTCGTGCTCTCTGAGGAGAACCAGACCAGGGGGACTGAGGAAAGAGAACATCAGGGGGGTGGTCCTGACAGGAAGAACCGCAGAAGGGACGAGGCACTGGGTGTAAGACACCGTATTTGACACGACGACTGAACAGTAGAAGCGCTGTTGGTTTACGGGCCTAAGGCGGCCACAGTGACGGACCTGTCAGGAGCGTCGACGAGTGAAGAGGGGATGGTGTATGCATACACGTCCCCAGTGTAACGTATGGTGTGTGGGAAGCGGCCCTGGAAACGGAGGGCCGTGAGATGAAGGAAGTGCGGTGTGGTTCTGAGGCCGTCAGGCGGACAGCGAGTGAAAATAAACTTGGACCTGTTGCACCCAGAACCTGCCTCCATCTTGTCTCTGTTACATCTCTGCGCGGTAAGAAGAGGGACCACCCCCCCTCCCTGGCCCACCGACCCTACATTTGGCGTAGTCGACCGGATCGCCACCGCTAATACACTATCTTCTGCGGCAGGCCTGCCTCTGAAGGACTGAGAAAAAACTTGGGCTGCTCTATTTTGGATTATAAACACCTGTGGACTACCAATTACTGACCTGTGGATTACAAATTGGGACGCTGTGGCGGATCTGCATTGCTGCAGAGGAATCAAGGCAGCAGATGATTCTGCCCAAGATGGCGGTATTACTCCAACGCAGGAGAGAGGTCCGGGTGTTTGCCAAGGTTCTGGATGGACTGGGGCCCCATCCAACGTACCCCTGGGGGAAATGATATGTGCCAGGAGGCCTCGGGCGCCTGGAGTGGCGATGGCGTCGGGAGATCGAGTCCCGCTGGGAGTCATGGACAGTCTTCCAGATCTCAGGCGGAGAAGAAGAGCGGTTGCAGACCCAACAGGAGTGGCCGCCAAAGACATCATCGGGAAGCCTCCCCGCGGAGCCCCTGAGCCTGGAGGCCAGCCCCGCTGGACGGTGGGGTGAAGAACAGAGACTGCGGGAGAAGCTGCGGGAAGATGTGACGGAGGCCGCGACGTCGGGGAAGGTGAGAGTTCCCCGGCTCTGCCAGCGGATCTGCCAGCGGCTCCGCAAGAAGTCCCCGCTACTCAGCCGCAGCACGCGGCCCCCTGTGTATCCGAAAGTCTGGCCGAGGAGGCCCTTACTGTTTATGCTGAGCTGAGCAGGGCCTCCGTTCCCGTTCCTGATTCATCATGCCCGGTGGTGCCACATCTGGTGTCGCCGGTGCGGAGACTGTCTACAAAAGGCGCTGCTGCGTGTCCCCTGCCGGTAGCAACCTCATTCCCAGAATCGGCAGCTACTCCAGCTCCGTCTGGAACTCCGGGTGCAGCCTATCCCGCGGCCGCGGCTATGCCAGCGTTGGAGCCGGCTGCGGCCTATGTGTCAGGCCCTGTGGCCCAATCTGTGAGAAATCAGGCTATCACTGCCCGCGACCCGGTCCCAGCGGCTGCTGGGCCGCTGACATCATCAGCCACCTCTGCCCCGCTGTCATCCTCGGTTAAGTCCCACCCACCGGACTCCAGGGCTCGTACCGGACCCTCTGTTTGGGTCGCAGGAGTTATAAAGAAGAAGAGGGCCAGGGAGCAGGAAGTCTGGAACCTGCTCCATGAGAGGGGAGAGGCTGGAATGGTGGCTGCACGATCCCCGGGACGTCTCGTTTACACTAACTTGCAGAAAGGGATACTTCTTGCATCCTGGGAGCTCCACGGTTGTGGGGTCCCTTGCAACCAGCCACCAGGAGATGGCTTGAACTGTTGGGAATTCGCTATCTGCATAACGGTGTAATTGGGACAGTTTGCGTCCAGATTAAAGGAAAATGTTTTCTTGTTATAAGTGTTGAAATTGGTTTGCCTGACATAGCGGGGATGCAAAAAGAAAAGTGCCAATGTTAAAGGATGGGGGAGAAAGCCTGTTATATATTTTTTTTTGTTTGTTTTGTTGGTTAAAAAGAAAAAAATGGCAAATGGGAAAAAAAATAGAAAAAGGGGTACTATTGCTATTATAAAGTTGTTTTGTTGTATAATATGCAAAAGTAAATGCAACAGGTCCGGGTAAGGGAAGGTCTAAGGGACCAAAGGAAAGTGTGAGATCCGAAAGGGGTCTGGATGTGGAGGAGGTCTGGGAGACCGGGACGCCGACCATGACATATAACTGAAAGAAAGGTAAAAGAGATGGAAGACGTGAGAAAGACAGCCATCCTAGGTCAGGTCCCCGACACCACGGATACCCCAGAAGAAAGAAGGCAGGCGCCGACAATGATCTGGTAGGTGTGAGGCCTTGATCATGGCGTACCGGATGGTGGAAGGTGACAGAAGGGGAGAGTAGGGGAAGGAGCATGCCATAGAGAGAATATGGGTGCACCTAGCCCAATTTGAAAGACGTTGTCATGTGGCGTGCACGCTGGTGAGTAGCAGTAGGCTGCTCAGAGCATGGTGCTCCCAGTATGGTTTGGCCCCTGCAGGAAGTGGGTTTGGCCCAACAGCTGGTCCGACAACAGCGTGTAGGTGAAGCTTCAGAACGACGAAGGCAGGGATTACGAATTGTCGAGGACGACAATAGACAAAGGAAGGGTGAGTGTAGGGAAGGTGACCTGACGGACGGACGTGTCAGAATAGAGAAAGATAGGTTTTCACAGTTTAGACAGGTGTCAGTTACTACAGTGGGGAAACAGCTAGGAAAGTGTAGTGGACGTGCAGTACCTTGGGTTGACCATTAGATGGCAGGGAGGAGTGTGAGCAAAGGACTTGACATCAGCTTAGGTCTTTAGAAACCATTGGTCGTGGGGGGCGGAGTTAGAGTGACAGGGGACCGGGAGAGATATAAACACTGAGGGAGGGTTCCAGAAGATTCCAGTCCCCAGGGGGAGCTCAGGTGATAGGAGGACTACAACAGTTTGTGCTCTCTGAGAAGAACCAGACCAGGGGGACTGAGGAGAGAGAACGTGGGGGTGGTCCTGACAGGAAGAACCGCAGAAGGGACAAGGCACTGGGTGTAAGACACCGTATTTGACACGACGACTGAACAGTAGAAGCGCTGTTGGTTTAAGGGCCTAAGGCGGCCACATTGACGAACCTGTCAGGAGCGTCGACGAGTGAAGAGGGGACGGTGTATGCATACACGTCCCCAGTGTAACGTACGGTGTGTGGGAAGCGGCCCTGGAAATGGAGGGCCGTGAGGTGAAGGAAGTGCACTTGAAGGAAGTGCGGTGTGGTTCTGAGGCCGTCAGGCGGACGGCGAGTGAAAATAAACTTGGACTTGTTGCACCCAGAACCTGCCTCCATCTTGTCTCTGTTACATCTCTGCGCAGTAAGAAGAGGGACCACCCCCCACCCCGGCCCACCGACCCTACACATGCACTACCCTCTATCAGAAGACAGAGCACTCAGCAACTGAGCATTTCCGAGTGGTAGACTCCACCGCCAGCACCGAAAACAACTGATCAATGGAGGTGCCGGGTGTCAGACCCCGACCGAGCAGACATTGATGACCTATCCTAAGGATAGGTCTAGGAAAAAACACTGTGTGTACAACTGTGGTGGTGCCAAGGTAGGTTCCCAAACCATATATAGTATAATGAAAACCTGGCACTCAACTTAAATGCTTAATGGAACAGTTTATTTGTAGTACCAAGCAAAACGTTTCGGTCAGTGCAGACCTTCATCAGTTACTACAAGGTGAAGAAATAAAAATAAAAATGAACAAAGTGTAACAATAAATAAGGTTTATACAAAATTGCATGAATAAATAAATTCTGGTCATTATAATATACATAGAACATCCAACTCAGGGGCCACAAATATATTCAGTGGTCAGATTAGGTAATATAGCCAGCATGTTCCGGAATAGAGCAGGAGTAGCTTTTGTCAATGGGACTGTCATGTCCCACGACTTGGGAAATCATTTAATATTTGCATTGTTTGTGTTGCATCTCTGTTGCTAGGCAGAAGTTTGCCTTTCCCTGTATTTTGTTCCAACTCTCTCCCTGTAGTCCTGTGATGTATGTTTGTTCCCTCTTTATTCTCCATTTTGTGATCGTCCCTCCATCTGTATGCTTCCTGTTACATGTCCTCTGAAGAATATTCCTTTTTACCTGCTGCTTTCATCATAATACAAGAATTTCAGTTAAAGCATCCCTCTTTTCCTGGAGTCTTCTTACATGAGATCGTGGCTAAGTTAAGCTGTCTGATTAATCGGTATGAACGTGAGTACAGGTCAATACGGAAGGGGCCCAGAAAGAGAGGTCTATCCAGGTACCATACGTTCTACATATCCATGAGTCAGAATAGTAAAAAGGAATAACCTGCCTTCAGAGACAGTAACTCAAGGTCTGTGCTAAATCTCAGTGGAAAAGGACATTTCCCAGATAGACTGTAACCCAGTTCCAGCCAGACCCCAGCGTGCATGGAAGCCACACACTGCAGCTGAACAGAGAGGAATATAACTCTCATCATTACACAGGACCCTGCAGCTGCTCCAGCATTAGATACAAAGTATCAACTCCGTGCAGAGTCTCTGTGTATTTCCTGTTGCTGAACAGTAGGAAGTATAACCCCCATCAGCAACTCTTCCTGCCTGCAATCTAATCATGTCTGAAGCAAGGAATACAATGTCCCTACCAGACTTACAAGCACAGGAAAGAGACCCAGACCCCATCCACCATCTAGCGAAAGGGGAAAACGTACAGTCAAACCCACATGGAAAGTCATGGAGAATTTAGAGACTGCAAAATGTGAATTATATAGTGATGTGTCTTCAGTATGGAAGAAAGTGCTGAGTCACATAGACACTGTATCAAGGCCTGCTTCTCATGAGTTACCACCAGAGGGAATCCTAGAACAATTATGCACAGCATACCAAATGTATATGGAGAAGAGTGACCAATACATTATTCTCCTGAAGAAACTGAATCTCCCAGAGACTTTAAACGAATTGCAAGGTTTCCAGCAGCTTAATTCTGAAAGAGACTGCACTGTACGTGACATTAAAGCCAAGATAATAATAATAATAATAAATTTTATTTTTATAGCGCCGACATATTCCGCAGCACTTTACATTTCAGAGGGGATTTGTACAGACAATAGACATTACAGCATAACAATAATCACATACAGTAGATTATAACAAATACCAAGAGGAGTGAGGGCCCTGCTCGCAAGCTTACAGTCTATGAGGAAAGAGGTAGACACGAAAGGTGGGTGGTAACAGTTGCCCTGATTGTATGGACCAGCCATAATGTTAAGTGTGTAACAGTACAGACACAGAGGGCTAATGGATGCATAAAGCATGTGGGAACATGATGCTGGGAACCTGGTTATGGTAAAACTTTTGGCTCTGCCACACAGGGATAGGTTAGGTTAATGTGTTGAGGCGATAGGCCAGTCTGAATAAATGCGTTTTCAGGACACGCTTAAAATTGTGGGGATTGGGGACTAATCGTATTGACCTGGGAAGTGCATTCCAAAGAATTGGCGTGGCACGTGTAAAGTCTTGGAGACGGGAGTGGGAGGTTCTGACTATTGAGGATACTAACCTCAGGTCATCAGCAGAACGGAGGGCGCGGGTAGGGTGGTATACTGAAACAAGGGAGGAGATGTAGGGTGGTGCTGAGCCATGGAGGGCTTTGTGGGTGAGGGTAATAAGTTTATACTGAATTCTGGAGTGGATGGGTAGCCAGTGTAATGACTGGCACAAGGTAGAGGCATCGGTGTAACGATTGGTGAGGAATATGATCCTGGCTGCAGCATTCAAGACAGATTGGAGAGGGGAGAGTTTTGTAAGAGGGAGACCGATTAGAAGAGAGTTACAATAGTCGAGACGAGAATGAATAAGAGAAACAGTAAGAGTTTTTGCAGAGTCAAAAGTAAGAAAAGGTCGAATTCTAGAAATGTTTTTGAGGTGCAGATGACAAGAGCGAGCCAGTGATCGAATGTGGGGGGCAAAGGAAAGCTCGGAATCAAGTATGACCCCAAGACAGCGGGCATGTTGCTGGGGAGTAATAGTGGAACCACAGACGGAAATGGCAATGTCGGGTGTAGGTACATTAGTAGCGGGAGGAAACACAAGGAGTTCAGTCTTTGACAGGTTCAGTTTCAGATATAGTGAGGCTAGATAGAGGCTAGAATCGCACGAACACCAGATGAATCAACTCGCTCATCCAAATCGTGTAAGCACTCAAAACGTTCATCTAGGTCAAGTTCGTCAAAATATTCTACTCTTACTGAGCAGCTTATAAGAGCACGTGCTAAGGCTGAAACTACTAAGGTACAAGCTGCCTTTGCACAAAAGAGAGCAGAAATGGATGCAGCTGCTGCACAAAATAGAGCAGAAATGGATGCAGAAGCGGCACGCGTGAAAGCTCTAGAGAAGGAATGTGAGCATGCAACAGCCGTGGCAGAATTAAAGGTACTCGAGCAGGCTATCAGTGGGAGTCAAAGAGACAGCGTCAGTTTGTGTGAAATGGAGGCAGAAGACCCTATTGAACGCACAAGAGACTACGTGCTAAGCCAAGATGGCGAACCGCAGATCATCACTAACACTCTTGATGGTGTTGACGCTTCTCTAGAGCACCAGGATGCCGATCCACTTACAGAATCCTGCATTCAAGGTCATTATACCCTTGACAACCACACAGTGCCACCTCCACATGTAGCAGAAACTATACCCACCAAACCAGTTGCTGGACTAAATGCATCTGCCACTCCATACTTCCCCATGTTTCAAGGCCAAGACGTCTCCACCCCTATGTACAACACCGCTCAGCCTACAATTGTGCATCCTAATTCAGAAAGAACAGACATGTCCGACTTCGCAAGGTACATGATTCGCCGTGAACTTACTAAAACCGGTCTCACAAGGTTCGACGACCAACCTGAAAATTACAGAGGTTGGAAAAGTGCCTTTAGAACCGTAACTGGTGACCTCGGCATCACTGCTGCGGAAGAGCTGGACCTGCTGATCAGATGGTTAGGACCACAATCCACAGAGCGTGTCAAGAGACTCAGGTCTGTACATATCAGTAATCCAACGGCTGGTCTCATGGCTGCATGGGAAAGACTAGAGAGAAACTTTGGCAGTCCAGAAGCCATAGAGGATGCACTGTTCAAGCGACTACAGAATTTTCCAAAGATATCAAGCAAGGACAGTTCAAGGTTCCTAGAGCTCAGTGACCTGCTGTTAGAGCTCCAGCTGGCCAAGGCAGACACCCACCTACCTGGCCTTAGCTACCTGGACACTGCTCGTGGAGTAAACCCCATTATCGCCAAGCTACCATACAATGTACAAGAGAAGTGGACTGCAATAGGGTCAAAATACAAGAAAGACCACCAAGTGTCATTTCCTCCGTTCTCCTACTTCTGTGAGTTTATAAAAGACATTGAAGAACGTAAGAACGACCCAAGCTTTTCCTACGGAGAATCCAGTGGCCCAGTTTCACCTCCCTCTAAATACGTGAGCACACGCTCGAATGACAGAAACCGCAGGGGTCCAGTGTCAGTGAAGAAGACGGATATTCTTCCCTTACCAAAATCAGCCCCAGGCAAGAGCAACAAGGGTGAAAAGATAGAGAACCCAAATCGTGAGTGTCCCATCCACAAGAAGCCACATCCCTTAAAAAAGTGCATTGGCTTCAGGAAGAAACCGCTCCAAGAACGCAAGGAACTTCTAAAGAAGTTCGGGGTATGCTACAGATGTTGTGCTTCTACTGAACACCTTGCTAAAGACTGTAAAACTACAATTAAGTGTATGGAGTGTGACAGTGAGGATCACGTACAAGCACTCCACCCATACCGTCCTGACTCTACACGTACTCCTTCCCCCACCACGAGCCATGGCGGGGAGGACACAGCTCAAACTGCAAGTCATACCACAATATCTTCTTCGTGCACAGAAGTCTGCGGAGAGGGTCTCTGGGACAAGTCCTGTGCGAAGATTTGCCTGGTGAATGTATATCCCAACGGTCACCCAGGGAAAGCCGTGAAGGTGTACGTCCTCTTGGATGATCAGAGCAACCGATCACTTGCAAGGTCAGAACTCTTTGATATGTTTAACTTAAAGAGAAATGCTTACCCTTACACCTTAGGTACCTGCAGCGGTGTTACAGAGGTCTCTGGGAGAAGGGCCAGTGGTCTTATAGCGACATCCTTCGACAACACCGTGGAGATACCCTTACCCACACTTGTCGAGTGCAACCAGATTCCATCCAATCGGCAAGAGATCCCAACGCCAGAGGCTGCTCTTCATCACCCACATCTCAAGGGGATAGCAAACAAGATACCAGCCCTCAACAACAGCGCAGATATCCTGATTCTGCTTGGCAGAGACATTCTCCGGCTGCACAAGGTACGTCAGCAAATTAACGGAGCACACGACGCACCATTTGCCCAACGCTTTGATCTAGGCTGGGTAATTATAGGTGATGTTTGCATACATAAGATGAAGAGACCTAATAACATCTCCTCTTACAAAACACACATCTTGCCAAATGGTCGCAGCACTCATTTTCAGCCATGCACACATCATTACTGGGTGAAAGAGAAAGTGAGCAACACCAAGAGGCAACAGGAATCCTTCAACAACATGAACATGCTCCAGCCCTGGGACGAAAACCTTGGGTCAACAGTGTTCGATTCCACAAGTGAAGACAACAAGTTAGCACCCACAAGGGAAGATAAAGAATTCATAAAGGTTATGGACAAATAATTTGTTCAAGATGACTCCAACAGTTGGGTAGCTCCCTTACCCTTTCGTTTCCCATGAGCGAGGTTGCCAAACAACCTGCAGTAAGCAACTGCAAGGTTCTCATCCTTAAAACGTACCCTAAAGAGGAAACCAGAGATGGAGAAGCATTTCATTGACTTTATGCAGAACATCTTTGACAAAGATCATGCTGAACCTGCGCCACCACTGAAGGAAGGAGAAGAATGTTGGTACCTTCCATCCTTTGGTGTCTATCACCCTCGCAAGCCTAACCAGATCAGAGTGGTGTTTGACTCCAGTGCTCAGTATGAAGGCCTCTCTCTCAACAATCTGTTACTAACTGGACCCAACCTGAACAACAGCCTCCTTGGAGTACTGAGCCGCTTCAGACAAGAACCTGTTGCTATAATGGCCGACATCCAGCAGATGTTTCATTGCTTCATCATGAAGGAAGACAGCAGTAACTATCTTAGGTTCCTATGGCACAAAGACAACAATGTCAACAATCAAGTCATAGACTACCGGATGAAGGTCCATGTCTCCGGCAACAGTCCTTCACCTGCTGTGGCGATCTACGGACTGAGACGGACAGCCCAGGAAGGTGAGAGAGAGTACGGATCCGATGCTCGTCAATTCGTAGAGAAGAACTTCTACGTAGACGACGGGCTCAAGTCCTTGCCCACAAGTGAAGAGGCAATTGACCTACTCTCCAGGACACAGGAAATGCTATCCACATCAAACCTCAGACTCCACAAGATCATCTCTAACAGTCAAGAAGTAATGAGCGCGTTTCCATCTGAGGACCATGCCACGAACCTAAAGGACCTCAACCTGGGTTCTGATGTTCCTCCCACACAGCGCAGCCTTGGTCTACTGTGGGATATCAAACAGGACACCTTCACCTTCCAAGTGTCGCCCTGTGACAAACCCTTTATCAAACGAGGAGTCCTATCTGTCATAAACAGCATCTACGATCCTCTCGGGTTTGTAGCATCCATCACTATTCAAGGCAAGATACTGTTAAGACAGCTCACTGCCGAGTACACTGATTGGGACACCCCACTTCCGACTCAGAAACAGCAAAGGTGGGAGACATGGAAGAAGTCCTTGAAGTTCTTAGAGCAACTCCAAGTCCCACGTTGTTATTCTCCAAGATCATCTTTGGCTGCAACCAGAAGAGAAGTCCATATTTTCTGTGATGCATCTACAGAATGGCATCTGCAGAAGCCATAGCCGCAGTAGCTTATCTGAAGACCTTAGAAGCTGATAAGGTGCATTGTGGTTTCATCCTGGGTAAGGCCAAATTAACTCCGAAGCCTGCACACTCTGTACCCAGACTCGAACTTTGCGCTGCAGTACTGGCAGTAGAAATTGCTGAAGTTGTAAGAGACGAAATGGACATTGCAGTTGATTCCTCTACCTTCTACACAGACAGCAGAGTGGTACTCGGGTACATACACAACCAAACAAAGCAGTTCTATGTATATGTGAGCAACAGAGTAGAGCGCATCAGAAGTTTTTCTACCCCCGAGCACTGGCATCACATCTCCACCGATCTAAACCCAGCTGACCGAGGTACAAGACTTACATCTGCTTCTAAGTTTGGTGACAACATGTGGTTTACGCCTCCCAGTCTCCTGTACGAAGATTTCTGTGCGAGCAACACCAACAATGCTTATGAGCTGGTGGAACCAGAATCTGATAAGGAAATCAGACAAACTATCTCTGTTCACTATACTTCAACGACACCTAGGCAAGGGTTGAAGTCTCACCGCTTTGAACGCTTCTCTAGCTGGTCCTCCACTGTGCGAACTATAGCTCGTCTCATCCACATTGCTCGCTGTTTTACAAAGGACAAGCCCTCAGGGTGCCATGGTTGGCATGTGTGTAAGAGTCGTCTTACTGCCGACAACATAGACCATGCTGAACAAGTCATCATAAGGTGTGTACAACAAGAAGAATATTCACACGAGATTGACAGTATTACCAAGGGTGTCGGTATGTCCAGAAACAGCACTCTACTTGACTTGAACCCAGTAGTCGATCATCGCCAGTTACTAAGAGTGGATGGACGTTTAAATAAATCTGACCAATACGATAAGGAGCAGAACCCTATCATTATTCCAGGTTGGCATCACGTCACTACTCTGTTCATTCGGCACTATCACGAACGAGTGCGGCACCAAGGCAGACATCTTACTGAAGGTGCCATCAGGTCTGCTGGCTTGTGGATCATGGGGATGAAGAGGTGCGTCTCCTCAGTTCTCCATAGATGTGTCAAGTGTCGAAGGTTACGAGGAAGACACCAACAACAACAAATGGCGAACCTTCCTCCGTCCGGTCACCAATCTCGTGCTGCTACTGCCAAAGGAGGACGTCACATGAACTGAACATTGCTCCTGGACGTTGCTCACGGCGAGGAGCATTCCTCCTCATTCCCCAGTTTTTTATTGAACATTGACATTTTCCATTGGATTGCTGGGTTGGTGTTGTGCCCGCCGGAGCTCACCTGGGGTCCTCCTCCTGACGGCGTCCCCCCTCTCCGCTCTCGCGCCGTCCCCTGTCTGGCTTTGCAGGGGTTCGGCGCGTCGGAGGTCCGCGCATGCGCGCTCGCCCATCCTCGGCCTCTGTGCATCCTGGGGGCACGTGACCCGGTGGCTCCGCCCCATCATGGCGGCGCCCACCGGGTATTTCAGCTGGGCGTCTGGACAGGTAAGACGCCTGTTTGTCTTAGCCCGTGGTGCCCGCTATCCTTGCACAGCGTCACCCTTGGCCATCAGGTCCCCGCGCATCCTCTGTGCTGCGCTCTCCTGTATCTCTGCCTTTGTCCCCACCTGTAGCCTGCTCCCGTGTCTCCCTGTCTCTGCCTACCATCCTCCTTGGTTCCTCTGCTTCCTCCTCCTGTGTTCCTGTGCCGGTCCCTCTCCTGTACCTCTGCCCTATTGTTGCCTGCCTCCTGTATTTTACGCTCCTTCCCCTGTCTCGTTCCTTGTCTCATTTCCCAGGCCCAGCCTTTCCTAACCCTCTTTCCCTCATCTTCCTTTCAGCTTCTGGTCCCGGTTCCGTCCTGACCCTTCGGGCTTCCACAGCCTGCCTCCTGCTTCTTTGGATCTACTCTACCCTTCGTATACCTTTCCACACTCTGATCTGCTCTCCTGTATTTACCCTGGGTCATCCCTTTGGTTCCGGCTGTCGTGGTTCCATTTCCCTTGGGCCTGCCCCTAACGCTCCCTGGGGGTGGTCATCACCTGGTCCGCTCACCCTCGGGGGCTCTGGAGCCACGACCCAGAGGGTCCACTCTTGGGTTTTCTACCTAGAAACCCTAACAGTTGGTGGAAGAGTTGGCATGTTTCCGGCTTCCCCAATCCGAAGATGGGTTTATAGTCTTGGACTTATCTCCCGGTGTGATCTACGGGTCAACAACAACGAGTTGGACTTTAAAATGCTTGATGTTTATTATTGCATACATGTTTTTTTTTCTCTTTTTTCTTGTTTTTCAGGTTCGAACGACTTCGAAGAATTACGGACATCGTCTAATCCAAGGATTTCAGACGGGGAGTGTCATGTCCCACGACTTGGGTAATCATTTAATATTTGCATTGTTTGTGTTGCATCTCTGTTGCTAGGCAGAAGTTTGCCTTTCCCTGTATTTTGTTCCAACTCTCTCCCTGTAGTCCTGTGATGTATGTTTGTTCCCTCTTTATTCTCCATTTTGTGATCGTCCCTCCATCTGTATGCTTCCTGTTACATGTCCTCTGAAGAATATTCCTTTTTACCTGCTGCTTTCATCATAATACAAGAATTTCAGTTAAAGCATCCCTCTTTTCCTGGTGTCTTCTTACATGAGATCGTGGCTGAGTTAAGCTGTCTGATTAATCGGTATGAACGTGAGTACAGGTCAATACGGAAGGGGCCCAGAAAGAGAGGTCTATCCAGGTACCATACGTTCTACATATCCATGAGTCAGAATAGGGACTGTTGAAAATAGCCAAGTATAATGCTACACTTTCTCCTGGAGTCTGACAGACACTGAATGGAACGGTGGTCGAGCAATCACACCTCTGCTCCATTTAAAACCAGACTTCTACAGCTCCTATTTTGCGATCACTGGGGGAATGAGGTTGTAAACTATCCCCTTATCTTTGGGGATAAAAATTTTGAAAAACTCAATGATAAGCGTATTACTTGCTTCGTTGTAAAGTAGCTCATTATTATACTACTATTATCAATTCTATTCCCACAACTCTACTATTAACTATGAGTTATACATAAGTTCCGAGCTTCAAAGCAGTGATATCATGCAATAAAGAGAGCCAGAAACACTGAAGAGTTAAACTTTATTCCCAGATTTCTTCTGTCTTCAGCTTTCGGTGTTGGAAAATGGAATGACCATGCAGAATTTTATAGCATGTAATATTGTAGATTGGAACAGTTTCCATACCATTAATCACTCTCCTTGCTCTATATATTGTCCATTAATAGCAGGTGCCTATTTCCCATAAATTGTTTTATGACAAGGAATTTACAGCTGGAACAAAATGAGCTAGGACCGGTGATATCAGCACATTTAACGTTCATAACATGGGAGCTGCGTAACCATGTGTCAGTGCCATGTGTCACATACCATCTCAGCTTAAAGGGCCTGTCACACTAAGCGAAGCGATATCACTAGCAATATCGCTATATCTTGTGACGTTATAGCGATATTGCTAGCGACATCGCTGTGTCTGATACTTACCTACAACCCGCTCCCCCCGCTGGTTATTGCTGATCGCGCGAGAACGTCCAGGACCGTTTCTCGTCGTCAGCTTCCTGCGGAGCTTCCTGTCGGGAGACGAGCGACGAGCGTGGAGCCGGGCGGGAGGACGCAGGATCGCCTAGTGTGACAGGTAAGTAGCGACCCCCGTCCCCAGCGATGTCGCTGGTGAGATCTGCCTGTGTGGCAGCTCACTAGCGACCACTTAGCGATGTACCAGCGATCCTGACCGCGTCATATCGCTGGTCGGGATCGCTGGTGCATCGCTAAGTGTGACAGTACCTTTACACATTTACAGTATAACAGAAAGCAATTTACAAATGTAATAAATGTGAATTTTGCTTTGATGAGCAGAAGTAAAAAAAAACTACAATACAAGTGTCTCCAAGGAAGTGTTTATGTTCATATTCCTTGTTCCCAGAGAAAAATTCGACCTCATACATATTCTAACCAGCAGCTAATTCAGAAAATAAAATAGATTTTCTTTCCAACAGATGATAAAGTAAAGAAAAATAAGAGCAGCCCATTAGTTCTGTCCTTTATTGTTTAAATGTCAGGATTCTCATACATGCATAATTTTTATTACACAAAGTATAACCTGGGGACACGGAAAGAATTACACCAACTGCTGCTTTGTTGCACTTTGTAAATATACAAAATGTAATACTCTGCAGCGAGGTCATACTTCACTGCTTTATTAATCCCCGAGTGATCATTCCCATTCAGGAGTCAAAGGAATAGCCAAGAAAACAAACAGAAGAAGATGCCATAAGACAAGCGTATACAACCACACCATGTGCAATGTAGTTTTCTCTATATTTATGTAAAGCCCAATCTCCTAGTTGTTGCATTGTATCAATTCTATTGTTTTCTTGTTTGCTGGTAGATAGCATCTATCACTATAAACAACTATGTGCCTTTGATTTCTTTCCTTAAAGACACATTATCTACTGTATACATCTCAGGACTGTGTTCCTTGTCAAATTTGTTGTCACTTGATGAGCAATAGAAAGTAAAGAAATATTTTTGGCAAAAATACAAAAGGAATCACAAACCTCAGAACCTTAATAGATACAATAGCTGAAACATAAGAATAACAACTCATCATTGCTGTGTTGGGAATATTGTAGGGAATTGCTCTCTAGCAGGACTTCAGTGTGAACATGTACAGTGTTCTTATATCAGAACAGTAAGCAATGCATTTATTATAAGTCCAGCAAACAGTCATAGTTCACATCACAAAAATAGCCTTTATTGGCAAAAAGAAACATAACGGTTCATATGAATGAACGGGCTTACCTGTTCAGACACACATTCATACTTTCTGTCTCTGAAAACAGCCAGCACACAGGCAAAGATGCTTACCTGTCCAGGCCACAGAACAAATGCACTATCAAGGTGCAGCGGACCCAATAAGATGGCACAGGTGCAAAAATACCTGATGAGGCAGCCAGCCTTCTATCAGGGAATGGCCGCTTGGTATAATAATGCACAAAACAATATAATCTGCATGTGGCAATATTCACACTGGAAATGCAGAGCATCTGGCTGAACCCATTAATGACGCCCATACTCTTAGATCAGACAGGCCAGCCAGTGCTAACAAAAATGCATACTGTGTGAACAGAGGCCACAGGATACAAAGCCATATGGGTCCGACTGCACCCTGAAAAGATACAAAGCGCAAAAAACACATAGTAATATATGTGAGGTATTAGTTTATACTATGGCCACAATACGTAAGCTCGCAACCCACGTCAAAGGTCCCCACTTTTGCGAGTCCCTACTCTAACAAGAAAAACACCAAAAAAGACTAAGTTAGACAAAAAACACCAGCACACAGGCAAAGATGCTTACATGTGCAGGCCACAGAACAAATGCACTCACAAGGTGCAGCGGACCCAATAAGATGACACAAGTGCAAAAATACTTTTGCACCTGTGCCACCTTATTGGGTCCGCTGCACCTTGTGAGTGCATTTGTTCTGTGGCCTGCACATGTAAGCATCTTTGCCTGTGTGCTGGTGTTTTTTGTCTAAGTTTCTGCCTCTGGTTGAGACTGAGGGGTAAGGTTTCTCCTTGTGGAGAGTATGTAACTCTCCCCAAAGGAGAAACCTTACCCCTTAGACCTCAGTCCAGAGCCTATCACCTAGCCAAATCAGTTCTCATACTTTGCACTGATGAGGAGAGCCAATAGCCCGAAACACCGTGTCTGCAAATTGAGATTCTGATTTTGCTTTTATCCTAAGTCATATTACAAGACTCGTTAAAGGGTTGATTGTGACTTGTAGGATCGCTACTACCAACAGGTGGCGCTATAGAGTTCAAGTCCTCTTTCTCTCTGAAGAGGCAATTTGCATATATGGTTGAGACTGATCAGCAGTAAACAGGACTTTTCTCTTTACAACCACAGACACTACTGTGGCCTCTGAACTGCCTTATATAGGCCATTCCATAGTCTGGAACTGAAGGTATGGGAATGGCCAACTCGTCCCAGCTCTGATGGTTGTCCCTAACACCTGGACCCCAAATCCAGGTCCATAAAAAAAACCTCTCAGCACTATCTGTGCTGGAGCCTGCTCTCCTGTTTTCATGTCACCAAGGCTAGGCACCTTTCGTGACACATACACTCCATCCAGGACTTGTCTGGCTGCAACCTTACAATACATATATGGAAGCCATGAGTCAGGGGAGCTGTGTGATCCTGATTGATTAACAGTTTGGACCGGCAGTAGCATCCTTGAGCAACTGGTGCGAACTGTGTACACTTCTATGCTGCTAGCAGACACAGCTTTGCCTTTGCTGGACCAGAAGAACACAGGGGCACCTTGACTAGAAAACAAGCCATAACTGACAGATTGGACAAGTGGTCAGAAATCTAAACAATGAACAGTAAATAGTAGAATTAAAAATCCCTGAATTCTTGAGGATGCAGAGGATTTTTAGTAAACTGCAAAGGTGTTTGTTTTTTGTTTTTATAAGAATTTGGCAATTACACAGTTAAAAATTTTGGAATAACCTTTTAAAGAGTAACCGTTGTTTTATTTTTTCCTAAATAAATAGTATGAGTGAGCATAACAAACTTTGTAATATATCTTATTAGAGAAATCTGCTTTTTTCGTCTCATTGAGGCCTTCTATAGCTGATGCAATCTTCTGCAATGTGTAAAAGCTTAACCAGCATTTTTTTGTGCAAATTGAATAACAGATAGTTTGAATATCCCAGGCCCTGCGATTTTCAGAAAATTCTATTCGAATTTGAATCACATCGAATCGATTTGATCCTCTCTAGTGTGTCATGAAGTGACTAGGGACAGGATAGTGAGCACCCACCTGATCCCTCCAACTAGGGGGTGCCACAGTCTATCCCTGTACTCCAGATTGCCCCTGGAATGTGGACAGGACATGGTCTTGAGCGGGAGTCACACATAGCAATCTTGCTAGCGAGATCGCTGCTGAGTCACAACTTTTGTGACACAACAGCGATCTCACCAGCGAGATCGCTGTGTGTGGCAGCGATCAGTGACCGGCCCCCCTGCCGGTATCGCTGATCACTGCAAGAAACCTCTGGACATATTTTTCGTCGCTGGTCTCCCACTGGCCAGCACGCATTGCTGCGTGTGACAGGCGGCAGACCAGCGATCAGCTCTAAAAAATAATAAAAAAACTAAAAAATATTGTTATTCTCACCTTCCGACGTCCCGCGCAGCCATCCCGCCTCTCCACGCTCCCGGTCCCAGTGATCCTTTGCACGAATGACCACGAGACGTCGCGCTGCCGCGAGACCGTGACATTCTCGTGGTCATTCTCGCGGGACGTCGGAAGGTGAGAATAACAATATTTTTTATTTTAATTCTATTTTTTTTCAGGGATATGGCATCAGCGCTAACGAACACAGCGATGCCGGGCGCTCGCCATCGCTGTGCTGATCGCTGGTGAAGCTGTCTGTTTGACAGCTCACTAGCAATCACATAGCGATTTACCAGCGATCCTGACACGTTCATATCCTTGTCGGGATCGCTGGTAAGTCGCTATGTGTGACTCCAACTTTGTACCTTTCTGTGCTCCTATCTTAAACCTTATCTGTTCCCTCCCCCAGGTGTGAAGCTGAAGTATATAGTATTACACAAACCACACAGACAAAGGGTAAACAGACAGGGATGAAAGAACAAAGTGTAGACACCAGGATCACTTACCTTGCTATGCTCCTGTCTTAAACCTTATCTGTCCCAACCCTCAACCAGGGAGGTATGAGGCTGAAGTGTATAGTGTTAAGGTCCCATTACATTTAGCGATGCACCAGCGATCCCAACAACGATACGACCTGATCAGGATCGCTGGTGCATCGCTAGATGGTCACTAGTGAGCTGCCAAACAGGCAGATCTCCCCAGCGATGCAGCAGCGGTCAGGGGTCATCACTTACCTGTCACACACAGCGAGGGTGACGTCTTCCGCCCGCATCCATGGAGTCGCTCGTCGGCATCAGCAGGAAGCCGACGACGAGAAATGGACCAGGACGATCTCGCGCGATCAGCAATATCCAGAGGGGAGCCGGGTCGGAGGTAAGTGTCACATGTAGCAAGATCGCCAGCGATATCGCTGTTGCGTCACAAAATCGGTGACTCTTTAGCGATATCGCTAGCGATCTCGCTATGTGTGAAGAGGGCTTTACACTAACCAGATGGACAAGGGTAGGCAGACAGCGATGAAAGAAAACTACAATCATACAAATATACGCATAAAACAGCAGAGTAGAATACAGTGGAGGGATAGGTAGGAAAAACCAAATAGGAGAAGATGAGGCTAAGCATGCAAACCAAATCCTAGCAGAAATCTCCTGCACAACTCTCCAAACACTGAATATTTCTTTTAATACCTAACCAGGAAGTAGAACCATCACTGGAAACTCTCAAGGGCAAGTGGGGAGCGTGTATAAAAAACAGCTGAGGTAATTCAGGATGGAGAACTCAAGGAAATCAACTGAACTGATTAACCCTTGCCATGACAGAGCAAAGGAATAACCTGCACTTTAACCCCTTTACCCCCAAGGGTGGTTTGCACGTTCATGACCGGGCCAATTTTTACAATTCTGACCACTGTCCCTTTATGAGGTAGTAACTCTCAAATGCTTCCATGGATCCCACGGATTCTGACATTGTTTTCTCGTGACTAGTGTTAAGCGATACCATCCGATACCCTAAAATATCGGATAGGATGGTATCGGCCCAATACGAAAAAAGTATCTCGTATCGCTAATTCTGATACCGGAAGTCCCATTCAAGTCTATGGGACTTCCGGTATCGGAATCTTTTCTGTCCTTGTACAGCCTCTTGGGGGGGTGTACGGATCTTCCGGGGGTCTGTGCCGGCCTGCCGGGGGTCTGTGCCGACTGCCCGGGGGTCTGTGCGGACTGCCCGGGGGTCTGTGCGGACTGCCGGGGGGCTGTGCCGGCCTGCCGGTGGTCTGTACCGGCCTGCCCGGGGGTCTGTGCAGGCTGCGGGAGTCTGTGCCGGCCTGCCGGGGGTCTGTGCCGACTGCCTGGGGGTCTGTGCTAACTGCCCGGGGGTCTGTGCGGACTGCCGGGGGTCTGTGCCGGCCTGCCGGTGGTCTGTACTGACTGCCCAGGGGTCTGTGCAGGCTGCGGGGGTCTGTGCAGGCATCGTCCGATGGGACTACAAGTCCCATCGGGCGATGCCTGCTACCATGACGGTGATTGACACATTAGCCAATGATGGGACAGTAGTAGTCCCATCATCCGGCTAATGTGTTGAATGTAAGAAAAAAAAAATACATACTACATACATACTACATGCTACATACACTCACTGGCCACTTTATTAGGTACACCATGCTAGTAAGGGGTTGGACCCCCTTTTGCCTTCAGAACTGCCTCAATTCTTCGTGGCAGAGATTCAACAAGGTGCTGGAAGCATTCCTCAGAGATTTTGGACCATATTGACATGATGGCATCACACAGTTGGCGCAGATTTGTCGGCTGCACATCCCTGATGCGAATCTCCCGTTCCACCACATCCCAAAGATGCTCTATTGGATTGAGATCTGGTGACTGAGGAGGCCATTTGAGTACAGTAAACTCATTGTCATGTTCAAGAAACCAATCTGAGATGATTCGAGCTTTATGACATGGCGCATTATCCTGCTGAAAGTAGCCATCAGATGTTGGGTACATTGTGGTCATAAAGGGATGGACATGGTCAGCAACAATACTCAGGTAGGCTGTGGCGTTGCAACGATGCTCAATTGGTACCAAGGGGCCCAAAGAGTGCCCAGAAAAAATTCCCCACACCATGACACCACCACCACCAGCCTGAACCGTTGATACAAGGCAGGATGGATCCATGCTTTCATGTTGTTTACGCCAAATTCTGACCCTACCATCCGAATGTCGCAGCAGAAATCGAGACTCATCAGACCAGGCAACGTTTTTCCAATCTTCTACTGTCCAATTTCGATGAGCTTGTGCAAATTGTAGCCTCAGTTTCCTGTTCTTAGCTGAGAGGAGTGGTACCCAGTGTGGTCTTCTGCTGCTGTAGCCCATCTGCCTCAAAGTTCGACGCACTGTGCGTTCAGAGATGCTCTTCTGCCTACCTTGGTTGTAACGGGTGGCAATTTGAGTCACTGTTGCCTTTCTATCAGCTCGAACCAGTCTGCCCATTCTCCTCTGACCTCTGGCATCAACATGGCATTTCCGGCCACAGAACTGCCGCTCACTGGATTTTTTTTCTTTTTCGGACCATTCTCTGTAAACCCTAGAGATGGTTGTGCGTGAAAATCCCAGTAGATCAGCAGTTTCTGAAATTCTCAGACCAGCCCTTCTGGCACCAACAATCATGCCACGTTCAAAGGCACTCAAATCACCTTTCTTCCCCATACTGATGCTCGGTTTGAACTGCAGGAGATTGTCTTGACCATGTCTACATGCCTAAATGCACTGAGTTGCCGCCATGTGATTGGCTGATTAGAAATTAAGTCTTAACACACAGTTGGACAGGTGTACCTAATAAAGTGGCCAGTGAGTGTACATACTGCATACATGCTACATACATGCAACATACATACTACATACATGCTACATGCCACATACATACTACATATATACTACATGCATGCAACTTACATACATACTACATACATACTACATGCATACTACATATACACCACATGCATGCAACATATATATATATATATATATACAACATATATACTACATGCATGCAACATACATATATATACTACATATATACTACATGCAACATACATACTACATATATACTACATGCATGCAACATACATACTACATATATACCACATATATGTTACATGCATACTACATATATACCACATGCATGCAACATACATATATACATCATATATACTACATGCATGCAACATGCATACTACGTATATACCACATATATACTACATGCATGCAACATACATATATACTACATGCAACATACATACTACATATATTCTACATGCATGCAACATACATATATACCACATATATACTACATGCAACATACATACTACATACTACATATATACCACATGCATGCAACATGCATACTACATATATACTACATGCAACATACATACTACATACATATTACATATATACCACATGCATGCAACATGCATACTACATACATACTACATATATACTACATGCATGCAACATACATATATACTACATACAATACATTCATACAATACATACATATAGACATACAGTACATATAACATAGAGTACATACTCACCATCACTTGCCACTTTGTTCCCCGAAGCCATTGTCATCTGTGGAATAAATATTAAAATAACAAACCACCAATATACTTACCCCTGATCCGCAGAAGTCCACGAGTGTCCCACGATGATCTCCCGTGGAGAACAGCAGCATCAGCTGATGCTACCGTTCTCTACGGGCTCCAGGAATCCAATGACGGGAGGTAAGTATCATCCGCACTGTATTCCTCCGCCACTGCAAAAAAAAAGTCCCTAGTCTCACTTTATGGCAAAAGCTGCATGGGGAATTTCTAACACAGCAATGCCATAAAGTGAGACTAGGGACTTTTTTTTACAGTGGCGGAGGAATACAGTGGGGAAGGATACCTACCTCCTGTCATTGGATTCCTGGAGCCCGTAGAGAACGGTAGCATCAGCTGATGCTGCTGTTCTCCACGGGAGATCGTCGTGGGACACTCGTGGACTTCTGCGGATCAGGGGTAAGTATATTGGTGGTTTGTTATTTTAATATTTATTCCACAGATGACAATGGCTTCGGGGAACAAAGTGACAAGTGATGGTGAGTATGTACTCTATGTTATATGTACTGTATGTCTATATGTATGTATTGTATGAATGTATTGTATGTAGTATATATGTATGTTGCATGCATGTAGTATATATGTAGTATGTATGTAGTATGCATGTTGCATGCATGTGGTATATATGTAGTATGTATGTAGTATGTATGTTGCATGTAGTATATATGTAGTATGCATGTTGCATGCATGTGGTATATATGTAGTATGTATGTAGTATGTATGTTGCATGTAGTATATATGTAGTATATATGTATGTTGCATGCATGTAGTATATATGTGGTGTATATGTAGTATGCATGTTGCATGCATGTGGTATATATGTAGTATGCATGTTGCATGCATGTAGTATATATGTTGTATGCATGTAGTATATATGTGCTATATATGTAGTATGCATGTTGCATGCATGTGGTATATATGTAGTATGTATGTATGTTGCATGCATGTAGTATATATGTAGTATGCATGTTGCATGCATGTAGTATATATGTAGTATGTATGTAGCATGTATGTAGTATGTATGTAGTATGTATGTAGTATGTATGTAGCATGTAGTATGTATTTTTTTTTTTTACAATCAACACATTAGCCGGATGATGGGACTACTACTGTCCCATCATTGGCTAATGTGTCAATCACCGTCATGGTAGCAGGCATCGCCCAATGGGACTTGTAGTCCCATCGGACAATGCCTGCACAGACCCCCGCAGCCTGCACAGACCCCCGGACAGTCGGCACAGACCACCGGCAGGCTGGCACAGCCCCCCGGCAGGCCGGTACAGACCCCCGGCAGTCCGTACAGAACCCCGGGCAGTCAGCACAGACCCCCGACAGGCCGGTACAGACCCCCGGGCAGGCCGGTACAGACCCCCGGGCAGTCAGCTCACACCCCCCGGAAGGCCCGAACTGACGGCGGATCATGATGCGCACAGACCGCGCATCATGATGACGTCATTTCGGCAGCCAATCAGAGCCACAACAGTGGCTCATTGCATTATGGGAACTTCCGATTCCATTATCCGATATTGAAAAAATATCGGTACTCGGTATCGGAATTCCGATATAGCGAATATCGGCCGATACCCGATATTTGCAGTATCGGAATGCTCAACACTACTCGTGACATATTCTTCTTCATGTTAGTGGTAAAATTTCATTCAAATAACTTGCGTTTATTTGTGAAAAAAAGGAGATTTGGCGAAAATTTTGAAAATTTCGCAATTTTCCAAACTTGAATTTTTATGCCCTTAAATCACAGAGATACGGCACACAAAAAACTTAACAAGTAACATTTCTCACATGTTTACTTTACTTCAGCACAATTTTGGAACCAAATTTTTTTTTGTTAGGAAGTTATAAGGGTTAAAATTTGACCAGCGATTTCTCATTTTTGCAACACCATTTTATTTTTACAGACCACATCACATTTGAAGTCACTTTGAGGGGTCTATATGATGGAAAATACCAAAAAGAGACACCATTCTAAAAACTGCACCCCTCAAGGTGCTCAAAACCATTTTCAAAAAGTTTATTAACCCTTCAGGTACTTTGCAGGAATTTTTTTAATGTTTAAAAAAATGAACATTTACCTTTTTTTCACAAAAAAATTACTTCAGGTCAATTTTTTAAATATTACCAAGGGTAACAGGAGAAATTGGACTGCAAAAGTTATTGTGCAATTTGTCCTGAGTATGCTGATACCTGATATGTGGGGGAGAACCACTGTTTCGGTGCATGGCAGACCTCAGCAGGGAAGGAGCGCCGTTTGACTTTTTCAATGCAAAATTGGCTGGAATTCAGATCGGACGCCATGTCACGTTTGGAGAGCCCCTGATGTACCTAAACAGTGGAAGCCCCCCACAATTGACAGGGCCCTAAAAGTTATTGTGCAATTTGTCCTGAGTAAGCTGATACCCCATATGTGGGTGTAAATGACTATTGAACGCATGGCAGAGCTCAGAAGGGAAGCAGCGCCATTTGACTTTTTTGGCTGAAATTGGGATTGGACGCCATGTCGCGTTTGGAAAGCCCTGATGTGCCTAAACAGTGGAAACCCCCCACAATTGACACCATTTTGGAAACTAGACCCCTCAAGGAACTTATCTAGATGTGTGGTGAGCACTTTGAACCCCCAAGGGATTCACAGAAGTTTATAACACCCGGGCGTGAAAATAAAAAAATCATATTTTTTTCCACAAACATGATCTTTCAGTCCCCAATTTTTTTATTTTCCCAAGGGTAACAGGAGAAATTCGACCCCAAAAGTTGTTGTCCAATTTGTCTTGAGTACGCTGATACCCCATATGTGGGAGAAAACTACTGTATGGGGACTCGTCGGGGCTTGCAAGGGAAGTAGTGATGTTTTGGAATGCAGACTTTGATGGAATGGTCTGCTGGTGTCATGTCGTGTTTGGAGAGCCTCTGATGTGCCTAAACTGTTGAAACTCCCCACAAGTGACCCCATTTTGGAAACTAGACCCCCCACGGAACTTATCAAGATGTGTGGTGAGCACTTTGAATCCCCAAGTGCTTCACAGAAGTTTGTAACGCCCGGGCGTGAAAATAAAAAAATCATTTTTTTCCACAAAAATGATATTTTTGCCCCCAATTTTCTATTTTCCTAAGGGTAACAGGAGAAATTGGACCACAATAGTTGTTTTGCAATTTGTCCTGAGTAGGCTGATAACCCATATGTGGAGGTAAAACACTGTTTGGGCGCATGGTAGAGCTTGGAAGGGAAGGAGCACCATTTGACTTTTTCAACGCAGAATTGGCTGAAATTGAGATCAGACGCCATGTTGCATTCGGAGAGCACCTGATGTACCCAAACAGTGGAAAAAACCCCAATTCTAACTCCATCCCTAACCCCAACACACCCCTAACCCTAATCTCAGCTCTAACACTAGCCCTAACCCTAGTCCTAACCCTAGCCCTAACTCTATCCCTAATGGGAAAATGGAAATAAATACATTTTTTTAATGTTATTATTTTTCCCTAACTAAGGGGGTGATAACGGGGGGTTTGATTTACTATTTATGGCGGTTTTTATGTTTGGCAGCTGTCGCACGCTAAAAGACGCTTTTTATTGTAAAAATAGTTTTTGCATCACCACATTTTGAGAGCTATAATTTTTCCATATTTTGACCCACCGAGTCATGTGAGGTCTTATTTTTTGCGGGACGAGTTGACATTTTTATTGGTATCATTTTTCTGCATGTGACTTTTTTGATCGCTTTTTTTCCGATTTTTGTGACGCAGAAGGAACAAAAACCAGCATTTCAAGAATTTCTTTTGGGGGGTGCGTTTAAACCGTTATGCGTGCGGTAAAATTGATAAGGCGGTTTTATTCTTCAGGTCAGTACGATTACAGCGATACCTCATTTATGTCATTTTTTTATGTGTTGGCGCTTTTATGCAATGAAAACAGTTTTATATAAAAAATAATTATTTTTGCATTGCTTTATTCTGTGAGCTTTAACTTTTTTATTTTTTCACTGATGATGCTGTGTGGCAGCTCGTTTTTTGCGGGACAAGATGATGTTTTCAGTGGTACCATGGAAATTTATATCAGTCCTTTTGATCGCACATTATTGCACTTTTTGTTCGGCGGTATGATAGTAAAGCATTCTTTTTTGTTTTATTTTTTATTTTTATTTTTTAAGGGGTTCGCTAAAGGGGTTAACTAATGGGACAGTTTTATAGGGCAGGTCATTACAGACGCGACGATACTAAATATGTGTACTTTTATTATTTTATTTTTTATTTCCAAAAAATGAATTTATTAGGGAATATTTTTTTTAATTTAATTAGCGATTTTTTAATAAATTATTTTTACACTTTTTTTTAACTTTATTATACTGTCCCAGGGTGGACTTCACTGTAATGTGACAGATCGCTGATCTTTCACATCACAGATCGCTGTGACAGATCAGCGATCTGTCACAGGCGCTTCACAAGGCTTCCTCATGCCTGTGCTTTGAAGGCAGTGAGGAAGCCGGCTCCCTAAAGGCCCCAGAAGGACCCCGCCGCCATATTGGATCCAGGGACCTGTGGGAAGGAGGCCCCCGCAGCAGCGCTGCACATTGCGCTGCTGTGGGGGTCTCAGAGAAGCACGGAGGGAGCCCCCTCCCTTCTGATGCTTCCCTAAACCCCGGTACACTGCAATCGTGTTTGATCGCAGTTTGCCAGGGGTTAACGTGCTGGGGGGCGGTCCATGACCGCCCTTGACACATAGTGCCGGGTGTCAGCTGTGATAATCAGCTGACACCCGGCCGCGATCAGCGGCGCTCCCCATGAGGGGCGCCTCTGATCGCTATGATGTACTCTCCCGTCCCCGGTCATAGGGGCCCGGGTACCGTGGTCTTCTGGCCCCATCTTTGTCACGGTATCCAAGTGACATAGTGTGTCCTTCTACCTGAAATGTGTGCTCAACTATCCAATACCAGCCAAGCTCCTGCACTAACAATTGGAATCCATGGAAAGTGCAATCCCAGCATTTTAACACAGTCAACAATTGGCATATTCAAAGTGTACCCCATAACCTTTGGGTTTATCAGTCTTGTGAGCAGGGACTGAGGAATCTCTGGCCAGTTAAAATATGAGCCCTGGAAACAAGAGTTGTCCTAACACGCTCTATCACGGTGACACAGATATAGAATGTATTAACATATAGCAGTATATAGTTGAAAAAATGTTGAAAAGTAATCACTTAAAGGGCTATAAAAGTGCACAGGTTCTCAGCCTGCCAATCCTGGGTTGTTGGTGAGTTACTGATCGCTCCTGCTGGAGTGATGATCCAGGACAGCTACATCATCACTGGCGTTTACATGTGCACTCCCATAATGAACTCATAACAGCACCCAGTCCAGGAGAGAAAAAGTAATGCAGCAATGATGATGTAAACCCGATATCATGATCCCAATCCATTCCAATAGGCAATTGCAAATATTTAAACAGAAATCCAGAAATATCATAAAGGGGTACATTGAAAAAAAATAATTGATTTTCAAAGAATCTTATTTTTTTAATTCCTGCCATTATCCATTTTCGAAGATAGGAATAACCCCTTAATGGGATAAAAATATATGGCAATTGAGAAAAAATAATTTAAAAAATGTAAGCCTATTAAAAAAAATATTAAATGTTAAATATAATACATACAGTAAAAGTTATCTCACTGACTGTAATAACATAAAGAATCAAATTTTCAAATTATGTAGTGTGAAATGTAAATGCTGTAAAATCTAAATAAAAAAACAATGCTGAATTAAGCTTAAAAATATGTAAGCACCATATAAAAAATCTATAAAGTACGTAGCAATTAAGAAGATTCCCAAACAGGACTAAAAAATATAATTTTTCCTGTATAAAGCAAAGTCTCACACAACCACATAATGAAAAAAATATATGAAATAGGTGTCATTATCTTGAAACCTGAAAAATATAAAAAAATTGTTAAATGCCAAAAAGGCTTGGCAATTAAAGCATCAGTTAGTTTCCACAGATAGAATGTGTTCCCATTATAATCTATGCAGCTGTTCACATGGCCGTGCGTGTCCCCCCAAAAAAAATCACAGAGACATGTCCAGTGTTTATCCAAGTCACAGATTACGATAGCCTTTTCATCATCATCATCATCATCATTATCATCTTCCAGCTGAAAAAAAAACCTCAACTGTCTATTTTGAGAACAGGATAGTGGTGAAAACTGTGATTAAGGAGGAGAACGTTTAATACCTATGTATTTTTAAGTCCTACAAAATGATGTCCCCAACGAGTGATGAGCGAATCTGTCAAGACTCAATTCAGCACATTGCTTAAATTTAGCAAGGAAATTTCTGATTGAACTAATTCAATGCAAATCAGATGTTCTTTATTATGCTTTGGGGTCTCTCTAGACCACAGATCATGATGAACATGGGGTGAAAATAAAATATCTATATCATGTTGTCCAGTGCTCCATGCATCCTTTTGCACCTCCCTCTGTGATTTTCACTCTATGTGAATTAAACAAAATTGAATTCTGGAAAGTTTGAAATTTTGTAAAATTCCAGATGAATTCAATTAACTTCGAGTGGATTCATTAATCTTTATCATCAACACATTTGTTAAGATAAAAAAGAGGTCAACCCCCTTAAAGGGAATCTGACAGCAAGTTTTTGCTATGTAATCTGAGAGAAGCATGATGTAGGTGCTGAGACCCTATTTCCAATGTTGTCACTTATAGGGCTGCTGTCATGAATTTGCCACATTCTGCCAGGACCTGGGGTACATCTGAGACTAGAGGATAGGGATGTTTAGCTGAGTATAGGTCCTCTTTAAATCTACAGTACACTGCCATTCATGAGTTAACAGGTTTCTTGCGGAATGGAAAGGGTTTAGAGTTCCTCATGGTCTATTGGCTGTGCCTGTAATTGAAACCACACCCTTCCATTATATAAATCTGTGTCTGGCTTCCCTCCATGTAAGCAATAGAATCTTCATACTGTTCCTGGCTTCAGTGGAAAAAGCGTTCTGGAAAGTCACTCTAGCCATCTTGAGATTGTTGCATGTGTTTTATTTTGAATACCTCTACCGTTCCCTTATGACATTCTTTCATGTTGCTTTTCTGCCTCTTTACTGTGTAACCATTTTCTCATTGTATTTTCCCAGTACTGATTGGCATATTTCTTATTATACACAAGTGTGCACTAGAGTTGAGCGACTTTGGTCTGTCGGGTTTCGTGAAACCCGAATGAAATAAAATTTGAGTCTGATGAAACTGGTCCGACTAGGGTAAAAAACATCAGTCTTTCATCCGAAACCCGACCCCAATGCAAGTCAATGGGGAATAAAAGTCGGCATTGAGTGGATGAACGTCATCCGCTCAATGCCAATATGCAAATAAAGTCCGTGGAGCCTCATTTAAGTCTCAAACATGGGACTAGCTAGATCTTCCTCCAGGGAAGGACCCAGCCAACCTAGGATTTCACTGTGATTGAGCGCCTTTGCCGGCTGCCGCAGTGTTTTCTTTGACTGGTCTCCCTGAGGTCAGTGATTGTTTCATGATGTTGGTCTATTAGGCATTGCTCCCACCTAGCCAGAATCCTACTCCACACTCATGAGGGGCAACACCCCAAAACAGCTGTCTGTGGTTGGATACCTGGCCTTGGTATTTCCCTTGTCATATCTGTAAACTTGACCTCATCTGGAATATTGTGTCCAGTTTCGGGCACCACATTCTAAAAAAGACATCAACAAACTGGAGCAAGTTCAGAAAAGAGCAACCAGAATGGTGACCGGTCTGCAAACCCTGTCTTATGAGGAAAGGTTGCAGGATTTGGGATTGTTTAGTTTGCAAAAGAGAAGACTGAGAGGAGACTTAATAGCTGTCTACAAATATCTAAAGGGCTGTCACATTGTAGAATGATCAACTTTATTCTCATTTGCACAAGGAAAGACTAGAAGCAATGGGATGAAACTGAATGGGAGGAGACACAGATTAGATATTAGAAAAAACTTTTTGACAGTTAGAGTGATCAATGAGTGGAACAAGCTGCCACGAGAAGTGGTGAGTTCTCCTTCAATGGAAGTCTTCAAGCAGAGGCTGGACAGACATCTGACTGTCATGATTTAGCGAATCCTGCTTTGAGGAGGGGGTTGGACCAGATGGCCCAGGAGGTCCCTTCCAACTCTACGATTCTATGATTCTATGATTCTATGTAAAGAGCTGGACATTGACTTAAAGGGCCACTTAATATGGTGGTAATGGTGGTTTCTGAAAGGAGCCACTCCTTGGCTGGGTCCTTCCCTGGAGGAAGATCTGGCTAGTCCCGTGTTTGAGACTCTTAAATGAGGCTCCAAGGACTTTATTTGCATATTTGTATTTCCCAGGGATCAATGCACCTAGGATTTCACTGTAATTGACTGCCTTTCCCGGCTGCTGCAGTGTTTTCTTTGACTGGTCTCCCTGAGGTCAGTGATTGTTTCATGATCCGCTCAATGCCGACTTTTATTTCCCATTGACTTGAATTGGGGTCGGGTTTTGGACAAAACGCCGACTTTTTTTTGCCCTAGTCGGACCAGTTTCATCCGACTCAAATTTTGTTTCATGAAACCCGATCCGACCAAAGTCGCACATTCTAGTGTTCACAGAAATCTGCCAATCAGTTGTGTATGCGGGGTTATACAGGGCCTATCATTCTGAACACTGATAGATCTGAAGCAGAAAAGACTGAGATTTAATCACAACTACTGTCCCAAGTAAAAATCAGGGTCTCTGTCCCTACCTCATGCTGTGGTCAGATTACTAAGCATATCCTGCTGACAGATTACCTTTAACATCTTACCGACATTGGACATACTGTTACGCCCAATGTAGACTCCTTGTCTTTGATGCAGACTCATGAACTGCTCCACCCATAGCTATTAACCTGTAAAATGCTTACATCAATCTCTGTCAGCAGTGTTTACAGAGTGTAGTCCGGGGGGGGGATACTGAGCTAATTGGACAATGGCGTTGATTAGTTGTCTTAACTGTGATAGCTATTGCCATGACAACCAATGACGTGGCTGACATTCATAGGAGAACCTGATATCTTTCTGCATATAGTACTGTAGGAGGGTTAGGCCTGTTTCACATTTCAGTTATTTAACGTCAGTAAAATTTGCCAGGTTTTGAAAAAACGGATCCATTTCCATTGTGGCACAAACGGATACCACCGGATCCTTTTTTGACGATTCCGCTTTAGCGGTGAGTGACTGAAATTTAAAGGAGAGAGATAAAATTTTTCTACCGCCAGAACGGAATTTGGGGTTAAATTTCTGGCAACGAAATTCTCCCGGGCATGCTCAGTGTCAAAAAGTGGATCCGTTGGCGGATTCCGTCAAAAAACGGTTGGCAATGGATCCGTCGCCCATAGGCGACTATTATAACGAATGGCGGATTGCGGCGGATCCGTTGCTATCCGCTATTTTGACGCAGACAAAAAACATTTCATTGTCCGTCCACTGAAGTCAGCAGACGACAAAATTTTGGCGGATCCGTCAAAAAACAGATCCAACGGATGTCCATCCGTCAAAATCCGCCGCTAATGCAAGTCAATGGGAAAAAAATGGATCCGACAAAAACAATGGCCTATCCATTATTTTTGCAAAACAGCGGATTTTGACTGAAGTGTGAAACAGGCCTAAGATATTATGTCTCTCATGCCTCCCTTCCCTCTGATTGTCTTAATGTTTACAGACGTGATTTTATGATTACTGCCTGCAGTACTGCTACAGCTCCTACCAGGTCTGACCTTACTACAATGACATTTCCTTCAGTCTGTTTCACCCCAGACATGAATTCATCAATCACAACGTTTGGTGACCCTGGTGAAGCATCCGACCCATCTGTACCGATCTCGTTGAAGTGCCAACTCCTTTCATCTCCTTAGTCCAGTCAATTTCTGCCCTTAAAGCATTGGCCCAGGCGATGAGACGCCACATCTTCCTTTTCCTCTTCTAACCCACTGCTAAGACTTGCAGTGGCCGTGGGTAACGTGGGCAATAACGACTTAACGTTATGTGACTGCCAAGTTGTCTGGGCCTATAGCCCATGTGGACTCTTGGGTGCCCTGGCCCCGTCTGACTAAACCGCTCTTCAGCACTAACCTTAACTCTCAGCAACCCATCCTACAATTAACCCTCTATGAACCTCTTTCAGATCCCACTAGTATGCCCCAACCTAGTGGCCTGCAACATAATTACAACTACCCAACCTATGGGGAGCTATATGCTAAAAGTGCCCTCCTCTAATGTCCCAAGAAGGGTGCACTAACTTTCTAACTTTCCCTGACTATACATACACAAATGACACATAATTTACATGCAATATTATCATACAGGAACATGAGGCAATATATACAGTTGTCTATATAATGGTAACACATTCAAGTAGCAATACCATAAGTAGTGAGCGGTAATACATACCATATATACTCGTGTATAAGCCGACCCCCCTAATTTTGCCACAAAAAAATGGGAAAACTTATTGACTCACGTATAAGACTAGGGTTAAATGGTGGTCCAAGAACATGCTCCATAGATAAAACCCTCCTATATGCTGCAGCACAAGGGTTAATGCTGACCCAAGAAGATGCTCCATAAATGCCCCCCATATGCTGCTGTACAAGGGTTAATGCTGGCCCAAGAAGATGCTTCATAAATACCCCCCAAATGCTGCTGCACAAGGGTTAATGCTGTCCCATGAGATGCTCCATAAATACCCCCCATAATATGCTGCTGCACAAGGGTTAATGCTGGCCCATAAATACCCCCCACATGCTGCTCCACAAGGGTTAATGCTGCCCCATAAGATGCTCCATATAGACCCCTTATTTGCTGCTGCTGCCGCTGCAGCTGCTGCAATAAGAAAAAAAATGACATACTCACCTCTCCGTCGCTGGGGGCCAGGGGCCGGTGTCCTGAGCCCCTGGCAGTGGCGATATTCACCTGTCCCCGTTCCAAGCCGTACATTGCTGTGTCTCCCGGATCTCTGCATTGAGAGCAGAGGGCGCGCACTGACTACGTATTCGCGCCCTCTGCCGTCACAGCAGGAGGACCCGGAGACACAGCGGTTCACTTGCTTGGAACGGGGACAGGTGAATATCACTCTGCCCCATCATACTCACCCCTCCTAGCGAAAGGTCTTCTCTGTAGCGGCAGCCCCTGCTTCTCCCTCTGCCATCTGCTTCCTGCATTCAGCTTGTTACGTGGTACCGCTCATAAATATGCGCATATTCGTGAGTTTAATGAGCGGTAACAGGTGACCGGCTGAATGCAGGAAGCAGACGGCAGAGGGAGACGCAGGGGCTGCAGAGAAGTGCCAGGAGACGTGAGCATGGTCTCTGACCCCCCCCGCCCACCCCCCGGTATATGACTCGCGTATAAGCAGAGAGGGGGACTTTCAGCCCAAAAAAATGGGCTGAAAATCTCGGCTTATACACAAGTGTATACGGTAATTATAAATGTAGCAGTACCGCAGGCAATAATCATAAAAACACGTCTGTAAACATTAAGACAATCAGAGGGAAGGGAGGCATGAGAGACATAATATCTTACCCTCCAACAGTACAAGCAATCAACTGTATTTAAAAAAATTAAAAAAATAGCAAAAAATTTGTATCACCTTCCTTTTACTCAGTTAAAAATAAAGAAATACAAATAAAAAAAAGCATATGTGTTATCTCTGCGTCCTTAAAAGTCCAAATTATCAAAATATAAAGTTAGTTAACCCAAATAGTAAATACTGTAATGAAAAAAATCTAAATGACAGAATTGCATATTTTTTTGGCTGTTGTACTGTAATGCTGCAAAAAATGTAATAACAAACAATCAAAATATTATATCTACCCCAAAATGGTATAAAAAAACATCAGCGCACTGCACATAGAACAAGCCAGCAGACATCTCCATCAACCTAAAATTCAAAGATTGCGGGTTTCAGAAAAACGGCAACACAATCAAATTTTTTTTCTCATATTTTCCCCAAAATTTTCACCACTGAAATAAAATAAAACTTGAACTTGCTGTTAAGGTACTGACCCAGAGAATCATATTGCCTGGTAATTTTTACTTTATAATCACCCAAATTTCCATGGCGGAGTGGTGTGTTTTTCTCATTTTTGTACAGTGACTTTTTTTTTTCCCACTTTCCCATATGCAATAAAATGGACACATGATAAAATGAATGGTGTCATTAAAAAAATACAAGTTATCCTGGAAAATAATACAAGCCCTCATATATCTGTGTTGACAAATGAAAAAGTTAGGGCTCATGAAAATAGAGGAGGAAAAAACTTAAGGGCAAAAATGGAAAATCGCTAAGATGGGAAGGGGTTAATACAAAAGTCTCAGATTAAGATTTTAACCTTTAGTAATAATGCTTCTTTAACATAGTAGATATTTTCTGTAACTATCGGCAGGAAATGCAGGCTCTGTGTAGTAATAAATATTCATGTAATGCTCCATTTTTAATTCAGTCAGGTCCAAAGTTAATTCCTTTTTACATCCAAGTTGTAAGCACTCTTACTTTCCTACCAAAGTTAAGTAGATCTGATTTATAAAGGTTATTCAGGAAGAAATAGATTATTAATAATAATAATAATGATAACAACAATAATGCATCTCACATTTCTGTTCTAAAGAAGCCACTACAATTAAATTAACATGGAGCTTAAGTATTTACTGATGAGATAATAATGGAAAACAGAGCATTGTCTCCATATTTTCAGCTCGTATACGATGAAAAATTATTGAAATCATATTCCATAAAAGTGTTGTCTTTTACCAACTTCATAGTGAAGACATGTTCTTCTGATGCTGATGTTACTGTTTTATATCTTACACTTGAAAAGGTCAAGACAATATTCTCCAGGTAATCCTACCTAGACCATAGGTTGTTCACAGAATATGCAGTAAAAGTCTCCAAGATGTGGGTTCCACCTCTGTAACCTTTCTTAATCAGTGACTCCCCATCTCTTAGCACCTGTGCCGAATCCATGTGAACAATGCATGGAGAGGTGACCATGCATGGCCATTACTTTTTATCACTGAAACAACCAAACAAGCAGACTCAAGCTTCAGTAGGACCACATCTCCCTACTAAATCCTCCTCTTACAACTAGCTGCCTAGAGATAATGGGGCATCTAGCTATCCCTGCTCCCCGGATTACTTCTGATGGTGAAGATTCCGGAGCTGCGTGCCTTACTGAGCTCCTGAATCAGCTCTTATTTGTCCCCTCTCCCACCCAGTGAGGTGGGGAATTGTTGTATATATGAGTACACAAAACCAGACTAACAAGAGGAGACATACAGCGATGAATGAAAATATCAATCATACAAAAATGCACTCACAAACAACAGAGTGGAACACCGGGAAGTAAAGGGATGAAAATCCAAATAGTAGAGGATGAATGTATGCACACAGACAAATCACCACATTACAGTATCCTGAAAAACACTAAAAAGCGCATCCACAAACAGCTAACACCTACTGCTCCCGAACCAGGCAGTATAGAACTAACTCTGGCAATGTCTGCTTGTCAGTGGTGAGTATATATAGCAGAGGGGAGTGGCAAACACTGAACAGCTGAGATCACCAAAGCAGGAAAGCCTCCAGGAGCTCTCAGCAGAACAGATTGAACTCTCCACTGCTAGCAGAAGCCTGCACTATTTAATATGAAGGTGAAGTGCTTATAATCAGTGCAGGCGTATGAGAAATCAGACAGTGCAGTCTTCTGACTCCTCTTTGTTATGGTAAACTCATGACACTAATAAGCGATATTTCCCTGAAATCAGTGTCTCAGCCTTACCTCATACTGTCCTCAGGTTACATAGTAAAAGCCTGCTGATAAATTGACTTTAACTAAGACTGGCTTACAAAACACCAATCTTAATGAATCATAATAGCTATTGTGAATCCTGCCTGCTGCACTAATTACTATATTTTAAATTTAAGTTCTCATTTGAAATTTTCATCCAATTATGCAAGGTCATCTTCCTTGATAAGTGACCTCACTTTAATAGGTCCTTATATAAAACACTATGCCTGGACAACAGTAGACGTACCTTAGTCTTACACCAGGGGCAAAAAACTTAAAAAGAAAATAGAGGTAAAGACTTTTGCTGTTACAACACAGACCATTCTGCAGATTTTTTGTCAAGTAACATTCATGATCGATTGGAAGTGTTATATTTCCTTTTTGTAGACAGGATATTGATCACCTCTTCACTTGGGGTTTCAGGTTTCTTTCCTTGCCATGAGCTGTGACCTTATCTTGCAAAAATACAGCATTTCTTATCTTTTTCAATTCATTTTCAGTTTTTGGTTTACATGGCATTTTCAACTGGGACCAATTTTAGTCCATCAATCCAGTAGACATGATGGACATGTGTTTTATTGATCTTGTATCTGACCTTGTCCTGATACCCTTTTTATCTGGTTTGTTCTAGTAGCAATGACAAATGTTCGCAGTGTACCAATAGTTTCTCATAGTATAACTGTCATTTTGGGTTATTTGTTATTTTAGAATAAACTGTTGTGTATACATGAAGTAGAATGCCATGAGCGCCCTGTTTCCATAGACTGGAACAGTATGTTAGGACCAATCCTGTACCACCACGTACCTTAATCAGTTGTTTATGGTGCTGTTTATTTTCAGCTGGAGCAATTCAATTTCAGTTTTAGAGGTTGGCGTCCCATGTCACATCTGACTTTACCGTGTCATATGCAGTGACTGTCACTCTACGCAAGGAAAAACCATTACCCCTTGGATCCCATTCAGATGCCTCTCACCTAGCCAAACCAGATCTCCCACTTTGCACTGATGAGGGACAGTAACCCAAAGAACAGTGTCAGCAAATTGAGTACCTGGTTTGGCTTTTTTCCTCAGCCATGTGACAAGGCTCCTTAGGGTCGGTCGATATTAACTTTTAGGATTGCCACTTCCTACAGGTTGCACTGGAGTTCTAGTCCTCTTCCTCTCTGAAGAGACAACTTGCATATCCAGTCATTGTGGAACACAGCTTACATTATATCCGCATCCATTGGAACATAAACATCCGTTGAACCAGTACAATGCGCTTCTGTTTAAACCAAAGGGGGTGGTCACATGTAAAGCGCCATGCAATAAATGGCGCTATATTAAATAATAATAATTCGGAATGCCCATTTGGTGGGTGGACTTAGGTTGACAATGCAACCATACAGTGATATACGACAGAGTTTGGAACATGGGCAGTTTTTACTCAATTTCTGTAGGTACTATATACAAGTATAAGCTGGTTGCGATGAATAAGTATAATAATTATACATGTAAATAAAATGTGGGGTATTACATAAATATAAGTATCAAGAATCAAGTCATCATATCAGACTTCCTATTTCTACATAGAGCAGAGAAAAGAGAAGAATTATCTGGGTAGAAAGGCAAAATGAGCAATTGTAAGTACACAGTGCTATATAATATGATGACTGCAATATATTAAGAGGATAGAACCTTTGATGGGAGGAGGAGGGCTTCTTTAACTGCAAAACCTGCAGCGTTATATATACATTGTAAAGCTGCCTGTATTTGTGGACTAAGATATGTCGGTAAAACAAAGCGAGAATTTAGGAGGAGATTTGAGGACCTCATCGGATACCTCACACATAAAGAGATACCCCTTTGGCTAAACACATTCATGTAATTCATGGAGGGAGACCAATAGTAATCAAATTTATGGGAATTGATAAAGTAGGACCATCACAAAGGGCACAAGACTTGGACAGAATAATCCTACAAAGGGAGAAAAGATGGATATTTAGACAGAACATCACAGCACTTTTGGGACTTAATGAAAAGCTTTATTATGGGTGCTTCATTTCTTTTTAAACAGACTGGACCTAGAAAAATCAAGAGACAGTCCAAAGAAAAAAATCTGACATGCACTGATTCATAGAAAAACTGAGCGACGAGGGTTATCGTGGAAAACAATTTATAGCACTTGTCTGATTGTTACGGTCGTTTCCTTGAGCACTCTGTCTGAGTCTTTATACACAGTTACTAGCAGTAACAGTTAATACCTCCCAATAGCCTCTAGACTCATCAGTCTTCACAGTGTTCTTCATCACAAGTGACCCCTCAAAGGGCTTCTAGTGCCAAGATCTGTCTCGCCTCCTTTGTGTTTGCCTTTTCTTTGTAAGTTTTTGCTTGCGAATTAGATGTGTTGTTTATGATTAATGTAAAAAAATATTTCAAATGCACCGACTCTCTTGGCATGTTTTTCATTGTGTAAGTTGCCATTTGAAGTCCAAACTCAAAACAATGCAACACCCTCACACACTAGACGTGATGCTTCCCATTCGCTACTTTGAAATACCCTACATGAGGCCATCCTGCATTCAATGGAATAATGGAATATTATGATGTGATCACTCTTTCATGGTTTCCTTGATGCCTAAGGTTCATCAGTCGCACATCTTTCCACATATATATATATATATATATATATATATATATATATACAGGGGTTGGACAAAATAATGGAAACACCTGGAAACATCAACAAAAGTTAGTTTAATATGGTGTAGGTCCGCCTTTTGCGGCGATTACAGCCTCAATTCTCCGAGGTATGGATTCATACAAGGAGTGAATTGTTTCCAATGGAATTTTAGTCCATTGTTCAGTTAAAACACCCTCCAGTTCTTTGAGCGACGATGGCGGCGGAAATTGACGTCTAACTTGAATCTCTAAAATCGACCATAAATGCTCAATAATGTTGAGGTCTGGGGATTGTGGGGGCCAGATGAGATGCTCAACTTCACTACAATGTTCCTCGTGCCATGCTTTAACGATTCTAGCTGTATGAATTGGTGCATTATCATCCTGAAAAATGGCGTTCCCCTCCGGGAACAGTGCTTGAACCATAGGATGCACTTGGTCACCCAAAATGCCTAAATAATTCTTCCATGAAGGGATATCATTGGCCCGGCGGATCTCCATGAAATAGCACCCCAGATCATCACAGAACCTCCGCCAAGTTTTACGGTTGGGAGAAGGCAGTCTGGATGGAATGCTTCTTTCAGCTGTCTCCAAACGTACACTTGGCCGGAGGTCGGAAATAGGGTAAACGATGATTTGTCTGAGAATATCACATGTTTCCACTGCTCGAGGGACCAATTCTGAAGGATTCTACACCACTCTAAATGCTTGGAAACATTTGTCATTGAGAGCAGCAGTTTTCTAATTGCAGCTCTTCCGTGGAATGCAGATTTGTGCAGCTCCTGACGAACAGTTTTCATGGAAACTGGGTTCTGTAGGTGTTCATTGAGCTCAGCAGTGATTTTCAGAGCCGTGGTCTTGCGATCCTCTTTCACAATTCGCTTTAGAGTCCGACGGTCTCTCTCAGTCAACTTCAACTTTCGGCCGGACCTGTGCTTTGCTGCGGACGTTTTTCCTTCTCTTTCAAATGCAGTCATTACTTTGGAGACAGTACCTCTTGACACACCAAGCACTCGGGCACTTCCTGTTACACTAGCGCCTGCCATACGAGCATCAACAATTTGGCCTCTTTGAAAATCCGAGAGATCTGCCATTGGTATCAGGTTCTCACCATGTTCTTACAATTCTGCAAAACAACAGTTAATTTACCTACACATTTCACATAACACAAATAATCAACTACAAAACATTACCATATGTCACGGTTTGCATGTTTATAACATATTCGAAGATGATGATGCCAAAACGTTAGGTGTTTCCATTATTTTGTCCAACCCCTATATATATATATATATATATATATATATATATATATATATATATATACACACAGTTTCAGCTCCCTCCAAAGATTTTATATTGCTTTCAGGTCTGGAGAATGGCTAGTCCACTCCAGGACATTGAAATGTTTCTTACGGATCCACTCCTTAGTTGCCCTGGCTGTGTTTTTCAGGTCATTGTTATGTTAGAATACCCAGACATGACCCATCTTCAATGCTCTTACTGACAGAAGGAGGTTGCTGACCAAAATCTCATGATACATGACTCCATTCATCCTCCCTTCAATACGGTGGAGTCGTCCTGTACCCTTTGCAGAAATTCACCTCCAAAATATGATGCTTCCCCACCATGCTTCATGGTTGGGATGATATTCTTGGATTGTACTCATCCTTCTTCTTTCTCTAAACACGGCGAGTGGAGTTGATACCAAAATATTCTATTTTGGTTTCTTCTGACCACATGACCTTCTCCCATGGCTCCTCTGGATTATCCAGACAGTCACTGGCAAACTTCAAAAGGGCCTGGACATGTGTTGGCGTGAACAGGGGGACCTTGCGTGCCCTGCAGAATTTTTATCCCTGATTGTGTAATGTGTTAATAATGGTAATGCCTGAAACTGTGGTTCCAGTTCTCTTCAGGTCATTAAACAGATCATCATACGTAATTCTGGGATGACTGCTGACCTTTCTCAGAATCATCTTTAGCCCACCCACGATGCAAGATCTTGCATGGAGCCACAGACTGAGGTAGATTGGCACTCATCTTGTGCTTTTTCCATTTTCTAATAATTGCACCAACAGGTGAATCCTTCTCACCAAGCTGCTTGCCTATTGTCCTGTAGCCCATCCTACCATTGTGCAGGTCTGCAATTGTGTCCCTGGTGTCCTTATGCAGCTCTTTGTTCTTAGCCATGTTGCAAAGGATGGAGTGTGATTGAGTGTGCGGACAGGTGTCTTTTATACAGGTAATGAGAGCAGAGTAGGAGGGCTTCTTAAAGAAAAACTAACAAGTCTGAGAGAGCCAGAATTCTTGCTGGTTGATAGGTGATAAAATACTTATTTCACACAATAAAATGCAATTTAATTATTTAAAAGTCATGCAATGTGATTTTTGGGGATTTTTTTAGATTATGTCTCTTTACAGTTGAAGTGTACCTACAAATAAAAATTACAGACCTCTCCATTCTTTGCAGGTGCAAAAACTTGCAAAATGGGTAGCGTATCAAATACTTATTGTCCCCACTGTATTTACATATTGCATTACATAAACAGCTAAGTTACATTAATCACACTAAAATATACAATGGTATAAAGATTACCTCCCTGTTAGAAACCAAGAGGATGTTTGGTATCATTTCAATCCTTCTACAAGTGTTCAATGGTGTATTTTATACTACTAATAATTATGCCTCTTTCTGACATGAGTGTGTCCAGTACGTTTTCACAGGAGAAGCTGAGTTAAGCGCCAGAATCGTAACATCTAATAGATGTGCCTTTTCTGGATGGCTGCAGGCTGCTTTTTTTAGTCGGGGGAATTAATATCCATGGCCCTTTACCAGCCTGAGAATACCAGCCCCCAGCTGTCAGCTTTAGCTTGGCTGATTGTCAAAAATGGGGTGACCCCACCCTGTTTTTTTAAATTATTTATTTAAATAATCAAAAAAACAGTGTGGGGACCCCTCTATTCTTGATAACCAGCCTTACTGAAGCTGACAGCTGAGAATTGCAGCCCCCAGCTGTCACTTTTGCCTCTCTGATTATCAAAAATACAGGGAAACCCACACCGGTTTATTTATTTATTCATAGTGCAGGCGGCGGCTGATGAATACTCCCTCCAAAACCTGAAGCCGGGGAACAGCGCTAACTGTACCGCTGCTTCCCTAGCACTGGTGCGTGTGGTACTGATGCAGCACACAATTATTACACACAGAGATGGACAACTCTGCTACCAGAAATATCAGGACATGTGAAACAGGCCTTATTAAAAACAATAGTTTGTTTATACTGTATATTGATTGCATTTAATAATAATTGTAAGAAGTAATAAATTAGATATTGAATGGGAGTCCAGAGAGTTTGTGCACGTTATTTCATTCTTTACACTATGCAGAAAAAGTTGGAAATACAGTTCGACCCATAAACTTTGTGGAATTCCTTGTCTATCAACCTCTTGATCGAGGTCAATGACTTTCTTAAACTTTTGAGCTTTATTTGACCAGGTGAAGATGTTGAAAGAGAAAACTGAAATTGAAAAATATTGATTGGTTACTGAACAACAGCTCGGCTTCTGCTGCTTACAGGGAATGAAGAAGGTGATGTGTACTTTTCTGTTTTACCATTCTTTTACAGCACCTTCTTCGGGTCAGACAAACCTCAAATGTTAAAAAAAAAGTATGTTTTAATATACTTTTTAGGGGTCTCATTTGATTACTAGAAGATCTCCAATCCACAGAAACCTCTTGTCACGGGTATACTGCGACAGAGAGGTGCCAGAAAATCTTGGTGTCTGGTGCCACAAACTCCTGCACTGGTTAGAACTTTTTTTTCCTTACTGGCAGTGCAAGGTTTAATCAGTTTAGTTGATGTCCTGGAGCTTTTCAACCTGTATTATCTCAGCTGTTCTGTCTTGGCCACTCCCCTATGCTATATATGCTTGACACTGGTGCTTGAGAATTGCCAGAGATAGTTCTTACTGCCTGGTTAGGATTTGGAGGTGAAGCTCATGTTTGGAGTAGGCATTTTTTAGAGTTATTCAGGAGATTGTTGCATGGAGTTTATTTATGTGTTCATCCTCATCCTCTCCTATTTGGTTTCACCTTCCTATGCTTCCCCTTTGTTCCACTCTATTGTTTGGTGAGTGTATTTTGTATGATTGTAGTTTTCATTTTTCTTTGTCTTTGTTCCCTTGCTTGTCTGATCAGTTTTAGTTTATACACTTCAGCCTCACACCTCCCTGGGTGGGGGAGGGAACAGATAAGGGTTAATAGAGGAGCATAGCAAAGCATATGACCCTGGTGTATCCACCTTCAAGAGTAATTCGGGTGACAGGGATAGAATAATGCCACCCTACTTCCTCCAGGGATTGGGTAGGTGCCCACAGTCCCTAGTCACTATGTGACACCTCTGCCAGAATAATGAACAAAGATTTGGTTGTTTTGGATGGCTACTGATTTGACATATTTCTTTTTAGACAAGAAAACAAAGGAGCAGAGGAATGAAGAAGTATAGGATGTATGACAAAACTCATTTCCTTCAATAGTTCTTGTGCTCAAATCTAATATTGTGATAGGTTAAAAGCAAGTAAAATACTCAGAATCACAACTAAGAAGAAAAGTAGAATGAAATTACTAAATATAGTAAATGCGATTCACAAATGTAATAGACTAGAAATACATTGTATAAAAGATAATTAATAACAATATACAATTATGCACTCAAAGTACTCAATAGAGGCATATAATACACACGTCAGACCTGTCAACAACAGTCAGCATGATTAATAATTGTTTCTAGGAAACGGCATTAAGAAATGTATGTCTATAATGAACATAGGAAACAATAGCTGAACAATTAGTGTTCTAAAAAGCGGAAGATATTTACCGAATATGTGAGGTTTTACAATTCTAGATTGCATAGCCAATACAATATGTAAAGCTTATCTGTCACGTCGCGTCAGACACATGGACTGCTGTTCCTGCCTCGGCCACTGGGAGGCGCCGGACTGTCACGTCGCCGTCAGATACAGGGACTGCTATTCCTGCCTCGGCCACTGGGAGGCGCCGGACTGTCACGTCGCCGTTAGATACAGGGACTGCTGTTCCGGTCTCAACCACTGGGAGGCGCCTTAGCGGTCATGTCACTGTCAGACTCGGGGATGGCTGTTCCTATCTCGGCCACTAGGAGGCGCCGTAGTTTTCCCGTGGGTGGTGGTGACAGGGAAGGGGCTCCTGCTCAGGCATCTGGTGGGCGCAGGCTCCGCTCCTCTGCCAGTTATGAAAGGGTTGGTGCATCACCATCTGGCCTGGTCCTGGGGGCGGTTCAAATGACATCAGATTGTGAACCTGTGAGGGATAGCCTAATCCTTCAAATACCTTGGGGCCTGTCTTGCAGGCCGCCAGATATAGTCTTGGTTTTTCCCAGTGTGCTAGTTTGTTATTTGCTATCTTTGATTCTGACCTTTGCCTGGATTTATGACTCTGCTCCTGCCTGATGATTTTGTACCTCTGCCGCCCTCCTGGTTTACGACTCTGACCTTGGCCTGGTTTTTTTACGCAGCGACTGCCTAACGATTTTGTACCTCTGCCTTCCTCCCGGTTTATGACTCTGACCTTGGCCTGGATTTGACTCTGCTATTGTCTGCTGTTTTTGTACCTCTGCTGCCTGCCTGGTTTATACTTGGATTCCTGACTACTCTTTTGGTCCCGTTTTTTAACCCCTTTCTGACGACCGTCCTGCTCTGGGCTCTGCTGTAAATCCAGATCCCTGTATAGGGGTAAAGGGTTGCTCGGGGTGCTGTCTTACTGCAGCCCAGACTCGCAGACGGATGTCACATTATCTTTAACGGGGTGCATGTACTGTATATGTTGGGGAAACCCTTGCAAAGCAACAATATGCATTTTTCTTGCAGAGAGGCAGAGGTGCACAATGGTTTGTGGAAAAGCTTACACTTGGTAGGTAGCATGCACTTGATGAATAGGTCAACACCCCAACACAAATCAGTGCAAAAAAAAATATTTTCATCTTTTACATTTCAAAAATTCCAAAAATGAAAATGGGCAGATGCAAAAGTTTGGGCACTCCGCTTGGTTAGTACCCAGTAGCCCTCCCTTTTGAAAGTATCACAGCTTGTAAACTCTTTTTGTAGCCAGAAAGAGTCTTTCAATTCTTCTTTGAGGGATTTTCATCCATTCTTCTTAGGAGAATTCTTCCAGTTCAGTGAGATTCTTCAGTGTCTTGCATGCACTGCCACTTTAAGATCTAGTCACAGATTTTCAATGATGTCCTGATCAGGGAACTGTGAGGACCATTGTAAAACCTTTAGCCTCCACCTTTTGTGGTAGTCTATTGTGGGTTTTGACGTGTTTTTAGTATCATTATTCATTTGTAGAAGCCATCTTCTTTTCAACTTCAGCTTTTTATAGATGGTATTTTGTTTGCATCAAGAATTTATTAAAATTTCATTGAATCCATTCTTCCCTTTACCTGTGAAATGTTCCCCGTGCCATTAGCTGCAACACAACCCCAATGCATGATTGATCCACCCCGATGCTTATTGGCTGTCAAGATGTTTTTTCCTGGAATTCTTTGCCCTTTTTTCTCAACACATACTTTTGATCATTGTGGCCAAAGAGTTCTGTTTTAAACTCATCGATCCACAGAACTTGTTTCCAAAATTCATCAAGCTTGTTTAGATGTTATTTTGCATTGACGCTAAATTTTATGGTGAGGACGTAGGAGAGGTTTTTTTCTGATGACTCAGGCCATATTTGTGCAGATGTATCTGAACAGTAGAACTATATACCACAACTCTAGAGTCTGATAAATCTTTCTGAATTTCTTTTGCAGTCAAGCAGTGGTTCTGATTTGCCTCTCTAGCAATCCTTCTTGCAGCTCTCACTGAAATTTTGCATGATCTTCCAGACTTTGTCTTGACTGCTATTATTCTTGTTAACTGCATTTCTTAATTACATTTTGAACTGAGGAAAGGGCAACTTGAATACGCATTTCTCCTGCTTTGTGGGCCTCCACCATTTTCATTTTCAGAATGCTGGGCAACTGCTTAGATGAACCCACGACTGCTGTTTTTTTGCACAAGGTTAGAGAAGGCTGCATTTCTTAAAGCTTGGAAATTTGCATCACCTGGCCTTTCCTAGCAATGATAGTGAACAGGCCATAACCCTAACAGGCTAATTAAGGTCTGAAACCTTGGTCAGAGTTATCGGCGCACACAAATCTCCAAGGAAGTCCAAATTTTTGCATCGGTCCATTTTCCTTTTTATATTTTTCAAATACAAAATTGCCTAAAATTCAAAGGAAATGTGTCACCTTTATTATTAATGTAAACAGGCAGTGATATCCTGCATCATGCAATCCACATTATCCATTTGACAGGCCTCATGATGAAATGAATGGATGGGGAAACTTGTTGAGTCAATAGCAACTTAAACGATAAGTTTCCTACTATTTATTATGACCCCTTTTTTGTGAGGCTATTATCCATGCATTTGACATTTATCTTGGGTCATTTACTTTACTATGTTTGGGCTCTATAAACCCATAACCATGTTTCACCTCTATTATCTTACTTGTTTTCTCACCCGTCAATATTGCTTTTAACAAGGTCAGCAGGAAGAGCCGCCGACGTGTGGGGGCACCACATCTCATATCTTTTAGTTTACAAAACGCAGCTGTTAGGTAGAATCAGCTCAGGAGATTAAAAAGGGGCTTATAGTTATATATATTTATATTGTGAGGTAGCGCTGTCATTCACATAGGGGATACTCGCTTGCAGCCACAAAACCAGATCCGGCACGGGTTTTTTTTATAAAACAATCATAGTCCCTTCGGTTTATTCAGCATCATAAACCATTAAAGCAACAGGAAACAGCATTCAGTCAGCATAGCGTCCATTACAGAGTCTAGCTCTGTTATCCTGTAGTCATACAAGTTATGCACTGTTCAATGAGCAGGCTTTCTAGCCACCAAGTTATCTCACCCTGTCAGGGTTTCCTCATGCTGCTTCACCATGCTGCACACTTTCATTCCCTCCAGGGAACTATCAGGCACACGTGGCCATTACTCACAGCCACTTCACAGGCTGTTAGCCAGGAAGCCCCATCTCAGCGGGATCTTCCACACTGGACCAACCGGGTCCCAGCATTCACCACATGTGACCTACCCTGGCCACCATATATGGTCCGTAGCCACGCCCACCGGGTCACATGGCTATGACCTCATCACAGGTCCTTGAACCATTCACACACTCTTTGCAATAGCGTCCTTAAACACACCCCCTGGGTGAGTTTGTAGGTAACTGGGCAAGCCCGTCTCCCCAGTTACCTGGAGACTTCTCCCTGACACATTGACACAGCACTTCAGCAATATCACTGCTGATCAATACACACATCAGTCTCCATCTCAAGGCCACCCACCTTGAGATACATAACGGTCCTTCAGGATTCTGCCACTCATCCTCTCTCTCGGGACATCCACCCAGCGCCCCTAGCGGACACTGTGGTCACTACACCACAATATATAAAAGATCATTTTAAGCGATTATATGTTCACCCATGTTAATTTACTCCTTTTCGATTATCAAATACTTTACATAATCTATAACTTGGGGTCTGTTAGAGATCATTTCATCTTCTACTTGCTTAACTGTTTTTATAAAAAATCTTTATCTTATTTCTTATCACTTTATAACCTTTAATAAAAATCACTTAATACTATTTAATATTCACCCCCTCACCTTCTCCCTTTGTTGCAGAACAAAATACTTATAACTTTAAAGCTATTTCACCATCCGTTCACTAGTTTCCTCCATTTCTTTAACCTTTATCCCCAGACCATATTTTTCCCATTCCTTTATTTTGCTGATAAGATTTTGCCAATCAATTATAGAAGGGATATCCTTATACCCCACAATCTCAACATCAGCAATCTAGCCACAATCAATAAGTTTAGTAACATCTCCTTATTCCCTTCTGTACATTTCCATTCCATAAGATAACTTAATACAGCTGTGGGGACATTACAGTTACATAGTTGGTATAGTCAAAAAAATAAATGTCCATCAAATTCACTCAAGGGATCGGTGGGATAAAGGAAATGGGCTATGATCAACATTCAGAACAAAAAAATTACATATGTACATAAGTATTTATATTATGTATTATCTTCTAAAAACACATCCAAGACTTTTTTTTAAAAAGCTATCAAGGTATCTCATTATGAGTTGACCAGCTCTTGAGGTAGACTATTCCATAGATTTATAGTTCTAATAGTAAAGTCAGGAGTGCCCTTATATCTTTTAAGAGAGTGTTACATGACAACAACCTTTGATCATACTTCTTCTGAGGTGCATTTATGTACTTGTAAAATGTAATCATTCATGTCCCCTCTTAAGGCCCTGTCACACTAAGCGAGATTGCTAGCAAGATCGCTGCTGAGTCACTAGAACTGTGACGTTATAGCGATCTTACCAGCGAGATCGCTGTGTGTGACAGTGACCAGCGACCAGCCCCCCTGCCGGGTATCGCTGATCGTGCCCGAAATGTCTGGACATTTCTTTGGTCGCTCATGTCCCGCTGAGTCGCTTGTATCGTCACGATTGACACCTAGCCTAACAACCTCGTTAGCGACTCAGAAGCAAGACAAGGTGGGGATTAGCGTTCCCAACATCGTTACAAAGGTCGCTATGAAACGCTAGATCGTTGCTCCGTTGTTGGGTAGATTGGACTGTCTGACATCTCAATAGCGACCACATAGCGATGCGGCAACGATCCCTGTCGTGTCGTATCGCTGTCGGGATCGTTATAGCGTCGCTAGGTGTGACGGGACCTTTAGACATCACTTCAGAAGCCTGAATAAATGTAATTGTTTTAATCCTTTCTAATAGCTAAGATCCTCCATGCCCCTTACTAGTTTTGTTGCTTTTCTTTGTACCTTTCCTAACTCCAGGGCATCCTTTCTCTGAACCTGTGCCCAGTATTTCGTCCCTGTCCTGCGAGTACGTACCTCTTTTAGTACAGAACAATATCCTGTTGGCTTTAGAAGCCCCTAATTGATATTGTGTGTTGTTATTTAGGCTGTGATCTACAATTACACCCAGATCGGTCTCTACAAGTGACTCTCCCAGTTTTACTCCCCGCTGGCATATATTGTTCAGGTTATGCATGTTCATAACTTTATGTTTTTCCACATTCAACTTTATCTGCCTTGCAGATGCCCAAACACATTGTTTATTTACGTCTGCTTGTACCTTATGAACATCTTCCATAGACTACACTATACTTCATAGATTGGTATCATCTGCAAAAATAGAAACATCATTATTTATTCTGTCTTTTATATAATTAATAAGTAGCGTTGAGCATTCCGATACTGCAAATATCGGGTATTGGCCGATATTCGCTGTATCGGAATTCCGATACCGAGTACCGATATTTTTTCAATATCGGATACCGGAATCAGAAGTTCCATAATGCAATGAGCCACTGTTGTGGCTGTCATTGGCTGCTGAAATGATGTCATCATGATGCGCGGTCTGTGCGCATCATGATGCGCGGTCTGTGCCGACTGCGGGGGGTCTGTACGGGCCTTCGGAGGCCTGTGCCGGCTGCCGGGAGTCTGTACGGGCCTGCCGGGGGCCTGTGCCGGCTGCCGGGGGTCTGTACAGGCCTGCCGGGGGTCTGTACGGGCCTGCCGGGGGCCTGTGCCGGCTGTTTGGGGTCTGTACGTACCTGCTGGGGGCCTGTGCCGGCTGTCGGGGGTCTGTACGGGTCTGTGCTGGCTGCCGGGGGTCTGTACGGGCCTGCCGGGGGCCTATGCCGGCTGCCAGGGGTCTGTGCGGGCCTGCCGGGGGTCTTGTGCCATAGTCCCATCGGGCTATGCCTTCTACAATGACAGTGATTGACACATTAGCCAATGATGGGACAGTAGTAGTCCCATCATCCGGCTAATGTGTTGAATGTAAAAAAAAACAAAAAAACATACATACTACATACATACTACATACATACTACATACAATACATTCCTACATTCATACAATACATACATATAGACATACAGTACATATAACATAGAGTACATACTCACCATCACTTGTCACTTTGATCCCCGAAACCAGTGTCATCTATGAAAAAAATTAGAAAAAAACAAACAATATACTCCCTGATCCGCAGAACACTACATGCATACTACATATATACTACATTCATACAGCATACATACATACATACTACATACATATATACTACATTCATAAAACATACATACATACATACATACCACATACATATAGACTACATTCATACAACATACATGCATGCATACTACATACTTACTACATACAACATACATACAACATGCTACAGACATACAAGATACATACTACATACAACATACATACTAAATACAATACATACATACTACATATATACTACATTCATACAACATACATACTACATACATACAACATGCTACAGACATACAACATGCATAAAACATACATACTACATACATACTACATACAATACATTCCTACATTCATACAATACATACATATAGACATACAGTACATATAACATAGAGTACATACTCACCATCACTTGTCAGTTTGATCCCCGAAACCGGTGTCATCTATAAAAAATATGAAAAAAACAAACAAGTAATATACTCCCTGATCCGCAGAAATCCAAGAGTGTCCCACGACGATCTGCTGCACTGCATCACTGAGAGGTTACTATTGTTCACTGGTCTCACTTTATGGCAAAAGCTGCATGGGAACTTTCTCACACAGCAGTGCCAAATTGAGACTAGGGACTATTCTTTTACAGTGGCGGAGGAATACAGTGCGGAAGGATACCTACCTCCCGTCATTGTATTCCTGGAGCCCCCTAGAGAGTGGTCACATCAGCTGATGCTGTTGTTCTCCACGGGAGATCGGCGTGGGACACTCGTGGATTTCTGCGGATCAGGGAGTATATCGGTTGTTTGTTATTTTCAGATTTTATCACAGATGACACTGGCTTCAGAGATCAAAGTAACAAGTGATGGTGATTATGAACTCTATGTTATATGTACTGTATGTCTATGTGTATGTATTGTATGAATGTATGAATGCATTGTATGTAGTATGTATGTAGTATGTATGTTGTATGTCTGTAGCATGTTGTATGTATGTTGTATGTATGTAGTATGTATGTATGTTGTATGATTGTAGTATATATGTAGTATGTATGTATGTAGGTTGTATGAATGTAGTATATATGAAGTATGTATGTAGTATGTATGTATGTGGTAAGAATTTTGTATATATGTAGTATGCATGTATTATGTAGTATGTATGTATGCTGTATGAATGTAGTATATATGTAGTATGTATGTATGTTGTATGAATTTTGTATATATGTAGTATGTATGTATTATGTAGTATGTATGTATGCTGTATGAATGTAGTATATATGTAGTATGTATGTTGTATCAATGTAGTATATATGAAGTATGTATATAGTATGTATGTATGTTGTATGAATGTAGTATATATGTAGTATGTATGTATGTTGTATGAATGTAGCATATATGAAGTATGTAGTATGTATGTATGTTGTATAAATGTTGCATATATGTAGTATGTATGTATGTTGTATGAATGCAGTATATATGAAGTATGTAGTATGTATGTATGTTGTATGAATGTTGTATATATGCATTATGTATGTATGTAAGTTTGCTGTATGAATGTAGTATATATGTAGTATGTATGTATGTATGTTGTATCAATGTAGTATATATGAAGTATGTATGTAGTATGTATGTATGTTGTATGAATGTAGTATATATGTAGTATGTATGTATGTTGTATGAATGTAGTATATTAGGAAGTATGTAGTATGTATGTATGTTGTATGAATGTTGTATATATGTAGTATGTATGTATGTATGTATGTTGTATGAATGTAGTATATACGAAGTATGTAGTATGAATGTATGTTGTATGAATGATGGATATACAGTTGTGGCCAAAAGTATTGACACCCCTGCAATTCTGTCAAATAATACTCAGTTTCTTCCTGAAAATGATTGCAAACACAAATTCTTTGGTATTATTATCTTCATTTAATTTGTCTTAAATGAAAAAAACACAAAAGAGAAAGAAGCAAAAAGCAAAACTTTGATCATTTCACACAAAACTCCAAAAATGGGCCAGACAAAAGTATTGGCACCCTCAGCCTAATACTTGGTTGCACAACCTTTAGCCAAAATAACTGCGACCAACCGCTTCCGGTAACCATCAATTTGTTTCTTACAATGCTCTGCTGGAATTTTAGACCATTCTTCTTTGGCAAACTGCTCCAGGTCCCTGATATTTGATGGGTGCCTTCTCCAAACTGCCATTTTTAGATCTCTCCACAGGTGTTCTATGGGATTCAGGTCTGGACTCATTGCTGGCCACCTTAGAAGTCTCCAGTGCTTTCTCTCAAACCATTTTCTAGTGCTTTTCGAAGTGTGTTTTGGGTCATTGTCCTGCTGGAAGACCCATGACCTCTGAGAGAGACCCAGCTTTCTCACACTGGGCCCTACATTATGCTGCAAATGTTGGTAGTCTTCTGACTTCATAATGCCATGCACACGGTCAAGCAGTCCAGTGACAGAGGCAGCAAAGCAACCCCAAAACATCAGGGAACCTCCGCCATGTTTGACTGTAGGGACCGTGTTCTTTTCTTTGAATGCCTATTTTTTTCTCCTGTAAACTCTATGTTGATTCCTTTGCCCAAAAAGCTCTATTTTTGTCTCATCTGTCCAGAGAACATTCTTCCAAAACGTTTTAGGCTTTTTCAGGTAAGTTTTGGCAAACTCCAGCCTGGCTTTTTTATGTCTCGGGGTAAGAAGTGGGGTCTTCCTGGGTCTCCTACCATACAGTCCTTTTTCATTCAGACGCCGACGAATAGTACTGGTTGACACTGTTGTACCCTCGGACTGCAGGGCAGCTTGAACTTGTTTGGATGTTAGTCGAGGTTCTTTATCCAACAGCCGCACAATCTTGCGTTGAAATCTCTTGGCAATTTTTCTTTTCAGTCCACATCTAGGGAGGTTAGCCACAGTGCCATGGGCTTTAAACTTCTTGATGACACTGCGCACGGTAGACACAGGAACATTCAGGTCTTTGGAGATGGACTTGTAGCCTTGAGATTGCTCATGCTTCCTCACAATTTGGTTTCTCAAGTCCTCAGACAGTTCTTTGGTCTTCTTTCTTTTCTCCATGCTCAATGTGGTACACACAAGGACACAGGACAGAGGTTGAGTCAACTTTAATCCATGTCAACTGGCTGCAAGTGTGATTTAGTTATTGCCAACACCTGTTAGGTGCCACTGGTAAGTTACAGGTGCTGTTAATTACACAAATTAAAGAAGCATCACATGATTTTTCGAACAGTGCCAATACTTTTGTCCATCCTTTTTTTTATGTTTGGTGTGGAATTATATCCAATTTGGCTTTAGGAAAATTCTTTTTGTGTTTTTTTCATTTAAGACAAATTAAATGAAGATAATAATAACAAAGAATTTGTGTTTGCAATCATTTTCAGGAAGAAACTGAGTATTATCTGACAGAATTGCATGGGTGTCAATACTTTTGGCCACAACTGTATGTAGTATGTATGTATGTATATTGTATGAACGTAGTATATATGTATGTATGTAGTATGTATGTATGTTACATGACTGTAGTATTTATGAAGTATGTATGTAGTATGTATGTATGTATGTTGTATGAATGTTGTATATATGTAGTAGGTATGTAGTATGTATATATATATTTTTTTTTACATTCAACACATTAGCCGGATGATGGGACTACTACTGTCCCATCAATGGCTAATGTGTCAATCACTGTCATTGTTGCAGGCATCGCCCGATGGGACTTGTAGTCCCATCGGACGATGCCTGCACACACACAAGACCCCCGGCAGGCCGGCACAGACCCCCGGCAGCCATCACAGGCCCCCGGCAGGCCCGTACAGACCCCCGGCAGCCGGCACAGGCCCCCGGCAGGCCCGTACAGACCCCCAGCAGCCGGCACAGGCCCCCGGCAGGCCCGTACAGACCCCCGACAGCTGGCACAGGCCCCCGGCAGGCCCGTACAGACCCCCGATAGCCGGCACAGACCCCCGGCAGCCATCACAGGCCCCCGGCAGGCCCATACAGACCCCCGGCAGCCGGCACGGCCCCCGGCAGGCCCGTACAGACCCCCAGCAGCCGGCACAGGCCCCCGGCAGGCCCGTACAGACCCCCGACAGCCGGCACAGGCCCCTGGCAGGCCCGTACAGACCCCCGACAGCTGGCACAGGCCCCCGGCAGGCCCGTACAGACCCCCGATAGCCGGCACAGGCCCCTGGCAGGCCCGTATAGACCCCCGACAGCCGGCACAGGCCCCCGGCAGGCCCGTACCGACCCCGACAGCCAGCACAGGCCCCCAGCAGGCCCGTACAGACCCCCGACAGCCAGCACAGGCCCCCGGCAGGCCCGGACAGACCCCCGACAGCCAGCACAGGCCCCCGGCAGACCCGTACAGACCCCTGGCAGCCGGCACAGGCCCACGGCAGGCCTGTACAGACCCCCGGCAGGCCCGCACAGACCCCGCCTGCACACACAGACACGCACAGTGTCTGCCCACGCACCACCCACACTCTTCCCCCCTCCCGAACTGGATGTGCAAGGAAAGAAAGGGGTTTTTTTAATCCCGATATTTCTGTCCCATTGACTTGAATGGGACTTCCGGTATCGGAATCGGCGATACCCGATACTTTTTGGGTATCGGTCCGATCCAATCCGATCAGATATTTCTCTATATAGGATGGTATCGCTCAACACTATTAATAAGTAAATTGAATAATAGTGCTCTTAGCATTGACCCTTGTGGTATACCATATTTTTTGGACTACAAGACACACCGTACCATAAGACGCACCCCAAATTTTCAGAAGGAAAATAGGGAAAAAATAATGTGTCAAATGGGGGTCCGTTTTACAGTCCGAATTCAGCTTACCAGGGAAGGGATCGGCACAGGTGGAGGCGTGGTCACAGGGGTCATTCGGTGGTTCAGGCAGGTGCAATGGCCTCCGGGAAATCCCATCCCAGGCTGGTGCGGTGGCGGTGCTCTGTGCAGTGGCGGTGCTCTCTGCAGTGGTGGTGCTCTGTGGGGTGGCTGTGCTCTGTGGGGCGACGGGGCTCTGTGGGGTGGTTGGGCTCTGTGGGGTGGCTGGGCTTTGTGGGATGTCTTGGGCTCTGTGGGGTGGGGTGGCTGGGCTCTGTGGGGCAGTGGGGCTCTGTGGGGTGGTGGGGCTCTGTGGGGTGGCAGGGCTCTGTGGGGTGGCTTGGGCTCTGTGGGGTGGCTTGGATTCTGCGGGGTGGTGGGGCTCTGTGGGGTATCTTGGGCTCTGTGGGGTGGCTTGGGCTCTGTGGGGCAGCAGTGCCCTGTCCTGGGGCGGTAGCGCTCTGTCTTGGGGCGGCAGCGGCTCTCTGTGCTGCGTGGGGGACTCCGCTGGCATTTCATCAAAGCCCGGAAGCCCCAGTAGCTCTGTTGCTGCGACGTGTAGGCCTCCGGAAAGATGGCCGCCGGGGGTGGCGCATGCTCAGATTCAGATCTCGGCATCGAGATATTGTCCCGAGATCTCGGGAGACGAAATCTCGGGACGAGATCTCATTGCTGAGATCTGAATCTGAGCATGCGACACCCCCAGCAACCATCTTTCCGGAGGCCACCACATCACGGCAACTGAGCTGTGGGGGTTTCCGGGCTTTCATGAAATACCGGTGGAGCCCCCATGCAGCACAGAGTCCCGCTGCCACCTCTCTACAGAATCCCGACACCACCGCACCACAGAGCACAGCCACAGGCGCACTACAGCAGTACCACAGCTGCACCAGCCTGAGAAAGGAGGCTGCATCGGGACCGCCACCACCAGGACCACCACTGCCACTGGATTTGTAGGTATATTGTGACCATAAGACACACCCCCATTTTCCCCCAAAAAGTGCGTCTTATTGTCCGAAAAATACGGTTCATCTTATAACTGGAGACAATTCAATGTAGCGATCATTTGTCACAACTCTCTTTGAGCCAGTTTTCATCCAGTTACAAACCTTACTTTCTAAACCTAGAGACCTTAATTTTGCTCCTCCAGATCTCTTGTACAAGCTTCGAGTTAGGCTGAGTTCACATGTGGCGTTTTTTTCGCGTTTCCGCGGCGGTTTTAACCACGCGATTTTGCCGCGAAAACGTGAAAAATAAGCATCCCATGCATTCCTATGGGATTCCGCAATGCTGTGCTAATATTGCGGTTTTTACTGCGGCGGAATCGCTTTGCGGTAAAAACCGCAGCATGCTCATTAATTTGCGGAATCGCAGCGATCCCGCACCCATAGGAATGCATTGTTCCGCTTACTTCCCGCATGTGGCTGTGCCCACCATGCGAAAAGTAAGCATAACATTTGCGGATGGTACCCACGGTCCGGAGGAGAGGAGACTGTCCTCCGGGCTTTGGGTACCATATCCCTGTAAAAAATAGAATTTAAAATAAAAAATATTGTTATTCTTACCTTCCGGCGTCCCGCGCAGCATTCCCGCCTCTCTCCACGCTCCCGGTCCCAGTAAGCCTTTGCGAAAATGCCCGCGATGGCGTCCGTTCTCGCGGGATCGCGAAGTTTCGCGGTCATTCACGCGACGTCATCGCGAATTACCGCGAGACATCGCGATCCGCGAGAACGGACGTCATGGCGGGCATTTTCGCAAAGCATTACTAGGAACGCATGCGCGGGACGTCGGAAGGTAAGGATAACACCATTTTTTATTTTTTTTTACATTCTATCTTTTACTACTGATGCCGCATAGGCAGCCTCAGTAGTAAAAAGTTGGTCACACTCGTCAAACACTATGTTTGACGAGTGTGACCAACCTGTCAATCAGTTCTCCAAGCGATGCTACAGATCGCTTGGAAAACACTAGCATTTTGCAAGCTAAATACGCTTGCAAAATGCTAGTTTTTCCGATGGAAAATCGCGGGAATTTAAAATGCGATTTTCCCGCGGAATGGAGTTCTGGAATTCTCGCGGTAATTTCCGCGAGAGTTCTGGTACGTGTGCACTTAGCCTTAGGCAACATGCTCCCAACTGCCACACCAATATTCACTCTGGAACGTAGTCTTCGCCCCATAAATTTATAATAATCCCCCCTTCGCCCCATAATATTATAAAAATACTCACATACAAAAAGTCATTTCCACTTTTCTGCCTTCGCATACCAGTTTATCACACTAATGATGTCCCCTTTATGCCATCCAATGCACTCATTTCAATTTAAAAAATACATAAAAACTCAAACTCACCTCACTCACGATATTTTCCTTCTTCCCCAAGCAACCCTTGGTCAAATGCATGCAGAGCGATGATATGATGTCATCATGCTGACATACTCTGGTAAGCTGCAGTCATTTAGCAGCCTGTAACTTACTAAGGCTATTGACAGCAAGGAGCCAATGGCTCTCTTCTCCATCACATTGTTCATTGGTGTCTGCAGTGGTGGTCTTTACCAGAGAATAGAGATACGAGATGCGATATACGATATCATCCTATCAATAGAGCCATGTCTTAATTATACACTATTAAAACAATACAAAATTGATATAGTGATGGAAAGGTCTTCTAGGGAAGATCCAAACAAACAGCAGAGAATGAATATCACTAAGTCACTATCAAGAAGTAAATTTGGTTCACTTATACTATACTTTTATTATACACTTGGTTCAGATATACTATGGTTCAAATACTTATACATATTATACAGTATACCGTAATAGTAAAAGTATACAGTATAAGGTGCAAGTTCAATAAAAGGAGCTAGTGCCTCATTACATAATACTTTGTGATACAGAACCCAAATTGTGATACAGAACCCAAAGGCAAAGGTGCTAGCACATAATCACAGTGTATTCTCAGTATATTCAATAGTCAAACATGAGTCTTAGGGCCCCGTCACACATAGCGATCTCGCTAGCGAGATCGCTGCTGAGTCACAAGTTTTGTGACACAACAGCGATCTCACCAGCGAGATCGCTGTGTGTGACAACGATTAACGACCGGCCCCCCTGCCGGTATCGCAGATCGCTGCAGGAAACCGCAGGACATTTCTTTTGTCGCTGGTCTCCCGCTGGTCAGCACGCATCGCTGCGTGTGACAGGCGGGAGACCAGCGATCTGCTGGTAACTAACGTACACATCGGGTATCCAAGGGATGTGCGTCCCTTAGATACCCGATGTGTACGTTAGTTACCAGCGCGCTGATGCAGGGAGCTGGTAACTAATGTACACATCGGGTATGTAGTGACGCACGTCCCTTGGATACCCGATGTGTACGTTAGTTACCAGCTCCCTGCATCAACGCGCTGGTAACTAACGAACACAGCGATGCCGCGCGCTCGGCGTTGCTGTGCTGATCGCTGGTGAAGCTGTCTGTGTGACAGTTCACCAGCGATCACATAGCGACTCACCAACGATCCTGACACGTTGATATCGTTGTCGGGATCGCTGGTGAGTCGCTATGTGTGACTCCAGCCTTAACCATGAAATGCAAACTAACAGTGCATCATCTGATTCCCACGTCCTGAATGCGCTTTGTGCGTCTACCTTTGTGGGTCTGCTTTCTTGAGAAAGTGAATAAGTGAAAACGCAAGTTGGGGCAGTAGTGATCAAATGATGCACTGTTTGTTTGCATATCATATAGTCCCTGACTAGTAAGTCACACAAAGACGCCTGTATCCCAAATTCATTAGAAGAGTTGTCCACTATTCGGACAGCTCCTTCTCAATTACTCAATAACTATATTCCCCCATTTACTCGCTCCCAGTGTCATATCAGCTATGTCGGCGTCGGATCTCCCAGGGCTTGCCTGACATTATTATGTCACATGAACCTTTCATCAAGAACTAACTTTCACTTCCTTCATGAGAAACTATAGTCCGGAGGAAGCCAGAGAGCAGCAGAAGTTCTGACTTCTTCAGAATATATGTTTTGTCTAAAGGAAGTGAGAGTGAAGCGGCCGACGATTGCCTGCTGGGCTCACGTGTCATACCAACATAATGCAAGTCCTGAGAGATCCAAAGCTGACATCACTGGAACGGCACTGGCACTGGAGGTGAAGACAGGCTGCTATTTTTTAAAATGGCAATATATAGTAATTGGGAAGGTGTTGTCCGAGCAGTGGACAACCACTTTAAGTGGCATACGTCTCTTTATGAATTTAACGCATCTCATTCCTGCACGCCCCTCATTAAGAATGGAGTACAAAATTCCAGCCTTAATGAATTGGGACTATAGTTTCCAACTTATTTTCTGCAAATAACTTTGTCTCAGTTCGGTCATATAAAGTGATTTATTAATTATGTTATGTTCTGCGTTTTGTGTTATGTAACAGGAAATGTATAACTTCTTAGTATTTTTAAGGACAACGAGCATTTGCTGTTGAATTTGTAGAAACAGACAAAAAATAAGTAGAAGAAAACAAAGCCTGGTAATTTTCTGATGTCGAGTTTCTTTATAAACCTGCACTGTTTTAATTGCAGCATTTTTAGAAATCTCAATGTATAAACACCAACCACTGTGTTACATGGCAGTCGCTAACATCTCAGGAGCATGCCTTTATGGTGATCCAAATATAATTAGCAGGTGCCATTACCTATTATGTATCAGTGAGTGGGATAATTGAGATGAGTTTTGTAAATTATGTGCATTGTTTTTCTTTAAAGTTAATTGTCACATTGTTACATGTGCTTCAAATCATCTATTTTTCTTCAAATGTAAAGAATTAAAACTTCATTTTACTGACAGAACTTAGTGTAATGTTCTAAGTGGGATAGTGTAATGATTACTACAGTGATTACATCTGCCGCGATGGCATCTTACGGATCATCATACTTTGTTCAGTGGTGGTCAGTACCCAGGACCACCACAGATCTACAGCTCCCTGCAGAGCACAGTTTGAACAGTCACTGGGTAAGTCTATCTTTTCTGGAGTGTGTAAGCTCTAATGGTTAGCAGGGACGTCTCTCTTTTTCCTGTAGAGTGGAAGCTTTTATGGTCAACAGGGTCTTCTCTATCTCTCCTGCAGTGTAAGATCTTATGGTCAGTGGGGTCTTTTCTCTCTTTCCTGTAGAGTGTAAGCCCTTATGGTCAGCAGGGTCCGCTCTTTCTCCTGTAGAGTGTAAGCTCTTATGGTCAGCAGGATCTGTAATGGCCGGTATGTCAGTCGTCGTTCGGGATTGGAATACGACATTGCTATGAACGACTCAGAAAACACAATGTAAAATTAAACCAGCTTTTCTTTATAACAAATGCTAAGAATAACAGGATTCTATCTTTCAACAAAATATGGCCCCCAACAGCCACGAACCACACAAAACAAATTATGCAGCCTGAGAGAACCCAAGTACCAGCTTCACGGACAGGAGACATGCTAACCCAAGACTATGTCACCTCCTCCCTTAACCATGACAGGCCTATACGGGGTTCTACCACGACTGTGACACGTGGTTCTCTCAGGTATACAATCTTACACGTGCCTCCGGCCTAAAATACAATAGGTCACGGGTGCCCGGGTTCCCATTTAAAATATATATACCCAATGAATCACTTAAACCAGCACGGTATAAACACAGTGCACTGTCGTATGAGTGAGCACTCAGAGCGTACATCTTCACAGAATATGCTAAACAGTAAACAGCTAATCTTGTTATATTGACTTCCAGCCACCGGATTAAAACAGCTTTCCAGATCACCAAATCTTCTGACACAGATGCAGATGAAGTTCCCAAATCAGTTCCAGTAATATTTCACACTAGAATCTTGATGCACAGGAATCCACACAGTCTCTCTCAGTTCATATTCAATCCTTAATAACAAGAGTGTCCTTGAATAGGCTGTGACTTCTATCTAGCTATCCTAAAGCCCCCGTCACACATAGCGACGCTACAGCGATCCCAACAACAATACGACCTGATAGGGATCGTTGCGGCATCGTTATGTGGTCGCTGGTGAGATGCCAAACAGTCAGATCTTCCCAATGACGCAGCAACGATACGGCGACCGGTAGCGACCTTTGTAACAATATCAACGGTCGTTGGGACCCTGTCACATAGCTTCTACTCTGACGATTCAGATCTCGATGAGGGATGTACTGTGTGACGTTGTAGGCACACAAGCGTGGATTTGTGGTGGCTTTTCCGTGCCCCCTCAGCTCCGATTGGTGGTCGCTACTGCGTGCTGTTTGGCGGCCTTGCCTTAAAAGAAGGCAACATAGCAGCGCTTCCGTTCTTTGTTCCTGACCGCGTGGAGAAGGCAACATAGCAGCGCTTCCGTTCTTTGTTCCTGCCTGCGTACTGGTTTACAGATCATAGTAGCGTTCTCCGGCTGCGACTCCACACCGATTTATCTGTTCTTCAACGGTTCTCCTGACACCTATACTCTGTGTGCACGGTAGGTATCGCTTGGGGTCTCAAATGCGTTTCCATTTTACCTAATTTATAGAACACCTACCAATTATCTGCTATCATTGGTCTGGAGGGAGGGGTTGACTTCTATCTGTGTACATATGATTTTGCATGGGCAGCCATTTTAGGGGGTGTCGTGTGCACACACCCAACAAACAGAAGTGCGGTTCAAACGTTATTTTTTACTTTTTTTAAATTTTCTATGTATGCTCACTTTATGCTATTCTTTATTTCAGATGTCTTACAATGGCGAGGAATTTGTTCGTGAATTGATTGAGTTGTATCGGTCTCTGCCCTGCCTTTGGCAGATTAAATCGGCCAAGTACAGCAATTGAAATAAAAAAAGGGAGGCAGGGAGGGTTGCCCTCTTTAAGCGGCATAATCCCTGCGAGAAGGTGGATAAAAGCGTTGTTAGAAAAAAGATCCAGGGTCTACGCACCGTGTATAAAAAAAGATGGTGGAGAAGTCAAGGAAGTCTGTTTCCGGCACAGATGAGGTTTATGTGCCCTCATTGTGGTACTATGACTTGCTTGGCTTCACCCATGACCAGGAGCTACCTCGGACAAAGGTATCTTCGATGCGGCCAACCCTGGAACAAGACCCTGAGATCCAGACTGATCCAGACTCCCCTGTTGGAGATGTAAGTACCTTCTTTGCTTCCCTGGAAATAGCATTTTAACTTTGTATGTACATGCCATAGTTGAATTGAAAATAGTAACTAAGGTTTTACCTGTTTAACCCCTTCACCCCCAAGGGTGGTTTGCATGTTCATGACCGGGCCAATGTTTACAATTCTGACCACTGTACCTTTATGAGGTCATAACTCTGGAACGCTTCCATGGATCCCGGTGATTCTGACATTGTTTTCTCGTGACATATTGTACTTCATGTTAGTGGTAAAATTTCATTCAAATAACTTGCGTTTATTTGTGAGAAAAACGGAAATTTGGCGAAAATTTTGAAAATTTCGCAATTTTCCAAATTTGAATTTTTATGCCCTTAAATCACAGAGATACGGCACACAAAAAACTTTATAACTAACATTTCCCACATGTTTACTTTACATCAGCACAATTTTGGAACCAAAATTTTTTTTTGTTAGGAAGTTATAAGGGTTAAAAGTTGACCAGCGATTTCTCATTTTTACAACACCATTTTATTTTTAGGACCACATCACATTTGAAGCCACTTTGAGGGGTCTATATGATAGAAAATACCCAAAAGTGACACCATTCTAAAAACTGCACCCCTTAAGGTGCTCAAAACCACATTCAAGAAGTTTATTAACCCTTTAGGTGCGTCACAGGAATTTTTTTGAATATTTAAAAAAAAATGAACATCTAACTTTTTTTCATAAAAAAAATAATTCAGGTTCAATTTTTTTTATTTTACCAAGGGTAACAGGAGAAATTGGACTGCAAAAGTTATTGTGCAATTTGTCCTGAGTACGCAGATACCTGATATTTGGGGGGAACGACTGTTTCGGCGCATGGCAGAGCTCAGAATGGAAGGAGCGCCGTTTGACTTTTTCAATGCAAAATTGGCTGGAATTCAGATTGGACGCCATGTCACGTTTGGAGAGTCCCTGATGTACCTAAACAGTGGAAACCCCCTACAAGTGACCCCATTTTGGAAAATAGACCCCCCAAGGAACTTATCTAGATATGTGGTGAGAACTTTGAACCCACAAGGGCTTTACAAAAGTTTATAACGTACAGCGGTACAATTAAAAAATCATATTTTTTCCACAAAAATGATCTTTTCACCCCAATTTTTATTTTCCCAAGGGTAACAGGACCCTAAAAGTTATTGTGCAATTTGTCCTGAGTACGCTGATACCCCACATGTGGGGATAAACCACTATTTGGGCGCATGGCAGAGCTCGGAAGGGAAGCAGCGCCATTTGACGTTTTTGGCTGGAATTGAGATCGGACACCATGTCACGTTTGGAAAACCCCTGATGTACCAAAACAGTGGAAACCCCCCACAAATGACACCATTTTGGAAACTAGACCCCCTAAGGAACTTATCTAGATGTGTGGTGAGAACTTTGAACCCCCATGGGCTTCACAGAAGTTTATAACATAAGGCCATACAATTAAAAAATCATATTTTTTCCACAAAAATGATCTTTTCACCCTCAATTCTTATTTTTCTTATTTTTCCAAGGGTAACAGGACCCTAAAAGTTATTGTGCAATTTGTCCTGAGTACGCTGATACCCCACATATGGGGTTAAACCACTATTTGGGCGCATGGCAGAGCTCGGAAGGGAAGCAGCGCCATTTGACGTTTTTGGCTGGAATTGAGATCGGACACCATGTCGCGTTTGGAAAACTCCTGATGTACCAAAACAGTGGAAACCCCCTCACAAATGACACCATTTTGGAAACTAGACCCCCTAAGGAACTTATCTAGATGTGTGGTGAGCACTTTGACCCCCCCAGTGCTTCACAGAAGTTTATAACGCCCGGGCGTGAAAATAAAAAATTCATATTTTTTCCACAAACATGATCTTTTAGTCACCATTTTTTTATTTTCCCAAGGGTACCAGGAGAAATTGGACCCCAAAAGTTGTTGTCCAATTTGTCCTGAGTATGCTGATACCCCATATGTGGGACAAAACTACTGTATGGGCACACGTCGGGGCTCGGAAGGGAAGTAGTGACGTTTTGGAATGCAGACTTTGATGGAATGGTCTGCGGGTGTCATGTTGCCTTTGGAGAGCCCCTAATGTACCTAAACAGTGGAAACCCCCCACAAATGACACCATTTTGTAAACTAGACCCCCCCAAGGAACTTATCTAGATGTGTGGTGAGCACTTTGAACCCCCCAGTGCTTCACAGAAGTTTATAACGCCCGGGCGTGAAAATAAAAAATGTGTATTTTTTCCACAAACATGATCTTTTAGTCACCATTTTTTTATTTTCCCAAGGGTACCAGGAGAAATTGGACCTTAAAAGTTGTTGTCCAATTTGTCCTGAGTATGTTGATACCCCATATGTGGGAGAAAACTACTGTATGGGCACACGTCGGGGCTCGGAAGGGAAGTAGTGACGTTTTGGAATGCAGACTTTGATGGAATGGTCTGCGGGTGTCATGTTGCCTTTGGAGAGCCCCTAATGTACCTAAACAGTGGAAACCCCCCACAAATGACACCATTTTGTAAACTAGACCCCCCAAGGAACTTATCTAGATGTGTGGTGAGCACTTTGAACCCCCCAGTGCTTCACAGAAGTTTATAACGCCCGGGCGTGAAAATAAAAAATTTGTATTTTTTCCACAAACATGATCTTTTAGTCACCATTTTTTTATTTTCCCAAGGGTACCAGGAGAAATTGGACCTTAAAAGTTGTTGTCCAATTTGTCCTGAGTATGCTGATACCCCATTTGTGGGAGAAAACTACTGTATGGGCACACGTCGGGGCTCGGAAGGGAAGTAGTGACGTTTTGGAATGCAGACTTTGATGGAATGGTCTGCGGGTGTCATGTTGCCTTTGGAGAGCCCCTAATGTACCTAAACAGTAGAAACCCCCCACAAATGACACCATTTTGTAAACTAGACCCCCCAAGGAACTTATCTAGATGTGTGGTGAGCACTTTGAACCCCCCAGTGCTTCACAGAAGTTTATAACGCTCAGGCGTGAAAATAAAAAATTCGTATTTTTTCCACAAACATGATCTTTTAGTCACCATTTTTTTATTTTCCCAAGGGTACCAGGAGAAATTGGACCTTAAAAGTTGTTGTCCAATTTGTCCTGAGTATGCTGATACCCCATATGTGGGAGAAAACTACTGTATGGGCACACGTCGGGGCTCGGAAGGGAAGTAGTGACGTTTTGGAATGCAGACTTTGATGGAATGGTCTGCGGGTGTCATGTGCGTTTGGAGAGCCCCTGATGTACCTAAACTATTGAAACTCCCCACAAGTGACCCCATTTTGGACACTAGACCCCCCACGGAACTTATCTAGATGTGTGGTGAGCACTTTGAACCCCCAAGTGCTTCACAGAAGTTTATAACACTCGGACGTGAAAATAAAAAAATCATTTTTTTCCACAAAAATGATATTTTTGCCCCCAATTTTTTATTTTCCTAAGGGTAACAGGAGAAATTGGACCCCAAAAATTGTTTTGCAATTTGTCCTGAGTAGGCTGATACCCTACATGTGGGGGTAAAACACTGTTTGGGCGCATGGCAGAGCTTGGAAGGGAAGGAGCACCATTTGACTTTTTCAACTCAGAATTGGCTGGAATTGAGATCAGACGCCATGTTGCATTTGGAGAGCCCCTGATGTGCCCAAACAGTGGAAACCCCCAATTCTAACTCCAACCCGAACCCCAACATGCCCCTAGCCCTAACCCTAACCCTAGCCCTAACCCTAGCCCTAACCCTAACCCTACCCTAACCCTAACCCTAACCCTAACCCTACCCCAACACACCCCTAGCCCTAACCCTAGCCCTAACCCTAATGGAAAAATGGAAATAAATACATTTTTTTTATTTTATTATTTTTCCCTAACTAAGGGGGTGATAACGGGGGGTTTGATTTACTATTTATGGCGGTTTTTATGTTTGGCGGCTGTCGCACGCTAAAAGACGCTTTTTATTGTAAAAATAGTTTTTGCATCACCACATATTGAGAACTATAATTTTTCCGTATTTTAACCCACCGGGTCATGTGAGGTCTTATTTTTTGCGGGACGAGTTGACGTTTTTATTGGTACCATTTTCGGGCACGTGAAATTTTTGATCGCTTTTTATTCCGATTTTTGGGACGCAGAATGAAGAAAAACCAGCGTTTCATGAATTTCTTTTGGGGGGGTGCGTTTACACCGTTCCGCGTGCGGTAAAATTGATAGAGCGGTTTTATTCTTCGGGTCAGTATGGTTACAGCGATACCTCATTTAGGTCGTTTTTTCATGTTTTTGTCGGTTTTATGCAATGAAAACTATTTTATATAAAAAATAATTATTTTTGCATCGCTTTATTCTGCGAGCTATAACTTTTTTATTTTTTCGCTGATGATGCTGTGTGGCAGCTCGTTTTTTGCGGGACAAAATGACGTTTTCAGCGGTCCCATGGATATTTATATGCGTCTTTTTGATCGCGCGTTATTACACTTTTTGTTTGGCAGTATGATAATAAATCATTATTTTTTGCTTCGTTTTTTATTTTTATTTTTTAAGGGGTTCGCTAAAGGGGTTAACTAATGGGACAGTTTTATAGGGCGGGTCGTTACGGACGCGGCGATACCTAATATGTGTACTTTTATTGTTTTTTTTTTTTATTATTTCCAAAAAATGGATTTATTGGGGGAATATTTTTTTTTTTTTTCTAATTTATTTGGCGATTTTTTTAAAATTATTTTTACACTTTTTTTTATTTTTTTTTTACTTTATTAAATAGTCCCAGGTGGGACATCACTGTCCTGTGACAGATCGCTGATCTGTCACATCACAGATCACTGTGACAGATCAGCGATCTGACACAGGCACTGCAGAAGGCTTCCTCATGCCTGCGCTTTGCAGGCACTGAGGAAGCCAGCTTCCTCAGGCCCCCGTCGCCATCTTGGATTCGGGGGCCTGGAGGAAAGGAGTCCCCCGCAGCACCGCTGCACATTGCGCTGCCGTGGGGGGCTCAGGGAAGCACGGAGGGAGCCCCCTCCCTGCCGATGCTTCCCTTTAACTCCCGGTACACCGCGATCATGTTTGATCGCGGTGTGCAAGGGGTTAACTTGTCGGGGCGGTCCGTGCCGCCCCTGACACATTGTGCCGGGTGTCAGCTGTGATAATCAGCTGACACCCGGCCGCGATCAGCGGCGCTCACCACGTGGGCGCCGCTGATCGCGCCCGACGTACTATCCCGTCCATGGGCATAGGGGCCCAGGTCCCATGGACGGGATATACCGTCTGATGTCGGGAATGGGTTAATTGTGCAGTTTACAAAAGTTATCCCTTCCAGTTCAGATAAGTACACTACTTTACTATTTTCAAACGACTCAGTTCTCATAACGTTGAATGACATTTCATATCCTGTACTGCTAGTGCCACCCCTCACATTTGTCTCCAGTGCACATTTACCCATGCTGATCATGATAAATCCAATGCCAACACATTTTTTTGGTGTGGTGCTGGATGTTGTAAAATATTTTTTTGGGTTTTACTTTAACCTTAATTTTCTGTTCCCGCAGCACCGGCAGCTAGATCTGACGACCCCAAGAAGTGACAACATCACGGGTAGTGAACATAGTATGGAGGAGGCTTGTGAGGGGTCGAGTCGAGACCCTGCACCCTCAACTGTGCCTCGGCGACTACCAAATTCACGAAAAAGAAAGGACACCTTGTCGTCATCACCAGATCTCGTCTCTTTGACAAGCCAAATTTTAATTCATCAAGCCAACACCGGCATGGACAGCTTTGCAAACTTCGCTGCTGATAGACTTCGTAAGCTGGATGACAGACAGAGTAGCCATGCCGAAAGGGTCATTTTTGAGACATTAAGTAAAGCGGCAGCCGGTCAACTTGATGAAACGTCGACCGTAAAAAGTATGATCAACCGTGATCCTTGTTGTCAGCATTCATGGACCCAAATGCCAGAGCCACTTCGTAGCACACCAGTGCGGAGGATTGGGCCTCCACAAAACCAGCCACTGCCCCCCCCCCCTCCAGTATCCCGTGTTTTCTCAGTCTTTCTTTTCACAACTATCTTCTCCGCCAGGCAAGGATAGGCGAATGCAGACAACCAATACGAAGATTTGTAGTGACGTTTTACTTTAGGTTTTAAGTTGGATTGTTAAATTGTTAAGTAATTGTTAATTTAATAGTTAATTTAATTATGTAATTGTTAAAATATTTGTTTGATTGTAATAGAAATGTTTTTTGGCTTAAAATTTGCAGCCTGCTTTACTGAATTCAGCATATGGTTAATAGCAGGCCAACTAGGCAGGGTAATGGGCTGGGTGCATCTATACAGATGCATAGATATAATGGGTGTGAGTGATGAAACTTTTTTTTAAAAAAAGGATAGACACCAACAGCGGATATCAAATGTAAGGTTTTTTTTATTAACAACTTAAAAACAATACCCAGAAAAAAACACAGAAAAAAAAAATTAGTGGCTGCCGCCCTGCTGTTGGGCCGCCACAGACCTTAACAGCAAGACTGTATGCTGTTCAACAGCTTCTGTCAGTCTCCGCAGTGAAGCCAGAAGGTCTTCATTTGTAGGGATTTCTACAGAGGGAATGGTAAAACTTAAATTCTGTACATGCATCAAATTAACAGGTTTGTTATTAAACACTTACGGTTTTGAGGTTCCTGCTGTTCTTCTGCCATGTGGTGATCTTGGCGAGAATTGTGGTGGTTCGGGTGATGACGGGCTGAGGGACCACCCGGATCCTCTGGCATCCTCTGGTGACTCCTGCTGGGGCTCCGTGTCTGCAGGTGACTCCTGCTGGGGCTCCGGGTCTGCAGGTGACTCCTGCTGGGGCTCTGGGTCTGTATGTGACTCCTGCTTGGGCTCTGGGTCTGCAGGTGCAGGAGGAAAAATACCTTATTACATACCATAGTAAATACATGATCAGGGCAGGCTCCAGGTTTTTGTGGGCCCCGGGCAAAAGAGCCTCAGTGAGCCCCTTTAGCACAGACCACGATTCATGATACACAGGTATGGTAGAGAAATATAGGTATAGTACCATGCCAAAGATATCACTTCTTATATGACCTTAGTGATATCTGTTGTAAATTCTACACTAGCTCAGAAACCGCCGAATCCTGACAGCGCACAGTACAGACCGGACAGTACAGTCCTCCACACATTATTATGGGCCAAATATAATGCTCCTTAAAGAATATTGGTCCCCATATAATGCTCCATACAGAATACTGGACCCAGATTGGCTGAAAGGCAATGAGGCCCAAATATCACTCTGTGCAGTGCTTTTAACTTAATAAAGCTGTATGAGGGGGCTCTCATCATCAGCACTAACATGTGAGGACAGGGCCCCTCAGCGGGCCAGCCATACTGTTTGCTGGGGCACCAGGTCAAGTGTAAACAAATGTATATAGCATGGGGGCACCTGGTCAGGGACTGCACGAGTGGTTTTACACCACTGCTTCACTAGAATGTACAAAGTCCTGTGGTTTTTTACCGGTAGAGCAGGACTCGTACGCAGTGCCAGTGATATATCAGAATTGCAGTAAGAGTGAGTGATGATGCAGGCGACCTTCTGACAGCTAAGTGTGTAAAAGTGTGTAACCTATGTTAACGCCACTCACCACGATGGGACATGCTCTGTGACCGGATGCTGGCGATGCGGTCGCTGGATCTGTACCGCAGATCCACCAGCTTCTTCCTGATTTGGGTACTGGAGCGCTGCACCCCAAATCTTCGGGCCAGGCCCCCTTTGATCCTCCGCAGCACAGCCTGCTTGTGGAGGACTGGATGTTCTGGGTGTTCTGCACAGTCATAGTCCCTGGCATCCACCTCTCTAAGCAAATACCGCACCTCTGCGTCCCCCCATGGTGTTGCACGTCTCCTGGCCACCATTTTTCCGCCTCTGCTGACAAGCTAGGCCGCATTAACATCGTAAAACACGCCCATGATGCATCAGCTCCGCCCACAGTGTTATTGAAGTGCAGAGGCTTAGAAGACGCTACTGCGTTCTCGAATGAATCGGCTGAGAGTTTCTCAGTCATACCGGAGACGCTACTGCATCCCAAAAGTGACGCATCATCAATACAGCGTCTCCGGTCAGATGGGAACACTGGGATGTTGTATGTTGCTGGTTTTATGTATGGATATATATCTATATTTTTAAATAGATATATATCCATAGGACTAGGAATATATATGTATGCATACTTGTATGTCTGTGAGTATGTATGTGTATATGTAGGTATCTGTATATGTGTGTATATGTGTGTAGATTTGTATGTATCTGAATGTGTATATGGATGTATCTGTATACATTTGAGTACACGTATGTATATACGGGCCCTTACTACAGAAAGAATGAGAAACAAAGATTTTGCAAAGTAAAAAACACAGTTTATTAGACAAATAAGTACAAAAATGAAAGTAGTGTATCAAAATGAGTAGTAGTCCACTATAAGTTCTGATGCTGCCAAGTAACAGCAAGAAGAACCGTTAAAATATTGACAGTAGGTGTCTCGGCAGGTCTTTGCATCGTGGGTGTTTCTGCCGGGTCCCAATGGTTGAAGGCCTGCAATTGTGGGATCGTTTGCACGCCATTCACCTAGCTGTACTTCCCCATTTCTTAGGTTCACAGAGTCCACGAAGCCAGGAGGACAGTACGCAATTGCATTGCACCGGTGAAGGAAGTTGTGAAGCACGCAACAGGCCAAAACTACTGAGTTTATTGATTGAAGCTTCATGTTAATAGGCGTGTGCAAATCTCTGAAGCGATTGGCCATGATACCGAAGGCATTTTCTACCACCCGACGTGCCCTTGACAAGCGGTAATTGAAAATTCTTCTTTCCCCCTTAAGACTTTTTTGGGGGAACAGTTTGATAAGATTGGGATGAAGCAGGAAGGCCTCGTCGCCGACGAAAACAAAATTAAGGTTGCCTCTAGTCTCAGAGTTGGGAGGCAAGTGAAGGTCACAGTTGTAAAAACGCTCTCCAAAAAGTGTGTGCTCTTAAACACCACCATCGGAAACCCTTCCGTTCATGCCAACATCTACATTTATAAATTTGCAATTGGCGTAAACAAGGGCCATCAGGATGATGCTGAAATAGCCCTTATAATTAAAGAAATAGGATCCGCTGTTCGGTGGTTGAGTGATCCGGACATGTTTCCTGTCTAAAGACCCACCACAGTTAGGGAACTGCCAAAGCTGCTCAAAATCGGAGGCAATCTTTTGCCATTCCTCCTCCGTGTTGGGAAACTCCATGTAGCTACGTAGACTATTGAAAATCGCTTTACATGTCTCCGGAATTAGAACGCTGAGCAGGGTCCTTGAAATAGCTGAAGAAAAATGCAAGTCTTGCGGTGAGCGTCCGGTGGCCAGGAATCGCAGCATGACTGCCAATCTTTCATCTGCCAGGATGGCAGCATGCATCACTGTATCCTCCGTTGAATAAGTGGAGTAATTCTTTCCAGTAAACATATGAAGGATGCCTCTGACATCCGCAGATAGTTGCGGAAATCATGAGGATTTTTCTCCTGAAGCTCTCTTACAAGTTGCATGTGGGACAATTTGGACCTCTTCTGCAGCCATTCTCTGATTCACATGCGACGCTTTCGTTTTGAACACCTCTCCAGCATCCGTGCCTTATCTTGATGCCAAGCTTCCTCAATAATCAATGCAGCAACCACAACAGCACACTGCGCATTGTTCATGATGGTGCACACTGGAAAAAAAAAATTAAAAGATGAGAAAAGTTACAACAAAACAATAAAGCAATTATTAAAACTGCACATGCAACATGTCATGGAAAACTGCATTCCATTCCGTTAGCGAGCGTGCTAGAAAACGTGCTTTGCTGGGTGTGTGCACATGAGACCCCCTAAAATGGCTGCCCATGCAAAATCATATGTACATAGATTGAAGTCAACCCCTCCCTCCAGACCAATGATAGCAGATAATTGGTAGGTGTTCTATAAATTAGGTAAAATGGAAACGCATTTGAGACCCCATACGATACCTACCGTGCACACAGAGTATAAGTGTCAGAAGAACCGTTGAAGAATAGATAAATCGGTGTGGAGTCGCAGCCAGAGAACGCTACTACGATCTGTAAACCAGCACGCAGGCAGGAACCTGCTATGATGCCTTCTTCACGCGGTCAGGAACAAAGAACGGAAGCACTACTATGTTGCCTTCTTTTAAGGCAAGGCCGCCAATCAGGTCGCAGTAGCGACCACCAATCGGAGCTGAGGGGGTGCGGAAAAGGCACCGCAAATCCACGCCTATGTGTCTCACTTCGAGTCGCTAACAAGGTCGTTGGTAAAGGTGTCAAACATACCGATGCATGCTATGCAGCGGGACCTCAATGATCAAAAAAAGTCAAGGTCATTCTGACATGACCAACGATCTCACAGAAGGGGTCTGGTCGCTGCTACCAGTCAAACGTAGCGAGATAACTGCTGAGGTCGCTGTTGCATCACAAAACTTGTGACTCAGCAGCGATCTCGCTAGAGATCTCGCTGTGTGTGATGGGGGCTTTAGCTAACTACACAGTCGGTGACTGGTCACACTTTTCAGTTTATTCACAGGAGCTGTTATCTCAGAATCACACTGTCCAAACAAGAAGGCTTCAGGAGCAAGATTCCTCTCCATCTCTCAAAACAGGCTCCTTTCTCCTCATCAACCCGGGAAAAATCTCTGAGTCTTTATTTCCTGTTTCCAGAGTTTTCTGTCTGTTACTCAAAGGTGACCCCAGGTGGCTGAATGAAGTTACCTCATCATCATTGTTTATAGTAGACTACACCAACATACTACAGATACTCTCTCTCTCTCCTGTAGAGTGTAAGCTCTTATAGTCAGTGTGGTATTCTCTCTCTCCTATAGAGAGTAAGCTCTTATGGTCACCGAGGTCCTTTTTTCTGTAGAGAGTAAGCTCTTACAGTCAGCAGGGTTTAGATCTGTTTCTATCTCTTTCCTCTACTCCACGTGTATTTTTTGAACAATCAAAAGCTTTCTAGTATTCAGATTTGTTCAAATCAGTATCGTAGCTACCAGGGGGGCAGAGGGGGCGGTGGCCCCGGGCCCCGAGCTCTGAGGGGGCCCACTGGAGCTATGCTATGTAACTATATTGGCATGCAGATCGCGCCGATACAATTACATTCAGCATCAGGGAGTGAGTCATGTGACCACTCTTCTGCAGTCTGTGGAGGAGAGGGGGAAGGGAGGTCACTCACCCAGTCCTGGCTGAGTGCGCTCTCCTTGAAAGCTCCCTGCTGGCCTGCTGCAGAGAAGTCATTAGCTCCAGCAGCAGCCGGGACACGGGGACTCTGCCTCTGATTATGAGCCCAGCTGAGTTCACTGTCTGCACTTGATTGCTTCTGCCTGAGAAGAGCCAGCCGGAGCAGCCAGGTCCAGTGGACACACTGCACACAGCATGGGGATTGATGAGTATCTTAGCACATGTTATTTACTGTTTGATATGTCTAATCACGATTCTTTGTCTTGGCCTGGGAATTTACTGCACTTTAGGACTGAGAGAAAACCAGGAAAATTGCAAACTAGAGATGACACTGATGGCTGCTGTCATTGAGCTGTGCAGAGAAAGCGGCGCATCCTCCCTGGCAGGCAGAGGGAGGGTTAAACCACTGTATCGATCACCTTATCTAGGCTGTTTGTGCTGGTGTGTAATTACTGTATTAACCCCTTTACCAGGCTGACAGCGAGTGCTGGAGGATTCGGGTATGTGCACACGTTGTGGATTCTGCTGCGGATTTTTCCACGTTTCACCTGCGGATTTCCCCTGCATTTTGACACCTGCGGATTCCTATAATGGAGCAGGTGTCAAAACACGGATCCGCACAAAGAATTGACATGCTGCGGATTTAAATCCACAGAAAATCCGCGCGGAAAAATCTGCAGCATGTGCACAGCGTTTTTCTTTTCTCATAGACTTTAATGGTACTGTACACCCACAGCAGAATCTGCAACGTGTGCACAGACCCTAACTGGTGTTTGCTACTATAATAGAGAAAACCATGAGGCACTAACTTCATGCAAGAAGTGACAGTTTATTAGATTGTTCACATATATTCTGCTTCATATATCAAAAAATACGCTTGGCTCGTGTAACAAAAAAACGACGTTTCGGCTTTAATAGCCTTGCTCACGGTTTATCTTAATGTGAAAAGTATGGCAGGTGAAAAAACTAAGTCACCAGGGTCAGTCCACGCACCGCCAGCATTTCAAAGAGATGTGCCAAGCGTTTTTTTTGATATATGAAGCCGAATATATGCGAACAATCTAATAAACTGTCACTTCTTGCATGAAGTTAGTGCCTCATGGATTTCTCTATTATTGTTTAATATGTTCCTAGAAGGCACCTTTTTGGTCAGCAATCCCCTTCACCGCATTATTTGGTGTTTGCTACTCCCAGAGTGCTCCTACTGAGAACTTAAGTCTTGTAGTGCCACAGCAGCAGTTAGTGCTCGATGACAAATAGCTGTGGAATAGTGTTTTTCTATACAGCAATTGTTAGTGGCATGGACATGTTACTAGTGTGATATAATATATTAGTATCAGTAATGCAGGTTACTTATTGTTGGAGTGAATCCTACAATGTGGTGAGCTACAGGGGAGAGGGAGGTCACCCTGAGACCAGCGCTCTGAGGGGACCCACCCGCAGCATGCCGATAGTGTTACAGACTGTGGCAGATCAGGCAGAATCAATCTCCCTGCTCTGCCACCCAGCCGCTATGGGGCCTCTGATCAGGCGCTAGGGCCCTGTGCCAGCAGTGGGCCCCCCACCTGTTATTGCAAGAGCAATTGTATCAGCTGGAAGCCGATTCAGCTGACCGCATTGATGAGAGAAGGAGCATTACACTCTCTCTCCCATCATCCCCCTCTCATCAGCTTCGGATGTCACTTACGCCAACACTGACGGGGTCAAGATGACGTCACTACTCGGAGTCTGCAGTCCGGAGATGTGCGGGAGCTCACAGCAGTGAAGGAACCAGGAGGAAAGGTGAGTATTGGATTTATTTTTTTAAGAGGCTGCATTATACTATAGAGGCTGCCTATGGGGCTGCATTACACTATAGAGGCTGCCAGTGGGGTGCATTATATAAAGGGCTGCATTATTCTATAGGGTCTGCCTATGGGGAGTGCATTATACTATAGTTTGCCTATGGGGAGTGCATTATACTATATTGAGGACTATAGTGAGACTTGTCTGGTGCATTATACTATATGGAGGCTATCTAGGGGGCCATCATACAGTGTGGAGATTACAGTGTTGGAGTTATCAAACAATTTAGGGAATACTAAGCGGTCAGTATATATACAGTACAGTGGGGGGGATTAGATTGTGTGTAAGATAGCATCATACTGTGTATAGGGTAGCATCATACAGTGTACAGGGGGGAGACTCAGGACATTATTAAATGTAAAGTGGGCACTTATTGTTATAGGGAAACTCAGGTTACCGTGACTGTCAAAGGGGCAAAAAATGGCAATATTACTTTCTAGGGGACAAAATGTGGGCACTGTTTTCTAGGGCAATGGCACCCGGCGTTACTATATTATAGAGGGATGCTTTAGAATTTAGAGGTCATACAGAACCACACAGCAGGTGCAGTAATAGGGACACATACGGCAGCAGCGGCTCAGTATCAGGTGCAGTAATAGGGACACATACGGCAACAGCGGCTCAGCATTGGGGTATCATCAGGATAAGGAGTTTGTGCAGGTTGGGAATAGTCCCATTGGTGACAGTGCTGAAAATGTGAAAAGTGAAACATGTCTTTGTTGTAATCTCTGCAGACGAGTCCTGGCTGGAAGAAGTCGTTATGTCGGTCTGGGCCAGATGGAAAAGACAGGAAAAGTGAACGATTCCATCAGAAAGAACGTCAGCTGTAAGTCACCATCTATAACTGTGCTGTGATCTCTTATACAGTATATTCTGTAGGATGGGTATCTACCACTCACTATATGGCGGTAATATCAATGTTGGTCTTTATTTAGAAATTCTATTCAGCAGCAGCGCGATCATCTGCTGAGGTTCTCCTCCACTATTATTGTGCGTCACTCAGTTGTAATCAAGGCTACCTGGTTAGGGGCCCACTAAGAAGTTTCTTCCCCCCTGATCCAAAACCCTAGCTACGCCTCTGGTTCAAATAAATTCACTGTGAATTAAATTTTATGAGAAATATTCAGGAAAGCCAACAAATTCTTATTTCAAAACATCAGCCTGAATCATCCTCCTAATAACGCTTGTAATGATGTCTTTATTCTAAATATGAGATAATGTATTTGCTGCAAAACATAAAGTTTAATCTTGCCTCTAAATCTGGAGCGATATCAATCATTTCTGTACTTCTCGGGCATCTTGCCCTCAGCAATATGAATGACAAACCAGCGTGTTCAAGGAGAACAGGGAAGAAAGGAGCTAATGATCCCTCTGCTCCTCCTCCTTGTTCCCTCTACATACTTTTGGTTTGTCAATCATGCTGCTCTGGGCGTGATGCCAGAGAAGTACAGAGATGAGTACCCTACCATAGGAACATAGTACACATGAGTCATGAAACAGCCATCGTCCATCAAGTATCCATACCATTCTCCTGCTTCCATGTTTTAAACAATACATAATAAAGGACTTTTAAAGGGAACCTGTCAGCCGTTTTGACCGATATAAGATGCGGCCACCGCCTTTCACGGCTGATATACAGAATTCTATATTGCTGTAGATAAGCTCTCGATCCGACCTGAAAGATAAGAAAAATACGTTTTATTATACTCACCTGCATGGCGGTCCCATCCGATGGGTGTCGCAGGTCCGGGTCCAGCGCCTCCCATCTTCTTGCAATGCCACCCTCCTGCTTGCTTGATGGCTCCCTGGCATCACACTCCTGCTCAGGCGTGCTTAGCTTCCCAGCTGAGGGCAGAGCAAATTCCTACAGTGCGCAGGCGCTGGGCCTCTCGGACCTTTCCTGGTGCCTGCGCACTGCAGTACTTTGCTCTGCCCTCAACAGCAGCGTTGGACTGGCCCACCGGGGAGCCGGAGGATTCTCCGGTGGGCCCTGGCATCTGGTGGGCCCTGGCCCCTGCTGGCATGCAGGGCCAGCAGTTGCCTTGGCCCCCACTGCTCCAGGGGCTCCCAGGCAGTGCCACACAGCTGCTATGGGGGCCCGTGCCAGCGGAGCAGCAGCGGGTGTCAGGAGGCAGGAGCCCCTGTCCCCGCTACTAAAGAGAAATGAATATTCACTGCGAAGCAGTGAATATCATTTCACTCTCGGTCTCCACTCCCCGGGGCCCCGCCCCCAGCCTAGGCAGCCGGCCCCGCCCTCAATTGCAGTGGAAGAGAGAGCGTCTCTCTCCCATCAGTCCCCTCTGCTCCTGACTCACAGCCGGTGCGCGATGACGTCACCATCGTGCACCCGCTGTGTGTCTGGCAGATGGGACAGCTCCTGAGTCTGAAGCCGGCATCAGCATGGGAGTTAGGAGAGGTGAGTATTGTGATTTTTTTTATCTATCTATCTATCTATCTATCTATCTCTATATCCATCTATCTCTATATTCATCTATCTATCTATCTTATCCATCTATCTATATATCTGTCTATCTCTATATGTCTATCTATCTCTATATCTATCTATCTATCTCTATATCTATCTATCTATCTATCTATCTATCTATTCTATCTATCTCTATATCTGTCTATCTATCTATCTCTAGATCTCTCTCTATATCTATCTATCTATTTCTATCTGTATATCTATCTCTATATCTATCTATCTCTATATCTACCTATCTCTATATATATCTCTCTATCTCTCTATCTATCTGTCTATCTCTATATGTATCTATCTC